>NC_140588.1:89831316-90508361 GCF_964204655.1 Triturus cristatus
ATCATCCTTGTGATAGAGTGGCAGACCTCCTCTCACCTTAATATAAGCTTTGATACACACATTCAAAAATAGAGACTAAAAATTTCAAAACAATGGACATACCAATACCAGTTACAACAACATCTTCAGTAATTCTAAGATCCACATACACATCCACTCATTCACCAACAGTCCTATACAGTCACTCATACATGTACTCACTCATCATATGTACTCATACATCTATACATCCTGTTACACAATGCCACTCATCCATAGAGTTACTCACACACATAGTCACTCATGCTAATAAAGAATAAAACATACATTTACTTGCATATACAGTAATACACACACCACCATACTTACTTCTACGGAAACTTACACATACTTAGTCTTTTAAACAATCACTTATAGAAACACATACTTATTCATACAGGAACTCTTTCAATCTCTCCCTCTCACATATACTCACATATATACACCAATAGTCACATATACTAGTTTAAAACATATGTAGTTACTCCTGAAGACACTATTGAGACAGTCATTCACTCACTAACACACCCATACACACACTCATCCACCCATACAGTCCTGCACACATGCTGTCTTCAACACATACAAACAGTGAGTCACTCATTCATGCATCTATGCACTACGTAATACCCCCCACCGTACCATACAGACACTCAGACTGATACTCAAAAAAACAACTAATAACCTATATAGACACCCATGTAGCTACTCACCAACCCATGCAGCCACTTATACACAAAGTGAGAGATACACTTAATCAGTCAGTAACACAATCAATTTTTCAAAAACAAATCATCCATTTAGACACTTATATACCCATTTATTCTTCCATCGACCTTGAGATATACATATATAAAACATATTTAATTTTCAGAAAAACACATATTCACTGGATGATGTCATCAGTGATGTCATCAGTGATGTCATTTGAGATGTCATCAGTGATGTCATGAGTGATGTCACTGACCATGTCATGAGTGATGTAATATGTGACGTCATCAGCAGTGCATTGCGGGCGCGCGAGTTATAGTTAGCTGAACTAACTATAACGGGGCAATTTCATTGGTTTTTTACGAGTAAAATGTCCAGCTAACTATAACATGTGTGAAACCTATGGTTTTTTCACTGAATATATATATACATATATATATATCTTATGCACATGCATTATATACATTTCTTTAACAATTCCTTTATATCTTCAAGTTACAAAGATGTGGAGTTAAGAATAGTAAATCTATACTTAACTCTGTATACTTAACTGCACAATATTTTCACCACCGATATTTTTACTACACAATTTGTGCATTGCTATATACTTGTAGTCTATATTATGATATACAAATCCTTTTTATCCTTGGTGAGACTCATGTTTGTTCTCTCGCCTTTTTAAAAAAACACATGTTTCTTTATGAATGTTGAATGTCGTCATTCTATTTTGATCATCCATCTTCTCTGTAGCCTCCCGTCCTCCCTTTCTCCACTTCCTCCTTGAAACTCTAGCTTATTCTGCCCTTCCAAATTGAAGAGGGTTGTTCAAGACGATGGATTACATGTTCCAAATGGACAAATCGCATCCATGTGCAGGGAATATACTGTGAATTATCAAGCCCCGTTTCAAAGTCTTATATATCACACACAAAGACCTTTTTTGATTGGCAATTTAAGGAGGATAAATTGTGAAATGTCACAGAAAATGATGAAACCTTGACAAAAGTGATTCAAAAGCCATTTGATTAACAATCATTTTTTCTTCAAAGTCTACAGCTCAGTTTGCTAATCATTAGGAGCAAAGTGGTTCTAGGGGTTAATTATCTTGAAGATACTGATTTAAGTGGAGTTGTTTATATTTCACAAGGCCGTAGCCTGAGATATTTAAAATTCATGTGAGAATGCTCTGAGCTGCTTCTTCAGTTTTAGCTGTGCTCAACCGACCTTTGTAGTAGCCTGAGAGGAAGAGGGGTTTACGACAATTTAAATATCAAAGTACATAAGGACCACACAATGAAAGTCGTAATTAGTAACTTGAAGTTAAAAGACTTATTACAATCTCAAAGCCAAACTAATATTAATCAATCTCAAGAACATACTGTAAAAGTAGAGAATCTTTAAAGGTGGACCAAAAGGTCTAGCAATATTGGTCATCAACAACAAATAACATATAAGAATCTCTGTAGCCGCAATACAAAATATGAGGAAAAGAACTTGATGAGTGGACTAAAACTTTCAATAATTCTCCCCATACATGGAAAAGATTTGCAACTTCTAATAACCGTACAGTAACCTTTGGATAGGGGAAACCCTAATAAGTCAAGGAAGCAAGAAAGGTATCAGCATCAGAACCTCTGTAAAAGTTCTATAAGTAAGGAGTCATGTATGGCATGAAGCCACACCATCGGAGACATAAAGAGAGGTCTGTACCTCTCCAAGTCTAAAGGAAATGTGAATGAACGCAAGCTGGGTTCACTAATTTAAAATGCATAAAAAACATTTGAGAAAACATGACCTCATTCACATCACAATATATTTTCCAGTTATCAGAAAAGAACTTGGTGCCTTGAACACTACTCCCATATTCTAGTCTCTGCTTCCAAAGAGTCCTTTGGTTTCTGCTTTCGTCTCCTACTACCAACTGGTATCACTCCCTTTGTTCTTCAGTTAAAGCCATTCAACCTTGACAACTCTTCCTCGCCTCACTATCTGAAATACAATATGCTTTTAACTAACAAATGCCTTTAGTCTTCACCTGCAAAGGAGAAACACATGCAGAATAAAAACTTTCATATTAATATTAACTATATTAACTCCAAAATTAAGGCGCACAATCACGCTAACTTAACATTTTCTCTTTAAAACACATTTGTTCTGAAACCTACATACAATCTAATAATTTTTATTTTTTTTACAATGAATTAAACTATGTTGTTCTGTACTCTAATATGTGGTACAGCAACTAATACATTCAACAAACACAACATTTTGGTAACAATTTATAAAAAACATCAAACATACATATGATCCACTGTCACTAATCCCTGGTGAATGTACAGCATTAAATGCATTTTACACCACCTTACAATCTAAAACTATAGAAGATTAATAGCAGCAATCCAGATGTCTCTGAAAAGGAAAATTGTGAATAGGCACATATATATTTTTCAAAAACCATGAGATGCACTTTCTATACCTTTGGTGCACCACATCTCATCTGTAGTATTGAGCCACACAAGTACATAAGGCCAAAAGTAAATATATAAGTGACCTAGTCAAATATAAAAGGATGGAGCCAAAATGATGCTACTCCACATGCACACTGCTGAGTGACCTCTTTGATCCCAGGCTGGCTGGTCATCTTCTGCATCTCTCACAGCCCAGCTTTACAGATGACTGTAACTACCTGGTAATCAAAAACGGCTCCTTTATAATCTGCTGTGCACAGATAAGGAAGGAAGTGATACACTTTCCCAGTAGATCTATTTATTTTTTCAAAGTCTTTCAGCTTTTCATCTGTACTTTCATCACGTTTATAAGAAGGATGGTTTCTGCATGGCTGTGCTCCTGACTATGAATATTAAGTATGCAAATCCTACCTTGATGTATCTTGATAATTTAAAATGGTGCATTTGTATGAAACCCACATTCCCCTATTATTTGTCAGTTATAACTTCTCCAGGTGTTTAGTTTCTCAGTGTTTCTTATATGGACTATCAACGTTGCTTGTTTATTTATGACCACGGACAGATGACGGGGAGTGTGGATCTGATGACAAAGGTGCAACTGGTGTTAAAATGAACTATAAAAAGTAGTTACTGTTAACAATGGCTGTATAAATCAATGCCAAATCTTAAAGACATAGCTAAGTTGCATTTAAACTCACACAGTTGCAATCTTTTAGGTGCCCAGCTCCTGGCTTAAAACTTCCCTCAGTCTGCTGATATATATTTGTGTGTTCCAAATAAGCAGCTTCATTCCTCAGTCTGACTCGGAAATCCAGCAAAGACCTAGTTCAATAACCTCTGAAAGGTGCAACCCCTGCCACCTTCCAGAGGTTATTGAATCAGGTCCTTACTGGTATGGAGGCCTTCAGTGCTGCCTATCTGCATGACATATCTTTCTTCAGTAGCAGCTGGAAGGACCACCTTTTTCACCTCCAGGAAGTGCTTCAGGCTCTTCAACAGGAAGGCCTGACTACCAAGGCAAGTAAGTGCCAGATAGGGCAGGTGTTCTTGGTGTACTTGGGTAGGGGTAAGATGCAGTCCCCCCAGGTCAAGACACAGACTATCATGGCCTAGGAGTCCCCCAAATCACAGACTGAGATCAGAGTATTCTTGGGCCTCACTGGGTACTATACAAGGTTTATCAAGGAATATTGCACCAATGTTGCCCCCTTGACAGAGTTGACTTCTAAGAAGCCGCCCAGAAATGTGATTTGGACTGAGGCATGCCAAAAAACATTTGACTCCCTTAAGAAGGCCATGTACACAGCCCCTGTGCTCAAGGCCCCTGACTTCTCCAAGGAGTTTATTGCTCAGACAGTTTCATCAGAGCATGGCATAGAGGCAGTACTTTGACAACTTAATGAAGAAACCCTAAAACAAACTGTACCCTTCATCTCCAGGAGGTTAATTCCCAGGGAACAAAGGTGGAGTGCTAATTAAAGAGAAGCTTTTGCAGTGATCTAGACACTGTAGAAGTTGAGACCATACCTATATAGTACTCACTTCCTGATTCCTACTGATCACAGGACCCCTCAGGTGGCTCATGCAAATGAGGGGTGAGAATCCAAAACCTTTGATATGGTCCGTTTCTCTACAGGTTATAGACTTCAGGGTGGAACACAGACCCAGGGTAGACCACGACAATGATGATGGTCAGGTTTTTCCCCTTTAGTGATGAGAAATCCCTAGGGCTGGGGTAGATCTCTCAACTTTCAGCTGGCGGAGGACACATGTTAAATCTGTCATCGCTGGGGTGATCTGCCCCCAAACTGTTTTCATGCTTACCTCCTTTTTTTGCTGATTCTTTTTATTGACCTTAGGACAGAGAGCACTTTACTAGTGCTGACCAGTACAGTGATTCTCCACTAAACATGATAATGTTGGTGTATACACATTTGGCATACTTAGTTTACTTATAAGTCCCTTGTAAAGTGGTATACTATATACCCAGGGCCTGTAAATTAAATGCTACTAGTGGGCCTGCAGCATTCGATTGTGCCACCCACACAAGTAGACTTTTAAACATGTCTCGGGCCTTCCACTGCAGGGCCTGTGCGTGCAGTTTACTGCCACTTCAACTTGTCATTTAAAAACTTTTGACAAGCTCCCAGAGCACAGATTATCATTTAGGGTGTATCTGGCTTACCGTGACTAGAACAGTGGTCCTTGCTTGGACAGGGTGCATACCTTTGCCAACTTGATACCCCATTTCTAACTCACTTCCACTGCTGTTGTTGATGGTGAAACCTTTTAGTGATACCTGTTCAATGAAGGAAGTAAATTATCTATGCATTCACTACTAATGTCTATATACTAATTTTCTGTTGGTGCTTGAAACGTGCACTGCTGTTGCCTAAATTATAACTCGTTTGGGTGGAAAGAAAGCTTGCGCTCCAATACCCACACTGTACCTGTTGTGTTAGTGAGGGAAGCTTCCCCTGCTGATGTACATGGTGTTGCTTTTCTGTTCTGGAGTGAAGTTCGAACTGCTGATGCCCTCGTACATGGTCCCCGTGTGCAAAGAAGTCTTGGGCCACAGGTACCCATTCTGTGCTTGTTCCGTGTTAAAAGGTAGGCTGCACAGCTCATGTTCATACTGTTCTTGTTTAGTGATAGAATGAAGGCTGAACTGCTGAATTCCCATTCTTTGCCTGTTATGCATTCGAAGGGAGGCTGCACTAATGATATCCATTATTGCCTGTTATGTGGTAGAAGGTAGACTGATCTGCTGGTGCCCATCAGTTTCCTATTAGGGTGTTAGAAGGAAGGTTGCACTGCTGATGCCCATTCTATGCCCGTTACGTGTTAGAAGGTTGGCTGCACTGGCTGATAGGTGTTAGAAGGAAGCTTACACTGCTGATACCAATTCTTTCCCTGTTATGTGTTAGAAGGAAAGCTGCACTGCTGATGCCCCCTCTGAGCTGGTGGCCTTGCTGCACTTAATGTGTTAGCTAGAAACTCTTACATTTCTGATGTCCATGTGCTACCTGTTCTGCCAGGGGAGGAAGCTTGCATAGCTGATACCATACCCATGCTGTACTTGTTGTGGTGGCAAGGGAATCTGGCACTGTTATGTAGTGGGGTGATATCTGTGCTACTGGTGCTATGTGGTACCTGTTTGTGTGTTCAAGGGAAGCTTTCTTGCAGATGCTACTCTGTGCTTGTTATGTGTAGGAGACATCTTTCAACTGCTGATGTTGTGCATTTTGTTTTCTGAAGAAAATAATCCACTTGTGAGGTTTTACATCAGCTTTGTGTGAAGGAGAGAAACTGGCACTGCTGTTAGCCTTAATGTACCTTTACTGTGAGGGGTGGAAGCTTGCATGTTTGACAGTGGTCTTGGACCTGTTCTGTGATGGAAGATGCCTATCAAGGAAGCAGACACTCTTAATACACGCACTATGACTGTGTGCCAGGGTTTTTGGCACTGTTGGTGCTCAGTTGCTACCTGTCCTGTGTGCCTTTCTAAAGCTTGAGATCATAATTATGCTTAAAAAAGGATAAAGATATTATATTTAAAGGTGTGAGAAAATTAATGCATTTTTCTTTTGTGTAACTATGCAAAATTTCTGAAAAATTACATGAAATTATGTGAAATTACATGTAATTACTTTAAATGCAAATCCATAGTTTGGTGCTATATTTTAGGGCAAAATGTGTCCTTTCTTCAATTTGTGATGCAAGAATGCATTATGCTCTAAATATAGTGCAAAAAAAGGAAAGCGCTGTAAATAAACGCTGCTCTTGTTCTGATGTTCATATGAGTTTGTGTTAAGTCTTTACAGCGAATAGTTGAATTTGCAGTACATTTTTACTGTGAACGGCAAGTAATGGTGCGACATGCGTAGTTGCAGGAATTTTGTATAACAAGAGTACATAAAATTCCCAAATTACGCAAATTATGACTACACAACTAAGATTTAACCCACGCCTAATTTTATTGCTCATGCCTGAATAAAATTAACGTTCTTCTTCAGTGTGCATTCAATCAATCAATCATAGAATTTGTAGAGCGCACTACATACCCGTGAGGGTCTCAAGGCGCTGGGGGGGAAGCTGCTACTGTTCGAAGAGCCAGGTCCAACTACACAGTTCCAACATATTGGTATGTGTGCCATTTATCATATTTCTGTTTAATCACTTTTATTGTAAGGTCGTGTACTGCTCTTTGGTATACCTTTCCTTTATATTATGGATTCGTTTGTCATGTTTTCAAAGGGACCAACTAGAGAGGTGCTTATGTCTGACAACACTATGATACTCCAGGTAGCAGGTTTGATATTTATCAGTGCCTGCTTCCATCTATATTTCCAAAATGATTACATTTATATCATTACAAATGGTAAAAGTAACACTGTTCTTTACACAGTTGGGTAGAGGCAACGATAGTGATATCAGGAGCATAGCAACTAAATAATGTCCTACATTTTGCTAACTCATTGTTAGTGAGCCAGAGATTGAGGGTTGCATAATGTATAGGGCTAAACATGTGACATTATATTTATATAGCTTGTGAGAAAAGATATTTGACTACGTATATTGTCATTAACAATTAGGTACAGACTAAAGAGAGAGCTATGTCATGATGATCACAGTGCTTCAGACATGGAGGGTAGTGACATTTAAGATAACACTCATTCTTGTGACTTCTCTTAGAAGTGAGGGTATCTCTCAAAGCCATAGGATGGAGAATGCCTTAATTTTTTAGGGTGATTGCTGTTGGTGCAAATAGACAAGTGTCATGTTTCATTTAATTGAGCTGTTGAAAGATAAAAATAAATGCACAGTTTTGGAAAACATAAATCGCTGTAGAAATGTTATCTTTATATCCCACTCTGATTGGTTCTCATTATTTAGCTCATTTTTGGGGCCCAACCAGTGACGGCTCCTCGTGAGAGTGCTGGGGGCGGTGGGCGGGGTGGGGAGGGGCAGGGTGGGGGTAGTAATCTCCGGCTTAAGGCCGAACGGAGTTCAGTTAATAAATAAATAAATAAAACAAATTTCATTACGTGCTGAGATGCAATGCCCCCCACCCTGCCCCTCCCCCGCCCCTCGCCCCACAGCACTGCCACGAGGAGCCGCCACTGGGCCCAACCATAACCTTATGCCCTCTTAAGGCATATGTGTTCGTTGCAAGGGGAACTTTCATCCAAAAGCAATAAGTTTGTTAAACTTCAGAAATCCGTGACCTAGAGTGTCAAGGTGAGGTAAGTGGAAATACAGAGTAGGGAGATATGGTTTGTTGAATTTACTATGTTGCTTCTAAACAAAGAGTTTTATAACAAAGAATTGGTACAATATGATCATGAAATTATTACAAAAAATAGGCAACAGAATGACAAAGAATCCAAAGGCAACAAATCACAAAGTGAAGGCATGGGAAAAGCATTACCACAAAAGGGAACACCATTCCACCGCTGTATAAATGCAAGTAAAAATTATCTAAAACTAAAATCCAGAGCTTCAAAGACTCAAACCCTCTTCCAGTGGAAAGGGGAGGCACCACAATCCAATGGCATCCATTGTCTATGGAAGATGGCATAAGCTTAAACAAGCATTGACAAAGCCAATAGATCCAATGCTGGACTCAGCCTTGTGGCAATTATTGCTTTCTTTTGTCATGGTTTTTGCAAAACTTTATTGTTGGGAATATGGCGGGCCCTCATCAAACTAAAAAAATAAATAAAAAAAGAATTGCTACAGACCAAATTTTTTTTGATCTAAAAAAACACACATTTCCACAGTACAACCTGCCACTCAAGGGAACTACTTTGTGTGTGGACATGAGTTCCTTATGAAAAGGTGGCCTGCCATAACTCATAATAAATTCAGACAATGGCTGAAGTGAACTGATACATTGCACCCTAATGAATTTAGGATTGGGTGGAAGAAAAATGTGAATGACAGCAACCACAGACCAATAGGTGAAGGCTGGCTGAAACCACCTGTACCTATCTCAACTGAATAAATCATTTTAGTAAAATCAAAAGGTCTTGGCTAACACAGACCTAAAACGTCAATCATTTCAGAATTTGTTGCAAATCTCTTGCTTTTAAGAAAGAAAGAAAGAAAGAAAGAAAGAAAGAAAGAAAGAAAGAAAGAAAGAAAGAATGTAAGAGAAAGAAGCAAGGGAGGAAATAAAATAAGAAGGAAAAGATGAAAAGGAAGGAAAGAAAGAAAGTAGGAAAGAAGGAATGTAAGAAGGAAAGAATGAAAGATAGAAGCAAGGGAGGAAAGAAAGAAAGTAAGAAGGAAGGGAGGAAAGGAAGAAGGAAGGAAAGACAGTAGGAAAGAAGGAATGTAAGAAAAAAAGAAGAAAAGAATGAAAAAGAAAAAGAAGAGAAAAAAAGTACACAAAGGGAACAGAAAAGTGAATATAAAGTGAAACCAAAAACACTATCACTGAAAGGGAACTGGCTTGTGTGTGGATCTGCTCTTTGTAAAAGAGCAAAATGCGGTCACTCAAAGTGAAGGTAACCAGTGACGTAAGTGGACTGAGCCACTGCACTATGCTGTATGCTGTAGTGGGTGGAAGCAAAATGTGAATGACACAACAACAGACCAATGGATGAAGAGAGGTGGCTGAAGGCCTCTTTTTGTAAATATATTATACATATTTTAGTAAAATCCAGGAGGTCTTGGCTAAGGCCAGTCCTAAAAAAGGACAAGGGGCAACAATCCAGAACCTGAGCTCCGGTATGATAATCCAACCATAGTAGCAATAATAATAATATTAATATAAATTCCAATAAAGCCCATCTGAAGACCTCCCGTATCTGCAGGACCAGATTCGGGGTAGGTCTTTTTCATACTTGGCACCGTATCATTGAAATAAACTGCCACTTCATTTTTATACCTGTCCTGATTTTTGGAATTTAAGAAGATGTTAAAGATATGGATGTTCTGAACGTACTTGCTGTTGCCTGTAACACAGGTGCCGAGATACTCCTCCAGGTGTGAGTCATGTGCTATATGAAGAACAATAAATAAAAACAAATATAATAATAATCATCATAATAATAACAATCACACTCATAATCATCATCATCATAATTATTAGTATAATGTTAATTATAATAATTATGATACAAGATGAGGCCTAAAATAACCCTTAAGAATCTCCTCATCGTTTTAGATAGGGATGTGTGTAATTTACATAATTTCTTTTTATGGATTTATGCAAAGTTTCAGGGAAAACAAACAAAACTATGAAAAATCGAAATCTGCCATTTAGCACTATATTTTAGTGTGAAATGCGAGGACACTAATTATAGCGCAAAAAAAACTGCTGCAAACAACAAGCACTCTCATTCTGCTCACTTGAGTGGTTCTTGTACTCCTGCAATAAGATTTTTACTTAAACGAACGTTAAGTTGTCACTCAGTCAAAGCAATGTTTATTTAGACCTTGGTCTTTAAACAGTAATAGAACCAGTTAAAAATAAGAGTTCAACAGCACAATTTATACAGTCTCAACGTTAAAAGTTAATACATTTTCAAAAATTGAGTAACAATAGTGACTTTTCTGCCCAGATCGACAGGGCTATTTATAAGAATTATATATAATTTAAAACTCACTTTAAAATACTATGCAATTCATCTATTTTAAAATTTTATATTGACCTTGTTTAAAATTTAAGACAATTTAAAAAATCTAAAAGTTACAGCTAATTTTCTCTGAGGAAACTTTTAATTACCTTCATATAGTTCCCTAATGCAATTGCGATCTCGAGATTAGGTATTTCTGTAATTAAATCCACCGCCTGTGTCTGTAGCTTTATATCATATTTTAAAAATATGGGGTGGAGATATAATTTACGCTGTTCTAATAAATCTAACAAAATGTGTAATATATCACCTTTTGTTCCCAGAGTGCACTTACAATAACCTTCATGATCCAACATTTTTATTTTTGATTCATTCTTCATTTACCAACCAGGGGTTTATACCAATTCTCAATCTTAAGATTTCCTGTCTGTACCAATGGTTTGGTAAAATGTCCAAATAAGGGAACCAATTTTCATTTAGCCATGAATCCCTCATAAATTGCACAGATTTTTTCTTAGCCAGATATTCCATATCTGCACGTCTAGAGACTTCTTGTCCATGATTCCTGAGGTCACTTTTAGTAAATTCTACATACAGGGATTCCTTGTAATTTTTCACCTTTATGTTCTTATAGGCCAATAATATTTTCTTCCTGTTCTCTTTAGCCCGTTTTAGGTTGCTAGTTTGGATCTCTTTACTGCACCATTGAGATACTTTCCGGCCTATCTCTATATCCAAGCATTTCCAGAATCTAATTAAAACCATTTGTGACTGTACACTCCAAGCAGTTGTACCTATCTCGGTTCTTATTGCTTGGATCATCGACGAATCTAGTAGTGACAACAATGTTTTCAGGCAATTCCCTTCCTCTAAATCCCAATCACATTTGCCACTTGAATAAAGAACGTCTGCTCCATAGAGTACTTGTGAGGGTATCATTGTGCTGAAAGCCTTTAACAGTGGTCTGTGAGACATATTACCATAATCACGGTTGAATTTTTTCAGTCCACTGATCGATGTGAAGGCTTTCGCATTCTGGGCTTCTAGGTGAGTGTGCCACTTTAAAGACCTGTCAAACCACATCCCGAGGTAGCGATATTCATTCACCGTTTCCAGTTTCAAGTCTCCTAAAAACCAATTCAATCGAATATCTCTTTTTTCTAAACATAACACTTTTGTCTTTTCCATATTTACAGTTAAAAATGTCCTTTCGCAATATTCTCTAAAAGCGTTTAGCTTTCTTTGGAGGCCCATTTCAGTCTGGTCCAAAATTACCAGATCATCTGCATACAATAGGCAGGACACTTTATTTCCATCCAATCTCAGGCTTGCACTTCTTTCGACCTCTAGGGTTGCTAGTAGATCTGCTAAAAATATGGCAAATAGCAGAGGGGCCAACACAGAGCCCTGTCTAAGGCCATTCTCAATTGCTATTTTTGGTGTCAATGACCCTTCTGTGTCTCTAATTACTTGTGCCCAATTTCCGCTATGTAACTCTTTTATTATCGCCAGCAAGCCTTCAGGGATATTTTTGTTTACAAGGTTTTCCCAGAGGCAGTTCCGATCAACTGAATCGAACACTGCTCGAAAATCAACAAAACAGCAGCACAGCTTACCATTTTGTTCTATTGACTTGCGTGCTACTGTCCACAAGGCGAAGCAGTGATCGACCGTGGAGTGGCCTTCTTTGAAGCCCCCCTGTTCAACTGGTACAATTGAGAACTCCTCCACCCAGTCCTTCAGTCTATTCAGAATTATTTTTGAAAATACTTTTTCTCCTATGTCTAGCAAATTAATCAACCTATAGTTTTGTGGTGCATTCATATTGCCTTTTTTATGGACTGGCCTTATTACAGCTCCCTTCCAATTCTTTGGTATTTTCCCTACCGCTAAGATTACCAGGAACATATGAGGAAAAAGACTCGCCCACCGCTTCATCTGTGACTTTATTATTTCTGCTGGGAGATTGTCTGGTCCTGCTGCTCTTGTTAATTTTAATTTCATTATTGTATTTGTTACATTCTGTTCTGTGAAGTCTGGTTTTAATTCTTCCATTAGGTCTTGCCATGGCTGGGGCTCTTCCACTTCTAGATCTCTGCAAGGGCCATACAATTCCTTCATGTACTTCTCCCATGCTGCCTCGTCTACCACACAGTTCATTGCCCCCACTGGGTGATCGGCTGCTGCTTTTACCAGCTTACAGAACTGTCTTATATTTTTTGATTTAATAGATTCCAGTAGGTTTTCCCAGTATTTGTCTTTATACAACCTTTTTGCATTTGTAATTAGCTTTTTATACTCTCTTTTTAATTTATTAAGATGACTTTGTCTCTTCAGATCGTGCTTTTTACTAATGCTTCTTGTTACTTTCCTTATCTCTCTTTTTTTCTTTAGACAGTCTGCAGAGAACCATTTAGGTCGTCTAACAGGGACTATAGGTTGTTTTGTCTTGTTCTAGTTCAGTTCTAAGGCATTGCTCCACTTGGTCTATTTTTCCCTCATACCATTCCAAATTCTGTCCCGCTATGTCTTCCAAGGCTACCTTTTGTTGAAATGTTCCTAATTTTTCCATATACTCTTCCGTTATTCTAGTTGTCACTCTCTTGGGGTATTCAACTGGTTGTGAGATTACTTTATCTCAGGGTTTCGGGATTCCCCCTTGAATCTTCAACTGCAGGGGATTGTGGTCACTGCCTTCTTTCTGAGATATCTTAAATTCCATTATGAGAGTGAAGTTCCAAGCAAACATAAAGACATAGTCTATTGGGCAATTTTGTGTGCCTCTTTTAAATGTTTTCTTTGCTGGGCGATCTGCTTCAAATCTGCCATTCAGGCAGAACAGACCCTTCGTCCCTAGATAATTTCCCAGATCTTTATCCTGTTTTAAGATTTCACAGGCTGGAAAAATTGCTTGTTTTATTTCATATGCATCGAGTATATCCCTATGCCAGAGGTCTACCTTCTTTGGGTACAATTTATGATTAAAATCCCCCAAAATAAAAAATATATCCGAATCATACTTTTCACATAGAGAATCTATATCGTCTGTAAAATGCACTCAACTCAATTCCATACTCTGTAGCATTCTCCCATTGCATACACACATTTATGATGATTACATTTTCATATTTTTTATCTAAAATCAGCAGAGATAGTCTACATGCCAGGAGCCATTTACATTTTACTTTTAGCAAGGTCACATTATTTGTTACTTTTGTAGACAGTAGGGTCATGACCCCCCCTGCCAGGCGTCCGAACCTTTTTTTCTTGGCCGGTCGATGGCGTTGGAGGAAACCATCAAATATTGGAGTTTCGTCGCATAGCCAGGTTTCTTGAAGACAAACAATTTCCACTTTATGTTCCACTATAAGAAATTAAGGCTATGCGGCACCCCTTCATCCTATTCCACCTCACTTAATCCTCCATCTTCATCCATTACATCCTTATACCTCTGGGAGGGTCCTGCAGGGCTACTTCTTTTGCTCCAGTTACCCCAAGAGTTATCAATTACTGAGTGATTGACTACTACATTCAAAGTGCTTCCCCCTCTTCATTTTCCTCTAGTAGCCTCACCTGTCTCTTTCCTAGTCCTGCATGACATTTTAGAAAGCTACTTCCTAATTGGCCATTTCCCTTTAATTCTTTCTCTGGGATTAGCCGTATACCTTCCTGATGTATCTCGCTCACCGCTTTCCAAATTGCCATTTTTACCAGGTCGGAGTCGAATAGTTCTCTTGTGATCTCCTTTCCATTTATGTTTTCTATAAAACCCACCTGTCTCAGATATTTTGTTCCTATTCCCCTCAGACTAGGGCATTTAGAAAATGAGAATAGGATTTGAGACCTATTTAAAGGTATAATCTTCCTTGTTTTCTTTCCCTTTTTTTCAGTTTGCTCAGGTTCAAAATACAACCATTTGTTACTTCCTACCTCTATCCCTGTCTTGGGGGCTTCTATACCTGCCTGCCCGGTGTTTTTCCACATAACATTCCCCATTTTACCTTTTGCTTCAATTTTACCTCGTTGCGGGACTGCTTTTTCTTGATTTTGGTTCTTTTGAAGATTTGTATTATGTCCCGCATAATTTAGTTTTACTATGGGTTTTGTGTTTGTGGTTTAGTTTTTAATTGCTCCTTTCTAGGTCCCTTGCTACTCTGTTTCTTTACTTGATTTTTGGGCCCTTCCTCTTGCCCTCAGCTCTTGGGGTCTTAACAGATAACATTGTCAGTACGGAAATTTTTAAATTTACCTCTTTCTCCTTTTCCTTTATTTTTACCATTGTATCTGCTTTAGTGTTCCTCTTTCTGCGTATATTTCTTTTAAGATGACTCCTATTGTTCAAGAAGCTATATCTTGGGTTTTACCCTCTTCTTTTTATCAACATCGGGCACTTAGATATATATAAATTGTGTGGGGTTTCTACTGTTTCTATGCTCTCTTTCTGTTCTATAAGCTGGGGGTCTGCTACTGGTCTCATCATGTGTGGCATTTGACCTCTAATTCCTTTCAGCTCCTTCTCAATCTTTTTCAAATAAAGCTTTTGCTTTTTCAGAACCCCATTATTTAGCATTGTAACTTCTAATATCCCCTGCAGGGTTTTCTGAAGCATCAACAATAAATCCATCATTGTAGAGGAGGGGGTCGCGGAAATGTCTAGGTCTTGTAGACTACTTCTCTCGGGATTGACTATTCTTTCAATTCTCGATGTTTCCTGCTGGATTTGATTTCTTATCCCTTTTGATTGTAGTGCCGATATATTTGGTGAGTCCCCCCAGTCAGTTCTTGACCCTTGACTGTTGTTCTCCATTTGGCCTGAGGTCTCTGATTCATGTGCTTGCATCGAGAATAGTTTGGGGGATGATGACAGACTCGGGTCTGTTACTAGGTCGTTTTGACTCAGAAGGGAGTGGTTTATTAGGAATGATGCCTATAATAATTCTTCTGAGGATTCTACAATGCCATTCCCGTTTTGTCGCTCTGCTTCTGCTTCCATGGACTTCGTAGATAAGTCTAATCTTTTGTAATGTTTACCTAAAAAGTCCTTTATGGATTTGGTAGCTGACATACTTCCATTAATTTCTTGCAGGGTCTTCTTAATGGCTTTTTTATTTTTTCTCTTTTGAGGCGCCCCTTTAGTTCTTTCTCTGGGACTAGCCTGGCTCTCCTGACTCTCTTCTAAGATCCTGATCTCCCCAGAAAGCTCTCTCCTCCTGGGGCTTTCCCCCATAGGCTCCTTGTGAGTTTTCTGCTTCCATTTTGGTGCCAGCGTCCCTGGTGTAGCGAATCTGTTTATTTTATTTATTTATTAAGTTTTTTTTATTGCGCACTTGTGTACTCCAATTTTACTGTGCGTTATAATTTTAAAACTCTTCCTTGCACTTCCCTTGCTTTTTTCCCCCTTCCCTTGCCCCCTAATCTGCCAAATTTACCAATTAATGGATAGTTAGAAGGGCATTGGGGTACAGCAATCGTTCATGCAATCATTTGTGCACTTACCTCTGTTGTGCCTTTATCCCGCCATGCCTGCCAATTTGCTTTTTTTTCTCAAATCGGTGACCTGGTGGCCTCCCCCATGCCTGTTTCCTTCCGCAGGGGGGGGCAGCTTAGTAATTCCACCCCAGGATTTAGATTATCTTCTTGAGTGCTCTGGGTCACCTGCTTCCCAGCCTTCTCCAACTTTCTCTCTCCTGGACTGTCTGTCTGCCTTCTCCTGCCTTCTCCTGCACGTTGAAGGCACGTTGATTTCTTCTGGGCAGTCAGGGCACGTTTTGGAGTGCAGTTTAACCACACAGAGGTGCAATTTAACCGCACCTTTCTTATGTGGACCTTTTCTTGTGGCTCCTGCGGCTCTTTTTCTCCCGCAGTATCCTTCCCTGCAATTTGCGGCGGGACCCGGTATTTCCCTTAGGTCCGCCGAAATCAAGAATCAAAATGCCGGTACGCGGCATGTCTATATGCTCGCGTCCCGCGACTCGGCTTGCAGCTCCCGGTGGGCGGCACCAGTCCTGCGCTGGTTTGGCGCTGATTGCGTCCTTGTGCGGCGTAGCGTGATGTTCAGGCAGGCAGGTGGGGCGGCAAAAGTATATATATAAAACATATTTAAACTTTACAGAAACACATAGTCACTGGATGATGTCATCAGTGATCTCATTTGAGATGTCATCAGTGATGTCATCAGTGATATCACTGACCATGTCATGAGTGATGTAATATGTGATGTCATCAGCAGTGCATTGTGCGAGTGTGAGTTATAGTTAGCTCAACTAACTATAACGGGCGAATTTCTCTGGCTTTGTACCAGCGAAATATCCAACTAACTATAACGTCCCTGAAACCTATGGGTTTTTCAGTGAATTTCAAAGGTTTTTTAAATGATAATTTCTAACTATAATGTGCCTGAACCCTATGGTTTTTTTCAGTGAATTTCTAAGGTTTTTAAATGCTAATTTCTAACTATAACGTCCCTTAAACCTATGGTTTTTGCAGTGAATTTCAAAGGTTTTTTAAATGCTAATTTCTAACTATAATGTCCCTGAAACCTATGGTTTTTTCAGTGAATTTCTAAGGTTTTTAAAATGCTAATTTCTATCTATAAGGTCCCTGAAACCTGTGGTTTTTCCAGTGAATTTCTAAGGTTTTTTAAATGCTAATTTTTACCTACACCTAGATAAGTAAGACGTGTGCAGAAAGAGAAAGAAAGGCGTAGAAAGAAGCAAGAGAAGTGCAGAAAGAAGCAAGAGAAGTACAGAAAAAGGCAAGAAAAGTGAGAGAACGTTGCAGAAAGAAGCAGGAGAAGTGATGAAAGAGGCAAGAGAGGGATAGAAAAAAGCAAGAGAAGTACAGAAAGAAGCAAGAGAGGCACAGAAAGAAGCAACAGAGTTGCAAAAAGATGAGAGTGAGGTACAGCAGTAGGAAGAAAGGTGCAGAAAGAGGCAAGTGACATACAGAAAGAGGCAAGAGAGGTGCAGAAAGAAGCAAGAGAAGCACAGAAAGAAGCAAGAGAGATACAGAAAGAAGAGAGTGAGGTGCAGAAAGAGGCAAGAGAGGTACAGAAAGAGGAATAGTGGAGTAGAAATCCAAGAGAGGTGCAGATAGAGGCAAGAGAGGTGAAGAAAGAGGCAAGAGGGGTACAAAAAGAGGCAAGAGAGGTACAGAAAGAGGCAAGGGAGGTGTATAAAGAGGCAAGAGGGGTACAGAAAGAAGAGAGTGAGTTGCAGAAAGAAAAAAGAGAGGTGTTTAAAGAGACAAGACTGGTGCAGAAAGAGGCAAGATATGTGCAGAGAGAGGCAAGAGAGGTGCAGAAAGAGGCAAGAGAGGTGTATAAAGAGGCAAGAGGGGTACAGAACGAAGAGAGTGAGTTACAGAAAGAAAAAAGAGAGGTGTAGAAAGAGGCAAGATAGGTGCAGAAAGAAGAGAGTGAGCTGCAGAAAGAGGCAAGAGAGGTGCAGAACGAGGCAAGAGTGGTGCAGAAAGAAGCAAGAGAGGTGCAGAAAGAGGTAAGAGGTGTAGAAAGAGGCAAGTGAGGTGCAGAAAGATACAAGAGAGGTGCAGAAAGAGCCAAGAGAGGTACACAAGCGGCAAGAGAGGTTATTGATAGAAGATAGTGAGCTGCAGAATGAGGGAAGAGAGGTGCAGAAAGAGGTAAGAGAGGTGCAGAAGAAGATAGTGAGCTGCAGAAAGAGGCAAGAGAGGTGCAGAAAGAGGCAATAGACATGCAAAAAGAGACAAGAGGGGTGCAGAAAAAGGAAGAAAGGTGCAGAAAGAAGCAAGAGAAGCACAGAAAGAAGCATGAGAGGTGCAGAGAGAAGCAAGAGAGGTGCATAAAGAAGAGAGTGGGGTGCAGGAAGAGGCAAGAGAGGTGCAGAAAGAGGCTAGAGAAGTGCAGAAAGAGGCTAGAGAAGTGCATTAAGAGGTAAAAGAGGTGAAGAAAGAGGCAAGAGTTGAGTAGAAAGGCAAGAGAGGTGCAGATAGAGGCAAGGGAGGTGCATAAAGAGGCAAGAGAGGTGCAAAAAGAGGCAAGAGAGGTGCTGAAAGAAGAAAGGTGCAAAAAGAGGCAAGAGAGGTATAGAAAGAGGCAATATAGGTATAGAAAGAGGCAAGAGTGGGTCAGAAAGAGGCAAGAGAGGTACAGAAAGAGGCAAGAGAGGTGCAGAAAGAGGCAAAAGAGGTGCAGAAAGAAAAGAGTGAGCTGCAGAAAGAGGCAAGAGAGGGGCAGAAAGATGCAAGAGAGGTGCAGAAAGAGGTAAGAGGTATAGAAAGAGGCAAGAGAGGTAAAGAAAGAGGAAGAAAGGTACAGAAAGAGGCACGTGAGGTACAGAAAGAGGCAAGAGAGGTACAGAAAGAGGCAAGAGAGGTGCAGAAAGAAGAAGAAATGTGCAGAAAGAGGCAAGAGAGTTAAAGAAAGCGGCAAGAGAGGTGCAGAAAGAAGAGAATGGGCTGCAGAAAGAGGCAAGAGAGGTGCAGAAAGAGGCAAGAGAGGTACAGAAAGAGGCAAGAGAGATACAGAAATAAGAGAGTGAGCTGCAGAAAGAAGCAATAGAAGTGCAGAAAGAGGGAAGAGAGGTGCAGAAAGTAGCAAGAGAGGTGCAGAAATAGGCAAGAGAGGTACAGAAAGAGGCAAGAGAGGTGCAGAAAGAAGAGAGTGAGCTGCAGAAAGAGGGAAGAGAGGTGCAGAAAGAGACAAGAGAGGTGCAGAAAGAAGAGAGTGAGCTGCAGGAAGAGGCAAGATAGATGCAGAAAGAGGCAAGAGATGTGCAGAAAGAGGCAATAGAGGTACAGAAAGAGGCAACAGAGGTGCAGAAAGAGGCAAAAGAGGTGCAGAAAGAAAGGCAAAAAGAGGCAAGAGAGGTACAGAAAGAGGCAAGAGAGGTGCAGAAAGAGGCAAGAGAGGTATATAAAGTGGCAAGAGGGGTACAGAAAGAATAGAGTGAGTTGCAGAAAGAACAAAGAGAGGTGTAGAAAGAGGCAAGATATGTGCAGAAAGAAGAGAGTGAGCTGCAGAAAGAGGCAAGGTAGGTGCAGAAAGAGACAAGATTGTTCCCTTTGACTGGCAGAGAAAAAAGAGGAGATTGTAGACAAGAGACAGATAAAATAAAGCCCTTTTGAGCTTAAAAACATTGGGCGTTTCCTGCCTGAATTGTCTCTGTTGGCATGTATGGTTGTACTACCATTGCCTCTTCCCTCTGTCCACAATGGTCTATTATATTGCCACAGCCTCTCTTGCCTGTCCTGCATTGTTGGTTGATTGCCCATGTCTTCCTTTCCACTGCCCTCCATATTTTGCTGCCACTGCCCTTCCTGCCTACCCAGTGTAGTCAAATTGTTGCCTCTGCACCCTCCTACGAGCCTTCAATTTTCCGAGTCTGTTCCCCTGACCTGTGCCTCCCAACAGTATCCTAATGAACAACTAGATTGCTAACATTCTATATTTATTACAAAAGTGTGGCACGGCTGACGTCATCTTGATGTAATCAAAACTTTAATATCTAAAGCATTTCCTTTAGAACTTATGGAAATAAGAGGGTCTTATTTGCATAGAAAATTATTGCTAGTGCTCTAAAAAACTAAAATGAGGACATATTTTCTGAGTTCTCAAATAGCAACAAAACACTTTTAAATTATTTGTTATCTTTATTTTTTTGATCCAGTTGACCACTTGATTAAATGTTACGCTTCGGGGAGAGAATGTGGTGTTACTTTCAGAGCTGCAGACTTTGCAACTGGGGAACCTAGTTGGCATTTCTGCTTCAGCTCGACATTCTGTGATTCTGGTCAAATCACTTAATCTCCCCATGCCTACAACCAAAATGAGTTTGTCCTTGTATGATGTAACCAATGCTCATGTAAAGCACCCCAATATCTGACCAGCCTGCACTAAATAAAACTGCAAAAAAAAAGGATAAAAAGTTATCTCCACACTTCTGTCATTGGGCTATACGTGGGATACATCTGGGATATATTTGTTCTACATTTGGGCTTCTTTTTCTCTGATGGCCATCTTGGGAGACTGCAATTAAATTCATTAAAATATATTCGATCTGATTTAGAAACATAGATCATAAAAGTGTACATAAAAACAGTAAATTCTCTTTCTTAATACAATACAGTGAGAATGAATTAAAACCAGTAGGTAAAAACGGTTGTTACAAAGCCCGGTTCAGAGCAACTTCAGGTTAACAGAATAGTAAAGTTCAATGTTTCTCACGATCAATCTCATGTACTTCGTGCAAAATATGCAATAAGAGGTCCAAGTAAGATGCAACGCTCCAATACCTGACCAGTCTGCACTATATAAAACTGCAAAAAAACAAAAAATAAAAAGTGTTTTGCACATGTTTGTCATTGGGCTATATGTGGCCTACATCTGGGTGATATGTGTGCTACATTTGAGCTCTTTTTTATCTGGTGGCGATCTTGAGAGACTTATTTGTTATGAAGTTTCCTAATTTCCTCATTTACTGCAGTCTCCTCAGTAGGAAATGCTTTTTTTTTTTACTTTGATTCCATCAAAAAGGCATTCAGATGTATCACACATTTGCCTTGAATTCGGAATGTTAGCACTCTAGTTGCTCATTAGATCACTGTAGTAAAGCTACTGCTTATCAGGGAGTTAACTGGAAGTGTACTGCTGGTATTGAAAGTGACTGTTTCAGTCTGCATGTCAGAATTTTCTAATGAAATTGAAGAGGATTTGAGATCTCACTAAAAACATGCCCTAATTTTTCTTTCTGCAGCACTAACCATAATTTCCATGACAAAATGAACCTCCTCATTTTGTTACTTTTTAAATTAAATGTTTTAAGTGTTACCAGTTTATTCCAATCAAGATGGCTTCAGGTGTGCCATAATTTTGTCATAAGTAAGACTGTTAGAGCTCTAGTTGTTCTTTAGAACTCTCTGGGAAGGTGCAGTAGAACACAAAGGGATCAACTGACAGGCTGCTCCTGTTGAAATAGAACTGGAAGATATTTGAGATCACACTTAAAACATGTCCTAATTTTTCTTTCTACAGCACTAACCATAATTTCTATGACAAAATGAACCCCATCATTTTGTTCCTTTTTAAATTAAATGTTTTAAGTGTTACCAGTTTATTCCAATCAAGATGGCTTCAGGTGTGCCATACTTTTTCATAAGTAAGGCTGTTAGCGCTCTAGTTTCTCTTTAGAACACTCTGGGAAGCTGCAGGAGAACACAAAGGAATCAACTGACAGTCTCTGCCCTTGTTGGATGTACATGTTTTACTGAGAATGTCAGACTTCATTCTCACATGACTGAGAAAGATAATGTGAATTTACAGAAAATATGCTCTCATTTTAGCTTCTGGAAAACCTTCCAAGCCTCTATGGGACAAGCATGAGAAAATAGTTTTCTCTCAAACATGATTTTCACAGGGTAAAATCACCTTAGAGCACACCACAATTCCTAAAATGAGTATGGTACCATCAACAAATGAATTCTAATGTAACTAAACTCTGTTATCACCCGTTATAGTTCTCCTTTTGGTGACCCTCAGAATCTTCTATTCACTACAATGCATTTCAATGGGGTGCTATCATGTATATTGGTCCAAAGATGGCTGCCAGAAATTCTAGAATGAAGTGCTGACAGCCAATCAGATCTCACAATGAGATGTGTGGTTAGGCTCCACCCAGATATTGATTTTTTTTATTTTTGAATTTCTTAGAAACTACTGAACGGATTTACACCATTTAACAAAAAGGACTCTTTCTGAACAAAGACCTACCTTTTTTGCCAAATTTGGTGTAATTCCGTTCAGCAGTTCGGGCTGTAACTTTGTCTAAAGTTTCCTATAGCCAAATACATGGGGAAAACCATCACTCGAAACTTTCAAGACAGGAGCTGACTGGAGCGGGCCACTAGTTCTGAAAATTTCGCGAAGATTCGTCAGCCAGCGCCAAAGTTATTGGGAAAACAAAAGAACGCTTTTCGTATGGAAACTAGGTCCTAAATATAACTACCTACTGGCAACCGCCATTAGGTAATATATATATATTTGCACTTGAAGCTAGGAAAAAGGACCCCAGAAGAGTTGATCAAAATTTATCAAGCTAAGTGCGTTAGCACAGCAATTTACGGGGCGGGAATATGGGGTTACTGTGGTATAAACGATATACAGAGGGTGGAGAACGTGTTTTTAAGGTATTTATTGGCTGTTCCACGATCAACATCAATATATATCTGCCACACTGAGTTGGGCATTCCATTTATTGCTGATATAATAAAGGTGCAACCTGTTCTACTGTGGTACCGGATTTGCACCTCGACACAAACGATATTCAGTCGGCAGGTGTTGAGTGACAGCCTTAAATTAGAACACGCCCTAGAGATCAGGTGGTTGAAATACATAAAAGATTTTATGACTGATTTAGGCCAGCCCAAATACTTTCATAATCCTTCCTCGATGGGTCTAATCCCTAGAAAGGCTTTTAAAAAACAATGAATGAATCACATGGAAGTTAATAGATTTGCCAGTGAGGCATCAAAGCCTATGGTTCAAAGGAATCAATTGATGCGCTCCACCCCCATTATTCAACCATATCTAATATATGTAATGAGAGGCTATGAAAGATTTGTTCTGACAAGTTTTAGACTAGATACATTCCACCGTCTGGTAACTTTCCCGACCATAAAGGATTGGTCTAAAACCTTACCAAATTGTCCCTGTGCCGGACTCTCACCCCAATCAACAATCCACATAGTATTATTCTGTAGATTTTATCGAGAATTGAGGATGAGGTGGATCAAACCCATTTTGAAAATTTGGGGTTTGAGGCAATGTCGTCCGGCTTATCTGGCATTTTAGAAAACAAATGTTTTGCAAGAAATATTGCTGTGTTTCTAAAATGTGTGATTAAATCTAGGAAACATCTTTGAAACATTTTCATCCTCTTATTTTTAGAACTTTTCTGTGGGACACTTGGTAAAAATAAAATATGAGGTAGTGCCGCAAGGCCCTCTTAGCAACGAAGATCTTAGTCAATGAATGCCTCGAAAGATAAGCCACTTTAACCCCTAAACCCATGACTAACTATGGGATATGTTTATGACCTTGGCCCCTAAATTAAATATATACACTGGTCCTATCCTCTAAGTTTTTACAATTATATAAACTAAGCTATAATCTTTTTTATTAAATTCCTTCTACAATCATTGTATTACATTGGCAGTATGAAATTCCGAACTTGGTCTCTCTATGAAATATGTACCATGGTGTTATCCTTTATATTTTAAGAGATTTGTAAAACATGATTTTAACATTGATCTATCAATTTATTTTTAAAATTATTGTACAATAATGGTACTACGAAATTCTAAAGCTGCTATTGTTTTAATTCTAAACTGATTATTGTGCAATGGTATTTTAGAATGTGTGCTTTTATGGTTTTTTGTGTATGAAAATATGAAAACCGAATAAAGCTAAACTTGAATTTGAATATATATATATATATATATATATATATATATATATATATATATATATATATATATATATATATATATATATATATATATATATATATATATATATTACCTACTGGCGGTCGCCAGTAGGTAGTTATAGTTAGGACCACGTTTCCATAGGAAAACCTCAACATTCTATTTTGAATAACTTTGGCGCCGGTCGACGAATCCTCGCGAATTTCTCAAAATAGGTGGGGCGCTACGCTCCGCTCCTACCCTGAAAGTCTCGGGGGGATTCGTCAAGCGGGGGCTGAGATAAAAGGGGGGTCCCAAAACGCGTTTTTCCCATGCATTTTTACATAGGACCTTTAGAACGAGCTACAGCCCGAACGGCTGAACAGAATTACTAGAAATTTGGCAGAGAGGTAGTCCCTAGGTCAAGGAAGTGCCTTTTGTAGGTTTGGTGTAAATCTGTTCAGTAGATTCTGAGAAAATAGCCTTTAAATCAATATATATATCTGAGCCCGCTTACGGTACGCTTACCGTACGCTTACCGTACGCTTACCGTAAGCTTACGGTGGCGTGCGCGAGCGCGATTCTGATTGGCTCTTAGATCTTAGTAAACATTCGAATCGGCCGAAACCAGGAAGCGGCGTCCGCCATTTTGTCTCTCGCACTGAGTGTTGTTTATCAAACATGATGGCCAAAAACATGTTACGGGGCTGTTTTGACAACTCCCTCCCACATAGTCATGTTGAGGGAGTCCCCAAACATCCCCCAAGAGCAAAAACGGTTTTATTTTTTTTTCGGCAATTTCGCGGGGTACGCTTACCGTACGCTTACCGTACGCTTACCGTAAGCTTACCGTACGCTTACGGTAAAAAAATAAAAATAAAAAAAACACTATCCACACTTACCCCACCCCCTGTGCTTTTGGTGGCCGCAGGCCACCAAATGTGCAGTGCTTATTAATAGAGAAAAAAAACGTAATTTTGGCAACATGAAATTATAAAATCGAAATAAAAAAAACACTATCCACATTGACCTCACCCCCTGTGCTTTTGGTGGCCGAAGGCCACCAAATGTACAGGGCTTATTAAAGTTGATAAAAACCGTGCACGGAACGAACTGCGTTAAGTGGGCGCGCACGCCACAAATGGCGTAAAGTAACTTAGCATTTAAAAAACCGTACAAATTCACTGAAAAAACCATAGGTTTCACACACGTTATAGTTAGGAAATAGCATTTAAAAAACCTTGCTAATTCACTGAAAAAACCATAGGTTTCACACATGTTATAGTTAGCTGGACATTTTACTGATAAAAAACCAATGAAATTCCCCCGTTATAGTTACTGTAGGCAACTATAACTCACGCGACCGTAATCCTCTGCTGATGACATATGTGTCTTTATGAAAAAAAAATATTTGTAATATATGTATAGCTAAAATTTAATGGAAGAAGATATGGGCAAATAAGTGTCTAAATACAGTATTAGCATCAGCAGAGGATTGCGGTCGCGTGAGTTATAGTTGCCTACAGTAACTATAACGGGGGAATTTCATTGGTTTTTTATCAGTAAAATGTCCAGCTAACTATAACATGTGTGAAACCTATGGTTTTTTCAGTGAATTTAGATATAGATCTACATATACATATACATATATATATATATATATATATGTAAATCACAAACATCCCTTCTCATACAAAAACGGGTTTGCACTCGAAGGCTGGATGAATTCCTTTATTGAGCCAGACAGCATCGATAAATGATTAATAGATGTTACTTGCAGCACAGAAAATCAGCTCATGGAGACACGTTTCGGCCCTGTTAGCCTTTCTCAATTCAATTATCAGCCATTTTCATTTACTCCACTTATATACGATTGTGTTAAATATAGAAGAAATACGTTCCCCAATGTTCTTTGGTTCACGCCTGTAACAGGTAATTATAAAACAGTTTTTGCCAAATTGCTAACACACTAAATATTTGTGTCGCTCATGACAATTGAGGTAAGTTAATTGCTATAATAGTTGACAGTTAATTTCAAAACTTCTAATTGTTAGCAAATGAAACAGCTTGATATTAAAACCAGTCTGTGCCGCTCCCAAACTGCATAGTTTAAAATCACCTTCAAATTGTTGTGGTCCAATTTACAAAAACAAAGTGTCCAGCCCCCCCTGCTTGGCCGATGCAGTGCGTGGCGCCCTGCTCCTGGCATTGGCAAATTTCAAGGGTGAATATACATATATATAAAAACATATATATACATACAAAAAGAAGCAAAGAACTCTGGGTAGTTCTCAAGTTTAGGTGGAAAGCAGCTCCAATATAGAGCACTCTCATAACCAGTGACACTCCAAATTTGCTCACCTCAAATGTCTGCTTTTCTATAAACGTCTTTAAACGCAGGATTAACACTGTGCCATCCACACTGAGATAGAAAGGGACAAAGCCTTTTGCCATTTCCACAGCAAAGTCTTTAAGCCTAGGACTAGCACAGTGCTATCCATGCCGAGCTGTAACATGGCAAAAGCTTTTTACCACTTCAGGCACAATATTACAGCTTTCGATTGGTAAAATACCAACCAAGCTAATCTGAAATGAATAACAGCAACCCCTGACATGTGTTTCTCTATCATTATAGCACCCCCTCAGGCATAGAGTCACGTACAAACTATGAAAAAAAGAAGCAGAGAACTCTGAGTAGTTCTCAAGTTTAGGTGGAAAGCAGCTCCTGTATAGAGCACTCTCAACACCAGCGACACTCTAGATCTGCTCACCTCAAATTTCTGCTTTTCTATCAAAGTCTTTAAACGCAGGATTAACACTGTGCCACCAACTCACGATTGAGTAAAGCCCTGCATTAGACATGAACTAGGTTTGAGAGCATGAAAGCATTTTTTCAGGGACGTTGCAGTCCTGTTTGGAACATAACTATTTTTTGTTTGGGAACCAGTGGTACAAGCAAATGACTGGGACTGCCATGGGCAGTTGCTTCGTGCCGAGCTATGCTTGCATGTTCATGGGGTGGTGGGAGTCTGAGCACATCTGGGCATAGGAGTTTGAAGAATACACGCAACATCTTGTATTGTGGACACGATACACAGATTATATTTTCTTAATCTGGGATCGCACACAAAGGGAACTGGAAAGATTTCTTTGTAACATTTCTGATAATGACCTGAACCTCAAATTTACCAGCAAAACCAGTACGGAGAGGATAGAATTCCTAGACGTCATGGTAGAGGTACAAGATGACAAGATACAGAATAAGATATACAGGAAGAGTATTGCAGGGAATAGCATCATACACGCTAACGGTCACCACCGCCCAACCTGAAGTAGAGTATTCCTTATGGAGAGTTTCTTAGAGCAAAAAGAAACTGTAGCACACCAGAAGCATACTCAAGGGAAGAAGGTAGGATGATTGAGTGAGAAAAATTGACAGCAACAGCCTTTTGAAACCAAAGACACGGGAACAAAAGAATCAGGCAGTACGATTGATCATGACATACAACTATAATTCCGCAGCAGTCAGAATGATTGTCAAAAAGCATTGGCACCTGGTGAGAATTGATCCTACTATAGGAAAGTTGGTTAAAGCAAATCCGCAACTCACATATCATAGATGCAACTCGCTTAGGGACATACTGGTACACACTTTTGATGAGCAAGTACTTCTACAGGGGACAACATGGTTGAAAGAGCTTCCATGTTTTTATAAGTGTGAAGTGGGCGCGCACGCCACGAACGGCGTAAAGTAAATTAGCATTTAAAAAACCGTACAAATTCACTGAAAAAACCATAGGTTTCACACACGTTATAGTTAGGAATTAGCATTTAAAAAACCTTGCAAATTCACTGAAAAAACCATAGGTTTCACACACGTTATAGTTAGCGGACATTTCACTCATAAAAAACCAATGAAATTCCCCCGTTATAGTTAGTGCAGGCAACTATAACTCACGCGACCGCAATCCTCTGCTGATGCTAATACTGTATTTAGACACTTATTTGCCCATGTCTTCTTCCATTAAATTTTAGCTATACATATATTGCAAATATTTTTTTTTCATAAAGACACATATGTCATCAGCAGAGGATTGCGGTCGCGTGAGTTATAGTTGCCTGCACTAACTATAACGGGGGAATTTCATTGGTTTTGTATGAGTGAAATGTCCGCTAACTATAACGTGTGTGAAACCTATGGTTTTTTCAGTGAATATATATATATATTACCTACTGGCGGTCGCCAGTAGGTAGTTATAGTTAGGACCCCTTTTCCATAGGAAATCCGCAACATTCTATTTTGAATAACTTTGGCGCCGGTCGATGAATCCTCGCGAATTTCTCAAAATAGGTGGGGCGCTACGCTCCGCTCCTACCCTGAAAGTCTCGGGGGGATCCGTCAAGCGGGGGCTGAGATAAAAGGGGGGTCCCAAAACGCGTTTTTCCCATGCATTTTTCCATAGGACCTTTAGAACGAGCTACAGCCCGAACGGCTGAACAGAATTACTCGAAATTTAGCAGAGAGGTAGTCCCTAGGTCAAGGAAGTGCCTTTTGTAGGTTTGGTGTAAATCTGTTCAGTAGATTCTGAGAAAATAGCCTTTAAATCAATATATATATCTGAGCCCGCTTACGGTACGCTTACCGTACGCTTACCGTAAGCGTACGGTGGCGTGCGCGAGCGCGATTCTGATTGGCTCTTAGATCTTAGTAAACATTCGAATCGGCCGAAACCAGGAAGCGGCGGCCGCCATTTTGTGTATTTCACTCTGAAAAAAAAGAGTGAAAACAAGAAAAGGGGGCAATGAGGAGAGTTACAGACCCCCTAACATTTGTAAGGGGGTCAAAGAAGGACAGAAAAGTACAAAAAAAACATTTATTGATTTTTAAAAAAATCACGGGGTACGCGTACGGTAAGCTTACGGTAAGCGTACGGTAAAAAAAATAAAAATAAATAAATGAAAAGCAGATTTAAGAGTTTAGATATTAGGGAGCTCTAAAAAGAGCTGTTGTGTTTATGAAGTCATTTTTTTAGTGGTACCTACAAGTAAGTACCGATGCAGAGTCTAAGGTTCAAAAGGAAGACTCTGTTCCCTTCATCATTGAAGTGCACACCATCTCCTCTATAAATGTCTTGCATGTCATAACGCAAGTTGTTGTGGTAAATGGCACCCATACCATAGTCACGGAGGAAAGCAGAAACAGATTTGTTGACGTGCTTTCTTGCTTTGTCAATCTGTGGACAGAAATGATTGGACCAGTTCCATTTTTGCCTTTGGCATATGTTGGAAAACACAAAGGCAGTTTTAGGGAAAAGTGAAAACAGTTGTGCAAAGGTGTCCTTCATAAGCATTTCCAGACCTACCCCAGTCAAAGTGCCTAGGTCATTGCCACCACAGTGCACTATTATGAGGTCAGGGTGTTGGATTTGCATGAAGGATTTCACCAATGGCATCAATTGGTGCCACTTTAACCCTCTCTGACCAATCCATTTAATGTCTACATTTGGCAAAGCAAGGTCTCTCACCATATCTGTTTTCTCTGCAAACTTTTCACTCCAGAAGACATAGCTGTGCCCTACAATCCACACTGTGAACATCTTCAAAGGAGATCTGGATGCACTCAGGAGGTGTCTTTCAGTAGAATGGCAATATGAAAAGAAAGACAGTTTGGAAATGGAGGCATACATATTTTTTTCAAAACAAAAAGAACTGATTGGCTGTTTCATACCAT
Organism: Triturus cristatus; assembly: GCF_964204655.1. Classification (NCBI taxonomy): domain Eukaryota; kingdom Metazoa; phylum Chordata; class Amphibia; order Caudata; family Salamandridae; genus Triturus; species Triturus cristatus. The sequence goes on from NC_140588.1 coordinate 89,861,271, forward strand.
TCTAGAATAAAAACTAGGCTGTATGTGTAAATTAATAGAAGCATGTTTTGTATTGGTACAAAAAAATGTGTAACCAAAGAACAGTACTATGGATTTGCTGTTAGGTTTGAAAAGTCAAGCACTCTTGCTCTGTGGAATTAAAACATTGTTTGGCGAACTTCTGACCTAACTCAACACAGCAGTGTTCCATGAGCTGTTGCTATGGTAGCAGGCAGAAGTCAAGTTGGGGGAAGGGTACTAGGCAGAAGTCAAGTTGGGGGAAGGGTACTTTTGGAAAAGGGTTGGTTTTCAACCAATAGAAATGTGTGATTACATTTGAAAAAAAGGGGGAAGCACTGAGATTTGAAACTTACATGTATATGTGTGGAAAAATAGAGGGAAAGTTTGCCATTATCTGGTTCTGCTGAGAGGAGAGAGGTGAACACAACAGAGATCCTGGCTCTGATAATCTGCTGTTTGAGTGTCACATTTCTTTCACAACTAACTAATTTTAATGATGAGTTTACAGTTTGAGAGGGGATGTATGTGGTAACTTAAGAAATTAATAATAGAAATGGAAATTGTTTTTGTTGTAGTTGCGTTTATCATTTTCTGTTTTGGGAGAAATTTAAATGTGAGGAACATGTAAAATAATATGGAGTATGTTTTCACAATAAATTAAGGTGTACTGGAAAAAAAAAGAATAGTTTAAGGGTTTGAGGTTGGACTCAGTAATGCAAATACATTCAGCATCACTAAGGCTGGTTGCCCTTGCTGGAGTGTAGGCAGTCACCGAGAATACACATGGTGGTGGTCTGAAAAAACAGTTTGGACATGTGCATTTAAATAAATCAAAAAAAGTGGTTTCATAATGTGTCAGTCTGTAAAAGTGATTTTCACTTGCCCCGAAAAAAAAAGAGCAGTAAGTGTGCTTTCAAATTGGCAAAGAAATTTCGTTTTGGGACTAATGTGAAAACATGACTCTGTGTGCAGAGAGGAATTATAGGCAGAGATTTATTGCGTATTGCTCTGGTGATTTCACAGTTGCATTAGATGGAAAGGGGGAGCGAATTTTTGGGGGAAGAAGCAGACTCTTAGCACACACCCATGTGCTTGCCATGTATAATCATGCACAGTATTTACAAGCGAGTGGGGTTTTCAGGTTTCAGTCTGTAATGCAAATACATTCAGCATCACTAAGGCTGGTTGCCCTTGCTGGAGTGTAGGCAGTCACCGAGAATACACATGGTGGTGGTCTGAAAAAACAGTTTGGACATGTGCATTTAAATAAATCAAAAAAAGTGGTTTCATAATGTGTCAGTCTGTAAAAGTGATTTTCACTTGCCCCGAAAAAAAAAGAGCAGTAAGTGTGCTTTCAAATTGGCAAAGAAATTTCGTTTTGGGACTAATGTGAAAACATGACTCTGTGTGCAGAGAGGAATTATAGGCAGAGATTTATTGCGTATTGCTCTGGTGATTTCACAGTTGCATTAGTAGGAAAAAGGGGGAGCGATTTTTTGGGGGCTTTTTTATTACAATCTTTGTGATTGTTCTTTTTTTTTGCCCGCTGTAAAATGATGAATGCAATTGCTTTCACAATTTATAGTGAAATGCAATATATTCTGAAAAAAGCAAAAATAAGGCAAAAATATTTTTTGGAAAAAAATGTAAATATGTGTACTGTATTATAAAATGTTTTAAAAATATTAATACTTTTTTCTTTTTTTTCAGATTCATATAGAAAATTTTCGAAAACTAGAACCATTTTTAAAGCTATTTTTAAAAAAAACAAATGAATAATTATTTTTTTGAGTGAGTATGGTAAGTCAATAATAATAATTGTAGTCTCTCAAGGACCTTGTAATGTGTTTATTGATTTTTAGTGTTTTTAAAAAAAAAAAAAAAAAAGTACGCGCACCGTACGCGTACGGTAAAAAAAATTTAAAAAAAGTTTTTAAAAACATATGTAAAAAAAAGATGAAAGATAACGTTGGCTCTTAAAAGAACCGTTGTGTTCATGCAGGGACAGAGGAAAGGAAGCATGGGAAAATTATTCAAAGCGACAAATGTGCTGATCTATTTTGTTGTTCACTAGGGAAACACTGGTCTCCCTATAGCAAATTAGATCTTGACAAAATGTGCATCGAATATCAACCTTCCGAAATCGAGGGTTGATTTCCAGAGGGCCAGCAAAAGGAGATTCTCCCCCACAGATGAAGGGCTCACCTGACCTGCAGAAGAAGGAGTCAGCCCTGCAGATGATGGTTCAGGCTGAGCTGCTGTGGATGTACTGGCTTGTCTTTCTGAAGAGTTACCTCCAAAAAGATGACCATGTGTCCTTCTGTGTACATCCTGGAGGTGTCTCTTCATGGTGTGATTCCCAAAGGAATACTTCCTGTTAGGATTACCTCTAGAAAGTACACGCTTACACAGCTTACAAGTCACTAAGGGTGCATTTACCTTTTGCTGGCCTTCAGGAAAAGTAAAATAATCCCATACATAAGAGGGCTTTTGTTTCCTCGATCTCTGCCTCAAGACAGTGCTGCTAGTGCTAGCCTCACTCTCAGAAGAGCTCTGCTGTTCTGCCATCGTATCCCAAAGACAAACCAGCTCCTTCTCCCAAGGGATCACAAGCAGAAATGAGGGGAATGGGTGTGGTGTAGGAGAGTTCTAGAACTGAAAGTAGTTTCAACCAATCAAAAGTTGTGTTTCATGATCACATGACCTACCGTACGCTTACGGTACGCTTACGGTACGCTTACGGCAAAAGTGCGCATGCGCGTAAAAAAGACACGCGCTTGCGCGCATGCGCATAACAGTCACTCCCGGCACTTCCGCGTAACGTGCGCGTGTAGCGTACACGCGTACGCGTCCCACGCGGAGTACGCGCGGCTACGCAAATTGCGTAACTATACGCAAGCAGCGTAGGAAAATTACGGACGTTGCGTAAACCGTACGCTTACCGTGAGCTTACGGTACTCGTACTAAAAAAATAAAAAAAAAAATAGAAAAAAAGTACTGCAAATAAATTTTACATGTTTATTTTAAAAAATATATAAAAAAAACATATTAAAGAATTTTAAAAATGTAATCATAGTCTTTATAAAAGGTAAGAAAATTAAAATAAAAATATGTTAGAAAAAATAGAAGAAAAAAAAAAAATTAGCATTTAAAAAACCTTGCAAATTCACTGAAAAAACCATGGGTTTCACACACGTTATAGTTAGGAATTAGCATTTAAAAAACCTTGCAAATTCACTGAAAAAACCATGGGTTTCACACACGTTATAGTTAGGAATTAGCATTTAAAAAACCTTGGAAATTCAGTGAAAAAACCATAGGTTTCACACACGTTATAGTTAGGAATTAGCATTTAAAAAACCTTAGAAATTCAGTGAAAAAACCATAGGTTTCACACATGTTATAGTTAGCTGGACATTTTACTCGTAAAAAAACAATGAAATTCCCCCGTTATAGTTAGTTCAGCTAACTATAACTCGCGCGCCCGCAATGCACTGCTGATGACGTCACATATTACATCACTCATGACATGGTCAGTGACATCACTCATGACATCACTGATGACATCTCAAATGACATCACTGATGACCTCACTGATGACATCATCCTTGTGATAGAGTGGCAGACCTCCTCTTCCCCTAATAAAACCTTTGATACACACATTCAAAAATAGAGACTAAAATTTACAAAACAATGGACATACCAATAACAGTTACAACAACCTCTTCAGTAATTCTAAGATCCACATACACATCCACTCATTCACCAACAGTCCAATACAGTCACTCATACATGTACTCACTTATCATATGTACTCATACACCTATACATCCTGTTACACAATGCCACTCATCCATAGAGCTACTCACACACATAGTCACTCATGCTAATAAAGAATCAAACATACATTTACTTGCATATACAGTTATACACACACCACCACACTTACTTCTACGGAAACTTACACATACTTAGTCTTTTAAACAATTACTTATAGAAATACATACTTATTCATACAGGAACTCTTTCAATCTCTCACTCTCACATATACTCACATATATAAACCAATAGTCACATATACTAGTTTTAAACATATGTAGTTACTCATAAAGACACTATTGAGACAGTCATTCACTCACTAACACACCCATACACACACTCATCCACCCATGCAGTCCTGCACACATGCTCTGTTCAACACATACAAACAGTGAGTCACTCATTCATGCACCTATGCACTACGTCATACCCCCCACCGAACCATGCAGACACTCATACTGATACTCAAAAAACCAACTAATAACCTATATAGACACCCATGTAGCTACTCTCCAACCCATGCAGCCACTTATACACAAAGTGAGAGACTGATACAGATATTTATATATTTAAACATTACTCACTAAGCCATGTATTCACTATGATACACTTAATCAGTCAGTTACACAATCAATTTTTCAAAAAGAAATCATCCATTTAGACAGTAATATACCCATTTATTCTTCCATCGACCTTGAGATATACATATATAAAACATATTTAATTTTCAGAAAAACACACATTCACTGGATGATGTCATCAGTGAGGTCATCAGTGATGTCATTTGAGATGTCATCAGTGATGTCATGAGTGATGTCACTGACCATGTCATGAGTGATGTAATATGTGACGTCATCAGCAGTGCATTGCGGGCGCGCGAGTTATAGTTAGCTGAACTAACTATAACGGGGGAATTTCATTGGTTTTTTACGAGTAAAATGTCCAGCTAACTATAACATGTGTGAAACCTATGGTTTTTTCACTGAATTTCTAAGGTTTTTTAAATGCTAATTCCTAACTATAACGTGTGTGAAACCTATGGTTTTTTCACTGAATATAGATATATATAGATATATATAGATATATATATATATATAGAGATAGATAGATAGATAGATAGATAGATAGATAGATAGATAGATAGATAGATAGATAGATAGATAGATAGATAGATAGATAGATAGATAGATAGATAGATAGATAGATAGATAGATAGATAGATAGATAGATAGATAGATAGATAGATAGATAGATAGATAGATTCAATAGGGTCCAAGCATGAATAACCTTAGAAAGGGAAACCATAGCGCCTACTTACAATCCTAAAAGGTGGAAAAATTATAAAACCCATGTACAGAGAATATCCCCATATACTGATGAGCAACATGCATTCTCTGGCATACCGTTTTGTTGTGTGATGTGTATTATAAGAATCAGGCTAAAAATACACTGTTAATTGCTGGGCTAGACTGCAAAGCCTAGTCAACCATTTTCTTTAAAAGCAATTGAATATCGTTATCGGGATAACAGAACCATCTTAATTCACAGTGCCTAGAAATGACAAAAGTGTGAAGTGTATATCTCAAGTCTGAGTCCCCGCCTCCCCCAGTGTCAGAGGTCAAGTGGAATGTTGCTTTCTATTAGCGATGGCAAGCAAGGCCTGCCTAAGCCTTCACTATCATCTACCCTTCCCAGTAGCCAAATGAATCATGGGAAGATTTACATAAATCTGGCACGCTTATCACGCAGCAAAGACATTACGTGGAGATATTTATTAGACATAGTAAATTGACTATAAAACACCCTTGTTTCCGTTAAATTCGGGGAAAGTCACTGGCAACATTTTACCTATTGCAGATGGAGCAAAAAAGAAATTTAATAATGTCACCTGTTTTTGAAAATACAGGCCACTTCCATTTACAGAGTGAAATTTTATATAATTTGCTATTCATACGAGCCGGGAGCAGAAAAAGAGTTTCACATGGTTCCCTGAGCGATCATTATAATCAAAGTAATTACTTCAGGACGAAAATGAATCTATTAGCAGAAGTGCATCACTTTAGTCTCGAATTTGAGACATTTTATTGTACTACATAATAATTAGAGAGATGGTACTGTACACAAGCTTGCAGAACCCACAGATCTTAGCTACAGGTGATTTCATCCAATGACGGAGTCTGCCTGGCCCAAATGTTAAGCTCTTTAATTATTATGTGCATACAATAAAAGGTCTCTTCAGCAACAGCACTAGGAATGTCTGCACACTGTACATGGGCAATGCAGCCTGTGCGGTAAATATTCACTTCTTTTCATGGAGAGTCTGGCAGCTGCCGCTTCTCCGCTAAGGCGGAGTTGCATTGCCCCCCTACTCTGCAGCAGCAAAAGAATGGAAAAAATAAAATCATAATAACTAATGTTATTATCATTTTATTTTGTCCTCCTGCTAGGCAGCTTTGCTGAGGGGGCGGGGCTGCAGAGCAGGGGAGAAGTGGTTTGCCCACTCCTAAGCGTGCAATGACTGTTTGGTCACCCTTCTCAGGCCGCCCAAAACAGTCATGTGCACTTCCCTGTTCTTCATGCAGGCTGCATTACAACCTGCAGGAGAACATGCACATCCCTCTAGCCCCTGGCTGAGCTCCATGTCACGGTGCTCAGACCAATCACACCATTGCATTGCAGCATTGTGATTGGCTTAGGGGAGGGAGCCTGACTGCCTGCTTCCTGTTCCAGGAGTCGGTCGCAGGAGAGCAGTAGCAGAGACGCGGGACCTGGCAGCAAGGTAAGTTGAAGGTGATTTCTTTTTTTCCATTGCGACCCACGCTCCCCCTCTCCCTCGTGCCCCCACTGCCCCACCCGCAAGCCATGCCGGCCGCCACTGAAGTCTGGCCCTAGAATGTGGAACAAGAGGAGTAGAAAGGTCTTATTTATTGCTGAGGTGTGGTGTCAGAACAGCATCTTACAGAAACATTCTGTCCTAAACACCCATTGACCAAAAATATTACCATTGTAGTTAACAATTGAAAACAACTAATGGTTCTATGTTTTTGTAAATGATATTTAAGATAATAAATTTGTGTCAGACAATACGTTTGTCATTGATATTCTGACATACATCTATTTCTGTCCCTCTCAGTAATCCACAAACCTCTTAACTTATACTTAGTGGTTCATATTTCTTACTGACCATGGTCTTTCAATTTCTGTTTCACGTGCTCAGCAAAGAATTGCTATTGAACGGAGTTAGGTCAAGTATGAGAGCATCATGGATGGTAATTATGGGTATCATGACAGGAGATACGTAATATTAGCAGCGTTTTTCGATTATTGGGAGTTAGTCAGCGAATCAGGATGCTTCCTTTGTGAGCTACAGCTACTTTACAGACCTTCAAAGAGAGCCTTTTTATAGCTAGCAGTTCCCTGCCCTTCCAAAGCATTCTACTTCCTTGCCCCACACTACCTGCCAGAGTGGTGAATTCAGCTCACTGTGGTTGAGGGGTTAAAGACTCTTTAACCCCTTCCCTGCTCATGACGGAACCACTCCGTCATGAGCCACGGGCTCCGTGTGCTCATGACGGAGTGGTTCCGTCATGCTGCGGCCGTTGGCGGCCGCTCCGCCCACGCGGCGCTAATTCCCCGCCTGTGCGGGCGATTAGCGCAGTGGGCGGAGTCGTGATGGAACCACTCCGTCATGAGCACAGCACGCCCGTGACTCATGACGGAGTGGTTCCGTCACGAGCATGGGGGCACCGCGCTGCCCCCAAACCCCCCCCCAGCGCCGTGGCAAAATTCGTGCTGCGGCGAAGGGGTTAATTGTGTTTCAGCAACACAGTTTCACCTCTTCTATCCACAGCTGCCCCCTCTTTCATGCAGTGCTGACCCTCCCTTTACTTCAAGATTACTGAAGCAACGTAATGTGGTGCTATATGGAGCAAGGAGGTATAAGGGAAAGAGACTGTCAACTGCCCCGTGAATACTATATCTTGCACCGAAAAATTGCCTGGAGTACAATACCAAATTGCCAAGCATCTGAAGATGAATGAAAAGTGGGCCCAACAAAGCACAAATACTACTAGGATTTCATGCAAAGTCAGATTCGGTAAACAAGCATTACATGCCCTTGCGTGACATCTTAGCGGAGCCGCGGCCCGTGCAGGTAAGAGCAGTGGGGCTGTATTGCTGGGTGGGGGTGGGGGGGTTCGACTGAGATGTTAAGGGGAAATTAAATAAATAATTAAATTTCCTTTGTTGTTGTCTCTCGAACCCCCCCACCTGGCCCCACCTCTCCTACCTGCAGGGGCCGCGGCTGTCTTAGCACCAAAAGAAACCCAGCGCAAACAATGGGCATAAGGAATATTGAGTGGTATTCCAAAGCGTCACAACATGGTCACTTAAGACGCCATTTTCTTGGCTTCTACCGTGGTGGAATGCCTAGCATTGCAAGCTTGGCTGATGACATCATTGATGTACAACTCTTTGTAAATATGGCGTTGCACAATTTTGTTCCTACAATTGTAGGCCAGACAAAAGACAGCCGAGTGGAACTATTTAATGTTTATGATAAAGGGATCCAGGGAGATAAAACGTCAAAAACCTTTATGCTCTTAGAGCAGGCCTTAGGTAACTGCCCCCCATCATCTAAATTCCTTGTGGGTGGGGATTTCAATTGTACATTTGAACCCCTAAGCAGGGATGACCTTCTGGGCATAGCGGAGGAGGATGCAAATTGGTCTATCCCTACCTTGTCAATACCTCCAATCAGGAAATGGACAACTAAGGCTCTGCAGATTAACGCTCTCACTGTTGATTTCAAATTAAGAGCATTGAATGGTAGATCATCCTCTGATCGGGAGGGGGCCATGACGTTTAATAGACTTAATGGCCCGTCCCGAATTGATTACATTTTACTGGACATCACCATGTGGTGTGACTTAGTGGACATGGAGGTGGTTCCCTCGCAGGACAGTGATCATAACCCACTGAGTCTGAAGTTAGGGTGGAGCAAACTAAAAGGTAGTATTAAGCAACCCCTACCGAGGCGAACAAATGAGGTGGTCCCATATAATGGAAATCGGAGGCTGAAATGGGAGAAGATTAGCTCCGACCCAGAGAAACTGGTTAATATCAGGGCTCATATTGAAGACCTGACTTGTGAATTGACGGGATTAGACCCAGAAACAGGGGATACTCATGAGTCGCTTCTTCCTCAGATTTATAAAAAGGCTATCGAGGAAGTGGGCAACTATTTTTTAATTCCGAGCTCGAAAAAAATAACCCCCAAACCTAGTAACCCCTGGTACTCTGTAAAGTGCCGGGCTAAAAGACGTGAGTTAACTGTAGCCCTGCGTAAAAAGAATCAACCCCTAATTAGAGTTGCAAGGAAGGAGTATGCAAAAGAACAAATACGAGCAAAAAAAGACTGGGAAGAACAGTATTGGCAGGATCTCAAAAGTGCCTCCGAAAAGAAAAATGCCTCATCGTTTTGGGATCTGATCAATAAGGCTAGACAAGGTAACCAACCGGTACTTGTGAATCATATTACCAGCCAACAATGGTATTCCCATTTTTCAAATATATATGGCGGATTAGAGGCAATCAGAGCCTCCCCTTCTGATCCAGTCAGACGGGCTTCTTCCATCACGGCGCCCGCGGAACCGTTCTTGACTTCGGAAGTAGAACTGGCTATAAAACACCTGACCCCGAGGAAGGCCGCCGGTCAAGATGGCATACCTGGGGATCTCCTTTTGGAAGATCCCACAACCTGGGCTTCAGTCATTGCATTGAAAATGAATTTAATTTCCAGGGGGCACCCCATCCCAGATTCGTGGAGGGGTGCTGAGGTGATCACAGTATACAAAAAAGGTGATAGAGATGACCCTGCTAACTACAGACCGATCAGTCTGATTGACGTGATCCAGAAAGTGGTTGGCAGGGTCATCATCTTGAGGGTGGGTGCATGGATGGAGGAGGAACAGGTGCTCTCCCATTTCCAGGCCGGGTTCCGGAAAAAAGTGGGCACGATGGACCAGGTCTTCCGCCTCCTTGCGATCTATTGGAAGTCGGTGACAATTAATCGCAGTAGCCTCTATCTGGCTTTCATAGACCTTAGGATGGCGTTCGACCTGGTCCCTCGAGCAAGGTTGTGGGAAATCCTGGAGAAGATGGGTTTCCCGGTTCCATTGTTGGATTTCATTGTGAGACTCCACGAGGGTAATTATGCGAGGATCAGATGGGGCACTCAGGGACAACTGACGGAGAGGGTGCCCGTGAGGAGAGGAGTTCGCCAGGGATGTGTTATGGCGCCGACTCTATTTTCCATATTCGTGAATGGTGTAGTGGATTATCTGAGGGAAGAGCCGGCGGACGCACTATCCCTGGCCGGGGAAAAAACCCCTACTCTTCTCTTCACGGATGATACCATCTTGATCTCGAAAACCCCACCAGGGCTCCAAAAGCTTTTGAATCGCTTTAGTGAATTCTGTAAGGACAGGGGTCTCACAATTAATACCTCCAAAACTAAGCTAATGGCCCTTGCACCACCCAAAAGATTTAAGAACTCCCTCATGTTAAATGGTGAACTCTTGGAGATGGTGGATAGTTTTGTGATTTGGGGGTTAGGGTGAATAGCCGGATGACCTGGAAAGACCATCTGGCTAAAATGCTATTAAACTTTAAAAGAGTAGCTGGGGCGGTTTTGTGAGAACATAGGGCGTCTATGAGCAAACCAGTGGCACCTATCCTCGCAATTTATGAAGGACAGGTTTTGCCATCTGCACTCTATGGCTCTGAATTATGGGGGTTTGAGAACATCCCGGAGATAACTACATCAGAAAACAAGTTCCTGAGGGATCTTGTAGCATTACCAGTCTCCACCCCTTTAATCCCTTTACGTCTAGATATGGGCAGGCGCCCCCTTAAAGAATTAGTGCGCCTTCGCCCTCTACTTTTCTGGGTGCGATTGAGAAGAACTGAAGAGCTCCAAAACTATGCAGCCGCTCTAGATGATCTTATCCTACTCGATAGAGGTAATAGGATTAAGTGGCTGTGTAACTTGAGACAGATGGTTGGCTTTTTGGGTTTGAGTGATCTATGGAGGAGTCAAACCCCTCCACCCAAATTAGTTATTAAGAAGCTGTATTGGGATTGGGTGCAGCGGGAGACCTCTAGTAGAGGTACAGGGGGTGTTCTTACTGAGCGATTCCTAGAGTTCAAATGGTCTAGGTTATTTGAACCACTTCTTGATTTTATTGAGAAACCTTTGGATAGATCATTGTATCTAAAAGTTAGGTTTGGGATCCTCCCAGTAAATGCATTCACTTCTGGGTGGAACAACCTATGTGGCTCTTCTAAGGCTTGTCCGTGCTGTGCAGCACCTTTAGAATCTGTAGCACACCTTATGTTTGCTTGTCCAGCATACAGGGTGCCGAGGAGGATTTGGTTAAAACCCTTATGTAAACAATTGGGCCTCAGATGCCATGTAATGGCGCTGCGGGTCCTTTGTACTGATACGTCTTCCTCTTTGATGGTATGTGGCATAGCCAAATTCATTGGAAGAGCCTGGTTGATACGAATAAGGAGACTCAAGTCCCAACTTACCCAATAGGATAGAGGGCTTTCAACAATATAGCCCTTCGGGCTAGATTTGATACTATTGGTAATAGACTAATCGGAAAGTGGATAGTATCACATATCAAGCATATTTGTCTTTTATTATAGTTTTGTATTATGATATTATATATTCGATTTTATTATTGTAAATGAAATGTATTGACGAGTTTCTTACTCTTTTAAATGTTTTGTAACAGTCAGGATCTTGACATGATTCAATTGTATTTTAACTGTGTATTTATGTGATTTTATGATGTTTTATTCATCGAATAAAGAAATACTGACTGACTGACAATTTTGTTCCATTCTTGGAGTGCTCCACTGCAGAATTTCACAGAGCGATGCACTACCTAAGTCTACTAAATCTGGACCACTTTCAGAATCTTTTAACATTTAAGATGCAAAATCAAAGATCAGAATTGCATTTCGCATTTTTATTCTCTCACCACATTTTAAATGATGACCACTAGACATGGATGGATCCAAAAGAGATAACAAAAGACCTACAAATAGGAGCAGGTTAATGCACACTTCCACAGATACTGAACCAAACCCAGATGAACAAACCTGTTATGGATGGTCAGTTGCACCATTAACCTGTCCTGCATTAGTTGTGTCATCGACTGTAGCATGCACGCTCAATATTATCTGATGAAAGCATATATATTAATAACGTAATTTTTCCTGAATGCTTGCTACCACGGAAGATAATCTTTTGTCTTATTGTCCAAAACAGCCATTACTAATACCCAAATTCAATGTTACACACTTTATGAACTTCAAAATTAAAGAGGTAATCCAGTCAGAATATGCTTCTTTGACACACATGAAATTCAAAGATCTCAGCATTTTTTTAAACTTCTTTTTAGTCCTTTGATCATAGAACAACAGGAAAGACGAAAGACAGGTTCGCTTTAAAGAAGTCAGAAGTAAAGATTTGCAGATTTTTTTATCAAGGTTTGGTGACATATTTCAAATGCATTATCATGAGCTAGTTAGGACAACCCTTTGAAATATCTGCACAACATGATCGTAACCACTGCCATGCACAGTATAACAGTGTAGCATAATACTGTGATAAGATTTTAGGAGGCCACACTATCCCCAGTATATAACCAGGGGAGGGAACTAGAGGCACAGGGCGCCAGGAGCTAGCCAGCTTCCAACATATAATGTTAAACTCAAGTGGGGCTGCTCCTAGAAAAGTGACCTACAGGTGCTTAAAACTGAATAGTGAGTGTAGACATCTCGCAAAAAGTGAAGGACTGGCCTCACACACCACCTGGTGTCATGCTTTATCATTGGCTGTTCTCGCCCTCTAAAAACTTGGTTTGATTGAGGGCGGGCATGCACCTGACGACAGGGATGCACTTCTAAACTAAGTGGGGGCCCGTGAGTAGTGAGTGTGATTTGAAAACCATTACAGTTGTCAAATCAATTTTAATAAGGTGGGCAACTGTATGGTATTAGAAAGGTGTACGGTGACCTTCGCAATTTATTATCCCATCACCGTGATATATACGGTCAACATGTTTCTGACTGGTGTCCCGTAGGGGTACGTGGTATTCTTCAGTGGGCTCCGTCTCTACCACCTGGTGATAAAGATAAACCACTTGTTGGGGTGTCAATTCTCACTCCACACTTTGAAAGGGCTCCAAATTAGCCTGTGGGGGAAATAAGATAAAGCACAACAGGAAATTGAAGGTGTTCCTTGGTCACTTACATGGACTCATCCAACACCACACTGCTTAGCGCGTGTGGTTAAAAGTGCATGACATGTGTCAATCATACATGCGCACACGATTAAAAGCTTTGAGAGAGGTCTCGCTCATATCTTACCCAAGAATCCTAAACTAAGTTCTCCATGGGAGGGGTGGGGAAGGCCCCTCTAGTCACACTCTGGAGGGTAAAAAGACAAAACCAAAGTGTGTTTGTTAGATTGAAAGTCACATTGTGTTTTTAACAAAAGGGGGTCTCATTAAGTATATTTAGCGCATCTGCCCTCATACCAGACACTCCAATCATACTCTTACTGTTTCAAGATGTGCCTTCCGCTGTAGCACCTAGATGCGTCCGTCTCTCCTCCCCGTCGATGAATGGTCATGGAGTACGTGAGGTTCATATAGTGTTTCTAAAGTGGATAATTGGCGATAATGCTGCTGTGATTGTTTTCCCCTTTGCAGGATCCGGTGTACCTGCAGGCCCTATCACAACAATGTGCCTGGTCTCCTGACTTAAATTAGTGAAGACGAAGTGGGAAAAATCTATTTCTGATCCCGCCTACATTCAGCAATCTCAAGTATGCCCGATCGCATAGCAGGCGTTTCTCAGTTTCAAAGCGTGGCCAGGAGGCGGGACCGCGGTCAAGTGACCGGACATGGAAGTCACGTCGTACACGTTGTACCGCATACAGGGGTCAGGCATTGCCTGGTCCTCTTCACCCATCGGGACTTCGAATGGTTTTTAGTCAGTTACGGAGTCCTAAGTGTGAAAGGATTTGGCTGGCATAATGTGCTCCAAATTAAAATGTATGGTATTATACCGAACGTTTGTGGAGAGCCGTAATCTGCATAGGTCTGATTGGAATCGTATTTGGCAATTATGCTTATAAGCAGAGAAGCAACACTTTGCTAGCACAATGTGCTGAGTATTTATAACGGGTGGTGTGACAGTATCAAAGAGAATGATCTGGCTCTTGCGGGGGACATAAACAGCAAAGCTGTATTCAAAGACATGTTTAGAGGTAATGATTATAAGCAGAGAGGCATCGCTATCTCAGTCTCATAATGCCCTAACTCTATTGATAGTGCATGCTCTACATGTGTAAGATTCACTATGATATGAGCGAGACCCTCTCTCAAAGCTTTTAATTGCGTGCGCACGTATGATTGACATGTGTCATGCACTTTTTAACCACACACGCTAAGCAGTGTGGTGTTGTATGAGTCCATGTAAGTGACCAAGGAACAACTTCACTTTCTTGTAGTACTTTCTTTTATTCCTCCCACAGGCTAAACTTGGAGCCCTTTTAAAGTGTGGAGTGAGAATTGACACCCCACCAAGTGGTTTATCTTTATCACCAGGTGGTAGAGACGAAGCCCACTTTAAAACAGGTCCTGAGGATTGACACATACCCCTATGGGACACCAGTCAGAAACGTGTTGAAACTATATATCACGGTGATGGGATGATAAATTCCCGAGGTTACCGTACACCTTTTTAATACCATACAGTTACCCACCTTATTAAAATTGATTTTACAACTGTAATGGTTTTTAAAGCACACTCACTACCCACGGGCCCCCACTCAGTTTAGAAGTGCATCCTTGTCGTCAGGTGCATGCACGCCGGCTTCTATCAAACCAAGCTTTTAGAGGGCGAGAACGGCCAATGATGAAGCATGACACCAGGTGGTGTGTGAGGCCAGTCCTTAACTTTTTGTGAGATGTCTACACTCACTATTCAGTTTTAAGCACCTGTAGGTCGCTTTTCTAGGAGCAGCCCCACTTGTGTTTAACAAGGTTTTAGGAGGCCCACTTTCTGATGACATGTTATCCGGTGCAAAAACGTGTTCACAAATGTCTTCCAACATTTCATTCCCACCGTCTGACATGTATATGTCTTCAGCCTCTGACCACTTTGGGTAATCTGTAATACAGACTTCAGTGCTGTTCAGCCCTTAGCTAGCTTTACTTTTTTCCCAGAAATGTGGGTGAGGGGGTGGGATGTGGCCTAACGGCTGGAGCTGTCGACCTCGAACTCGAAGGTGTCGAGCTTGGTTCGAGCCTCGGCAGGGATGCTCATCATCCTGTGATTCCCAAACAAACAAAAAAATTGTGTCTGTCTGCAACGCAGCTGGAGCTCATGTAAAGCGCTCTTCGGGTCTAGTTCGCATTATATAAAACTAAAAAAAAAACATTGTACCATTGATGGAACTTTTTTTGTTCCGCTAAGATTTGGGAGAGATACCCAGTAGATATGATTGGGGATTTAAGATAAAGGCTGTATTCGTGGTGCTCTTCGTCCTATCAGCAGCATTTTTAACTCATGTACTTCCCGGCATTCTCATTAGTAAAAGAAAGTGGCCTTTTGGATTGCGTATTTGAGGTACTTAGGTACCGTTATGCGTTGATTAGTTGGAAGACTGTGGAGTCATGTGAGTCTGATGGTGGATGTCAAATTGAGTTAGCCTACACTTAGCATTCTTAAATGCCTTTTTCACATAAAAACACACCCTTCCACACTTTGTTTCTATGAATTCAACAGTACGCAGTACCGTCAGTTACAGTCAGTTTCCCACCAGCCCTTGTCTGGCAGAGTCTTTCCCTTAAATCAGCTAGTAGCACCCCATATAATAAAGAGACATGTCTGCCCCACAGGCCAGATCAGGTTTGTTTCTCAGGTTATTTTCTAGGTGTCTTAACCAATAAGACGTGTGCAACCACTGAAACCGTAGAAGCTATTTTGTGTTATGAATTTAATGTTCATGACCAGGTCGCCCACAATTTCTACTTCTTCATCAAGGAGTAGCTTTGTTTTTAGCTGCTATTTTTTAATTTAGGATGATTCTTAAGGCAGGCAGAGGAAGAGGATGGGGCATCTGCATGGATCATTGTCATTATCCATTTCCATTGTTGTCGTTTAATTAACAATGGTAGCCTGGAGGTCATTGCAATGGATGATTCAGAAATTCAGATTTCAAAGCACCCCTTCTAATATTGCTTGTCCAAACACAGTTTCTCTAAATAATAACTAATCACATACAAGAGTTGGGCTGCTGAATATTAACATTGCCAATCAAGTTGTTTAAGGCCACCATCCTTGTGGATGAGCTTCTTGTTATCCTACTGCACTCTGCAATGCTTTCTACTTCACGTGAGACTGAGAAGCATACCACTGGATTCCTTGTGTGGACCTTTAATACAAAGGCACATACAACCTTGAAAAGACATCAAGGCATCTACAGAGCACTGTCATTTCAACAAGCACAGCTCAATCCATTAGTGGAAGCATGAGTATAGCTCAGAATTCCATAGACTTTACAGGCTAGCAATTACCCTATCAATGCGCGTTGTGCTTCAGTGTGTCAAAGTTGGTAATCATCACATCCAGATATCAGAAAGTAACCGCTTCCTAGAGGGGAGGCGTAAGCAGGAGTTGTTCAGTCCATGATGACACTAGAGAACACAATGGGAACTGCATCAATGTATCTGTATTATTTGTCAAACCTGAAAGCATCCAAAGTTCTCATTATATTCAAGCAAAATTAGAAGGGTACAGGAAAGATTTCTGACGTACACAGTCATGTCATCCACATATAATGAAACAATATGTTTCTTGCTGCTCTACAACAGGCTGGAATACTTCAGACTACTACATAGCACGTAAAGAATGGGTTCCACTGATAGGACAAATAGTAGTAAGGATAGCAAGCAACTGTGCCTCAAATGAGGGTATCTGTTCTGACTCTTGCCAGTGGCATGGCAAACAAATATCTCATCCACCTGTTGAAGCAGGGATCACAATTCTACTGTTGCAGGGCGCCATACCTACTCCGCAAGCCTGGCATTGAATGCTCTCTCTGCATCCAGGGCCATCAAAATAGACTCTTCAAACCAGTGAAAGGCTTCGACCATTAAACACGAAAATCACCTGAGGCTCAGTGATGTGGCATTAAACACCATTATAGAACTAGTCTGTGACTACTCGTTGTAGTATAATGGTCAGGGTTTTGCTGAAAATGTTAATGTCAGCAAATAGACTGAAGAGAGAAAAATAAACTTTAAAATCTGGTGGGTCTTTATTTGGCATGAACACCATGACAATTCATGCTTTACTTCAAATCCCAGAACAGGATACAGGGATCTCTCAATTCAGGACCCATCCTCCTTCTGGCTCTTTGCCATAGCAATAGCATTAATGCTATTCAAAATAACATATAACAAGTCAGGAAGCATTTGGTCTAACAGGTGTTTAATGCAAAATAGCTGGCAGCACATCAAAAGAGACAAATTACATTTCAACTGACCGCGGCTCTCCCTTAAAATGGCTAGTTAGAAAATATGTATATATGTGTGTGTGTGTGTGTCTGTGTGTGTGGGTGAATTCTATCAACAGAAGCCAATGGAGCTTAATCATGTGACAGAAACTTGTTACTGTTAGCAAAAATGTTTTTAATGAAAATGTGTCAGAATCTTCTCCCAGAGGATGGGCTAGATATTCATCAGGAGAATATATAATTCATACATACAATACAAATAGCCTCAATAGTCTCCTAAATGCCTCTTTCGATTGTGAAGATCAAAAGCAACAGAGTGCCTTTAGGAAATGGCAAATATACAACCTTGAATCATCTGCTTCAGGGACTATTTGATACATGACAATCAGCAAGCATATTCAGTCCAATAGGAAGCTTCAAGCTACTGTGGAATAACATTCATATTTAACTGTAAAATATTAGTATATTCTTTGTCATATATGTGGTGATTGGCACTATACTAGATAGGGGTATATGAGCATGGTACATTCAGGATTTAAGTTTTCTCAATCACCACCAGTAATTATCCAAGTTTTAGAGGTGATTCACTACTCTACATGTTCAGTTAGAACACACAGTTCTATAGCTGCATGCATCTATTCAATACAGGTTTAGGGACTGTGTGAACAGAAACAATGGTTTATGCCCTTCTGTGGGAATAAGAATACACCCTGTCATTTCCTATTGCTGATCAGTCTTAAAGACCAATGAAATAACAAGCTCTAATGATGCTTGAAAATGCATTGGCAAACACATATTATTTTGTAAGGTATGTGAATAATATCAAAGCATTGCATCAATGCCATGTGGGGCCTCTTCAGACAGCTGTCAGCTACTTTTTAGCTGGTAATTATGCTTGAGCATGGGCTTAGAAATCCGGTCTGGAAAAGATGGAGATGAACCACTCTAGGATGTTGCCATTGGAGTCCATTGAGAGTGCCAGGGTTTCAGGCAGGGGTTTATGGTTTATTTTGTTTAAATCTGTATAGCAGTCAAACAGTAAAAGAAGGCTGGGGTTGCCATTGTCTCTGATATGTTAAGGGTTTTATGATAAAAATGTTACTGCTTCTTATTGCCGGCATATTTTAGACTGAAACTGATTCTTATTCTTACCGGCCTCTATCGACCTCGCGGTGCCCGTCTGTTTGAGCGGACCCGCCCACTTTGAGGTCGACGCTCTAGTCTTTGCTGCTCCGTACCTATAAGAGCAACACGCTGGCGTGGCTGCGCAGTGGATGCGCGCAGCAGGCGTGCTGCCGGCACGCCGAAGGCAAGCCCGTCTGCACCCGTCCATGCACCGATCGCACACAGCGTAAGCCATGCTGCCTGTTTTAAGAAAGCCGGAGCTGGGGACAGGAGGTACCACTACTCTATTGAACAGCTGCGTGAGATTGGGGTAGTGGGGTGGGGGGTAGAAGAGGCAGGGTCAGACTAGAGTAGGCTGCAAGGCCTGAATCCGACTTTACAAAAAGAGGTAGCCTGAGGTGTGGGCTGCTTAATGTCAGGTCCCTGTCAAAGCTCTATCTGGAAACCCAATTGCTGATAGAAACGCATAAACTAGATGTTTTGTTCATGACTGAAACATGGACACATCCTGGATCAGATCTGGAACTGGACTTGTCCTATTCAACTGGATATAAAGCCTTACATAGACCTCGATTGAGTGGGCTGTGTGGGGGTCATATTTAAAGTAACTTGTGACTTTGCCCCTTTTAACATTGATGAGACAGAGGGCATTGGACTTTTGGGATTCCTGATAAAAGATCCCAAAGGACAATTACTGACTGGCGTAGTCAGTTACAGACCCCCTGGAACCACCAGCCCTCTTTTTCAGCAAGGGTTTATCGATGTCCTGACCAATCTGGCATTGACCCATTCCAGACTGCTCGTTGTAGGGGATTTTAATTTGTGGCGCAACGGGACACTGGGTTACGGCTATTACAATATCATTCAATCCTGCAAAAATTTTAACTTACAACAATGGGTCAAGGAGTCTACACACAAGGGGGGACACGCACTGGACCTAGTGTTCTCTAATGAACAGATAATGGGAACAGTTGAGGCCCTACCGGTGTGTTGGTCGGACCATCACCTGATTATCTTTCAGCTATATAATCTTAGACTGTAGAAACCGACCCTTTAAGAGTGTCCAAAACTTCCAAAGCCGGGACTGGAAGAGCCTTTTGAAAAAGACAACGGTATCTCCGATTTTTTGGTTTACCGAGAGCTGTGATGCAAATAGGATGGTGGAAGAGAATTATGCAACGTATTGTGAACAAATAACCACTAGGCTGGACCAAGCTGCCCCGGTCAAAAACCATAAAAAACTTGGCAGACTGTCAGCCCCATGGTTCAATGAAAAACTTAGAAATTTTAAACATGGCTGTAAGCAAGCGGAAAGGAAATGACGTAGGGACAATGCAGAGGGGAAAACACCTCCTGAGGATAGCTATAGCTGAGTACTAAAAAGCTCTGTGTGTGTGTGTTGAGGCAGCTCCTTTCATGTGCAAGTGTGGTAGGTGGCAGCTCTGCCCCTCCCAGCAGGTCACAATGGCCTATCCTAGCAACGCCCAGTCGCCTCCTACCCTACGGATGACTTACATGTATTAAAATGGAAGGTTTATTCCTGACAAAAGTTTATTTTCCCTGGTCGTAATGGCAGTTTAAAACTGTATACAAGCTGCAATGGCAAGCCAGAGACTTGCTTTAAAAGGCTACTTAAGCGTGTTGCACAATCCGTGCTACAGGCTCACTGATATCAATGAATTTACAGTCTCTGGGTCCATGTAATACCACTTTACTAGCAGCTTGTGTGTATATTAAATGTGCCAATTAAGTGTAATCCAATTGTACTACGTTTAGAGGAGTGAGTACAAGCACTTTAACACTGATTAGCAGTGGTAAAGTGAACCGAGTCCTAATGGTAAGAAAAACGAATTGAGCAAACCAGGAGCAGTGAAGGCAAAAGGTATGGGGGAAACCACACCAAGGATGTCAGGTCTCATAAGGAGATTAAATGATTTTCCAAGAATCACACTATTTTTAGCCAGTGGCCAGGATTCAAACCCAGGTCCTAGTAATGCTTAGCCACTAGAGCATATCTCCTCTCCCACATATCCAGACTGATCCAATATCTTAATAGAAATGATTGCTTGCCTCTGTATTCCTTTTCATATCAGTTGTTTTTCATAATATATAGTTTTTAGCTTGTCCCTATGATCCTTGTATATTTAAAAAGAAAACAGTAAATGCTGAAACGTCAAAGTATTCAAGCGTAAGGGAATTTAAAAAGGAGCAAATTCACGCTTTGCTTTGATCTTCCTATTGACGGTGATAAAGCTGGATTCTTATCTTATCTTACCATCACCAGAAAATCCTCAGGCTGACTGGATGTTTTTACCTGCTGAATATTGTGAAGGGGAGGAAATTCAATTCATTCGAAATTAACCAAATTATCCTCGTCTAAAATCTGGAAAGACACTGACTCCGAAATTCAAAATTCAGGGGTTTATTACAAAGCCAAAAATAACTGTACATACAAGCACCTCATCACGAGGTTAAGAAAATAAATGGGCACTAATACAAAAAATATCCTACGCAAGAGTCTCATCCGACTCAGAATAAGAAGAATAGTTAGTTCCAGAAGCATTAGGCAACCAATAACTGCTCCAATCTCTATGTTAGAAATCATTAACCTAAAAGAAAAATGATTAATCTATCCCTACACTAACTCTAGGATGACATCCCTATTTAGCATTTCCCCCAGGCAAAGAGTAAAAAGGTGTCAATAGTGAACGCTTCCTTATAAGTACTCACTTTACATAGGTAGTAGCCAAAGCTACAGAGCTCGTTCTAAGAGGCTCCTTCCAGCTCCTCACCTAATCCTTAACTGCTCAACCCACGGGGCACTGTCCCTAATTCAAAATCACAAAATTGTAGAACACGCCCTCATCACACATCTAAAGCCAGGTCTTCCTCCTGTACTTTTCCATCGAAACTTTTACTTCATCCAAGATGGTTCAAACTGACCTTGGGTCCCAGGCACCTTCTCCGCTGAAAGTATCATATCTGCATTCCAGTCTACTCCCATGTTGGCTTCTCCTACCATCCTAACTCCTAAAACAAAGGGTTAGTCTTTCTAACGAGCTAGGTGTCCTTGCACCTACAACAGAAACATGAGAACGAGAAATTTTCCACTCTCTGAGATCTGCTGACTTTCTCAAACCCCAGAGGCTTTCCAAAGGAAACAATTTTTGGCCTGCAATATTCAGCTAACGTAAGAAACGAATAGGCCTGTCTCTTAAACGTCTATGCGATCAGGCCTCTACACATTTAAACACACATTTCTAGAATCACATTATACACATTGATTTCATTACACTTTATATATGAATAAGCAAACTACACGTGCAGACTTTAATATGGTGCGCGGTTAAACCCAATGCATCACATTATACGTGAACTAATTCCTTATGCATTATCTAAAATACATTTTCGATTAAACATCACATTGAACTTCATGAATGACAGGATTTCATTTCTATTCGCACTATTATATGCTAATTTAGTACTACATTTAAAAATCCACACGTTACTGTTTCACAAATATATGGGTGCGGACTACCTGTGATTATGATGCACCCCTACAATTTCAGAATAGCATGGTGCTCTATCAACGGTTTCCTGATAAATCAGCCCCTGTCGTGTTGCGGCCTAGGGCCTATAAATCATACCACACCACACGTGTACTCTGTTTATGGTCAGATCAATGCCTGCCCACGCCCAGCGATCCGGGCTCTTTATTCATTTGCGAACGTGCATTCCGTATGGACGTAGGGCACGTCCACTGTGCACACGCTCAATGGAGGGGCTCATTATCTATCGCCTGGGACCCCCGTAACAGTGGTTGGGTCCAACTCAGGCAAACACTACAGCCCCCACCCATGCACCTGAATTTTGCGAGTTTGTTCTTTAGTGTAAGGGCAAATAACAGGATGTTGACAAAAAAGCAGCATGAAACTGACTAAACATCCAGGAAAGTTCACCAACTGGATGTTCTTTTCAGCTCTCAGTGTCACGTGAAAAAAGGAAATAGACTCAACCGTCTGAAGAAATGAACCCGCAGCCGAGCATTGGCTGTTGACAGGAGAAAGTCTTTGTGGCATTTATTCTTGTACAAAGAAGAAAATGTGCGCCACGAAACACACTTGCACTCACACATCTATAAGGAACAATGGCATACATAATTAGCCACTCAGTCACCCCTTTATCAATGGCAATATTTTTACTGCAAATTGGAGATAGAACATGTTGAAAGGGCCCTGTTATTGTTAGGTCTTTATTTCATATTTTAATTGTCGACAATAATGAGATACTAATGAATGCCGTCTAAATGTGATCGCATTATGCAAATTACACAGCTCAGATGTGTTATTGAAAAGAAATAATTACTAATTAGCAGAACATAATATACATGGCAGGAAGTAAACACACATTCCGTTCATCTGTGTTTGTGCGGCACTGTCTTCGGGACAATCACCAGCAGACATCCAATATGTTGGCAGAAACGCAATGAATACACTCAAGGTATTTGCTTCAGGAGTTAGTAAGTCTCCGGTGTAAGCGTCTGACAAAGTGGCTTATGCTGCAGGAATAAAGTGAGTTCAAAGAGGAATGTATGCAAAATTATGCAGAGACTTTGCACAGCCATTGGCGTTATTTCATGATTATATATTCAAATAGCTGGAAGTCACTTGCAGGCCTAATGTGCTTGAGTGATCTGTGCCGAAGTCTGAACTGAACATGGCCCGCAGACAGCCCTCGCACTGAGATAACAGGAGAATTTCTTCGCTCTCTGCCAATATGGCACAAATTGTGACAAATGGTGCCACTAAAATGCCTTTTGCATGGTGAGTGATTGCATCTGCCAATAAAAGTGTGCATTTTCGCGGCTAAATTCGATTACACTCATTTATATGCTCGTGCTGATTTAATAATCAGTAGAGAATGAGATGTTATGCAGGCTTTGGGGGAGGGAGACACACATTTGAAAGGCCCGACGCACTTAACTAGACCTATTTTGAAGAGTATCCCATTGAATATGTTCATATGAACAGTAAATGTGAAAGAAATTAAAAGAGTTATAGAATATATGACATTGTGATTTATTACAATGCAAATAACTTTGTTACACTATGCAGACAACCCGCAAAAAGGTGTGGTTCAAGTTCTTAATGCAGAAGTGTTGTTATCACCCAAAAGGTTAGCAATCTTATCGACTTCAGAAGGTTAAATTGCTGATTCTGTCCTACTGAGATTAAAATCAGCAGCCTTCTAGTCCTGATACACATGTTAACCTATTGCGCTGCTTGACTAGCGGCTAAGATTTATGGCCTAGACCAGCACAGATGGCCTGATTAAAAAAAAAAAGCTTAATCTACACCTTCAGATTTACAGTATGTTTCGGTATACATTTCTAAGTTTTTGGAATCCAGTGAGAGTCAGAACAGTGATATATCCTTAGATCAAAAAATACTCCTGCAGTGGTTTCCAGGACTCCTTCGAGGAAGCTCAACAGTCACAGATTGTTAACATAAAGGAATTTGCTAGAAAAAGTTTGTGAATTCCAGAGTACTTGCACATGAAGGGAGTTTTGCATGCATTATTACACATAACGTATAGTTTATTCATGCAAGAAAATTTGCGTGAGTGTAAATCACTTGCTAGAATTGTTTCTGCGGCAAGAAAATATTGTTCTCACTAAAGAAACCCCTTCTCTTACTCCTTCATTCAGATTTTAGACAGGGTAATTTACCTTTTCCTTTAACTGGAGCATAAGTCTAATATTTTCCAATATAGAATCGGATGAGAAAAAGTTTGTGACTAGTCAACTAGTCATGAGCTTGTGAATTTGCACAATCTTTTAGCACATTCCTAGCCTGGAACACCCACTTCTTCGCCCTTGTACAAGATTAACGGATATAAAAGCTTATGTGTGAATAAATACTTCAATTGCTACTTTGGAGCTAACTTTCTTCTATCCCAGAATCCAAGGGAACAGAGCCAGGCACCCTGGGGCCCTTGCCTTCTCACAGATTAACTCACGTGCACTTTGTAACAATGGGCATACAATGTTTGAATCTAACTCCAAATCAACAACCTTCGATAGCATCCCAAGGTGGGGTACTGTACTGCCAAGGGAATCGTACTGGGAGGATGGACCATTTGGTTCCATTTACGCCACTTGATGTTTCAAACCGATACGAGGCCCTTTCTAACCTTGACGGTTGCGATTGACAGATGAGGCAAATGATTAAACCACCCCTTGTTGAAATTCAGTCTGACCCATTAATTAATTTTGGGTTATTGCATAACGGTAAATCTGATTTAATGGAACGACTAAGTCCTTTAAAGGGGATTTTGATACCAGAACCAACTGCTTCTCCCTTTTCTCCTCGCTCTTCTTTAAATTGTGTACCCAAGCAGGGGGCGGATGCCGGGTCCTCTATCTTGAGCAATTCCTTTGGTTTACTGGATTCTCCAACATCTAAGCAAGCCTCCAATGCTGAATGTGTTAAAATCGTTTCGTGGAATGAGGCAGGTCTTAAAAATAAACTCCCCAATCCTGAGTGGGGTGCATTTATCACTTCTTTTGACATCTGTATGCTGCAAGAAAACTGGATGCTTAAAGAGAGTGTGGCTCCGGGCTTTGCAACATATGATATTCTGGCAAGTATGAGTAGCAGGGGCAGGCCTTCGGGGGGCCTGTCCATATGGGTTGGCTCCCATTTGGGAGTTAAGGCATTAGACATCCAAACTGATTCTCGGGATGTGCAACTTGTTTTATTGGACGTAGTGAATGGCCCCAGTATTGCTTTGATAAATGTTTATTCAAGACCTATTAAGAGGGGCCTGGATTCGGAGGCTATTACTGTATTGTCCAAACGTATACAGTCACTTGACTCCTCTACTGTGCTAATTTTGTGTGGGGATTTTAATTGCCACTTTGAGCCTCTTTTGGACCCAAATACAGGAGATCCAGATGAAGTGGATTCACTATGGAATATTCCTGACCCACTGACCTCTTTGGTTAAGGTATGGACTCCCCTTGTCTTGCAACTGCAGTCACTCTCCTTAGCTGCATCATTGCGAGCATGTAATGGAACGGTGAAGCCAGATAGACCTGGGAAAGCAACGTTCAACAGAGCAAACCATACCTCAATAATTGACTACATTTTTATCGAAGTAAGGCATTGGGACAGGCTCTATGAATTCGCGGTCATTGAGAGGTTTGATAGTGACCACAATGCTCTAGCTTTGACCCTTAAACCAGGGAGCTTTGGACTTAAAAAACCTGCCCCGGATGATAACTTTGTCACTGCTCCATTGATAATCACAAATTGTAGAAGGAGAGTTAAGTGGCCAGAACTCCAAATGTCCAATAGTAAACTTGTGGAACTGTATGAAATAATAATACCATTTATTGAAGAGATGGGGAGAGTTGGTCCTCTGGGTAGCCCCACTGATATTCATGGTCAATTGGTTGTTGCATTAAAGGACATCTTGTATCCAGTAAAAAGGGTCACACAGTCTCGGACTGTAACAGCTCCATGGTTTAACAAAACCTGCCGTACAGCTAAAAAGGCTCTGTTGCTGGTAATAAAAACAAACAACAGAGAAGCAATCAGGGCAAATCGCTCCCTGTATAAAAAGCAATCAGTGATGCTAAGAAGGAAGGAGAGGCTGCACTGTGGGAAGAGCTGGGCCTTGCGCTCAGTTGCAATGATGCTAAATTATTTTGGACTATTGTTGCAACTGGAGTTAGTGGGCATTCTCATGCTCCTGTCCCTAATATTGCTTCCTCAATTTGGGAAAACCATTTTGGCGATCTTTATGGCACATGTAAGTCTGTCTGTTGGCACCCCTGAACCATTACCAGCCCTCGTATGCTGTGTTCCATCTGAACTTTTTACTCTGGTTGAGGTGGAAACAGCAATAGGAAAAATGCTCCCTAATAAGGCTCCTGGCCTAGATAAACTGCCTGGGGACCTGTTTAGGGCTCAACCAAAGATATGGGCTCCCTATCTGGTCATCTTATTTAATTGTATTTTGCAGGGGGGTGATGTGCCCTATACCTGGCTAGGGGCAGAAATAGTACCCGTTCTTAAAAAGGGCTGTCCACTAACTCCCTCTAATTATAGGCCTATCAGCCTTATTGATACTTCATAAAAATTAATGGGGAGGGTTCTTTTGGACAGGGTTTTGGGATGGATCGAGGAGAATGGGATTCTGTCCGCATTCCAGGCAGGTTTCAGGGCTGGTACTTCTACTCTAGATCAGATTTTTCGCCTGCAGGTCTTGTATTGGAAAACAGTTTTGGTGGAGGGTGGCAGCCTCTACCTAGTGTTTGTGGACCTGCGGGCAGCTTTCGATCTAGTCCCACGAGCTAAATTGTGGCAAGTTCTGGCAGACTTGGGTCTTCCGCCCTATCTATTGGCCGTCCTATCTAGGCTTCATGATAACAATTTTGCCCAGGTAAGGTGTGGTAAATACGACGAGCTTACTGACCGTTTTCCTGTTCAAAAATGTGTTCGCCAAGGGTGTGTGTTGGCTCCCACACTGTTCAGCCTTTATATTAATGGTCTTATTGACCATCTGAATTGTGTGGTAAACAAAGATGCCCCTAAATTGGTTTCAGGTCGAGTGCCCGCCCTGATGTTTGCAGACGATACTCTGTTACTGTCTAAAACATCATCGGGCATACAAAAAAAAATATATTGAATGGTTTCGTGAAGTTTTGTGAGCTAAGGGGACTTGAAATAAATCAGGGGAAAACAAAATATATGATTTTTAACCCCCCTAAGCGGGTGCGTCCAAATCCAGTATTATCTGATATTCCCCTTGAAAGGGTCAAAACTTTTGTTTATTTGGGCGTCACTTTAACTGAGAATTTTAGTTGGAGTACTCAGATTGGTAAGTCGACGCTCAAGCTTGTCCAATTGGCAGGGGGTTTAAATAAAGTTTTTTAAAAAATCGACTTTTAAACCAGTGTCTCCTGCCTTGGAAATCTATTGTCGGCAGGCAAGAGTGGCTGCAATCTATGGGGCTGAGCTTTGGGGACATAAGCAGATAGTGTCCCTCATAAAGGCTGAGCAGTCCTTCTTAAGATCTCTTCTAGGGCTTCCTCCCAGTACGCCTTTGATCCCCCTCAGGTTTGATCTTGGTTTAGTTTCAATAGAGGAGATCATTAGTGAAAGACCAATCTTGTACTGGAAGAGGTTATGGTCAGTGCCTGAACTGGCCTCATATAGATTAGAATTTGCAGAGATTTGGTCTGCCCTTAAATATAAAAAGATCCCTTGGCTCCAGCATATTAATGCAGCCTGTGTTCAAATAGGACTCCCGGAACTGTGGGCAAACCGGGAAATAAATTGTCCTGGGATACCAAAGAAAGAACTTCTTTCTCTGATATCCACACACAACTTTTTATCTTTCGAGCTCTTCAGCAATGGGTAGGTTGACCTCAGAATTCCTCATAGTTAAACAAGATTCTAAACTGGAGGAATTCATGGACCAAATTGAACCCCCACTTGCTCGAAAATTATATATTCAGTTAAGATATGGTACCCTTCCGGTCAGGTCCTTTTCATCTAAGTGGCAGACACAAAATCAGAAAAGTTGTCCTGCATGTAATTACAAAACGGAGACTGTTGCACATGTGCTGTTTTTTTGTCCTGCCTACTATCTCATCAGAAAATGTTGGTTGACTCCCATTTGCAGGAACTTAGGATTTCGTTATTTTATGCAGGCTTGTAGGTCTTTAACTTATGATACTCATCCCCATATTGTTTTTGCAGTATCTCGCTATTTACACAGTATGTGGCGCAGGAGACAAACCTTTTTAACCTAATCATTTTTCCATTGATAACTTGTAGTTACATTTTTTTTTTGAAACTTTTAACTTTTTATGCTTATTTATTGTCTTATTGTAATTGTTGATGTACGTACGTGCACTTTTATGGTCTTATGACCGAAATAAAGTTATCACTGACTGAATAATTTTACAAGTGTATATCCAAGGTTTGAGGATGGAAATATTGTTTTACACTCAGAAAAAGGTTATTTGTAGGCGGAAGCTGAACTTATATGTGCAAATAGTTTTGCACCTGGAAGCTGAAGTTATACGTCAAATATTTTTGAGAGTTGAGCCCTTCATTTTTTGGAGGCAGGAAACAGTATTGGACAAGCCCTCACATTTTTATTTCTTTTTTTCTCGCCCTCTCTGGGACCTCAAAACATATGCATTCACTGAACCAGGCATTAGTAGACCCTTTTACCGGGTGTAGTATTATTTTGTATAGTCTTATCCCTTTAACTATGATGAATGAACCATTCCAGTCCAATGCACTACCTGAACGGTTCGCCCCCTGCACTAAAAGATAAATCCTTCTGAAGCAAGCACATGAAGGATTTTTTAAAGAAAGTAATGCCATACCATGAGAAAGCAGCTTTCCTCGCATCTTGACATTTTTTTTTTAATAAGCGTGATGTGCAGCATGCGCAGCACACCAATGCTCTGACTTCACACTCCTTGAAAGTGAAACAAGTCAAATGATTTTAGTTTGATTGCTGGTTGGGGAGCATATATCGTCTCCCCAAGACTAGCAGGGGAGGAACCACTAAAAATGGGACAATCTCCAATTTCTAGCAGTAGCTTTCCTTAGTGGTTCTCTACTTAGGGATTGCTGCAGGACTGTGATCACTAAGTAGGCATCCACCCTCTAAGCACTGGGGGCTGTGGCCCACCAGGCATGGGCAAGTGCTACCCCACTTAAAGAAACTAAAATCATTTCTTCCCCTCCATGAAAATGGTTCCGCCCAAGACAATGTAAATGAAAAAGTACCAAGGAAATTTGGATCTTGGTTTTGTGTTGTTTTGACCTTATTCTGAATGATGGTTAAGAGTACAACATTTTAGTGAGTAAAACATTTTTTAGTGAATGATTTTTTACTGTCTACGATGAAACAGATTGTTGGCAGATATTGTGTACACAGTACAAAAATATTCTATATTAAAGCTTCAGGAACACAACATCTGCAAGAAGACCAAGACTCTGCTGAGCCCAGCTGATCAGTTTCAATTGGATTTGCCCATGACCCTGCTGAGGGCTTCAGGGAAGTTGAGTCCTAGCCCCCAAGTGGTGTCATAAAGGTTCTGAGCCTTTGGCTTGTGTTAAAGTGTACTCTTTTTCTTTTCCAAACAGCAAGACTGAACACTTCACAAAAAGAACTAGAGGCTACGACCGGACCGCCTCTGAGCCAAAGCCTTTTACATCGAATTGCCGGTCGGACTCAACTTACCGGTTCACTCCACTGAAAGGATCTTAAATTCCCTAAAGGATTTTAAGCCCGAACTTAGAGTACTACACTTGGACAAATGCCGATCAGCACTCCGCTGCCAGGGACACCTTTCTGATCTTTGGACTTCACCCACTCAGAGTTTTTCTGCCTTCAGTGTCAAGAGCCTCTAACTAACTGCCAGAGCTCAAGGTCTCACTGAAGTCCTACACTTTCTCTGGCCAATGGTGACAACCTCCTCTTCTCAGATCCAGCTGGTACCTTGACCCATCAACGGCCTCATCTGTAATAATTTTCCCCAGGGAAAAGACTATGCCATGATTACGAGTTTGGCGGTCCAACTACCCGAATGCTGCATCTGCATCCTCTACAACACAGCTGAACCAGCGATCAACCGTCGGCCGTATTACGAGTTGTGCTGTCTGAAACGCCGGCCATGGCACTCTTCTCATCGCGATCACAGTGGTCTGCAATGTTTGCGGTGCATCTACTGACTCCATCAGCTTCACGGTCCCTCCCCCCAGCATATTACGACTACACAGTCGTACCCGCGGTCTCCTAGCGGTGGTCAACACACAGCAGTTAACCAACGGGGGTAGACCTCCGTGGTGCGTGCGAAATTAAACACCACAACTGTGACCATTGGATGTATGTAGAAATTACACAGCGGATGTGCTGACCAGCATCCTTTGCCTTCCAACTGAAGCCCACAAGACAGGCAGCACTTTTCTCAGCTACCCATTTTCAACTTCCCATTTAGCACTCTCCACTCCATATAATTTTTGTTTTGCACTTTTTTTCCCTGTATCACTTGTTTGTTTTTCCTTTCATATACTCACTCACATTTAGGGGTATATTTACAAGCCCCTATCGTCACCAAAACATCACTTTTAGTGACATTGTGGTGGTGATAGGGACTTTGCCTTAGTTACAAGGCAGCATTAAGCCACTTAATGTGGCTTAACACTGCCTTCTAAAGAAGGCACCCTTTCATGCTATACTTAGTGTGAAAGGGGAGAGCAATGGGTGTTGTTGTGGGCATTTCACCGTAACACCCATTAATTTTGACGCTGACCCCTATTTACAAGGGTGGCGTAAATAAGAGGCAGTGACAAAATTAAGACCAGAGACAACCTGCTCTTAAAGAGGCGAAACAAGGAGAAACGCTTCATTTCTCCTTGTTTTTGTTGATTCTTTGTGTGCTGTGTTGTGCAGCACACATAGAAACAGCGAAATGCCATTAATTGTTTAGGTGCAGGAAGGTGTCCTTTACTGCACATAAACAATAAAAAAAAAAGACATTTTGCAACTTCTATGTGTGCTGCATCAAGCAGCACACATAAGAGTTACAAAACGCTATTTAAAGATTGTTTATGTGCAGGAAGGAAGACCTTCCTGCACATAAACAATCTTCCCCTCAACGCAGATAATCTTGTGCCATGGTGCAAGGGTGCCTGCATTGGTGCTAGGCTGCCAAATGTCAGTGCAGAGGGAAACGAAGGGCTGCACCATCTTGTTGTAAATACGGTGCAGCCCTGTATTTCTGAAGTGGAGGAGCGCACCTTTAAGCCAAGGAGGCTAAAAAGCAGTGCACTACCACTTCACTGTACATATGCCCCTTATTGTTCTCATAATGCCTTGAAAAAAACCCACACATCACTGAGCAAGAGTTGACAGTCATGGTGGATGAAATCATTAGAGTAGAGCCTCAATGTTTTGGTTCCCGAGTCCATCATACTCCTCTCAGTAGGAAAATAGAAATGTGGGACAGGATAGTCAGCAGAGTGAGTGCTTTTGGTACCACCCTGCGCACATAGAACAACATTAGGAGGAGGTGGACTGACCTCAAGTTGAGGGTGCATACCAGGTATAACAACCATCACCTGGAGGCTCAGATGAATGGCGGTGGCCCTCCCAGTAAATCATTACAATTCTTTCCCTGGCAGGAGAAGGTCTTGGCCATCCCACATTCTGAAGGCTTGACAGGAATAGATGGGGGAGTGAACCGTGGTAAGTTACAATTCAATATCAGAATACCACAAATTCCTGTGTGCTCTCAACTCTGCTTTTGCTGTTATGTTCTCTATCTATTTCCTAACATGCAATACTCAAAGTATCTGAGATGTGGGTTTGTCTGTGTCAATGTCTATTGTTGCCTATAAGATCGCACTTATCCAGCTCCATGACATGTCTCTTGTTTCAATACTGCTTGTAAGTGCACTGCCATAAAAATATCAATCCAGGACCCATGATATGGGTGAATATTTAAAAGTATGATCCATCCCAAATGCATGTTGCTAACAGGTAGGGAAAACATAGCGAATAAGCCATGACTCAGTTATTCTGTGTCAGTGGTCACATAATCAGTTGTAGACTTTCAAAGCATGGAAGGAGGGCACACATCTGACATTATCCTACACAATGGGGAACAATAAATTAGGTCCACATTATCAGCAGGAGCCATATTACCTACCTCAAAAAAGGAATCCTATATCAAATAAACAGACACATGTAAGTACAGCAGCTTCTGACCACAAGGTCACTTTAATCCAGTGTTGCTTGCATCCGCAGGAATGTCAAGAACAAATGTCAGTGAGATGCCACAGGCACTTTGGCTTACAATGACGAGACACATCAACAGCTACATACAGTTCATACACAATGAAGATTTAGCCAATGTGAAGAGAGACTACCATGAACTGGGCTCAACACAACCTTGTGCTGGATCAAATGATGGCACACATATTGCATTAGGACCAACACACCACAAGCAACAAGTGCAATGGAAGCCAGGTAACGTCTAGCCTATCACGGTACAAGCTGTCTTGGTACCGGCTTTGTACACCTAAATTCTGTGACAGACATAACCAGGACCAATCCATGTCCACTTTGTACATCTGAACAGCATTATATACCTGCTAATGTCACAACTCTGACATGCCCAAATGAAGATGTCAAGGTGAAAGTACCTGAAACAGACCAACAAAGAGAGATTAGCTAAGAAATCATACATATGGCACAGATGGCATTGTCAACTTCTAGAGAACACAGTCAAAGACAATATTCACAGCTGAACACATTTTCAGATCATTCTACCTGACATCACCCACACAACGTTAGGACAGATCACACTTATCTGCAAACCAGGCCTTCTCCAGTAGTAGTTATAACATTAGCTGGGGTATGGTACTGTTCTGCAGTATGAAGGCATGATGGGCAGATCCTGGGTACCAGGAACAGACGTTTGAGATGTAAAAGTCCCCCAAGCAGACAACTTGCAGTTATATAGAATGATAGTGCTTCCTGTTGCAGTACACTTGTTCCCTAGTATGCTGTGGTACTGAAGCATTATGTGTGCCATCAATGGATCCAATCACATGTGGGATGTGACCAAAAGCTTAGAAACCTGCCTTCACATTGGCTAGGTCCTCACATCTGGGGAAATGTATGTAGCTGGCCACATGTCTCAAAAGTGATTCTAGCACCTCTTGGAATACCCAAATGAACATCGGTTGTGACATTCCACCTGAAATAGCCACAGTGAATTGAAATTAGCTTGCGGGCAAAAAATGAAAAACAGACATGAGTCGCGTCAAAAGTGGTGGGATTGATGTAGGATTATTAATGTAAGGTAGGACGCCAGGCTCCAACTGATGACTTAAATCCAGGATTTTTTGACGATTCAAACAGAACTTCTGGATAACATGTAACTCTTCCATGGTCTGTAGGTCTGGAAATGGACAGCACACTGAGGCCTGACACTCCTCCCTCTCCCAGGGTACCTATGTGAGGAGTAACACAAAAATCTATATTGGTCACAGTGTGCAGAGTAAGATATGTGAACAGTAGGGTAAAAGCAATTTGTCTGAACAATAATGCTTCCTACTTCATGAAGCATTACACATTTTACATTATCATTGTCAAATCTTGAACATCCACCACTCATCCCCAGGGTGGCCTTCATGTGCTCATGCTACATTTAAAGCCTATGTCGGGAACCATAAAGGTAGTGTGATATGTGGACATCTCCAATGTTTTCTGTGGATTGGTGATGATCAAGTGTAGAAATGCACTTGCAATAAACCCATGTTACATGTCATTTCAGATACATCCAGGGCAAGCAAAGTAGAAGGGGCCAACTTCGGTGGGGACACAGCTGGTCACAGTTGTTTCAGGCGTGAGATGTCAGACACGGAGGGACCCAGTGACCAGGAGGGTGTGAGGAGAGCCCTAGAGGATAGCATCTTAAGCTCGTCATTATCTGAGTCATCCTTCAGTGGGCACTCGCAAGTGGTGGTGGACCAAAAAGGATTAGTCCCACCTTCATCCTTGTCCACCATCCTTAGTTACATCAACACCCTCCCTGCTGTCCCCCCCAAGTTGGCTGTTCCTGTTCCGTCCTTCATTCCAGGCACCTCGGCCCCTGCCTCTGTTAGCACCACTGCCTTGGGTGAGAAGGCTATTGACCTCCTGAAGTGCATCTCTGTGGGTCAGACTGTAGCCTTGAAAGCAACCAGCTGACCCATATGGTCGCCTGTCTGGAATGCCTTCACACTACCATGTCTGGCAAGATATAAAAAAAAACCTCAAACATATGCACTTAGTAGACAATCACCTTCCTCACCACCCTTAGCCCCGGTATACCCCAGGCACCACTGCAACACATACAGAGCCCTCCACCACACCCATACCCCCAGACACCACACCAATACCCCCAGACCAGTCCACAACACCCAGCATTCACACAGACACCACAACAACAGCCACAAACCCCTCCAGAACACCCATCATAAATGCCAAAATCACAGCCACAGCCCCTTCACAACACCCAGCATACACACAGACACCACAGTAACAGCCAGAGACTCCTCCACAACAAACCAACATACACACAGACACCACAGCAACGGACACAGACAGCTCCACAACACCCAGCACACACGCAGACACCCCACCAATAGCCACAGACCCCTCCACAGCACCTAGCATGCACACAAACACCACAGTAAAAGCTACTGACACCTCCACAACACCCAGCATACACGCAGATGCCACAGAAACAGCTACAGACCCTTCCACAACACCTAGCACATCCACATCACTCCCACCAAAAAAACATAAATGCTCATAGTTACCCACACAACTAACACCAACACAACACACAGTGTAGACAGCAGACCCAGCTCACACTTCCACTCCATCTTCCTTCCAATCTGAACTCCATCCTGAACACCCTAACCATTTTTCCCATGAGGATGTCATGTTTGCCCTTGCCCTTACCCCACTGAATCCTGACACCTTCCTCCCATATTCCAAAAACGTCTCCCACACCCAAACCCATCTCTTCCACTTCTCACTCCTCCCCAGAACAAAAGCATCCCCTACCCAGAACCCAGCCCTAAAGAGAAAAAAAACATAAAAACCCCTCCAACAGTCAATCCCATCCCTGCCACTTCCCACTCCACCCCTGAACAAAAGCATCCCCAGTCCCTGAACTCAGCCCTAAAAAAAAAAAACATAGAAACTCCTCCCACACCCAAATCCATCACTTCCACTTCCCACTCCACCCCTGAAAGAAGTATTCCCCCCTAAACCCTGCCCCAAACCCCCCTAACCAGAGAAGACCCCTAAAACTAAAGCCACCTCTCCCTAAACCTCTGCCTCCCTAAATACCATCTTCTAGGTGCCTGCTATGCCCAATGGATGCCCCTTTGTGAGGAGGTTCCCTGGCAGTGTCAGTCCTGTGATATGGACTGGCCATTGGCATTTGTTTTACAGGATGTTTTTCATTCATGCAATAAAACTTTTCCTACCATTAAAGACATTGGTCCTGC
This sequence comes from Triturus cristatus, assembly GCF_964204655.1. Classification (NCBI taxonomy): domain Eukaryota; kingdom Metazoa; phylum Chordata; class Amphibia; order Caudata; family Salamandridae; genus Triturus; species Triturus cristatus. The sequence continues at coordinate 89,896,923 of NC_140588.1, forward strand.
CATTACCTTTCTGACTATTTGATGTTATTGCATAGTTAGTGAGGTGTGAGTACAGTTCTGTTTGTTTCATCCCTGATTGCTGATCCAGTCGAAGTAGTTAGTATGATGATAGTGCTGGAATTACACAGGGCAAGGGGAAATGTTGGATGGATGTCTGTGTGGGATGACATCCAAATGGGGAAGACATTGCATTGGGTGACATGTTATATAGTAAGTATTTCAGCTTGGGCTGGCCACTGTCAATGTCATTTAGCTTGCACTTCTTCCTATGATGTAGGTTGGATATGTGTTAGTTGTGTTGAAATTAGATATTTGTGTATCTGCACATGGAGGGTGTCAACTTGTCGTACCTTTGTAGAGTTCTGGATGGCCATGTGTCCAATTTGCAGTGTGTACCTTACAGCTACTTTATCTAGATGTGTGCCACATGCTGTTGGTACTCTGTTTGCTTTCATAAGTTGCACTTACTCATTGCCTACACATGCATGGCACTTGGTTATGCTAATGGTTTTCCCTGATATATTTCAGATCCTAGTTCCAGTGCTCATGGCATTTGTCAGACATGTGCAAAATGTACTATGGCCCAGGACCCCAGCCTTTTAGGGTTCCCCCTGATAGAGGCATAGCTACCCTGCATAAAGTGTTTCCATTGTGCCCTTAGAATGGTTCTCACACTGATTCTATATAATCCCAATGGCCGACATTGCCTTTTCATGTGAGTGATGTGTGAGAGACCAATACAGAGTTGTAGCAGAGAAGATGGGTTTCACTTTAATGACACATCCATAGAGATGTTTCTTTGACATTAAAACATGACCTGGCTTGTGTGCTATGGGTGTAACATTCACTATAGTAAAGATCAGCTGTAACATGGCAGACAAAGTGAGAAGGGGCAAAAGGAGTCTAGCATCTTGGTTAAAGTTAGAGTGACAAGGCTTCATGGTAGTTGTAGTCACTTCAGTCTCACTTTGCCAATACTTGACAAATGGTAAGGTGCATGAACAGTGAAGATCAGTAGTAACATGGCAGACAAATGAGAAAGGACAAAAGAAGTGTGTCACAGACATTAATCGGTGCTACATTGATGAGGAAGTGGTGATGTGGAATATAAAATAATGCGCCCATCACTATCACTGAATATAATTTGTAAACACATATCCATTAGTGTACAGTGTGCCCGTGCAGTACCATTATTATGGCCTAGAAGGGCATCATACAGATTAGTTTTAGATTATTGTTATGAAACTATTTCAGACAGGGTGCCTGTATACTTGAAAATTAATTTGAGACTCCAACTCCCTTGCCTGGTACATGGTGGGACATTGTTTTGCAGAGGAGTCTATGCAATCTAGTAGTTGTATGACTTACTGCCGATTTCGTCCATGATGGTGCACGTTTTGAACATGGTTGAGCAGGTACAGCAGCGACAAGACACGTTGGATGAGCTCCATGATGGTAGAAGGTGTGTAGAGGTGAGTACAGGTGAGTTTCGGCCTTATATCCCTCCCTTTCCCCCATCTCAGATGGGATGGTCCTACCACCAGGGTCATGCCAGCTGTAATGAAACTCGTAATTGGGCCGGTTGTTTTACTTGCGGTCCGAGACTCCCACCAGCCGCATTGGCCCATTCCGCAGCTGCCGTGGTCAGACTTGGCCAGCAGTGTCAGCGATTCAGCTGCAGTTTTTACAAAGGCAATCCAACCATCTCATAACACGGCAGTCCAACGTTGATCTCACAGCGGTCAAACCACGACTGCGTATGCAATAAGGTCCTAAATCAGAAGGTTCCACAGACCGAACCTGGTCCCTTTATCTGACCCGCGCTCAATTGCTGTCAGCCTTAACTTTTGAATTTGAAGCGGTCTAGCATGATCAGGTACCAGCGGTTGGCGCTTTGCCCTTTTTGGTGCTAAAAACTTCTGAAACATTGAAAAAATTCATATCTACAGTTCCCCACATCTGATTTTTGTCATTTTAGTGTCTCTTTGTTCGTTAAAATGTTCTCTACTGCTATAAGGTGTAGTGGAATTTTTATTGTGTTGTGTTTTCCACTTTTTAACTATGTTGGTACTGATACATTTTTACAAATTTCTCCTAAATTTTGTCTGCTCTATGCTGCAGCTACCAAAGGTTGAGCTCAGGTTTAAATTACTGAGGCCTAACTGGCGCTAGAAAGGAATAACACCATTATTACTTGATGTGGACTAATAGTCCACTTTCTCACAGAATGCATGTGCATTTTCTGTAATCCTTTGATACACCCTGGAATAACCCTGCATTAGTCACATATTACTAGATGTTAGGTCATGAACAGCCTAATTGAGACTTAACACCTAACTGCATATCCAGGGAGGAATATGAAGATTTTTAAATACACACTTATTGGAGGTGATCCTTCATGAATGCTATTATCCTGTGCTTTCGTCTACTCAATGTCTAGGGAATTCGTTGGATGTAGCTACTACCCTTATCTCTCAACTTCTCTATTATTTAATATTTTTTTACCATTTGTCCAGTAACCCCGCAGATGTGCAACTTTCTCAGACCCTTTCACTTCTTTTATCTCTAAATCTCCAAACAGCATTATTTGGTGTAAATATTTGGTGTATACCAAATAGCATCATAGATGGTCGTGTTCTACTGAAATGTGATCCATATTCTATTTTAAAATCTCTGTCACTAGATATAAATTAACTGGTAGAAAGCTACTGAGGATGAATTCTTGTTTTTTAATTTTGATTGATAATGTGTATAAACTAAAGTAATATATTTGAATACTTAATTATATAATAAACATTTGATGAATGAGTGTGCTCTAATATTTTATATTCTTAGTTCTACGTTAATAATATTTGTGCAATCATCTGCATTTTTATTTCAGGTTCAAATATTGTACCCCTGATTTTAGGAAGTGAAAAAAGGCAAGGTTGCCCATACGTGTATGTGTTAGAAGAGCTGCAAGCTTTTGGTAGCCTACAGTCACCTCTTAGGGACTGTTATTAATATATCAGTTTTGTATCATTTTCTTTTGTCCCTGCCTTTCCGTTCATTAAGATTCCTCGGGGAAAAAAACAAAATGCAAATGCATCATAAGTGTAAGACAACTGTGAGCAGAATGTGTGGAATTTTGAAAGCTAATGCACTGTAACATTTATGTGTGATTTTTGGTTTTGCCAATTAATTGTTTCTCAACGTGCATATAATCAAATGTGTACTGCACCATCGAACACAATGCTTTACAAAATGAGTTGTTCTTATTTTTCCAAGCAAATAATAGGAGTTCAGGGATATGAACACACCATAGATTGTTACATTGAATTTCATATGATTTGATGTTGCATTAACCAAATTGCTTCCTTTATTCTCTTAACTACAAATACTAACGGGAGAAAAATAATGGGAAGAGGTAATGAACGAAAAGGGAGTGTGCTGATTGACACTGTCTCAGAATAGTGGATTTTTAGAAACATGAATTATAGTCAAGTATAAAATAAAACCATTCAAAAGAAATACATTTTAACCAGAAGCATAAAGCAATGCAGTTTTGATTCATTACTGTAAGACAATTTACTATTAGCTAAAAATAGGCTTCGTCCTACAAACGATTGCCAGGGGCATTTTTTCTTCAAGTGTGCTGCTTGAAACTGTCATTGTACATTGTGTGGAAAATAAACTAATTGTAAAAGCGACTGACATTACCATCAGCACCCACCTATTATTTTAACTGAAAGGTAAAACAATAAAAATGTGGCACCATTTTTTTTTTTTATTAAGAATAATATTAAGAATGACATTCCACATCCGACGAATTTTCTGTTTACGGTACCAGTGCCAAAGGGAAAACCAAAATACAATGACGCAACAAAAACAAACCATTGGAGAACAGGGGCAATATTATTGGTGGTTAAACTAGTTAAACTCACTTACAGTGGGGATATTATCAAGCCAGGCGATAAAATTATCGCCGCTAAAACGGCGATAATGGGCTTGATAATATGCTCTATGGAATTCCAATTGAAGCCCTTGTTAGATGTCCTTCACATCTAACATGAGCTTCAATTGGAATTCCATAGAGCATATTATCAAGCCCATTATCGCCGTTTTAGCGGCAGTTTTCTGCCGCTAAAGCGGCGATAATTTTATCGCCTGGCTTGATAATATGCCCAAAGTTCTCAAGCCAATAGTTTTCTGTAACACTTTTTTTCTGTTACTTTCAATCAGAGAGAGTACAAGCAGAGGTGTAAATAAGCTCTGATTACCCCCAGGTCCCTCCAGTCCCTGTCTCATTCCTTACTTATGGTGAGTGCTGAATGTGTCTGGCACATTTCTTCTGGGAACAATCAGGCCGTTTGGTATCCCCGGCCTCCCTGCTATATGAGTTCCATTGGTGTTGGACTTTATATGTGGCCTGGCATGGGCCGCGAGCTGTGGTTCTCTGGTAAGCCCTGTAAATCTAGTACTTCTTGCTGGTCATGGGCGGCTGCCCTTGGGTGGTGGTGGCTCGGGGTTGAGCTGGTGGTGCCCCTGTAGTGCCTGGTGACCCGTGTAAGGGTTTGCCTGTTGCCCTGTGCTGGGGATGTGGATAGTGCCTGGGCTGGCTGGTGGGGGCAGGAGGTGTGGTTAGGCGTCTGTCTGACCATGGGGTGTGTACTGTATTGCAGTTTTTTGTCTCCCCCCTTTTCATTCCTTCCTGGGTGCTTTGGCCGTTTTTGGGGACCTAGGCCTACCTGCTGCTTGGTCGTTAACCACCGGTGGGGGTTAGGTGTTGTTAGTCGTCTTTGCGCATCTGTGGCTCCATTTGTTGGTCCACTTTTGCTTATGGCTGGCTGGTGGGGGCATTGGTGTAGTGGCCACAGTGGTCTGGTGGGGGGTTCCTGGGTTTTTGGTGGCCCTCCTGTTGCTTTGTCTGCTTGGTTCCGGATTTTGCCCGGTCCCTCTTCTGGTTTCTGCCCTTTCTGTGGGTTGTGCGCCTGTGTGCCATTCGAGCTCATTCTTCCTTAGGTTGTTGTGTCGCCATGGGTCTTCCAGTCTGGTAGTGGGGCCTTGGCTCTGCCTCTGTTTGTCGTGGACTTGCTGTGCCTTTGTTTGGCCCCTCATTGACCTGTGCCGGTTGGGTTGGTGGTGCCGTCTCTACCCTCGTCTCCTGGTTGGGGCCTTTAGGGTTGCCTTTTGGGTGTCTACCGGTGGCCCTTTTCTGGCTTCCCTTTCTCAGGTCTCCTTGCACATTGCTTGGGTGTGGGTCTTTCTGGACCCTAGTCATCGGCGTTTCTGTGCCTAGCTTGGCTGGGGGCTGGGCCGGCCTCCTTGCCCTTACCTCTGGCCTCTATTCTGCACCTGCCTTCCCCTGGGGCAAGCTGGGCTGTGGCATTAGTGTGCCGGTGCAGGCTGCTTGGCTTCCGCCCTGGCTTGCTCCTGCTTTTTGTTCACTTGATGGCCTGGTTGTGGCTGGTTCCTGCATCTTTCTCTCTGCCCTTGGTTGTGGGGGTTTCGGGGTAGCTGCTGTTGGCCCTGTGCAATTCCTTCCGGGCCTGTGGGGGTGCCTTGTGTGTGGCCTCCTGTCTTGCTGGCAAGTCTGTTGTTCAGTCAGCTGGCTTCTTGGGGGCCTGTGGGTGCATCTGCGGGTTTGGGCTGTGGGCCGCCCTGTTTTTCTCTTCTGTTCTTGTGGCCCTTCTGCAGCTAGTCTTAGGACTTACTTGGGGTGAGTTCTTGGTGTTGTCTTTTGTCCTCTGGGACGTTTGGTCAGTTACGGGTTTTTTCTCCCTTCCAGGTTCCTGGGTTCCTCTTCGGTGGCTAAGGGCTTGGTCTTCTCGGGTCCTGTCTTTTCACCATTGGTCATCCTCGGGGGTTTGTGGTTGTGGGTGTCTTCCCTGTTGGCCCTGTTTGGTCTTTGGGTTCCCCTGGTCTCTGGTGCCTTGGGTGTTAGCCTCACCTCACTCTTGGTACAGTGCTCTCATCTGGTTTGGGGTCTAGGGGTGTCCGTCCCTTGCCTTTCCTTGGGCGGTGTCCTTTTGTTTGCCTCCTTCTTGATGAGGGTTTGTGCTTTCTGTGGTTCTGGCCTCTGGTTCTCCCCCTGCCATTTCCTGTTCTGGTGGGGTCTGTGTTTCTCTGCCAGGTCTTTCTGGTTTGTCTTCAGGCAGCTAGTGTTCTGGTGCTCATTGGACCTGCTTCCTTCTGGCTGCAGCCGTGCCTTTGTTGGATGGGGTTCAGGGTTTGTCTCCCGGTGTTTCCTGAGTTATCTGTGGGTGCGTCGTCCTGGCCTGTTGGCCTGGCCTGTGCCCCAGCTCCTTCTCCTGGTTTTGGTAGTTGTCCTGTGTACACGCTAATGGTTGGTGCTGGACGTTCCTGCCCCAGGGTATGGTCCTCCTCTAGGGGCGGTTTTGGGGTTTGTGTCCTCTGGGCTCTCTGGTGGCCTGGTCTGGGGTTAGAGGGGCTTGCTCTTAGTTGAAGCTCCCTACCTTCCTGGTTTGGTCTCTGTGGGCCTGCCCTTATGGTCCTCTGGGTCTGTGCCTTCGCCCTGTTTGCTGGCCCTGTCCTCTTTATTTTGGGCTGGTCTGCTGTGGGGCTCCCCAGTGGTGTTTGGGTAGGTCCTGTTGTTTGCCGTATCACACTTTGCCTCATGGTTTGGTTGGGACTCTTGGGTCATCCCTTGCTTCCCCTCATCTCCCTTGCGGGGTTTGTTATGGGTCTTTTCAGCAGGGTTAGGCGTTCTTTCTGTTGTCTGCTTGGGGATGCTCTAGGTCGGATTTGCTGCTGGGTCTGTGGGATCCTTGGTGGTCCTTGGCAGCCATCTAGCTGGGTGGGTGCCCTTCCAGGCTTTTCGTGTCATGTGGGGTGCTTCTGCTGCTCTGGTCCTCCTTGGGCTGATTGTTTTTGGTGACCTGTTTGCTTGGGCCCCTCTGGGGCTTCACCTTTGGGCTTGGGGTCTCTGTGGTATGCCGCCTTTCCGTCTGTAGCTTGTTTGTCTTTGCATTGTCTCTTTCAGGTTTGGCTCCCTTCCGCTTGGCAGTTTTGGGGGTTGGATATCTCCCTGGTGCTGCCGGTGACTTCTGATTCTGGGTGCTGGTTAGCCCAGTTCTTGTTTGTGTCCCTGTTGGTGTGGCCCTGGCTTGCTAGTGTGTCTGGTTGCCTTGGGTCTTCATCCATGTGTGGCTTCTTCACTGTCCTTCTGCTGAGGGCGCTCTCTGTTGCTTCCTTGGTGGGTGCTCCACTTCCGTTGTTGGTTCGGGGGTGTTCCTTGTGTGGGTTGGCTGCCTTCTGGGTGGTAGCACCGTGAGTTGGCTGCTTTTTTGCTCACCTTGGTCATCTCCTGCGTGTTCTGGGGGGTGCGGCCCTGTTGTTGGGTTGGGGGCGTTCAGGGCTGTGTGCTCCTGCCTGTGTTTTTCCTGTGGTTCTCCCGTTGCTTCGCTTGAGATGCTGCTTTTCGATGCGGTGTCTTGAGTACTCTTGGGAGTTTGGAAGGCCGGGTTTCTGACTTTGGTGTGCTCCATAATTAAGGAATAGGACGAGGCCTGGAGGGACCTGGGGATAATGCGCTATTACTTGCCAGTAATCTTCATTACTCCTGATCCTGTTGTCCTCGCCCCATTCCTTATGCCTCTCCCTTCCTCCTGGACGATGGCCTTCCTGTTGATGGCTTGGTAGTTCAGGCAGAATGCTTGGTAGGTACTTCTCAGTGCTAGAACCTGCATCAGAGATAGTTGAGACTGTAGCCTGTCCCCTTCCCAGTAGATGTGGTCACACCGAGCAAAAGGCTCCTCTGTCGCTCCCATGTACCTGCAAAGAACTCTTCGAGAGCCTTATGGAGAAAGTTGATTCGCTTCAGGGTACAGTGATCACTCTCAGCAAGACCATTGAGGCTCTCAATGTTAAGCTAAATTTTTCCCTGCCTCTTGATACCGCCCAACCCTCATCAACTATTCCCCCTGTAGTTGCACACACTGCTAGCTTGCGGACTGTTTCTCCCCAATTGGTTCCTTTTAGACGACCTTGTGTCTTGCCCCACCCTCCAAGTACGCCTTCCCCCTTGCCATCCAGTCCTATTTCTACGTCCAGCTATGCGAAGAAAGCAAGTGTAATTAGTTCCACCCGTCCTATTGGAACCTGTAGAGGTGGCACTCCCAGGGTCTCTGAAACCTACCCCGCCGCTAAGCAGGACGCCCCGGTAATTACTTATAAGGCACCCGGCGCATATCACTTGGCCCCAAATCATAAGAAAACAGTATTTTTGGTCAAAGTTCCCAAACTTCCCCCCAACCGGGGTTTTGAAGGGAGCGTATCACTTTGTAACAAGGCTATACACTGGTTGCGCCAGGTCCGGGGCTGTAGATCTATTATTAGGGAGGACATCATCAGGGTAAAGAGGTTATCGGCCCATAATTCCCCGTTTGACTGCCTAGAGTTGGAACTTGTGGATGCAAACCTGGCTTAGAATCTAGTGGCCCTTGAATTTCGTTCTTCTTCTCCCGATTCTTCATCCATTCAAATTAGGCGATCACCGTTATGGCCCCCACCAGGAGCTAAACCCCATATGCCATCGGGGGAAACGGGGGGGGAATCTGGCTTGAACAGGGTGGACTGACTGCTAACACCACCCAGTACTGGTCTTAGAACCTCAAATATCCCCATCCCCCAAGATCAATATGAGATTGAGGATATTCCCTCTAATTCGACACCTCACGCTCTTATAAATGTTTCTGGAATTTCGGCTATTCCAAACACTTCCATACTTCACATCATATCTTGGAATATAGCGGGCCTGGAAAAGAAATTAGCCATTCCTGAATGGAATGCCCAGGTTGAAAAACACGAAATTTGCTTATTCCAGGAAACTTGGAGCCTGAAACCCCTACACAAGTCAGGTTATACCACCTATTTCTGCCCGGCAGTCAGATCAAGAAAGGGACGTCCCTCTGGAGGCCTTCACATATGGGTTAGTGCCTCATTGAACTGGTCAATTTCTTCCCACAACTGCATTTCTCATGACATCTTGCATTTAACAGTAGGTGGAGCACACAACAAACCCTCATTGGACCTTTTTAACATCTACGCTAGGGGATCCAAGGGTACCCTGGGATCCGCAACTATATCAACGTTGGAAAGCATGCTTTCCGGTATCTCCCCGTCTTCGTATATTTTTATAGGGGGTGATTTAAATTGCACTTTTGAACCGCTTGGTGCGGAGGATTTTCTGGGTACTGCTGAACCAGATGCTAAATGGAACATCCCGACCTTTAATCTCCCTCCAATTAGAAAGTGGTCCCAGAGGGTTATTCAATTAAATGCCCTCGTCCAAGAGTTCAACCTTAGAGCTGTAAATGGAAGATCCATCTCAGATCCCCATGGGGCACCCACTTTTAATAGGATTTGTTCCCCATCTAGGATCGATTACATTCTTTTAGATGTCAGGCTATGGTGTGATCTACTAGATATGGAAGTTAAACCTTCCACAGATAGTGACCACAACCCCTTATGTTTAAAATTAAATAATGTCTGGCAAGCACCTGGTGCTGATGCAATTAGCCGACTGTTCCTGTCTACTAGAGAAGTCGTCCCCACTAATTGTTGTAGACGCCTTAAATGGCAGAAAGTTGCGATTAAGGAACATAAATTGGCAAGCATAAAGGGCACCCTAGAAGATGAGATTAGCAATTTTACATCTTATGCCAATTCCGCTTTGACCCTATTTAATTTTCACAAAATCTATCAAGATTTCATTTTGAATTTGAGCGCCTTTTTCACAATTAGAGGTAAGGTCATCACTGGAGGCCCACAGGTTAAGGCTTGGAATCCTTGGTATTCTGCTACTTGTAAGGAAAAAAGGGCGGCACTCATCCTGGAAGTCAAAAAAAAAGACTCCGCCGCAGTTATTAGAGCTAGGAAGGAGTATATTAAGGCACAGAGGGAGGCAAAGAAAAGTTGGGATGAGGACCACTGGGCTAAATTAAAACATGCATCATCCGAGAAAGACTCGAAAGGCTTTTGGGATTTAATTAACAAGAGGGCCAGCAGCACCAACCCTCCACTGTCCAACCATATAACTGCCATCCAATGGTTGCTCCACTTTTCTAAACTGTACACAGAGGATGTTAATCCGCCCTCTCCCCTCGAAATGGCTTACTCTTCCCCAATTAGAGCTCCCGGCTACCACCGGGATCCCTTTGCCTTAAGCGAGGTGACGATAGCAATCAAAAGCATAGCCCCTGGTAAGGCGGCAGGTCCAGATGGCCTCCCTGGAGATTTGCTTTTACATTTTGCTGAGCCCTGGGCAGCTCTTATCCTTTTGATCCTGAATTTGATAGCTAGAGATGCACCAGTGCCTGATTCTTGGAAGGGTGCCGAGGTGGTCCCCATTTTTAAAAAGGGGAATAGGGAAGACCCTGCCAACTACCGACCGATCAGTCTAATTGACGTGATCCAGAAAGTTGTTGGCAGGGTCTTACTAGCTAGGTTAGGTAATTGGATGGAAGACAATAACATTCTTTCCCACTTTCAAGCAGGCTTTAGGACCAAGATGGGAACAATCGATCAGGTTTTCAGATTCTTTATGATTTATTGGAAGATAGTATTTCTGGGCAGTGGCAGTTTGTATCTTGCTTTCATAGATCTGAAGACCGCTTTCAATTTAGTTCCCCGGGGTAAACTTTGGCTTACCTTACAACGACTTGGTGCTCCCCCTTTGGTCCTAGACATGATTCAGCGTCTACACCAAGGCAACTATGCCAAGGTTAGATGGGGGTCCCAGGGGCAACTGACTGAGAGAATCGCCGTGAACAGGGGAGTTCGACAGGGATGTGTGCTGGCACCCACCCTGTTCTCTCTTTACATTAACGGGGTGGTTGATTTTTTATGCCAGGACCCAGGCGATGCTCCATCACTGGCCGGGGAGAAGATCCCGACTCTCCTGTTCGCAGACGATACTCTCTTGATCTCAAAATCCCCGGGGGGGCTCCAGAAACTTTTGAATAACTTTGCCTCTTTTTGCGATTCACATGGCCTGATAGTTAATACCACCAAAACCAAGGCCATGTGCATCAACCCGTCCAAACGCTTTAAAAACCACTTCACCCTAGATGGTGTCCCGTTGGACAACGTGGAGGGTTTTGATTATTTGGGAATCTCTCTTGCTAAAGACATGAAATGGGGCCCCCACCTTGCTAAGATGCTCTTAAATCACAAGAGGACGTCCGGCGCTATTTTGAGAGAGCAGCGTCTTAGTGGGTGTAGGCCTGTGGCCCCTGTCCTTGCGGTCTATGCCGGCAAAGCACTCTCCTCAGCCCTGTATGGCTCTGAGCTCTGGGGCTTCCAGAATGTGAGTGATCTCGTTTTGTCGGAAAATAAGTTTATGAGAGATATGCTTTCCCTACCTTCCTCGACACCCCTGAAGCCCCTATTTTTTGACCTAGGGAGACACTCATTCCAGGATATAGTACGCTTGCACCCCCTTTTGTTCTGGGCCCGTATAAAAAGGACTCCAGAACTCTCCCACTATGCTGCAGCCTTTGACGAACTAGTTGCAGCGGACTCAGGGAGTAAGATAAAATGGTTAACAGACCTTCGAAAACTTTTAATTTCTTTTGGTCTAAAGGAGGCCTGGCGCACCCAAACACCACCTACAAAACAGGTTATTAAAAAATTGTACTGGGAATGGGTCCAGTTGCTGGTCATTCAAAATCCCAGACTGGGGAAACTGGCAAAGGGATTCTTCCAACACAAACATACCCGCTCATTGGAACCTTATTTGGATTTTATCCAGACCCCCAGTCACAGGGTATTATATATGAAGCTGAGATTCGGGACTCTGCCGACCAACAGCTTTGTTTCACGTTGGAAAGGGCCAATTATGTCATCTTTACCCTGCCCGGGCTGTGCCTACCATAATGAGACGACGGCTCACCTCTTGTTTGCTTGCCCGGCGTATAGGCTCCCCAGAATGAGGTGGCTAAAACCGGTCTGCAAACTACTGGGCCCAATGTGCCATCGTAATGCTCTCCGCATCCTTTGCACTGATACCTCTTCCCTTACTCTGATATGTGGGGTAGCTAAATTCTTGGGATCTGCCTGGCTAATTAGAAGCAAGTTACTAGCTAGGAAGCCTGCAGATGTTGATGGCGAACAGCTGTCCCTTCCTTATACAGGATTCTAGTTTACACATTCCAGATTTAGTCTTTTTTTCTTTTTAACAACCGAATTATGAATTTTAATCTATTGTGGATATTGTATTATATAAGCTTATTAGACGATGATTTAATGACTTTTTAAACCATTTTATTTATGTAAATAATGTGTATATTTGGAAATGCATTGCTTTTATGATATTTTTTTATATCGAATAAAGCTTATACTACTACTACTACTGGTTATGTACTCCCAGTGAGAGGGAGTAGGGTTAGGGGTCTCAGCATTCCCCTTTTCTTTTTCCTGTCAAGGAGATGGTCATCTCCATAAGTAAGGAGTTGGACGAGGACAACAGGACCAGGAGTAATGAAGATTACCGGTAAGTAATAGGCCAACAACAACCATAAATAGAAGGCACCAGTAATCATGAGCCAGCAGTACATAACAGCTGCTAGCAGTAAAACATGCTTGCTTTTTAGTAGCTGGCCAAGCAAAAAGCCCTTTGCAATCGTTATGAAGTATCACAGGGAATTGAATAGTACAATTAAAAGCTAAGCATTTTTAGTAACTCATGGCTTTAGTGATAAATTATGGTAAAGTAGACTTTTCTTATGGATATAATCTTATGTCCCTAAGAGAAAAAGGAGGTCACTTGCCACCTAATTAGGTGATCACATTTATATGAACCTAAGGCAATTTTCAAAAAACAGATCCATCAAAGGTTGATAAAGTATGAATGTGCAAAAGTATACATTCAAGAATAAAATGCAGAAAATAAGCTAATACCGTCCAAATTAAAAAAAATAGGATAACATGGTTGTCAGGTGATGGGGAAGGTAACAGCTTTTTAGGATTAAACAAACCTCCCACTGCACTTAGACAGGGATGAACCAAGTTACCAAAGCTTTGGGTCTGCACAAAGACTGAACCCCGCAAGGGTTGATAGGGGAAAAGGATACAGTGCAGCAAGGATCAAAACAAATAAAAAGATTAAAAAGGAACTATGCAACAAAAATCAAAATTAATATTTTTTTTGCTGGATACTACTCTTGCCAAAATAAATTAATATTATCCCAGTTGCATCAAAAATAAACGCCCAGCTAATGGAAACTAATAGCATGATTTAGAGCAGGGGTACTCATAGTATGGCCCGGCAAGCCTTCCCTGGCGGCCCACGGACCTTGCAGACATCGTACCTGTGCAAGCACCGCCTGTTGCAGCAGCGCGGAGCTATGGGGGCCGGGCGATTCTTTTAAAAGCCAAGTCACTTGTTAATGAGGCTTTGTTGTATTTCACCTCTTCTTAGCGCCCCTGCATCTTCCCTCTGAATGAGTGGAGATGCAGGGGCGCTAAGAAGAGATGAAATACAATAAAGCCTCATTAACAAGTGACTTGGCCTTTAAAAGACCTGTGAAGTACTTGGGTGCGGCGGCTGTTTGTGTTCCAGGGAAGCTGAGTCAGCGCCGGGTGAGGTGACGGACAGGGGGGGGGGGTGGGGGCAGCAGCTAGTGTGAGCATCCGGTGAGTTTAAAGCGGGAGGAAGACAGAATGCGACAGAGGGAGGGAGAGAGGGAGAGGGGGAAGACAGAGCAGGAGACAGGGAGGGAGAGACAGAGAGAGACATACAAGTTGGGAGAGAGAGGGAGACAGAGGGAGGGGGAGGGAGACAGAGAGGGACGGAGACAGAGCGAAAGGGAGACAAACTGATTGAGAGAGAGGGAGACAGGGAGAGAGAGAGGGAAGGAGAGAGAGGGAGGGAGAGAGAGGGAGGGAGACAGAGAGGGAGGGAGAGAGAGAGAGGGAAGGAGGGAGGGAGACAGGGGGAGGGAGGGAGACAGGGGGAGGGAGGGAGACAGGGAGGGAGACAGTGAGGGAGGGAGACAAACACAGTTAGTGAGGCAGAGGGAGAGAGAGAGAGATAGAGGAAGAGAGAGAGGGAGAGGGAGGGAGACAGGGAGAGGGAGGGAGACAGGGAGAGGGAGGGAGAGAGAGGGAGACAGAGGGGGAGAGGGAGGGAGACAGAGGGAGACAGAGGGAGAGAGGGAGACAGAGGGAGAGAGGGAGACAGAGAGAGAGGGAGACACAGAGGGAGGGAGACAGAGACAGGGAGATAGAGGGAGGGAGACAAGAGGGAGGGAGATGAGGGAAGGAGAGGGAGGGATGGAGGGAGGGACTGAAACAGAGAGAGGGAGGGAGACAGAGTGAGTGAGACAGAGGGAGACAGAGACTGAGGGAGTGAGAGAGAAAGGGAGACAGAGGGAGAGAGAGAAATAGATAGAGAGAGAGGGAGACAGAGAGAGGGAGAGTGATAGAGGGAGAGTGATAGAGGGAGGGAGGGAGGGAGACAGAGATAGATAGATAGATAGATAGATAGATAGATAGATAGATAGATAGATAGATAGATAGATAGATAGATAGATAGATAGATAGATAGATAGATAGATAGATAGATAGATAGATAGATAGATAGATAGATAGATAGATAGATAGATAGATAGATAGATAGATAGATAGATAGATAGATAGATAGATAGATAGATATGTGTGAATGCTGGGTCTGGTGGCTCAGTGGACGAAGGCGTCTGCTGCAGGAGCCTGTGTTCAACCTCATGGATACCGTTTTTTTTTTTGTTCTAGCCCCGCCCCCTCCCCCACTGCCCCCGCCAGCACCTGTGCGGCCCTCGGCCACAAACCACACTGTAAATTTGGCCCCCGAGAGAAAGTTTGTGAGTACCCCTGATTTAGAGTATGAATTAAATGGGAAATCGGCCTGTTAAATCTGACGAAAAATCCACCAGTGAAATGTCCTCCGCTTTACTTTTTCAACTGTGAAGGAAATTATTCCAGTGGGCTTTCTCCACAAGACATAATATTTTCTGTCACTATCCTCCTATCAATCGAGCACAATGCATTTTAGCTGTAGAACAAACAAATATTCTAATGAAGCACTAAATCCAGTGAACAGTGGAAAATGTTTCTAAAATCGTAAGGGGTAGATCTACAAGAAAGTGCCGCAGCGTGGCATCGCAAGCCCTTTGCGGCACTTCCGAAGCACAGGAATGCGACCTATTTACAATAAAATGTCGCATTCCTGTGCTTTCCCCTATGCTGGCGCACAAACTGCAGCCCCTGGGGAGGCGTAGCATTGATACGCATTTTCAAATTTACGATTTCTCATACACTCAACACCCACAGCAACACCCATGGAACGCCCCTTCCACGCAAAGTGCTGCGTGTGAAGGGGCCATATTTACAAGGAGAGGAAAAGTCATGCAGGGTGGCTTTTCCTCTCCTTGTAAATATGGAGAAGTGAAATGCGCCTCCAGGACGTCACAAAAAAATGACGTACTCGTGGCGCAAGGGGTTGTAAATCTGCCCCTAAGTCTTCATGTGATTCTCAGAGGGCAAAGACTCTGCCATTCAACTAGGAAGTACTGAGATTTTGTAGCTAGTAGTTGTGGTTGCTCCAAAAGAAAAAATCACCTCAGGACCTAGTTGCTTAGGCACATTGAAGCAGTTAAAGGAAATGTTTCTTATAATATGAAATTCTAGACTAGTTTGCTAAATGATGCCTGACAAGTTTTGTTGAGAACCTTGAGGTTTATTGCAGCATGGGCCAATGCTGTACTTACTCAACGAAGATGTAACAAGGCTTGAATGGGCTTGGAAATCGCCCACAATTGAGTTCTGCCTTTGTATTCAAACAAAAAAATTGAAGTAAAAATTAGTGATTATATTGTCACTTGAATTATTCAAACTATGGATAATTTGTCTAGTGCCTGTCCACACTGGAGCTTCCTGCACATCAACCTCTACAAAAACAAATGAGACAAGATCATTTGCTTTGGCCACTCCAGGACTTTCAACAGCATTCTGTCTGACCCGAAACTAACACGCTCACTATTCCTAAGAGCTGCAGAAAGGGTCACGTAATGAATGCACACAATCTGAGCTGCTTCACTATCTCTCCACCATTGCTCAAGATGTGGTAGGATCTCTCCAGTGCCACCATCATCTCAGGAAATGGTTTCGATTTGTGAAGCTTTATGATGTACTGGGCATAGGACTCACCAAGATGCCTTTGATCCTAACAAGAAAGCCAATCAGGTTGTAAAATAATCTGGTTTTGTCCTGGAATATTTTTAATCTCTCAGGATAGGTCTTGTTCCAAAGTGGAATCGAAATTTGTGAATTATGATATGTTGTGGTGCAAAATCTTACAAATTTAAAATGAGGTAAGACCATGTTTGTTTGTTTGTCATATGAAACCCTGATGTGAAGCTACCTTAAGTGTCCTCTATTGCTATAAGATAGTTATTTTTTCAAACTATCAGTTTTTCACTTGCTTTTTTAATCTTGGCACTTTTGTTGACACCGAATAAAGTTGGGTGGTGTTATCAGGTAGCCATTTTTAATACACTTCTCTTCTGTTTTGCACTGCATCTCATATCTTTCTCAGTACCACTATGTTTTGAGACTTTTTCTCTGGAAGACTGCAAACTCATTGCATATACACAGTGATGGTTCCCCTGAAATAGGGTGCACTGCAATGAGTTGATCCACCTTACTCCCAGATTATTATGTTCTGCCAAAACGGTGGGCTGATGGGATTTGTCTCAACTTAGTGGGCTGAATCTGTCTTCTTCTCTTTGGCTCCCAGTTTCTTTACATTTTGACCGGCTCTCTCCTCTTTTGTTGTTTGTGTAGTTGTTGGGGTTTTGGAGTTTGCCTGGTCGTTAAAGATTATTCCCCTTAGACCCTCCATGAGTGTTTTTTGTTGTTAGCTACCTTAAGTGTCCCAAAAAGAGATCCAACTATCTACACATAGTGGTAGCGTATACAGTTTTAAAGACAGACATCACCTATCGCTCCTATGAATCACTGAACCCACTTCTGCCCATCCTGGAGCCCTAACAAAAGGTATCCTTGGAAACCGAGACTTACATGCGTTCTTCCCTTAATGCTAGAAGAAAAATGCATCCTTCTTTAAGAGAGGTGAACCTTGCCATCCTCGTATTATATGAAGGGTTATTACTTTGGATTGTCCTGATTACCAGAGAAAAAGACTATTTTGGGCCGGGAAGATGTATTGTAAGTTATTCAGCCAGTTTCCCTGGGGTAATCTTTGAAAGAATGCCCTTTTCTAGCAGAGACAAAAACTTGTGGATGATACTTTATCTGAAGCTTCCAAAACGTTTTTATTTCTCACAGCATAGATATCAAATCTGCAATACATGTACATGCTATCCTCATGTGCTTTTTTGAATAGCACATAAAATATGCTTTTTTATCAAGAAAAGGATATTTTTAGGCATATGTGAAATTTTTAGTATACCAGCTCAGTCTCGCGTAATATAAGAAATTTCATATTACGCTTATCACGCAAAAGTTCTGAAATTACGCCATTAACCCATGTGACATAATTGTGCCATATTTGAAGTAAAATGTTATCGTGGGAGGATATGAACAACATGAATTCCCAGAATGCAAGAGGCTGTTTTCTGTAGCACTTGTTTTTTGTATGTTTTTAGTGCAAAATGCATCTTCACGTCCAAATGAACGCAAAGATGCATTTCACAGTAAAATCTAGAGCCAAGTTCCAGTTTTGCATTATCTGTAGGAGCAAATTAGGCGAACTTTGCACACCCATCAAATGCTTAGCAAAATCTTAGCTTAGTGACAATTAACTGTCAAAGGAGTGATCATGTCTCAAAATAGATTAATTAACACATGTGCGTCGAAAAACGTTGTACGTTTTAGGCCCAGTTGCACATCCAAAATCTTGTTATCATTTACAGGTGATAAAAATGCAAGCATTTCTGGAACAGACGCAAATCTTAACTTTCCTATACTAGTGCTTATAATAAATCACCAATACATTTAATGAACAAAGGCGCATTGAATGTTCTGAAAATTAGAAATGGAAACCGGTAAAACTAAAAAAAGGAACCAAAAAAACCCCTATTTTTGAGGTACATTTTCTATTACTTTAAAATCTAGGACAAGTTCAACTCATTGCGTCATGCTGACCTTTAAAGTGCTTTAGATAGACAATTGTTTGAGATATGTGTCATCGGATTGTGCCCTAATGCCACTTGAATTCAGGTGATGAAACTTTCCTCTGCTGGGGGCATGAGGGCTTATGTTAAGTTCGACACTAGGGGCCCAATTCACAAAGGTAATGTGAAACGAAAGTCTAACTTTACGTCTTTCGGTATTCACAAAGAGCATTAACTACTCGTAAATGCCCTTTGTGAATCAAGAAAGTCGTAAAGTTCAACTTTTGGTATTCACAAAGGGCATTTACGAGTAGTAAATGCCCTTTGTGAATACCAAAAGTCGTAAATTAGACTTTCGTCTCACTTTACCTTTGTGAATCGGACCCGTCGTTAGGAGGTAAATCTCTGCTGCGAAGAAATGTATGAAATGTTTTAACACATACTTTGGTCGATTGCCCAACGTCTAACTGCTGCAGGGGTGAGGGATATGCCAAGAATACATGAACATGAGTGCATTCTGTTTTTTACTTCTAGCAAGCATTTGTGGCTGACACAGTCACTAAATTTTGGAAAGTATTTTGTACAAATTCTAACTTGTGATAGAAATATATGTTGTAATCTCAAACTATTAGCAGATGCTCTTATAAACGGTGCTTTTAAGTATAAGGGTATAAAAAGTCTGTTTTCTGTCATCTATGCCAAATGCTATCTTGAGGTTTATCAACTTGCATAACGCAACATCGCTTCATCTTTTGAGTGCAGAGCTGGGGGGGGGGGGGGGGGGGGGGGGGTGGAGGGACATATATCCAGTTTGGTTTTTCTAGACCTGTTCTGTTATAGACTAGGTTGTGGGGGAATGTTTGATCTTCTACTTTATTTTGCAACAATTCAGTCAATCTTTCGCTCTGGCAACACCATTCAACTCCCATAAGCAGTCACGGCCCATGAGGGTAAGAGCGGTGGGGTGGTGAGGCCGGGTGGGGAGGATTTCGACAAACGACCATGAGGGAGAATTAAATAAATAATTAATGTCACCTTGTCGTCATCTGTCGAAATCCCCCCACCCGGCACCACCGCCTCACCGCTCTTACCGGCAGGGGCCGCAGCTGCCCATAAGAAGAACTTGATGACTATACAGATGCATGTCTTCTCCAGTATGAAGCTAAGTGGAAAGCATGGAAAATAAAGCAAAAGCACTTGGGAGATATTGGATGCTGATGGAAATACATGGGAGTGATGTAGAAACATGTTAGCACTAGTGTAACCCTGGATTTAGAATGACAGACATGAGCATTGAGGGGAGATACGAATAGACTGCAGAAGAGCCAAGACATGGATAAATTGCTCCCATTAAACCCTATATCTCATTTCGTACATTTCCTTCGGTTCCATGTTACACTCAGGAGCATATCTACTAGCCCCTTTCGTCACCAGAGTGTCACTTTTTTTACACTACGGTGGAGTAATGCCATTTCCCATATTTACAAAGTGGCGCTAAGCCACTTAACGCGGCTTAACACCACCTTGTAAATATACCCCTTTCCGCTGCAGTCCTCTGAAGCAAAAGAGCGTGCAATGGGTGTTGCTCTGCAACACCCATTGCTTTTTTCTTCGGAGTTTTATATAGCGTGAACTTGACCCGAAGGTATCAGAGCGCTTTACATGAGCACCAGTCTCGTAACAGATGGACACATGCATTTTTGTTGGGCACGGGGAGATTAAATGATTTGCCCAGAATCACAGGATGTTGAGCATCCCTGCAGAGACTCAAATCTGGTTCCCCAGCTTCGAGGTCAACCGCTCTAGCCGTGAGGTCACATCTTATCCTTTTTGATGCTGCCCCAGATTTACAAGGCTGAGGCAGCGCCAAAATAAACCAGAGAATAACTGGTCTTAGCATGGTGATACGATGAGAAGTTATTATTTTCTCCTCGTTATTTGCTCTTTCTATGTGTGCTGCATTCCGCAGCACACATAGAAAGAGCAAATCGCCCTTATTGATTGATTCTTTGCAGGGAAGTGTCCCTTCCTGCACATAAACAATCGCCCCTGCAGCACAGGCACCATTGCAACATGGCAGCAGGGTGCCTGTGACGGCACAAGGCAGCTTTTTTTGCACCTGCACTTAGGGAAACAGGGGTGCGCTGTACTCTTGTGAATATGACGCATCCCTGTGTTGAAAAAATATCAGAATGCGGCCTTTCCAAATTTGGCGTAGCAACGCGCTCCAACATTTTTTGTAAATATGCCTCTCAGTCTCACACTATTCTCAAAAGAGAGTTTGGCAGACAGGATATTCTGTAAAAACGTGATATCCACTGTATTAGAAGCGCCATCTGTAATAATGCACTTGTAATACAGGAGACGGGTCATCCGCCACATCTGTGTAGCAGAATGCCATCCACTCAACTCTAAATAAGGCCCTTTGTAGGTTAATGAGTAAATAGAAGACAGAGGTGAAGAAGGTAAGCACTAAAGATTATTCTGCAAATGTATTAAAAGCCTAAAATACCACAAGCAAAAGCTTCAAAATTTAAGAAGGGGTTTCTAAACTTGAAAAATGTAATTTTCAAGAGCTATGCAACAAACTAACCTCTTTGTCTATAGAAACAAATGATACTATCCAAAATTCTTTTCATTTATATTCCAAATATTAGTCTATCTCTCAGGTCTCCCCCTCTTCTTGTCCACCAGACCAGAAGCTGCTGAAATGTTCACCTCTTTCTTAAGAGTCTGGTCTAAAGTTGACTCAATTAGTGAAACCTGGATCTCCTCTTGATCACTGCCCTGCCAGGCGGTCTCACCTTGCTCATGTACCATTGATTGGGTTACTGCAGGCATCCTCAATCAGTCTTTCTCAGAATTATTCATACTAAGTGTGTGAAAACAAGATATTGTGGCACCCCTGCTAAAATGTCCCTGGCTAGTGCTTCCACTGTTAACAACTATCGTCCTATCTCGCTAATTCCCTTTGTGTCAAAGGTAGCCAAGAGAGAGGTCAATTCTCAAATCACCTCCATTATTATGATTCTCTCTGCCCAGTTTCTACCAAGAAGACACATTTGCAATTACTCCTCTCTGCACAGCTGATATCTTAAGCTGTTCATCTCCGCAGCAGTTCTGTTGTACTGTGCCTGAACCCCTCTGAATATCTGCAGGTTCTGTCAAGGCAGCCATCTCTATTTCAGGCCACACTATGGATTTTAAGCGGGGGCTTATTTGATGACACTCATTTCCTCTGCCTACTCTCATTTCCAGGTGGCCTTCAGCACCCCATGATTTTTATTGCAGCTTCACTCACTGTATCTGGGCTCAATTAGCTCCTAAATGGTCCATTTCTTCTGGAAGCATTTTAGATCCAACCCAGGCACCATCTTGATCAGTCCTCTAGTTGCTTTTTAAAAAAATAAAATGAAAGACATTGTAATAAAAATTAAAAAACACATTTAACTCCTTAAGTGACCAATTTTGCCTCTTTAATATACAATTGAAGGAAATTAGTTTTTATCAATTAACTTCTTTGAGTGATATGAAGTCAAAGTTAAATCTTTGTTAATGTTTCAGTCAATAATATCTGCTGACAATGGCAGGGAATGCAATAGTCGGATCAAGATTGTGGTTGCACACTTGTTGTTTTTTTTTAACAGATTTTATTGAGTTTTGTCGTAAATACAGTATCGACTATATATATTAAGTCATAATACATTTCTGTACACTACATTAGGTACAATATAACATACAGTATTAAGCCGCATAAAATGCTGAAAGCAATGTGTATTCTTGAGCATACAGTAGACAACATATCTGCAATCGTTAAAACTGCTTGAGAACTGTCATCTATCATGTCGAAAGAACCTGTATCGGATATTATGAAACTCTGTTGGCTCATACCATTAATATCAAATCAACCCCCCTACCCCCTTAATTAACTAACTAACTAACTAACTAACGGGGCAGCCACTTCAACAGCCAGCTGTGTAAGGGATGTGGGGAGATTTCTACCTTTTTCTGATTTTAGAGCATTTACATTGGGTAGGCATCAACTCTGTGGTACAGGAATGTTGTAAAGTGGACGGATATTCAGTAAAAGCCTTGCCTTCTCTATCTTTTCCTCCCCCTCAGTTGCTCCTGTCTGTTGTGTGTGTGTGTGTCACATTGATTGTGGCTGCACACTTAGCAATTCAGTTTCAACACTATGAGTCAAGATGAGAAATAAACTATGACCATCAGTGTGAGTTAACCCACATGCCTCGTGTTGAAAGCCCAAGGCCTTTGCGTTCCCAATCATCTCTGAAGACAGGTTTCTATCTGTGTGTCCATGGGTTATTCAGTTACACAGATATGGTTTTATGGACACAGTTTTGAGCATGTAAAGACAAATTTAGAATTACCTCCAGAAATAGTTAGCAATAGCCTGAGTCTTGTTGAATGACAGCGAGGGTAAAGGAGCTGTTTCAATGATTTCATACTTATAGGATTAAAACTCAAGTTTAGAACTGCTGTGTAGGTCAATGGAGGAGGGCACGGATCACTTGCACTACCTCTCACTCTCGTACATGCGTGACTTCTGTTCATGTGATTGTATCTAGGTGAAAGCAGGTCAATTAAACATTTGATTGAGTTGTCCTTTAACCATTTATCTGTCATCCCTGATTAGAAGGTCCCTTATGAACAAACCATGTTTGTTGGCAAATTGCATGTTAATGAGCTCTATTATGAGTAGTTTTTTTCAGGAACAACTACTCTGAAGGCAGAATATGCTAAATAAGTTCTGTGTCCGTGGGATCCAAGGTACTATCTGGCAAGCACTGTTGAGGGTACGGTTGAGATATAGATTGTTTCACAATAATAGGCCCAGATGCCCCTGATCAGAACCGGTTATAGATATGTATATATAAATATATATATATTTTTTTAACTCAATTCCATAGATGGCTGAGGTTCTTGGAGACTCAATTGATTTTGGTCTCAAACTTCTCCCAGCCACTGATCAGTACTTAAATAGGTTTGGAAAAGGTATGAAATGCTTTCCAAGAGAAAATAATAGACTGACCTGCAAGGGCAGAGATGACTCCTCCGAACCTTACCGAACAGGCAGTATGGGGATATAAGCATCCTTTTCGACATTTATTAGACCTGTTAGCCTTAGGGTAGTGTTCATCCAAACTTTTTCCCTTTCTACTCCATGTTTGCTGATCTCATTTTGCTGACCTTAGGACTCTGTGTACTTTACCAGAGCTAACCAAGACTACAGTGCATGTGCTCACTTATTAAAACATGGTAGCATTTGGCTTATCCCCAGTTGGCATATTTATTTTACTTGTAAGTCCCTATTAAAGTTTCACCACATGTGCCCAGGACCTGTAAATTAAATACTACTAGTGGGTCTGCAGTACTGATTGTGTCGTCCACTTAAGTAGCCCTTTAAACAAATCTCAGGTCTGCTACTGCAGACTGTGTATGCAGCCTTTAACTGATATTTCAACCATTTTGCCAGGCCCGAACCTTCCATTTTAATACATATAAGTCACCCCTAGGGTAGGCCCTGAACAGCCCACAAGGCAGGGTGCAGTGTATTTAAAAAGTATGACATGCAGTTTTAAGGTTTGCATGTCCTGGCAGTGAAAAGCTCTTAAATTTGTTTTTCACTACTGCAAGGGCTACCTCTCCTATAGATTAGAACTTAAGTTACCTTATTGCATTTACTAAGCTGTAATTTCCACATTGGCGCAGGTGACTAGTTCATGTTTGGTGTCTTTGGAATTGTAATGAAAAATCCTAAATTGTGGTGAAGTCAGATACTAAATTACAGGTTTGAAAATGCCACTTTTAAAGAAAGTTGGCATTTTCCTGCCTAAGGTATTTAGTGCCTGTAGTCCATACCTGTGTCCCATGACTGAGTGTAGCTGACATTTGAGCTTTGTGTATTCCTCCTCAACAGCCATATACAATAGGGAGCATAGGTGTTCCTGGATGGTCCATCACTGGCGAATGGGAGGGAGGACCTTTTCATATCCCCATTTACACTTGAATAAGCTGTGCCCTTCCGCCACACAAATGGATGCCCTGTAGTTAGTCTGGAGCCAGGGCTGGGAAGGTATGATGCCTGGGGACTTCAAAGGGAATGCTCTAGAAGCTTCTCCCCCACTTCAAAGGCACAACTGGGTATATACACTGGACCTCAGACACCAACTTGATGTACCATAAAAATAAACTATAGGAATATACCTACCAATAGTCCCAATACCATTACCAAAAAATCAATCAGTTGGCAGTGAAGAAGGTTCAATCGTTTATTAAACAGAATACTCTATAGAGGAGCCTCTCTGAACCTCACCCATCAGGTGAGCCGAGAAGACTGTTGGCTCGTATTCAAACATGAGGTTATATACTTTTCAGTTCAACACATACAATCACTGTAAAAGGAAAAATACCAGTTGGCCCTCGAGCTCCAAGGAAGGACCCTATATGGCACACATCAGATCAGTACAAAGGCTTGACTATCTATTACACAGGAGGTCAGGAGGGGTGACTCCCTTTCGTCTTGGTGCTTGGGAGTGTAGGCACGGCGCCTCCAGGAATGCGCTTATCGCCCCCCAATGCCAGATGCGACCTTGAGTCTTAAAACAGTCGAGTAAACAGCCTACCTTCAGCTGCTATCAGTAACTACTGAACTGGGGCCTGACAGCTACACGTGATCAACACGTGATCATGGCCCGTGCTCGAGTATATGATCAGAAGATGGCGTCTGTACGGTTCTCGGCCTACTCTTTTAGCAATAGATATACAGGGAGGAAAAAATAAATTTCCTCCAAGCAAAAGCATATATATCAAACAGGGTGTATACGTATAGACGCATCATGCTAACATAATATAGGTCCGATACCCTTTATATACGGGAAATCTACTTTTCTATCCCTCAGAACGGCCCTTTTAGCATGATGTAGCTAACAAAAAACGTTCAATCTTCAAATATTCCCTCATCAATCTGCATTAAGTCTTTGAGCTCCTGCTGAACTAGCTGGGCCTTTACCGCTGTTGGGGATGGACCAGACACAGAAGAAGTGAGTTTTGTCGCGGAATAAGAACAACATGCAGGTCCACATTGTACACAATATGATACCAACTACACATGCCAGCACCATCAAAATTTTCCATCCCCAAATAGACAGCAAACCCCAGAACCAGCCAGAGAGAGACCACGTACCAGTTTCTACATGTATATCAGAAGCTAAACGATGTAGCTTCTGTATAGCCAAATGAACAGAAGCGGCGGAGTCAGGAATATAAACACAGCAAGAGCTGCCGATCACATGGCATGCTAATCCTCGATCTGCCAGGATAACGTCCAAAACCATACGGTTCTGAACCTAAATGAGTCTGGTCGCCTGTAGCTGTACTGTTATATGGGTCAGTATTCCTGCAGTAGTGTTAATTGCCCCTTCAACTACTCTAGACAAACATCGTACTTCTTGGCTAGTAAGCATAGGCCCCCAAAAGGGTAACACTCCCTTCATAATGTCAGTAAAATGCGGCAGTGGAGTATCAGTCTGATCTATATCAGTGGTATCTATCTCCCTTTTATGTCTCCTACTAAGCACACTACGTTTATCTAGTCGGTGATCCTTGTGATAATTAGAAGAGGCAATATAGACTGGAGGATACAGGAAGGACAGGTAGCAACGTCCAGTCCAACCTCGCAGAAGCCAAGTATAGGCATTTTCTCCACAGACAAAATATACATTAGGAGGGGTTAACAACGGAGGGCTACTAAAGGTACGCAACCGATAAGTGTAATTACATCGACTTTCTCCTACTGATATGTACCCTGCTCCTTGAACACAAAACGTAGAGGTACTATTTAATACAGGCACTGGAATATCCCTATCCTCAGTAACATTACGGTCCTGAAAGTGTCGGTAATATTGAGTGAAATTGAATTCAACAAAGTCCATAATTTCATTTTTCAACCAAGTGGTATTTTCATATGTTAAATACATATTCATACAAGCACTCGGATCTAAAGTTCCTTCTCCATTATTCCCTTCAGGGTTAAATCCTTGATGAACCTCAATATATGCTAAAATCATTTCATAATCCTTCTCTGAAAACCTTTGAGAGTCCACAGTGCAATGCATGCACA
This sequence comes from Triturus cristatus, assembly GCF_964204655.1. Taxonomy (NCBI): domain Eukaryota; kingdom Metazoa; phylum Chordata; class Amphibia; order Caudata; family Salamandridae; genus Triturus; species Triturus cristatus. The sequence continues at coordinate 89,923,179 of NC_140588.1, forward strand.
TCATAGAAAGCAATTTGAACTAAGCCTCGCAACTTCCCAGATGAGACAAAGGTAGGGATATAAATAAGTCGTGCTTGTGCACAACATATGGTAAAAGACCACAAACCCAGCAATTTGTAGTATTTGTAGCACTGTGTGCTTGATGAAGCATTTCAATGAATGCATTTTTCACATAGGTCTGATGATGCCTTTCCTTATGAGGGGCTAAAGTATGAAACACATGTTCCGGAGGTGGGGTAGTCGTTCCTAAAACAGTATGCATAGGGTGGCGAAATTCCAAATATATGAACACTCCCAGTAATATAATTAGCAATATGGCTATAGTAGCTATAAATGCAATTTTAACACGATTGGTCCAACTAGAAAAAAACAGGCATATATGCAGGAAAATAGCGTGGTACAAAAGGACGTTCCTCTTCAGGAACAAAATGAGCAAAGGGATACATGCTAACTAAAAGTCCAACAATAAACTAGGGCAATGCAGTCCAACCTGCCAGAGGGTGCTTCTTTCCTGTGTCCGTTTAGAGCCTCACAGGCAGGCTCCTATTGTTCATCACAAATAATACCAAAACAAACTTCTCACGTTGGAGTTATGTTCTCACACAACCCTTGAAGAAAACACAACCTGGGCCCCTTTTAACAGGAAATTCAGTCTTTCTTTCTGAACAAATGTTCAAAGCTCTCAGCGCATTCAGTCCAGTGTCTCGCTCAGTACACCAGAAGCGTATCTAACAGACATTCATAGCACAGGTCTGTACCCTATTACTCAAGTCTCTCCCTATCTCCTACCATGTTCACCTGGTATACCGTGTCATTTTCTGGGCCGCAGGTTGTATCGAGTATGGCCAGGCACTTCTTGATCAGAGAACAAAACAGAGGATGACGAATCCGGTGAAACAGGGGCACTGCTAGCCTCTGAGTTAGCTGTAGGAACAACAGAATCTGGGGCGATCAATTGTGCTGATGACAGAGCCCCTTCCGAGCCTGGTGCGCCTTCTCCTTGCCCTTCTCCTGTTACCTGGGCGTCAGAAAAAGGGATGAATCGAGGAACTCGCTCACCTTCCTGAGTCAGAACCCCGTCCTGGATTCGCTGATCATATGGAAGCGGGAGGGGTAGTTTCTTCAGATGTGACACATGAATCCAGTGTCGCTTGCCATTCACTTTTACCGCCGTCCGCGTCGCCAACAAGACTTGAAACGGTTCAGACCAACGAGGATTCAAGCTGGATTTTCGCTGATAGTTACGAACCAGAACCCACTGTCCTGGTTCCAAACGATGTCCAGGACCCTCCGGCAGGGGCTGCAAAACTGCAGAAACCTGTTGATGAATGGAACGAAGATCTTTAGTCAAAGCATACAAATAGTCTATCAGCATAGGATACTCTATATCACAAAACGTTCTGGGTCTCGGGAGGCCCCAAACATTAGCAGGGCGCCCAAAAATGACCTCATACGGAGACAAACCTGAACGAGAATGTGGGGTAACTCATATTGACATTAATTCCAGCGGCAGAGCATCTGGCCTCTTTAATCCAGTACTTTCTTGATTTTTAGCTAATTTGAGCTTTAAAATCCCATTATACTTCTCAACCAACCCAGCGGACTGGGAGTGTCGAGACACATGGAATTTCTGTTGAATCTGTAGTCCATTACATATATGTGTGATGAGTTCTGCATTATCACTCCAGATCACACGAGGCAATCCGTAGCGAGGGAAATACTCCTTTACCCATGCTTTTGCCGTCGCCAAAGCAGTGTTTTCTTTTGTTGGGTAGGCTTCCACCCATTTACTGAAAGCACATACCACGACCAGGACATACTTCAAATTGTTAACGCGCTCCAGCTGGATATAATCCATTTCAAGCACCTCAAAAGGCAAAGATGGTGGTGCAAAGTTTCCACTCAGAACAGGCTCCCTGCCCCCTGGATTATGTCGTAAGCAAACCATGCAATATTGTACCAAATGAGCAGCGGTCCTGGAAATATTGGGATTGTACCATACAGGATCTAATAATGCACAAATGCCTTTCACCCCAATATGAGCTGAACCTTGTGCCATTATCACCAACGCATTCACTAATGGATTAGGCAACAGCCACCACTGTTTTTCTGTCAGATCGATCCAACAACCATCTGCATCTAATCTCCCAATTCGCTCTTTCCAGTGAGCTAGTTCAATAGGGGTTGCTTCTTTCTGTATTTCTCGGACACTCTCCATGGTATTATCAAACATCTCTGTTTCAGCCACCCACCTAGCAGAACTAGTCACAAACATTGGGGTCAATTTGGATTTCGCAGTTTCCTTAGCTACTTGATCGGCAAAGGCATTACCCTCCCCCACTGCATCAACCACTGCCCTATGCGCACTACATTTGACTACAGCCACTATTTCTGGTAGTGTCAAAGCTGTCAGTAATCGCAAAATCAAGGGGCCTTGCTGTATTTGCTGACCATGAGAAGTAAGAAAACCTCTTTCTGCCCAAAGTCTACCAAAACTATGAGCCACGCCAAAGGCGTACTGGCTGTCTGTGTAAATATTTACTCTCAGTCCTTCACTTAACTCACAGGCCCAAAACAATGCCACTAATTCAGCCGCCTGTGCTGACTAATAGGGTACTCGAGAAGCCTCAACTATAGTGTGAATAGTAGTTATCGCATATGCAGCAGTTGTCGTGCCATCTGGTAACTTAAAACAAGAGCCATCGACATACAACTCCCCTTGAGGGGCAGATAGAGGAGTGTCAGTCAGGTCTACTCATCCCTTCGTTTCTTCTTCAGTCCAAAATATACAATCATGAACATCATTAGTCTTTTCGTTCGAAGGGAGGGGTAGTAACGTGGCAGGGTTCAGAGTGGCACATCGTTTAATCGTAATGTGTGGAGCAAACGAAGTCAATTCATATCCGGTAAGACGCGCACTCGTAAGGTGCTGGGTCTTTGTTTTGTTCAATAATGTATCCACAGCGTGCGGTACCATCACTGTGAGGTCAGTGTTCAGAACGAGCCCTTCCGACTGTCGAATAGCCACCGCAACTGCAGCAGTGGCCCTTAAACAGCTAAGGAGTGCTCTGGCGACGTTATCAAACACCGCCAAGAAATAGGCAGAAGGTCTCTGCTTACCACCAAATCCTTGTGTTAACACAGAAAGCGAGCAACCGTCCACCTCGTGTACGTAAAGCACAAAAGGTTTTCGGTAGTCAGGAGTATCAAGAACAGGTGCAGAACAAAGCGCAGATTTCAAAGAGTCAAAAGCATCTTGACAAGCATCAGTCCAGGGTAAAGGTTCGTGCACATCTTTAGTGGTTAAATACCGAAGAAGTTTAGTAAGAATGGAAAAATTAGGGATCCATTGGCGACAGTAAGAAGTTATACCGAGAAATGCACGAACATCACGCTGAGTATGAGGTACAGACATATTAAAAATGGTAGTCACGCGCTCAGGGGTTAATCTCCTCCCCTCCTTCAACAGTAGATGACCGAGATAGGTCACCTCCTGTCGACAATATTGAAATTTAGAATAGGATACTTTATTGCCATTAGCAGCTAAATGAGACAATAATAACACGGTGGCCTCCTTACAACCTTCCTCGGTATCAGAAGCCACTAACAAATCATCTACGTATTACAAAGGCACATTACCGGGGGGCAAGACCAAATCATCCAACAATGTTTTCAAAGCTTGACTATAAATACTAGGACTCTCTGTGTACCCCTGGGGAGCGCGGCAGAACCGGAAGCTACGACCAGACAATGAGAAGCCGAAAATATGACAGCTATCAGGATGAATCGGAATACTAAAGAAAGCGTTCTTTAAATAAATCACAGAGAAATATTTAGCAGTAGGAGGAATCATAGTGAGAATAGTAGTGATGTCTGAAACCACAGGGTATTGGGGCACCACTATTTTATTAATTTCACGCAAATCAATCACAAAACGATAGGTATCAGTATAATCAGGATCGCTTCCAACAGGGGCTCTTTTCAAGATAGACAAAATGGGGCTGTTGCACGCATTAGCAGCTGTCTCTTCTACCACACCCTTTTTCACCAAATCTTGTATGATGGAGATCAAAGCCTTCTCGCCGGCCGGAGAAATTTTGTACTGAGGTATACGAGGAAGCCAAGCATTTTGCTTCAAAGTAATAGAAACAGGCGGAATCTTTAATAATCCTACATCAGTGTCACCGGGGGCCCACAATGTTGCTGGAATAGCAGCAAACTCAGGAGGGAGGGGTTCATTTTTAGAAAAACACTGCAAAGTATGCTTCCCAAGGGAATTAATAGTCAAGTAAACACCATCAGGTGAACAATGAATCCTAGCATGTAATTTATTTAACAAATCCAAGCCCAACAAATTTTCGCCACAATGGGAAGTCAAAAGAAACGGGGAATCTATCGTAACAGGACCAATAGTAAAAGGAATAGGTTTGGAGATGGGGCTCACCACAGGAATTCCCAAGAATCCTACCGAAACATTATTGTGCCCGGACAGAGCAGCCCCTGGGACCAGGGAGCGAGAAATAGAACTATTCATTGCACCCGTATCAACTAAAAGCTTTTCAGATGTCCCCATCAAATGCGCCTCTACATAAGGTCCTTGCTGATCAACGGGTACTGACACCTGGCTCTCACTCTGTCAATGGCTACCCTATGTATAAGCATACCCTTCGGTCGCGTCCATTGCACACTCTTCATTATAATACTGCCTACCTCTTGGATTATCAAAATAATTCTCTTCTTGTCCAACTTGTATCGCCTCTTCTCGTCGTATATAACTGCGATCCACACTTCCCCTACCTCTTCCTCTACTTCTCGTAGCCCCGTTCTGGGCCAGCAACAGCGGACACTGAAATCGCCAATGCCCTTCCTCCTTACAATAAGCACACTGGTTTATTCCCAAAACAACAGCTGGCCCTCTGCCTCGTCCGGTTCCCACCCCCCTCGGGACGAACCCTCTACCGCCTCTCCCTCTGCCTCGTCCTTGAACAACTTGTTGCAACAACACCCGTGTTTTAAGATCCTTCGTTTTCTTTTCCGACTTATCCTTACTCTCATTTTCTCTATGTTCGTAATATTGGGCCATACTCAATATTACCAAGGGCGTGGAAGTGGTCCAGGTACTTTCAGCGGCTTGTAGCCATGCAGAGACTTCTGGTAACAAATTGGTCACAAAACGATTAACAAATAATCGTATACCGCCTTCCAACGATAAATCCTGTCCACTAAAGTCAATGAACACGCCCTCAAATCTAGTGAAAAAATCAGAAACATTTTCATCTTTCTTCTGTTTACATGCGGTCAATTTATCCCAATCTACCTTATGAGGCGGAATTAAGGAATGCATGTAAGTGATAATACGGCCAGGTAGTGCCAATAATTCAGGTTTCGGCTTATTTCCAGGCTTACGATCCTTATCCCAATCTTTTATCTGCTCCCATGTTCTGCCTAATTCTTGAACATGGTCCTGATCATGCACCTGACGCCATACATCAACGGGAACTAACAACACAAATAATAGCTCTAGGTCAGCTAAGGTCATGACGGCCAAGGAGGCTGCCTCTATGAGTTCTTTATAATAAGCTGTGGGATTCTTACGGGGGTCGGGTAATTGTGATTTTAGCGAGAGGACTTCACTCCTCTTCCAAGGGGTATAAACCCATTGCTCCTGCACTCGGGCCTCCACATGAGGTCTAGTCACCACGCCATGGTCATCCTTTAGTTACGGTATTTTAGGATGAAAAATAGGGTGGACTTCCCGCATGGGATGCTGAGAGTCCCACGAGGGACACTTTTGATGCATCCGTTCGCGATAATTTAATAAAACCTCCACATTTCTATACACTTCCTCTGGGCTAAGTTCAGACTTATGAGCCCTGTCCTGGATGTCATACATCACTTGGGGGGCCATCCCTCCTGGAAAACACTGTTCCCAGAGAGTAATGATACATGCAGCCATGTGTTTCAAGGCATGTTGCTGCATAACAGGCTCATAGTCTCGAAGCGTACTCCATATATCAGTTATGGTGTAAATAGGCTGTCGCATCCACTGAGATGACTGATCCTCAATCATCTGTTTCTCATTCTGTCCTACAGCCGAACGAGTAAACAACTTCCGTGTGTCAAAATCCCCCGGAGTACGAAATGGAGTCGAAACAGCTGGAGATGGGGTTGTGCTCGCAGAAAGGGAAGTCCACCCAGGGGTGGGGGAGACAAAACAGCTGTGGACATAATGGAAGACGGCAGTGTAACAGGCCATAAAGTAGCCGTCTCAGACACTGAGGGAGACAAAACCGTTCCCTGAGAGGCAAGGGAAGAGGAAACAACAGGGGCGGAAGCTGAAGGGGCTGGTACTAGAGTAGGGGGAACAACGGGATATATGCGCTGTGTAGCATAAGGTGGAGGCGGACGAGTATCCAATAAATCCTCTATCTCATCTTCCACTTCAGTCCTAGCCACATAGGTCTTATCCACTTGCAATCTAAATTGTCTGTCTGCACAATCAATCCCTCGTTCAGTTTTTGCTTTATCATAAGCTATAGCTTTCTGCGTAATCGTTTGATTTCCTTTCATCCTACATACTTTCTCCTCCCGCATACGTCTACGCTTTGCTTCCTTCTGCCACAGGCTTAGGGAGTCAAACATTGACTGTCGACTACGTTTAGAAAATAATCGATCCTGCAGAAAATGTATCTTTTTCTCATCAAAAGACCCGGTTAAGGGCCATTGTAATTCCACATTATCTTTAGTATATTTGTGCCATAGTGTATTAAACAAGAGAGGTGTAATACAATGCTTTACATACATATCATAACTTGGGCTGCCCTCAGGCGGGGCAGGTTGACTTTCAGCCAAACGCGTATCATTAGGGCGACAACAACATCCAAGACAACTCAATCTGCTAAAACAACGGCGTGGTTATTGTCGTCATGCGTTCCTCATTCGATCATAAAAATAAACTTCCAAACATGGCCATGCTCAAACATTCGCAAAACATACAACCGCACGCTCATTCAAACATACACAAGACAATAATATACATGTACATATAAAGATATTCAAAATGACGTCTTTTCAAACAAAGAACAGAGCCCGTCGACTCCTGTTCGTGGAGAATCAATCAAATTCAGTTTCCAAGATCAACAGATACCAAAATCAAGCAGTCCAAAGACTACCAAGAGACCGTCAGAGAGGTATAGCCACAGACCGACCTACAGACCATCCCGCAGCCTTCCTGGTTCACTCTTGGGACTATTCTGACTAAGCCTGCTTCATTAGCGCCGCTTCAGATGTGTTCCCAAGGCTACCCAGGTACAGCCACAGGCTTTTCCGAGAGCAGTCCGGCCGGGCGCGCACCACACGTGCCACACCGGGAGTCCGATCGGCATCTCTATTATTCACAAAAGGTCCGTGAAGCATCTGTACGTGCAGCTACCACAATGCTGCCCCGTCAGACCCCCAAGATTCTCCGTGGTCCACTGACCACCAAATACTTACACAGTTAACTGCTCCAAAAGCACTGCTGAACAGTGCATGCCAAAATCATCAAACAATTCCACTCACCTGGTGCACACAGGTACAATTCTGTGTTTTCCACTGCCAACTCCTGAAGACCAACACGGTCAGCTCCTGGGTTACGCCCGTAGGACTCCGGTGAAGGGTCACTAGCAGCAGGGGATACTCTGATCGTGAGAGCGGAGTAAGTTCATACCAAAATGGCTAAATTTCAAAGGATCCTTTTTCCGTCCACCTGCTCGACCAGAATCACCCCTTGTCCTTACCACCCGTTTACGGGGAGGACGACCCAGTCACGGAGTCTCGGCGGAGTCGCCAACTGATGTACCATAAAAATAAACTATAGGACTATACCTACCAATAGTCCCAATACCATTACCAAATAATCAGTCAGTTGGCAGTGAAGAAGGTTCAATCGTTTATTAAACAGAATACTCTATAGAGGAGCCTCTCCGAACCTCACCCAGCAGGTGAGCCGAGAAGACTGTTGGCTCGTATTCAAACATGAGGTTATATACTTTTCGGTTCAACACATAGAATCACTGTAAAAGGAAAAATACCAGTTGGCCCTCGAGCTCCAAGGAAGGACCATATATGGCACACATCAGATCAGTACAAAGGCTTGACTATCTAATACACAGGAGGTCAGGAGGGGTGACTCCCTTTCGTCTTGGTGCCTGGGAGTGTAGGCACGGCGCCTCCAGGAATGAGCTTATCGTCCCCCAAAGCCAGATGCGACCTTGACTCTTAAAACAGTCGAGTAAACAGCCTACCTTCAGCTGCTACCAGTAACTCAGATGAACTGGGGCTTGACAGCTACACGTGATCAACACGTGATCACGGCCCGTGCTCGAGCATATGATCAGAAGATGGCGTCTGTACGGTTCTCGGCCTACTCTTTTAGCCATAGATATACAGGGAGGAAAAAACAAATTTCCTCCAAGCAAAAGCATATATATCAAACAGGGTGTACACGTATAGATGCATCATGCTAACATAATATAGGTCCGATACCCCTTATATACGGGAAATCTACTTTTTTATCCCTCAAACTCTTCCGTACATCCCTCGACCTGTAGATACTCTGCCAGGAAGAAGGATTTCTGTGCTGCTGAAGGACTGCCACTCTGTTGTTCTGCTGCTCTGCTGGACTACTGCCTTGAGGTGCTGCTGCCTTGCTGTGCTAACCTGCTACCTGCTGCGCTTTTGCCTGAGTGAGAAGGACTGTACATGCATCTCTTAAACCCAGAACTACAGAGTGATTCCAAGGGCTAGTTAGCTGGCCTCCTCACTTGAGCCTCAGGGTCACAAGACTCTAAGAACCTTGAACCTGCACTTTGACTCTACCATCAGTGAGACTACCATGCCAAATAGTACAACCCGATCCTGGGTTCTTGGAATTGGGCCTTAAGTGCTCTGCCAACCTCTGTGGATCAATCAGGACCGATGCATCTACTCTGCTGTGTGGCACATCCCAAGTAGAACCTATGCAGCGCTACTGCTGCGTGGATCGGAACCATCATAAAGACTCGCACATCCTCAACATGGTACTTCGCATCGCAAGCCCCTGTTGGCAGAACTCTCAATAATCACCCAGGTTGTCGCACCGCAGCCTCACTGCATCTCAGAACCGATGCATATTTTTGGCTGCACAACAAATCTTCGATGCAGATCCTAGCAACTCTCCTCAGACCAGGAATTAAGGTACTTTGTTCCGTGGGTCTAACTGAGTCCCTGTTGCCGGTCTGTGTTCCATAGCGGTCAGCCTGAACTTGTGACTTTGTCCTAGTCCAGCATGGCTACATATCCACATTTAGCGCTTTATGACTTTTGCCACTTTTTTCACTAAAATCTTTTAAGCTGAATATCTCCAGTTCTGCTAATTGGGTTTTTGTCCTTTTGGTCATGTTTTACTTAATAGAAATGACTCTATTGTACTAACTCTGTTATGGGCTCCTTTTGTGGTGTGTTTTCACTGTGTTACAGTTTGAAGCCTGGAACAAACACTTTACACATTGCCTCTGAGTTATGCCTAACTGCTCGGTGCCAAGCTACCTGAGGGTTGAGCATAGTTTGTTTTAGGGTTTGCTTGTGACTTCACCCTGAGAAGAATTGTGGTTGCTGCTTGAGAAGTGTTTCCCCCTTGACCAGTAAACCAATTTATTGTAACATTACAGTGTCAAGTCTTGCTTGAGTGCCACATATTGCTTGACAGGTCTGTTTGGTTTTGCATATAACACTGGTGGCACATTTAAAAGAAGGGGAAACGGGATGCCAAAACATTATTGTATCCACTGCCTGGTTGCTGGAAACACCTATTTTTATTCTACCAGACTTATGTCTCTGTTTTTATTCTGTGTAGAGTGACTGCCTCAAACTAGATTTTAGTCTAAGTTGTAGGCGAACATTAGGATTATAATAATACAATCCCCACACACAGCTCTAGTCATCAGAGCCCAAGATGAGTGCAACTGAAGACATTTGACTTCTTGAAAATGCCCCAAGTGGGAAAGGTTGGCCCCAGGAAATGTAACCCCATCGGTTAGGGTTTGCCCAGGAGTCATTTCCACTCACTAGCTCATGCTAGATACAAGTGTGCCATACCAGGCACCCACTTCGGAACACTTTCTCGGTTTGAGACAGAACAGAAGAGGGTGGGCCTGCTGTTTGTCACCTGAGAGGTCACCTGAGAGACTGGATATTACTTCTTCCTGTACCCAGAACAAAGAAGTGGAATCCAAGGTTCATAAGGTTAATCTCCTGTTAAAACTACAGTGATACAGCAAGCTACAAGTGGTCTTTCCTGCTTCTGCCTATCTGATCGGTAGCATATGGCCCTGGATCCTGTGGTTACCCTCAACCTTAACACTCTGTGAGTCTCTAACTGCCTACCCTGAGATCCTGAGGGGCTTTACAACTTTATTCCTGTGGTGGATTGGCACTTAGAGGACTGAGTAGGACTGTAAAGTGTTTGACCAAGATGAAACTGGTTATTGTATCTGACCCACACTGTGTTATAGCCAACCTCAAATTGCGCCTAGGTCTTGGTCAACAGTGATCAGTGACTATCATTGCCACTTTGCACTTTTTTGCGCTATTCTTACCTAAAACTTGAACTACTCATATCTCCTGTTCCGTTATTAGATTTTTGTCGCTTTAGTGTCATTAGGAGTTTATTACTGGTTTGGTACTGCAAAAATATTGCACACATTGCTCTAAGTTGAGCCTGTCTGCACTGTACCATAGCTACCAGGGGGATGAGCTCAGGTTAATTTAGTGACTTTGAGGGTTCACCTTGACAAGGACTGTGATTATTGCTTTAGGTGGGTAGTCACCATCCCCAAATAGTAATTCAATATCTTACAGATAAATACTCAGTTTTACAACCACCTGATTTAACAGGTCATTGGAAATTTTGAAAGTTTTAGATTAATAAGGAGTTTTTTTGCACTCCTTTTAGCTAACATTACCTTTTTGAACACTGCTACCTTAAAGATCTGGCCTATTGACCTAGACAACTTGTTTCTAATACCCATTAAGGCAAGCAACCGCTTGAAACCAGTTTCAAAGAGCATTAGACACCAAGATCCTTCCTCAGGCATCTTACAGTCTGACTTTCTACCCTGTGTAATGTTTTCATGACAGCTGTAATTTCAATTGTACCTGAAATGCTGGTCTGGTTTGCCCTCCTTATTGTTCTCTGCCAGAAACCTATTGATGTCCAGCCTTACTCTAGCATGTAATTGTTTTGTAAGCATCAAGCACTAAAACTCTTAACCCCTTCAGTGCCCGCCCCTTTCCCCGCCCAGTGCCGGCCGTTGCATTAGCGGGCGGGGTCTATGACGAGCTGGACTCGTCATGGGCACAGCGCCACCGCGGCCCATGACGAGTCCAGCTCGTCATGGGCACTGAAGGGGTTAAGGTTATGGTTTTAACCACATATCATGTTTTGTGTGCTGTATTGGGGCCTTATTTAGGGTTTGGTGGACAAAATACTCTATCAAAACATGACGATATCCGGTCCACCTTTTTGCAAGTGCTATAGACTATAAGGAACTTGTAATATGGCAGAGAGGACATCTGCATATTTGTAATGGAGTCTCCCATTCAACAGACTCTAAATTAGACCATTAGTCTTGACTTAATGTCCTTTTTACTGAAACATCAAAGATATTGTCATTAATAGTCTTTGGGGCTTATTTACAAGCCCCTTGCGCTGATGGTGCATCACTTTTTGTGATGCACTGACGGCGCATTTTTCTGCCCCATATTTACAAGGACAGGAAAAGCCACCCTGCATAGGTGTTCCTGTCTTTGTAAATACGGCCCCTTTACACACAGAACTTTGCATGAAAGGGGCAGTCCAAGGGTGTTGCTGTGGGTGTTCCCACACAACACCCATGGAACCTGACACATTTTTGTATTTACAAGAAATTATAAACCTGGAAATGCCTCTGAATACTACGCCTCCCCAGGGGAGGCTTAGGGAGGCACGAGGACAAATGTATTTATTTCTCCTCGTATTTGTTCCTCTTTCTATGCCTGCTGCATTCTGCAGCACACATAGAATGAAGAAATCACATTTGGTGATTGTTTATGTGCAGGAAGGTGTCCCTTCCTGCACATAAACAATAATTTTTAAAAAATTACGTTTTGCAAGTTCTGTGTGTGCTAATGCAGCAAGCATAGAAGTTGAAAAAAGCCATTTCAGACTGTTTATGTGTAGGAAGGCACACCTGCCTGCACATAAAAAATCATCCCCGTGACACAGGCCTCCTTGCACCATGGAGCAAGGGTGCCTGCTGGCGCGTGGTAGACAATTCTGCAGCAGCACAGGGTAAAGCACAGGGATGCAACATATTATTGTAAATATGTTGCATCCCTGTGCTTTGAAAGTGCTACAGCGTGGTGCATCCAAAGGGCTTGCACTGCCGTGCTGTGGCACTTTCTTGTAAATGAGGCCCTTTGTTTTCAACCTACTACAAATGTCAAGAGTCACATGTCATTTAGAGCCAGAAAATGCCAGGTAAAATATGCCTGTAACTAATGCCTCCATATGTAGGGCCCGATTCACTAAGCTAACCTTATACTTTTGTGTAAGTGTACTCTTTTTCAGTATTCACAAACCAATGATTTAATAACTTTACGACTGTGGAGACCCTGCAGGACATGTCTGTCTTTTTATGTGCAGAGTTCCCCGCCCAACTAAGCAGTGTCCCCAGACGTAAAGTTGCTATTACATTTTTGGTTTGTGAATACTGAAGAGTAAACATAGACAAAAATTTAAGTTTACCTTTGTGAATTGGGCCCGCAGAGTTTCCCTGCCTGTTAGTATCTTGCTAAGGTACAATCTGTAAATCTTTTGGTATTTTTTCAGCAATTAAAAGGTATCTGCCAGATCTGAGGTGAACCAGGATTGGTGTGCCCCACAGCATGCACAGCTGACTTTCCTAGCTTTGAAAACATGAAAGGGCCATGAAAATGTGCTGACCAGATAATTAGGCTATATTCAAAAGCGCCTGTCTGAAAATTATAGTATAAAAATGAAATAGATGAGGGGCAAACTGTGGTCACAGAATAAATTAAGTAAGCTAACAATTGTGATTGCTAGGAAAGTTCATTCCAATGATTACTTGTCAGTCTTTTGAAGAATCACATCTGCTAGGAAATGCCATAATTTTGGTCATAACTAACAATGGTCATCAAATGGAAGTAATGAGCAATGCCTTCGTGGTTGGTGCATTTCATTGAACTGGCTCTAGTTCATTGCTATCTGTTTGCTGTGGCAAAACAAGACAGGAGAAATAATTCCAAGAATACAGCTGTTTAGAGCCTTATTAGAAACGTTATTCATGATCTGGAAGTTCAGAGTCAACATGGGTATATTGGATTTATCCTTTTTCCTTAGGGGTATATTATCAAGACAGGCGATAAAATTATCGCCATTTTAGCGGCAGAAAACTGCCGCTAAAATGGCGATAATGGGCTTGATAATAATCTATGGAATTCCAATTGAAGCCCATGTTAGATGTGAAGGACATCTAACCAGAGCTTCAATAGGAATTCTATAGAGCATATTATCGAGCCCATTATCGCCATTTTAGCGGCAGTTTTCTGCCGCTAAAGCGGCGATAATTTTATCGCCTGTCTTGATAATATGCCCCTTAGTTCTTTTCTTCTTGCTGGGCAAACTGTAGAGGTCCAGGTGTTCCCATTATGCTTTCTTATGTTCTCACTGCTCCTTGCTCAACCCGCTGTGTCTTCTCTACTGTGTTGATATTAAAGAAAGCCGAATGCAAGCCTTTGCTTAGGACAGGGGTTCTCCTCAACCTCCCTGCTGCTGCTGTATGCTACTGCTTGTGATTTTCTTATGGACTTGGTATAAGGGTATAATTGAGGTAATGGTGTTTCCATTTCATATATTGTTGATCAGCTCAAGGTGTTTGGGCTAAACAAACTGCCTTCTTTGGCTTTTGTTTGCACTTCCTCCTGTGCCACTAATGTCACAGACAAATTATATCTGGATTAGGCAACTTGGATGGAAAAGAAGGTCAGCCAATTTGCATGTACAACCATCTGAAAACCAAAAATGTAAAGTTCTATTATCAGGCACAGTACAAAGGGGTAAATCACAAATCAAAATTGCGGGGAAATGTGTGTTTTTTTTCAAAAAGTTGCTCCTTTATGCTAGTCAGTAATCTCTAAAAGTATACCTGGAAAGCATGAATATATTTACGAGTTCATGATTGTATGTCACAACAAAATAATTATGCAGTGGTAAAAATATGATGGGAGTGGGTGTATCAAGGCATGGTTTGCCTTGTAATTTTGTGAAAACCCACACACTTTTGATTTAGTGGCATTCACATACTCTTCTCCAACCCTTTCCCACCATGGAAACAGTCAGGAATTTGCCAGAGTGAACTTCAATAGAAATGTAGAAGGAAAACATTCTCTAAAGGGAAAATATGTTTTCCAATGGAGTAAAGAAATAGAGAAATAAATGTGGAACTACACAGCAGGTTTGCGTTTTACCAGCATGGAATTAAAATGTAAATGCAACGTCAAAAACACACATTGCAAACAGCGACTCAAGAAAAAGGAACTCACCTTGATAGTGCATGCTAAACCTCCTGCAGTGTGAGAAAAAGCACTGGGCTTTTATTTATAACCCTCACCATCCAGGGTTGCCCTTTGGTGGCATGATTCATCATGATTCCTCCCGTTCCGCTACGGAATGGGGCGTACTACTGTCTGCGAAATACGTGGGAGCACTGAGTGGTGTGCTCTAGATCAGTGGTACTCATAGTAAGCCCAGCGAGCCACCAGCAGCCTGATAGACCTGGGTTGGCTGCCCGCAGACCTTTTACATGGCCCTGTTCTTGCTTGGGCAAATCCAGCACAGCTGCTCTGCAGCTGGCTCCCTCAAGGCTTTCAGTAAACACAAAAGAGGGCCGCTTGAACATCGGGATAGCAGCTTTAATGTGCATGCTCCAATGGCCCTCTTTTTTGTTTAATGAAATTCTCAGTGACAACACACTCCCACACTGGCGGGAAGCAAAGGCCCTTTAAAAGTTTGCTGTTATGCATTCACAACTGACTTTTAAGGAGCCTTTTAGCACGCTTTCTGCTACCTTTGAAGAGTATGTTGCCGCCAGCAGCCAGCATTGTCCACACCGCCCACAGCCTGCATTGTCTACACCACCCACTTCCTGCTCTCCGGCACTTCTCTCTACCTGCTAAAAGAACTGCACACACAGCAGGGGGCCTCTCATGGATCGGGCCAGCCTGCTCCCCTCCTCGCCGACCAGTTTGTTTAACTTCTTTGCCAGTCTGTATGCTGCCAGCCAGCCTGCCCTCCTTGTCAGGAAGCCTGCCTGCCCTGTAAAATCTGCCTGCAGGTGGCCTTTCTAGTGTGGACTGGTTTTTTGCTTTTTGTGGGCCTGATTTACAGTCTGCTGGGCCAGGTTTTACTGTTGATTTCCCTGATAATAAAAGTAACACTGTGTGCAGCAAGCTCAAATCCATGCAGTTTTCCTTACCTTGCAAAACACTTATACAGCATGTTTTTACAAAATAAAAACTGTCCCAATTTGCTGACATGGACCAAGTTTATAGTTTCCTAGTTTGCAAAAGGGGACCCTTTTATTTTGGTACCGGGGCCTTTTTTGCCACCTAGTATTACCCTGTCCCTTTCCCTCCCATATCACTATGTGTCTCTTTTTATAGGGTAAAATCAGCCTCCCTGTTCCTCTTCACAGGTGAGCAGCATCCCTCTTGTTTCTATGTGTCTGTTTACAGGTGACTGCTGGCTCACCTGTGACTACATGTGTGTTATAGGTGAACATTACACATCGATCATTGCAAACATCTATCAAAGAGTGCTTTACAGAAGGTAAGTAAATGGTTTATTTATATATGATGTTAAAGTCTTTCTTTAGTGTAAGGGAAGCTCTGGATTGTAATTTGCAAACATGGACCACTTTTTTTTTAACTTATGTAATTCACAAATGTGGGCCAATTTTATGTTGGTGTCCGGTCTATTTTCTGTCCCAGTCTGACGCTGCAAATAAAAAAGGATTGCTGATAATAATAAAAGTGACTTAATTACTGTGTTTGGGCCTCTGCAGAGCCTTAAAACCTGTGGTATCATCCTGGGGAGGGGGGTATCTTTGTGGAGCACTACCAGTTGCAGTCAATAAAACAAAAAAAAAAGGAAATTGGCATCCCAGCCGGGGAACAGCCTTGTTATTGTTGTTCTTTCTTCACATTTTGTTCACTCTAGAATTCTCTGTGTTCATGTTTTTTCTAGGATGTTGTGTTTCTGTAGTTAACTCCATGCAATTTATTTATTTTGTGCGCCCAACTGTGAAAAGTGCTGCCTTCATATCTGTGTGCGTTCAGGTTGTGTGGAGGTGTTTATAACAGGGCACTGTTGAGAACTCTGCAGTTCAGGCCTAAGGCAAAGCAATCTTAAACCTGTGCTGCATTGGGCCTGTGCTGAAAATCTGGTTAATAAGGTTTACCATGGAATGCCTCTTAAGATTGCTGTTGCCTAATAATAAAAATGTATTATCCAAATGTCAATAGAATGTGTTTTTTTGTATCTACCGCTGAACGGTCATTCAGCTGTTTTAAAAGCTCCTCCTTGTAGCGTTTGTAGTTACATCTGCTTTTAAAAAACAACATTGTCTAGAAATGTTTTGAAAAGGTGGTGATTTTGTACTTGAATATATATATATTTTTTTTAACTAAAGTAGCTCTGCCCCCAACTGATTCCACCACACCTCCGCCCGCAGGCCTGTCGGTGCTGCCCTCGGCCACCAACCAGACTGTACTTTTGGTGCCCGAGAAATGGTTTGTAAATACCCATGCTCTAGATGGTGATAAGTGCAATTTAAAAATACCAGGCCAGATGTATGACCATAGCGTTTTGTGAGTCGCAAATTGCGAATCGCAATTTGCAAGGTGCAAAATGCTATGTGCAACAGTGTCTGAGACACTGTTTGTGATTCTTAATGGGGTCGCAAATTGCATGCCTCATGAATATTGATGCGGATGTCGCAATTTGCGACCCCATTGGGATTGGCTAGCACTCCCAGGGATGGTGGCCTGCTGGGGTCAGCACACCACTATGTCTGGGACTGCTTTTAAATAAAGCAGGTTTTTTTTTTTTGTTTAATGCAGCCCGTTTTCCTTAAAGGAAAACAAGATGCATTTAAAAAATAAAAATGAAACTTTTCAGTTTCATTTTTTAAGGGCAGGCAGTGGTCCCTAGGACCACTCTCTACCCTTAAAAAATGACCCCTCCCTGTTTGCGAGTGCGTTACCACCCTTCTGGGAAGGGTGGTAAACTGCGAGTGTTTTGCGACTGCAATTACAGTTGCAAAACATTTATACATAGGTTTTGGAGTCACTATTAGGAAGGGACGCCCTTGGAAAGCCCTTTCCTAATAGCGAGTCGCTAACCCTATTTTGCGAGTCGCTAATTGATTAGCGAAAAGCTAAATAGTGTTGGTACATGGGCCACACATTTTTTGCGGTCTCTAACTGGGCCTAAAACCTCTTTGCAACTGCAAAAAAAGGTTTACTGATGCCGCTGTTAGTGAATTCCAAAAAGTAGTTAATATACACCTGGGGGTAAGAGTAATTTTAATAATGCAGATTTGCTTCTTTTTTGTGGATTGGGCCTAATTTGTTTATCTCGGATGGCAAATAACGCAAGTTAGAGAATGTCTCTCAAAACGTTTTGGTGTTTAGGTATGTCCGTGATTTCTCTTTCGAGTTATTCCATGGTAAATAATGAAGTTTTCATTTTCCCTTTGAGTACATAAGAGAGCTTAGGCGTTTAGTTTTAGATTTTTTTTACTGTTTGAAAAGTATGGAGATATCTCCTTAGGGTGTTAGAAAATACTTTCTGTTATCACCAACACGAAGCTTATACTGCATAATTCAATCATGCATTCTTTGATAAGGCTGAACATAAAGGCCTAATTCTGAATGCCATGTTAACTTTAAAAATGAGCACAAATAGGCTTGACACCCCATATTTATTTATGGGTTCAATGCAAATTGTGTTTGCTTCTGGGTTAATGTCTGCGTACGTATTACATGGAGGAATTTGTATGACCAAAAGGACTTGGTAAATGGTATATAGCGTAGTAATAGAGGTCAAAAAGGGCATTCATGACTGCTTTTTTTTCTATTACCCAGCAGAAAACTTTGAATTACGTCACAGACCCGACCCAATATTGTACAGAACAGCAGTTCATTCCCCTTTATGAAGTCTTGCACGCGATTTTCCCCAGGTCTTGAGCCTTCAAAAAGAATTTATAATTCGAAATGAATACTTTATTTGATTTAAGCAATTAGAAAATGTTTGCTATCTTAGCTACCATATCACGACCCTGACAACTGGTAGACCACCATACTGTGTTACCTTCTTTAAATATTGCTTTCTTGTACAAATTTTGCAAAACGTCAGTTTATGCCACATGCAGAAGAATGTGGTTCATCCGTCTAAAACTTCACATTTGACCTACGTTTATGCAAAGTGTATTTAGATTTAATAACAATCAAATTTGAATTTTGAAGCATCTTGTCATAGCTCTGAGGAGTCTAATTAAAAAATTGCTGATGTTGCCTTCCTGCATTTCCTGTGCTTCTGGGGCTTATGTGAATTGATTATCTCTGCCCTCGGGTTTGTAGAATCCCGCAGGGTTGTCTGAAATCTCACAGAGTACAAACCTCAAAGGAGGGACAACTGAACGACGGAAGCAATTGCATTTTTGCTGACAAAACTCTTTTTTAATTTGTTCAAAAGCATTCATAGAAACAAGAAACGTGCGTGAAAAGAGCACAGCAGCAATAAATAGCAAGGGCTTACTTTAAAAAAAAGTGCAGTGTAACTTTTTAGTGAAGATTTTTGGAACTTGCGCGAAACACGTATCGTATAGTTTCAACGCAGGCAGCGGTCGCGTATACGGTGGCCTGCTCGACCCAAAAGAGTTCATCAGTGAACTGACATCCTTAATGTGTCGCCTGGTAACCCTGCTGAGAGTACAAAGAAGGGATATGATTCAAGGGACGCGGTATCACCTCAAACAAGTCAACAATGTAAAGACATGTCCCCAATGCAGGGAACAATTAGGAGCTGGCACCGGCTCAAAATCGATTCCGGAAGGTCACTGCCGGGCAGCTGAAAAATAATATGCTTAAATCAGCTCCAGGAAGCCGAGCAGCAAGGGAACATATCGGACACCTGTCAAGGAGCACAAGTGGAAGCTAAAGGCAGAACCGAAACAAGGACATGAAACCAGAGAAAGAACAAAAAAACTTAGTAATGAATTGAATGAGCAACTCGGTTTGTTAATGTGTCTTGGGAGGTGTTTTTCTATTTGATGGGTTTTTATAAGCTGCCCCCTGACTCATAATGTGATATCTGATATTTAAGCACTCTTCAGAGGGTGTCGGAAATATCTAGGCTTAGAACAGGATGTTTGCATCAGCAGCAGTTATCTGCTTTGTTGTTAAATCCTTTTCTTGTGGATGTTCACACAGAGCGCTGACATATTGGCAGCCCTGGATTCTCCATCGATCCGGCGGAAAGGCTCAGCTTTATCACCAGACGGCGGCTGCTTCCGCGCGCATCCCTGTCAAACCGCCACAGGCCTCTGGAGAGTGACGGGGTATGTCACTTCCGGTGTTTCTCTCTCCACCTGGAGCCGGGGCTGACACGTGCACTGCCGGCGAGCAGCAGTGTGGCAGGTGCCCGCTGAGCAGCCGTGCTGATGCTGGGCATGTCACCAAGCAACTGCTAGGCAGGGAAGCTGGCTGGTGACAACAGAACTGAACAACTCGTCAAAAACGAATGCAGCAATTAGTATTCATTAAAGCACAACGGATTCAAAGCTCCCACGTGGCGTTCGGTTTAATGTATGGCTCACAAACTAGAGACTAATGCAATTCCTGACACAAAATATATTTACATATCCATTTGCTTCTTTTTAATGACAGAAATATATAGCAGAACATGGCACCCAAATAGTGTAACTAGTGGAGAGGAATTTAGATCATGGAAATATAACATCTAAGGTTGAAAGTTGGATGGAAGATGACCTGCAGGTGTAGCTCTCAATAGTGTAACAGGTGCAGCGACACTGGGGCCTGGGAGTCTGCTGGGCCTACTTTGGGACAATTATGTCTGTCTTTGCCTACCACGAGCTAGTGGGCAGGCCAATTTCTTAGTCTGTATTAGGGGTAGCATGTTCACAATTGTCGTAGGCAAAGGCCCTGATACTGCATTTTGAAATGCAAGCGCAGTAGAAATGATCGGTGAATCCGACGTGTCTTTTATCCAGTGCTTTAAATGGGGAAAAATAAGTACCGGTACTCATTAAAATAGAGGTGTGGCAAGTGGGCGGGGCTAGGGTGGGGCTAAGGGCAAAATATCATCATACATAGAGACTTCTCTACCAGTTGCAGCACATATTAAAACACATGAGAAATGTGTTTATGTCAAAAAACACAGATTAACTCATAACACAAAATGAAAGTCATGATGGCACTTTCACCCGAATGGTTGCTGTGCATCTGATTGACAGTGCAGGGTCTGTCTAGAGACCCTGACCTGTTAATCACAGCGTGACACAAGCCCTCTCACCCCCCTGCAGTTTCGGGATATTCAAATGGGCGCTGCTGGAATCTTCACCAGCAACTCTGGAAAAGGATATTTCAGCTGAGTTATTTACGAACTCATCGGAAGCAGAGCGGCCTCTGCCCTGTACTGGAGCAGAAACCTAACCTGAGCCTGCCGTGCCGAGGATCAGGGTACCAGTACTCCCCCTGGCTACAGAGAAGTGCCAGTACTGACGGCAAAAATCAGAAGTGCCGGTACTCAGTACCGGTGAGTACCGGTCCATTTAAAGCACTGCTTTTATCACATAAAATGCGAGTAGGGCTGTATTGCAAACCAAAACCATCCCATGCAAAATGTTCTGATGAAACCCACCCTTCGGGAGACAGTATAATCCTACTCTGAAGGTAGCTTTCAGGCATGCGGCCTACCTGGAAGATGTGATTGTATTAATGTGTCCGTCTGTACCGTAAAGCGCTCTGATACCTTCAGGTCGAGTTTGCACTATATAAAAGTAAAAAATAAATAAATGCCAGAGTGGCAGAATGGCCAGCCCTGGCTTTGAATATGAATTAAAAGGTGAAATCTTCTGACAGGAAAGTGTTTTCTCTCAAGTGAATTTGCACTGTTGTGTAGTATAACAAGTAACAGCAAAGTAAATAAGCCTTGCCTTTTTTCCCACTACAGACCTTTCGGCTTTGGATATGATTGTTTACCGTTGCTGTTCAGCAATAATGCTTATTGCTGTATTGCAGATGCTGAACAGCATTAACAAACATAATAACAAAAAAGTGTGCTGATGCATACTTATAAAAGCAAAATGATCGAGCAGCCATTTTGTTTCATTTTCCTATTTCACCTTGTCCCTAGCTGCTCAGCCAGTCTGAGTGTTCTGTGAAGAATGTTGGTGTGATTGACATGAGTGAATGCTTGAGTATCTGTGTGAGTGTTGTCAGTTGGAAGATGGGCTGAGCAGCTAGCAGGCTGCTCCTGGTGGGGCTCTGTATCTATTCTTTCTAATGGACTGAATAAACTACCTAAAACTCAGATCGGCTACGTCTACTATGTCTCCTGAACACATGGGGCCAGCCCACTACAGAACACTTGCATTTCAGCACCGATCAGCAGTGGTAAAGTGCAAAAACGAAATGCTGCACACAGTCAAAAACAGGAGATCAGAAGCAAAAAGACAGGGGTAAAACATGCCAAAGATTCCAGGTCTAACAGACCTATTAAAGTATAAGAGAGAATATTGGGGATAATCAACTACCCTTGCCCGTTGAAAGCAATGTACAGCCACAAGTTTTGCGTGGTGTGGAGTTATTGGCTTTTGACTCTAGAGTATCTCGGGATAGTATTGAGAGTCTAAAACACATATTCATTCTCCCACCTATCACAACAGTTCAGGCAGTTAAATGAGAGCTTGGACTCACATCATGGTTTGAGGTAGTGGGAATTTGTTTAACCCCTTCAGTGCCCATGACGAGCTGGACTCGTCATGGGCCGCGGTAGCGCTGTGCCCATGACGAGTCCAGCTCGTCATAGACCCCGCCCGCTAATACAACGGCCGGCACAGGGCGGGGAAAGGGGCGGGCACTGAAGGGGTTAATGAGATATACCATTCCTTGACTACAAAGGGAGCACAATAACATTTCCATCATCTTTGAGAATTAATTTCTAGGGAGTGAAAAGTCCTGTGCCAATCAAGTGTGAAAGCAGTTATATTTATCTCCATAAATTCTCTCTGATTTGGAGTGTATAGCACACTGGGATAACACCCCCTCTAAGGAAAAACCGAGAGGTTCAACCTGGATGATGCCTAAAAGATCGGGCTAGGGTTTTCCAGTGGGGAAATTCTTTATTGCTCAAACTCTAATTTCCTCAGGAGGAGCTAAGATTTTGCTTATCCGGATAAGCTCTCAGACTGCTGATTAAAAACAAAAGTACTCACATTTTGACTGGATATAAATCCTTTGTATGGTATTCCTTCTGGGGCACCATATATTAGGAAGAATGAAGGGAAATATATTTGATTTTTAAATTGGAAATGTACTTGCACACCTATCTTCTTGGATTGCATGTTGTTCTTGACTTTTCATCATCACATATTAAAGTCGCTATCTTTTGTTGAACCCAGATTTACGAATAATTGATGCAACGGGGGGCAGCAAACTGTTGGGCTGCATTGCATAAACTAGAGCAAGCAGAACTGTGCCTTACCTACTGAGAAGTAGTGAAGATCCACCCTCTCCCTGAACTGGTGCAGTTTCAGCAGTAATGTGTCAATGCAGACATCCTTGTGTCATACTGCAAGGGTGTCTCTGTTGTGGTCAGTATAGTTTTTGTGCGGGGAGGAGTTGCTTCCTACAAAAAAAACTATCCTTTAAGTCACTTTACTTTTTGTATGTGTGCTGCAGAATGCAGCAAACATACAAAGAGGGAGGAAAATGAGGCAAAATCAAAATATTTCTACTCATGACGCCAGCCTCATGGAGTCACAGGATTTTTAAGCAAATCCATGTCTACAAAAATGCACTGCCCATGGAACGCCTCCTTGACGCAAACTTATGCAAAGGCAGAACATTGTGCTGTGTTGCGTTGCTCTTTGTTACAAACAAATGCAAATCACCATTTGCATTTGTTTGTAAAAAACAAACTGGATTTTGCGTCGGGTCTGAATGATAAAAGTAACTCGAACCTGACACAAAATCTTTGTAAATCTGGGCAGAAATACGGTGTAATCATTAGTGTAACTGACTTGAAGCTTTTAGCTGTATTGCACTTTTATGATATGGAGACTGGTCATAGCTGATTTTAAAGTGTTGAAAATGTTTAATCATTTTCCATGAACCGTATGCATTGTCTTCATTTACAATTTTAAGTATTTCAGTAACAGTTTTAAAAGACTTTATTTGTTTAAATAAACATAACATTTCAAGATAGGTTAATTTGGGAAACATTGTCCGTATTTTCGTTATATTTTCTCACTTCTTTGTGCTTCAAACCCTGGATTCAAGGGAATGAAAGGAGACTTGTAAACGCGCTACTTAGCCCGAAGGCATCAAGGGTACCTCCTTTTTAGTCACCATGCAGTTTGCCATCCCCACCTGACAAACTGAACTGTAAGAATTGAATTAGCCAGCCTTCAAAAGCACAATTTCCAACTGTTGACAAACACTTCTATGATGTTTCTCAGTTCAGTAGGTGTGCAATGAACATGAGAGAAAAAGAAGAGAGGGCTGGGGTGCCGTGCAACCGGCTTCTAGGTGTGAAACTCAAATGGAATAGCAGTTTCGTAAATGTCGCCTTTCCTGTTTCAAAACAATTTTTTTCCATCGACTGACTTCCTTTCATGAGCTTACTCCTTTGAGCGTTTTTCTCCTGTATCTGATCTGCATTTAGAGCCAGTCAGTAGAGTCATAGGGTTACCCAAAATCACTGATGAAAGGTTTAGATTTAGGGACTCATGGCTACAGTTAGATGAATCCATTCGTTGGGAAGGAATGGGGGGGGGGGGCGGGTAGGCCAGAGCATCTGATTAAGTCCAAGGTAGATTAGGGAGGTCTAAGTGAGTAAGGTAGGCAACAAAAATGAATGCAGGCCAGGAACACAGAAAGTTAGGGTTTGGCTCTGCGCATTGCAACAAGGAAGCCTGAGGAAGGTAAGCATAGGATTATAGCGGGTACTGAGGGCGATGGGACTACAAAGAATAGGTAAGACAAAAATAAACCAAACACTCGGAGCATGGCAGTCTCTACCATTTTATTGATAGATGTAAGTGTGCATCAAGTGTACAATAGGCCCTCGTGCAAGCAAGGAAAATGAGCTCCCCTGACCACTGACGTTTTCTGGGCCCACACTTTCATATATATTTCTTATTTCCTATCTTCCTACAAGAAATTTATCTATTCTGAACTAGCAATGCATGAGACCACCTGCAAGAATGCTGAGTTAGCAGAAAGACCAGTATAATGGCTTTATGGAAATGCAGCAAGTAGAAATACAGGCCTTTAGAGTAAATGCTAACTTAATGCTTGGATGCACGGCTCTCCGTCGCCATCATCTCAGTAATTTGAGTCTTCATTCATGGGCACTGCGGCTTTGAAGCAGCTGTCAATATTTTTCTCACTTCTTTTAGGTTCTTTCGAACACCATAGGCACGGTAAGTTTGTACTGTTAATGTCGAAGCGCATTGCGCACCGGCGCTCGATGCACTGTCGGATACACCTCATAAGCAAGATGTACGCGCACTTCCCTAAGTGAAAAGGGAGTTAATGTTAGTTGTTAAAGTACCATAGACAATGGGAGAGCACATGCACAGGTGTTTTATGGCATTCTGCCTGTTTCGAATCTTGTGTCCTACGTTCAGGCACAGTTTTCTGCACAGATACACTGCAGCAAGGGGTGATTATAGAGGAATGATTAGCATTTTCACCTGTATGACTGTGCTCGTTTTGTGTTGAGTATGTGACTTAATCGGTGCACACCCACATACATTATTTTAATGTTTATTTTTAGAGACTCCTGATGAAGAGTCTGATGATCCGAAATACATTGGGCATTGAAAGTATCATTGAATACTGTTATGTAATATCATCTAGAAAATGTGGACATGAAACTTTAGGAAATATGAATGAAACTCTATTCATATATGAGAAATAAGTTCCAATAAACAAAGTATTCAATAAATAAAGAAATCAACATTGTGTACTATTGTTTAAAGTAGTATGTTCAAAAGCTAAATATTGGGATAAGAGCCTTCGGTTCAGAGTGAAGTGCGACTTGGAGCAGGCAAGTTGAGTTCCACTACCAGCACATTGGTTTAAACGGCACATCTTTCACACCCTTGTCTAAAAGTTCAATAGTCCTTGTTAATAATTCAGTTCTCGTCATCAAAATTCCTTTCTCAGGCAATATATCTATTGCTGATTCAAGAAATGTATCTATTCTGCACTACCAATGTCTGAGAACTCCTGAAAGACTGCTTAGTTAGCAGAAAGAACTTTACAATGGCTTTATGGAATTGTAGCAAGTAGAAATATAGGCCTTTGGAGAAGTTTCTAATTTAAGACATTAAATCAATTGTGCACATTATTATGCTTGTGCATGTTTAAACATATACAAATAATAGTTCTTTTAGTACTTTTAGTTCGTAATTCATGTCAAGCACTTTTCCAATTAAGATCAAAGGATTATTTCTAGATTATTTATTTTGAATGTATCTCTTATTTAGTGAGGATGGTTCCTATATTAAACATCAGAAATATTTTTTTAACATAAGTAACCATTATATGTGAGAAGACTGTCAATTCTACAGTAAAGACACTCTGCAATGCATAAGTCATTGCAGCACGCAAGAATCATGTGCAAAGCGCACATTAATTTCATGTGTCAGATATCATTCTTGATAGACAAAGAATGGGCAACTTTATAGCACACAGCCACTTTATTATCAAAAGACAGCATTTCTGATAGCTGTGGCCTTGGAATAATGTGGCTTCTTTTAGAGGAACATGTGCACTCTGAACCAGTACACCTAACATTAAGGGGCACTATTCTCAGGCACTTCTAACGAACATGTCATCAAGGATCCTCATTTGCATAGCCACTCCTGTTGTAATGCATTTATTTTTATGTGCATGTGCTGTACCCAGCGCGTGACTGCTGATGCCCACGAGCTCTCCTGCGCGAGAGCATTCTTTGTTCTTCTCCTCCTCCCATTGGCTCCCCCAACATTCCACCTTCCCTTAATGTATTTAGTGTTGTAATTTTTTTTGTTTTTAAATATTCAAGAGAGGAAGATGTGTTGTAATGCATTTATTGTTATGTGCACGTGCTGTGCCCAGCGCTTGACAGCTGATGCCCACGAGCTCTCCTGCGCGAGAGCATTCTTTGTTCTTCTCCTCCTCCCATTGGCTCCCCCAACATTCCACCTTCCCTTGTGTTGTGCTGCCCAACTCCCAACTGTCATCACTGACATTTCTTCCCTCAATAGTACACCGCACTCCGTGTGGGGCTGTTATGAATAAAACTTATGAACCCTTTCTACGAGTCTGCTTCCTTTCAACAACTCCCATACACACTTTGAGGAGAAGGGAGGTGCTAGAAATAGCGCTTAGCTATGGAACTGAGGGGATGATAAGAGTGACACTGAGATGCGGCACAAGATCTCATCAACAGTGTTCATGATAATTATTGGAAAACAAAGGCTGCCTTGGCAAAAAGAAGGTGAACAAGTGAATTGTAAGAGAATCTGAAAATCTGCATAGGGTAATTGTGCAAGTTTCTCCCTTCAGAAGCATTAGAAGACGAATTTCATAAGCTCAGGGACGGGTTATGAGCATATTAAGTTGGCTGCTAGCGGAAAATATATCAGTATGTTTTTCACTGACAAATGGGGGAGAGGAGGGCTCATCTTGTTTATTTATCGTACTGTAATTACTTTTTTTAGTCCTTTTATGGCTATATGATGTATTTATGTGAACTCTTCCAATAAAAAAATACAAAAAAGAAGCATTAGAAGCATATAGCTCTTTTCACATTCTATTGTTTCAATACTTTTATTTTAAAATAATATATTATTAATTATTGGAACTTCTTAAGGGATGCTCATGACATATTAAAAGCGCCTGGATAAACCCTAGCTCAGGACCTGTGCTAACTAAAGGTCTGCAAGGTTCACAATGAATAAACCCTAAGCTGCAACAGGTCTATAAGGCCTACCTCTCCTAGGACCTTCCCTACCAAAGAGTGCTAATGGGCTACACACAAGACCAAGGCCACACATGACATTTGCATACCCCAGAGATGTGGTACTAGAACATTGTTTGCAGAAGATCGTTGAACCTACATTTTGTGTCCTAAATATTGTTCACTAAAATGTCAGCTCATTGGAGTTCAAAATAGAGCATTTAGACCTGATGGGACAATATTTTTACTAACAATATTTAGGACATGCTATTCATGTCAGATAAACATGTCAATATGAAGTGCTCCATGAATCTGCCTTGCTACCGGGCTCAGTAAACAATCCGGCAACACTGCTCGACCATCAGTTGATACCCAAATGCCATCATCTCTTTTCTCACAGCCAGCTTTAATCCAACCAGCTCATTCTTGATCTGACACTTCAACCTGCCGACGCTTGACCTCATTCTAAGTGTCTGCTATGGCTAACATCATGCTAAGCTCGGTTCTTTCTGTGCTCTCTCCTGTAATGTTCCCATTAAAAATGCAACCTTGTTCAACGCAAAAACGTGCAACTTCATCCGCATACCTATTGCCCAGTGTGACAAAATCCTCCCCCTTTCCATGTGCGCGACGCTTTACTACAGCTATTTCCTTTGGGCATTGCAAAGCTTCCAACAATTGTCTCACATATTCTCCATTCCTGATGAGAGATCCTGATGACGTTACGGACCCCCTTTGTGACCATAGCTGTCCGAAGTAATGTACCACACCGAACCCATATTGGCTATCGGTGTAGAGGGTCACTCGGATTTTCTAAGAAACAAGGCAAGCATGTATGAATGCAATGATATATGCTACTTGTGTGGAGTGTACTCCCTGTAAAAAAGCAGCCTACACAACTCCAGAAATGGTACAGACAGCAAACGCTGCTCTCAAACATCCCGCATTGTCTCTTAGACCTGAACCATCAACAAAAAGGATTTGGTCTTACTTAGGCAGAGGTTCATTAACAATATCTGGCCTCAGTTTGGTGCAAAGTTGAGTCACATCGAGACAGTCATGGGCCTCAAACATTTTCCCCTTCAGTGGTGTGAATAGGCATTAAGGTAGCAGGATACAACACAGAACATATTTTCAAAGTTACATTCTCAAAGGCAAGAATAACCTGCAGTCATTATCCCACAGTACCTGATCACTCACATCCTTGCCTGTCAACCTCTGCAAAGGTTGTGCTTTCAATGAAAAGTTGGGAATCCACTGATGACAGTAGCCAACCATTCCCAAGAACATCCTGAACTCCTTCTGCATAGTAGGCGCATTCATTTTCACGATCGCCTCAATGCGGTCTTGTGATACCTTCCTCTTGCCTTTTTCAATGCGATGACCCAAATACTGGACTTCAGGCAGACTATACTAGAATTTGGTTGGGGACACCTAGTGTCCTTTTTCTGCCAGGTGGTTTAACAGTGCAACAGTATCGACCCTACAAGCTTCCTCAGTCTCTCATGCAATCAGAAGGTCATCAATGTACTGCACAAGTACTGAACTCTGCAGCAGTGCTAGACTCTCAAGATTCTTTTTCAGAATCTGATTAATGATTGACGGACACTCAGTATACCCTTGTGGGATACGACACCACGTTAACACCTGATTTTCCAGACGGAAATCAAATAAAAATTGGATTTCCTCATGTAAGGGTATCGAGAAGAATGCCTGACATAGATCAATCACAGTAAACCATTTAGCCTCACCAGGAATTTGGAACAGGATCACAGATGGATTCGGTACCACAGAACAACATGGAACTATGATCGTTTTGACCTTTTGGAGGTCCTGCACGATCCTGTACTTCCTACTCAGCTTCTGCAGCCCCATTATGGGCGAAATGCCTGGGCTCCCCATGATTTCCTTCAGAATACCCTGCTCGATCATCGACTCAATCACAGGTATAATGCCTGCCACCTTTTCCGGAGTCAGGTTGTACTGGGGTGTTGTTGGGAACTCGGCATTCGGCTTGATCCGTTTCTTAACTGACTCAACCCCTCGAATGAATCCTATCTCTTCTCCCATGAAATCACACACCACTGGAGAGACAGAGTCCCTCAAGTCGTATGGCAGGTCTTCCACCATCAGCACGGAAACATCTCTATGCAGAGATTCTGAATCACCAATTTGAATGCAATGTCATCATCATTAGTCTACATCTCTACTCCTTTGGGCGTACAATAGATGATACAATTCAATTTAAACAGTCATAACCCAACAAACACACTGGACACGAATCGCACACCACAAATTGGTGTCAATCCTGAAATGTTTCAATTCTCTCAGGTTCCCTGTCTGTCAGCAGATTCATCATTCTCTTATTGGCAACTCCCACAACTTGGATCAATTGTCCCGAGAGGGGTAGATT
Source organism: Triturus cristatus (assembly GCF_964204655.1). Lineage (NCBI taxonomy): Eukaryota > Metazoa > Chordata > Amphibia > Caudata > Salamandridae > Triturus > Triturus cristatus. The sequence goes on from NC_140588.1 coordinate 89,952,929, forward strand.
TGGGACTACAACTTACCTCACAGTAGAATGGGTAGCACCAGTATCAATCAAGAATGTAATAGTATGACCGTCTATATCTGCCTCCACATACGGTCCTCTCTGGTCTACCTCCAAGACTGCTCCATGGGTACAGTCTTCCTCCCCCTCAGGCACCGTCATTACAATGGGTCTGGATCAAACTCCTCTAGTGTTTCTATAAAGGCCATCTCCTGGTATACTCGATTCCCCTTGGAATTCTCGATGGTTGGGGAACCTGCACTTGCTGACTCAGACCTCCTCCATTCATGGACCTGAGTCTCGTTACAGTATTTAAAATCTCAGGCAACTGCATTATCTCTTCATCTTGAAGCTGATTTGCTGGATTTAATAAGCACTCCTGCTTCCAATGCCCTATTTTGTGACAATAATGACATGCAGTGGTTTTCTTTAAGGTACCGACCTCAATTCCTGTCTTGGATATAATCCTCTTCCCTGACCCGTGTGAATCGACGCATTCTGGGTCCCTCCATGATTGTTCCCCTGCTTCGGACCCAACGTTCTTCCGCTCATCTGCGCTTGGTCTACCATATCTGTATTCCTCATCTGGACTAGCATCAGTTTATCTTTTATTTTCCTATGCTTAGAATCTACTTCATCACTGCAGTATCTGGCATACTGCAGAGTCCCGTCCACAGACTTGTTCTGCCAGCAAATAAAATGCTGTTGGATCATAAAGTTAATTTCTGGTCTCAATCTCAAAACTATGTTGGAAACAAACTGTCCCATGTCCTTAGAATCTAGAGTGTCCAACCCACTATACTGCTTAAAGGCTTACAAGTGCCTTTCATAATAAGCATGTACTGCTTCTTTGGGCTCTTGAGTTGTTCGATCTATCTTAACCCACTCAATATCTTGAGACAAGATCTTAGACTGTAACCATGTCTTTAGCTGCACAAACTTTTTCATAACCAAGGGTTATATTTTCTCCTAAACTGACCCTTCCCCCAATCCTGATTGTGGCTGACTACTGCTTTCTCCTTGTCTTGGGCATACACTGACACTATAGGTCAAATGGTGACTGGCATCTTAAGGGCTTCCGGTAACCACATAGCAGCGTTAACTCCGCTCATCTCTGTACTTTCCGATGCTGAGCTCCCTGTTCCTTCCATTCCTGTTGAAATCTTTCCCACTACCCTCTCACTAGGGCCTGTCTGCAGTACTCCTGTTCTCTCTCTGTTCGCAGCATTTGCCAAATCCTGTCTTCCCTCGTCTGAATCTGGATTGTATTGGAGGACGCTCTGCTAGTAATCTATACAGCAAACTATCATCTGTGTCACTGTCATAATCTTCCTTCCTATTCCAAGCATCTCCCTCTTTCACTAATAGTGGGCACAATCTATATTGGTCTAGGCGGAGGTCGTAATAAAGACATCACTCTCCTCAACTGATATAGCACCTCAAACCAAAATGACCCATAGCGAGGAAAAGCCAAATCACCCTCCTTTTCAGTAATCTTCTGCCAATTTTGAAGCCAAACTATAGTATGGAGCCCTACATTCGTTGCCATGTAATGTGCTGGCATATCTTCGGAAGGTGTTTCCTTACCAACTTGAGTCACCACTCTATATCCCCATCAAATATTTTGTAATACTTCAAAGCATTGCATGATTACCCCAATTCTTTTTCCGACGGTCTTCCTCTTTTTCACTTCCTGATGTCAATCAACCAATCCCAATGCGGCGTTACACCAACCAACCGAATGCAGCGCGGCACCCTTCAACGTCACTCTTCCCCCTCACAGCAGTTCACCCTCCTTCACAATCTCCCTTTACACATTCATATTTGCATTTATAGAAACAAGTAACTGTCTGCTTAACAAAAGAGTGGACAGCCATATAAACAAGTAACTATCTGCCTACCAATGACCGGAGAGTCACATAAACAAGTTCTGCCTTTCTTCAAGATCGATAGAATTCAATCACTCAAGAACATTCATGCAGCGTGACCCTAGACCTGCACTGGCCACTCAAATAACTGTGGTCCACCCCTGTACACTAGGCTTCTCACACGATTCTAACAAATCCACTCACACAAAGTTCCCTGTCTCAGGCGAGTTGTCGATAGTGCTTCATGACTTCCCAACAAACCAATGGTCAGACAATTACAATAAATCGGTGTCTTCTACACCACAAATCTATCCCGGGATCTTAAGCTACTCTTGACCCTGACATCAAAACAAAACCAAAACCAAAACTCATGGCCTGCGCGGGTCCGGACCGAACCCACATTCACTCGACTTCCATCCCAACTCCGCAAGACATCACACAATCAATTTATCACCGCAATCTAACACACAACATCCCTATTTACACTCACTCCACTGTTCACCGCTGTTCTAGCCCTACCTTCAATCTCCGTTGGTCTGTGCCAAAGTCCATTGTTCTCTGCTCTCGATCTTTTAGGCTCTCATTCTTTGGGGCTCTATGGGTCTAGCTCTCTCTAGAATGTTTTAGATTCTCCCCTCACTTCAAGAGGTAACCATTCAACATTGCTACCAACTGATGGACCGGGTTCCACATTCTAGATTTACTCTGGAACCCCTGGTCGATGGATCGTTGGTTCCTGCCTAAAAGTGTAGAGGGGAGAAATATCTTATCTAATTAGATTTCACACTGGCAACAAAACATGACTCAGAAGACTCACTGACTCCAGGTTCTAAATTTAGTTAGTTTATTACAAAGCCAAGAACAATTGGACATACAAACACCTCAAGAAGAGGGTGTAGAAATACATCAGAACTAATACAAAGCCAAACCTATAGGCAAAATTTAGTCTGTGAAGCATACAGAGAATAACCAATTCTAGAATCAAGATGCAGAAGATAACTGCGCTGACATCAAGAGTCTTCTTCATTGAAGGCTCGTAAGTACAACGCATTAGTCTGTACCTACCCGACCACTAATGGACATCCCTACTTAGCATTTCCCCAGGCAAGTTCAGGAAAAGGTGTCAGCACGTGAAGGCTTCCTAAGAAGTGCACTCACGTTGAATGGGTCAAGTAGCATGAAGCTATGGAGCTCGTTCTAAGATGCTCCTTCTCTCTCCTTCAGGCCTCCCCTCCTTCCTCAATCTTTCTAAGCTAGGTGTGTTAAGTACCCAAAGAGTCAAAAAGAATTCCTTAATATAGAAAACTATGACCCTGTTCAAGTCGTTACTGCCAATTTGAAAATTAGAAATGTTAATTTTGCCTGGGCCACATTCCATGAGGTGTGATTTGCTAAAGTTTGTGACAAGGTTTAATTCACCCATAAATGATACGAAACAACCCACCAACATATGAAGGGCATTCGATGCGTGGGCACTTATTGCTGCATCATCCACATATAGCAAACCAGGGGCAAATGAAGTCCCCATCATGGGGATATCATCAAAGGCCTTCATTAATTGGGGAATGAGATAAGTAATGTAAAGAGTAAACAATACAGGGCCAATATACGGCCATCGTGTACTCCCTGAGAAAGGTCGGAAGGGCATGGCAATACCCCCAAAGTGCCCTAACAGACCCTTGCAGTCAAATTAGTATGAAGGGTGTGAAGAATGGTGACCAATGAAACCTGAATCTCCAAATCCAGAAAAAAGCAGCCACAACTTGGTTCGATTAATGCAGTAAAAGGTGGCAGACAGGTTCATAAAAGCTAGGTGCAGGAGGCAGTGCTTAGGAAGATAGTTTTTATCCAAAATGAGATTCAAATTCAAGAAGTGTTCCACTGTACACATCCCCAGCCTCATACCATACTAACAGGGCTTTATGATGTTATTCTCATCAATCCATAATTTAAGGCACAAAATCACAACCCTTCCTATGATCTTGACCATGCTATTCAGTAAAGAAATGGGTCTCTAGCATCTAGGGGCATTCGGATCTCCCTTCTTGAAAATCGGTACAATCACAGACAGTGTCCAAGAGATAGGTAGCCTATTGCTCAAGAAAATATTAAAAACATTTGTAAGCAAGTGGCACCAGATTACAGTTTACACGTAATAAAATCAATAGGCAGCAGTGGTCCGTGCAGGTAAGCACGATGGGGCGGGAGTGGAGCAGGGCGGTAGGGGAGATTTCGACAGACAACAGAATAGGGAAAAAAAAAAAATCCCATTCCGTCGTCTGTTGGCATCCCCTCCACCCAGCCCCGCTTACCTGCACTTGCTGCTACTGTCAATATGCATTCTGTCGGGCCCTTGTGCCTTGTCCCCGTGCTTTGCTTAGAAACCAGGGTAACTTCAGAGATTCATAGCAACGAACAGGGTGCTCCCTCCAGCCTACTTGCTAGTAACGGTGTGAAACCCCTGTCCTTCTTTGCTTGACTGATGGACTGAAAATGGGGCTCCCACTCCTTACCAGTGATGCTGCATTGCAGCCTAATTGACTGGGCTATCCTCTGACAGAATCCCTTCGCTATCTTGAAGAATCTTTTAGTTGCTGAGGGCTGCAGGGCATACGCCGAGTGGTGGGGGTTCCGAGTTTGTAGTGTTTTGAGAAACCGAGCAGCACAAAGTTAATGGCAACAATTAACAACACGATGCCCCATCCGCAGAGCAGAACATTTCTTATCATCAAAGTATCAGCAACAAATATGTTGAACTGTGGCTGTACTATAAGTGGATGCAGGGGATTGAAGACGGCATTGATGTTTTTAAATGACAGCTCTTCTTGTTTGCCACACATGAGCAATTATTTGAAATGACTGAACATCACATTTTTTCATCGTAGAAGCAGTTTTACACTCAACATTGCCTATTTAAAGTTTGAAGAACAAATAGTGCTATTTGAAATGCCCAAGAAAGAACAGATATGATGAATTTCAAAGTATCTTTTCCATATCGACTCTTTGGCAAGAATATCTGATGCAAGCCAGAGGGCAATTATTTTGATTGAGAAAGGCTGGTAGCCAATCAAAATGGCTCTCTTTAAATCTGTGATCTTCGTGCTGCCTGATACATCAAAAAATTGATTTGTATGTGTGGTTCGGTAAAATAAATTGTTTGGATTATTGAACCTTCGAGTGCAGGCTTTTCCTCAGGGCCCGCTTTCGCGCTGGTGGTGCCCTGTGCGACAGTGTCTGTTGGCGCCCCCCAATGACCACCTCTGCCACGGATTCCCTCACTAGAACCCTTTAACAGTGCCTCTCAAGTCTCCATAACCACTGTCTCTCAAATTCATTTACTTTTATAGTGCCACTCATACCAGCGTAAGGTGTCAGAGCACTTTACACCACACACACATTGCACAGAGACAATCATATGTGTGAAAATCAGTGTATAGAAAATGTTACATCAGACAGTACTATAAGGTGTAGTGTGGGAGTGGCATGTCATCGATTCTGGTAGGCAATATAGTTTAAGTTCTTATTAAGGAAAAGCAAAAATTCAGAATTTAATACGTAACATCATTGTTAGGGGTTCTCTTTCATAATAAGAATTGTTTTCTACCCAAATGAACCCTTTTCTCAAGATTAGGATGATGAAAGACTGGGCAAAAAATATATAGCTCTAACATATTCCTTGCAGTTTACATGCAGCTCTAGGATGACAGTTAATAGCTCAATGTTCTATATTAGGATTTTGACTTATAAAAGACACGTAACAAAAGGAGCTCTCTTACAGAAGCAGAAACCCATCGACCTATTTACATTATATGCACTTCCTTATCTGCATGGTACACTTTCTTAGCAGCCGGCATTTTAACCCTCTGCTCTACCTTAGGATGAGTCAAATCTTCCACTAGACAAACCTCCGGTGCCGTTCCAGGAAGACGATTAATCTCCGGACTTCTCTTGACATTTTAATTGATGTCTGAAGGTTGCTGGAGGCCATGAACGCGGCAGCAGGTGCTTTTAAAATGATAATACCCTTTTTTTAAAATGAGGCCCCCACCCCAAGTCAACGCCTGGTGCGGTTGTACCGATCGCAACGCCCTAGAGCCGGCCCTGCATTTCCTTACATGTGGGGAAGTGTTTGGATATTTCAAACAATGCTGTTGTGAGAGACTTTACCTGCTCCACTTGCGTATTGGTGCAAGCCAGAAAAAATGCATTTTACCTTTGGATTGAAAGGCCAGCTAGCCCCAGAGCACAGACTGGGATAAAGTTAGGGGCTGAGGCAAGGACAGGAGTTTGTCACCGAGGGCTGCTCTCCTGCAGTGGCGTAGCTTGGGGTGGGCAGACTGCCTCAGGTGACACGAGTTTTGGGGGCTGCAGCCTACCCCCCCCCCTCCGCTTTCACCTGCAGTCTTGGGGCAGCAACAGCAAGCCCCCTCCCACCCTGCTCCTCACTGTGTTTGCCACCAAGGGGCAGCAAACGGAGAAAATACTCGCCGGCACCTGCCCGCTCTACACTGTGGCCGCCACGGGGCAACAAACACAGAGACAGCCAAGGGCACCCATAGGGCTAGCTACACCACTGCTCTCATGGCAGGAACGTTGTTGTTTTCTTGCTCTAAGCCCTTTTAAATACCTGCACTCTGAATTTTACTGATGCCAGGAGCAGGTCACTGCGGTGACATTAGCCGAGTGGTGGGGGTTCAGAGTTTGCAGTGTTTTGAGAAACCGAGCAGCACAAAGTTAATGGCAACAATTAACAACACAATGCCCCATCCACAGGGCAGAACATTACTTATCATCAAAGTATCGGCTGCAAATATGTTGAACAGTGGCTGTACTTAAGTGAATGCAGTGGATTGATGATGGCATTGATGTTTTTAAGTAACAGCTCTTAATGTTTGCCAAGTGTGAGCAATTATTTGAAATGATGAACATCACCTTTCTTTCATGGTAAAAGCAGTTTTAAACTCAACATTGCCTATTTAAAGTTTGAAGAACAAAAAGTATTATTTGAAATACCCATGAAGGGACAGATATGATGAACTTGAAAGTATCTTTTCTATATCAACTGTTTAGCAAGTAGCTATGATGCAACTGAGAGGGCATTACTTTTATTGAGAAAGGCTGGTAGGGCAATTACTTTTATTGAGAAAGGCTGATAGCCAGCCAAAACTCATCTCTTTAAATCAGTGATCTTCGTGTTGCCTGATACATCACAAAATGGATTTGTATGTGCTGTTTGGTGAAATAAAGCATTTGGATTACCGAACCTTTGAGTGCAGGCTTTTCCTTACATGTGGAGAAGTGTTTGGGTATTTAAATTGGCACTGGACGTAGCGCCTTTACTTGCATCACCTGCATTTTGGCGCAAGCGGGTATAAACACAATTTACCTTTGGTGATTTATATATATATATATCTGTTAGACATTCATCATGAATCCTATGTTCAACTATGCAATAAATAATCTAACTCATTAATGAGTCAACTACAAGAACCAGCATATTCAAATGGTATAGAAGTCTTAAAAATCCAATGTCGGAGACACAGCTTCTCACTTCTTCAACAGAGAAAAACCTTCAATAGCATTAATACAAGCATTTGCAATGCAAATAGGTCTCGCATTTGTGAGTTAGAGCTATTGACATTGTAAATGGCAATGTTTTTTACCTACAAGTTTTATTTTTGGAGTGAATGTATGAAGTGTGCAAAATCCTTTGAAAAGGTCCTGCACTTCACAATAAATATATTGAAAAAGATGCAAAGTGTGGATTGTGTCAACAATTGCTTGGCACGTCCCTCATGGGTGAAGTGTCGCCACACATGCACACCGTGGTGCTTTACTAATGCGAAACTCATTAATAAATGTAGTGCTTACAGACTAACCAACGCGATCAGGATCGGATCATGTGAATCTGAATCCCGGCTTCTCTTTCATTTTCTAGACTATTTGACTCACTCTCCTGCGTCTTGGTTATCCCCCAAACACTGGATGGCAATGAAGTTTGCCATGGGGGCGTGGGCCAGGGGGGGCTTCAGGGGTACATGATAATGTCTTCATTGCCTAGTTGTCAAAGGTCACCCGGTGCTATTAGTTAAAAGTGTGCAGATTTCATTAGGATATTAAGAGTACTTTACTCGCATCTATGAGAAAATCGACATTAACTAAACAAATTGCCAGAATGCATGTCAGTTTTCACAGTGTTTTAGACAGTACTGGTTGCTTAGTTTCATTGCATTCATTTTTGTATTTACTCTTTTACACAGCATCCAAAGTAGGTCACCTAACCCCAAAGCCCCGAGTTGTTAAATGAACCATAGAAGAGAGTGTTTTACAGTTGAGCAAATGTGTCCAAATTTAATTTTGGTAGTGCCATGGAATGATCAGCCAATGAGGTACTGAAGAACAGGTATTTAACTACACGTTCAAAACGTACGGTATTGTGGCTGTTGTTTGTTTGTACACAACCACCTCTCTGAATGTGTTTATTAACACAGAGCTTCATCTACCAGACAGTGCTCACAGAGGGGCGATTAAAGCACAGAACAAGATGTATTAATTTATCCTGAGTGTGAAGGCACCCGGAAGGCTTAGGTGCCCGCCGGAGACGTTAGGGATCAAAGCGCTTCTACAGACTTTGCCGTGCTCCTCTGCAGCAGCAGGGCACAACTCAGAATCTGCCGCTTCTGCTAAGAATATGTGAGTGGGATGAGGTTGGGGCATGCAGGAGTTGCCGGCAGATTTCCAGGTTATTGAAAGTGATGATTCTGATGTGAGGCAATAGAGACTGATTTTGTCTGTTTGTCTGCACCAGTCTATTTCTCTACCATCAACCGGGCTCACTGTCATGTATCCATTCATCTCTCTTTGTTAGAGGTGCATGAGCCAATATATTAAATAACAGGTAGAGCCAGCCGGAGACGAGCCAAGCGTATACAAGCCAGTGGTCAAGCCGTGGAAATGATCGGCATGTTAATCATACAGTAAACATGATGTAAATGTGCGATAATGTCTCTTCAGAATTAAAAAAAGTGCATTACTTTAGCGTGTCACCTCAGTACACAAGATTATAGCACTAAATTGAGAGGAAGTTATTAAAAGTGCCCGTTTTAAGCATGAGTTAAAAAACTGCCGCTCCTCCCGCCCGACAACAATGCCATTTGTGAACTAAGAGGCATCAGTTGCCATGCATACCCCGAATGTTGCCTAGAGTCTTATTATATTTAGAGTAAGATTAAAATCTAGTTCATTAAACACAAGAAGTTTTTGGACAGCACGCATCTTGAACTCGCATATTTCAAGGTGGCAATAATAAAGATGAAAATGGAAGTGCCGGCAGGCAATAAAACACAAACAGGAGCGAGGGGGGGTCGGAGGAGGGTGAGAAGTCGCAGTCTGAGGGAGGGGGCGGTGGGGTGGGGAGACAGGGAAGAAAATAGTGGTAGGAGTAAAGGGGCCAATAGCTGTGGAAGGATACAAATGATGAATGAGGAAGGACTAACAAGCCTCAAACCATTCGGAAGGCAGTATTTAAGACAAAATTCAGTGGGCAGAGAGTGGGCGGAGCTTCCACACTACAGTATATACTGCATGTCTCGCAAAGCGATGGCAGCACATTTGTGCTGCAACGCTAGGCGAGACCAAAAGAAAATAGTGTCAGGAGTAAAGGGGCCAATAGCTGTGGAAGGATACAAATGATGAATGAGGAGGGACTAACACACCTCAAACCAATCGGTAGGCAGCATTTAAGACAAAAGCCAATGGGTAGAGAGTGGGCAGAGCTTCCACGAAGCTTCCACACTGCAGTATATACTGCATGCCTCGCAAACCAATGGCAGCGCATTCGCGAAGCAATGCTAGGCAAGACATAATAAAAGAAAGTGGCTAAAGCCTTTTGAAATGTGGGTAAACATAGAAAGATGTATAATATATACTAGGTATGAAGTTTTTAGGAATAAGAAATGTGACGAAAAGTATCTGTTATGTTGCTCTCTTGAATGCAGGTGCAGCATAGCAATTCACCCATAGCAGAGAGTATCTTTATCAGGAACCAAGAAAAGAAGCCGTGACATTCTCCACAAGGCAGTCTCCCTTGTTTTTCTCTGCACTTCCCCTTTCCCCCCTGCTGTTGCTCTACATAGATAGATATTAATATTTGTCAGCAATAGGGTGTGGCTGGGCATCTTGCACAAACCTAGTTGGTATTCCCAATGTGACTGAAAGTTTATCTAATTTCGTGGTGCTCCAAGAGAGAGAACAGCCACCAGCACTTCCACAGTGGCTAAGAAAACCTAGTCTTAACAATATATCGAAAGTCCTGAGCAACCAACTCCAATAACAATCATATGAAATAGCTAGTTTGTCTACTTTTCTGCTAGCATCCTCAATATATATATTCATCAAGTTGATAGAGTTACTGGTAAGCAAGGAGATCTTCCTCCAAATCGTCATAGGTTGGAAAAATTTGTGAGCGTAGACCACAGGGTACTCTGCCTAACCTCGGGTACTGTTTTAACTGGCCACGTCCCACCATTTGGATGCTTCAGTTTTATTTAACCTCTCCAACCTCATACATTTCTGTTTTAAACCCTCCTAATGCTGCCCTGGGTCACTGCTTTATTGATGGCAACCCCTGCACTTAGGTCTTTAAATAAGTCCTCCGCTACTTTGTCTCTCATCGCCATTTCTCTAAATGATCCAATCCTGTATGACTTTGAATGATTTAAATCAGAGTTTCTTCACATTTTTGCTAGAAAATCTGAGAATCAAGCATCATACCCTGAGTTATTGGAAATGAGACAGGTAAGCTGAGATCTCATTGCATATATAGCACAGTTTAATACATTAATTGTTGAAATGGAGTAGCCTGAAAGTAGGCGAGCTGCAATTTTTTACTAAGGGCTCAAGGATGAATTGAATCATACCCTGGATCAAATTTCAAAGTGTCCACAGGAAATTTCAGAATTAATTGATTTAGTATTACAGATCGAACACATGGTGAGTGAAAGGAAATGAGAAAAGAAAATAGACTTTTGCCCTTTTCCCCCAAGTTGTTAAAGAGTCAAGACGGAAATCAATTAATCTAAATTAAATTCAAGTGAAGAGCCTATGCAAATAGGATCCATGAGAGGTCCACTTTCTAAAGAGGAAAGAGAGAAAAGAAGATTAAAAAATCCCTGCATGTTTAGTGGAAATTCAGGACATTTTGTGAACGAATGTGCCAAGAAACCAAAATCAAATCTTTCAGGAAAAGATGGATTGCATCAGTTGGGGGGAGTTGCCCTGATGAGGAAAGATAAACAGACAACTCCAGAAACTCAACAATTGGCCACACACTTCACTCTGCGGCTCCTCATCTAATTGTTTCATTAACGGCTAAGTTTGGAACTTTGGAAATTAACAAAGTTTCCATTATGCTTGATTAAGGGGCAACAGGAAATTTTTGTGACTTGAAATCTGAAGAGGGAAATACGTTTTATTAATAAAAAAGATTCTTGAAACAATTCGAGCAGTGGATGGAACTATTTTGACATGAGGACCCATTACCGAAGAGACAGAAATATAAAATCATTGGGGTTAAATGGACATCAATAGTTCTTAAGGTTCAATCTGATTGATGCCTCTAATTCCAATTTCATTTTAGGAGCACAACCCAAAAATGTATTGGGAAAGACATACAGTAGAGATGACTTCTGAATATTGTAAGGACCATTGTTTTCACAACAAGAGAAAATATTCACAGGGTTCCCCTGCCACTAAATTGGCTTAACAACCAAGCATGATCTGTGTCATTGAATTGGATTTTGTTCTGAAGAAATATCAAGATTTAGGCAATGTTTTTGATAAAAGAAATGCTGAAAAATTGCCTCCTCATACAGAATATGATTGTAAAATTGAATTAGATCCTTGAGCAATTCTACCTTTTAGTTGTATATCTGCACTAATAGAAGCTGAAAATCAATATCTTAAAAAATACCTTCAAAAATATTCAAACAATGGATTTATTCGAACTTCGCAATCCCCAGTGTCATATCTGTAGTTTTTCATCCCCGAGAAAGATGGACGTCTCTGGCCTTGCATTGATTACAGAGCTCTGTATCAAGTAACTGTCAGGAATCAATATCCTCTGCTTTCAATCTCTGAGTTACTGGTTCAGGTGAAAAGAGCAAAGATCTACACCAAGTTGGACTCAAGAGGGGCTTATCATGTAAGAGTAGCTAAGGGGGATGAATGGAAAACAGCTTTTCGGATGAGGTACGATCGCTATGGATATCAAGGGATGGCATACAGTTTGTGCACAGCTCTTGCTGCTTTTTTTAACATCTGGTAAATAATATTCTAAGAGAATATTTGGACAGAGTAGCAGTTGTGTACATCAATGACATTTTGGTATACTCAGACAATATGGAAGACCATGTGAAACATGTGAAAGCCATCTTACAAGAGTTACGTGAAAATCGCCTATATGCAAAACTAAAAAAGTGGAAACTTTGCTGCTGGAGGAGTACTCTTTCAAAGAAACAAACTTGTCAGTTTAATCAAGTAGCATTTTGTTCCAGGAAGTTAACAGTGCCAGAGGAATATTTCTCCATTGCTGATAAAGAATTGCTAGAAGTCAAAGATGCTTTCCAGGATTGGAAGACATTATCTTTTAGGAGACAAGCATGTATCAAAATTTCAACTGATCATCCTAATCTCCAATTTTTTTAAATCAGCTAGAACACTCACAGCACAACAATTAGGATGTTCTTTATACTTCGCTGACTTCAATTTTGTGATCACCTACAAGCCTGGAGCAGTCAATGGCAAAGCAGACGCCTTATCAATTTGAACATTAAAGAAGTGTTTAGGATGCCCAAGTCAGAACCCAATTTCCCATCTACAAAGTTTGTTTGTGCAACTCAGTTTTCGGATTACACAAAATAAATACAAGAATCTCTATCTGTAAATGATATGATGGAATGAGAAAAAATAGATTAAAGGATAATTTTAAATATTTTAAGAATGCCCTATCCTTGCCTTCGAAATGTCTTCAAGAATTGGCTTTGAAGAGTTGTAATGATGATCCAATAGTAGGGCACCAAAGGCATAAGAAAGACCATAGATTTAGTTAAGAGACAATTATGGTGGCCTGACATGAACATTCCCATAAGACAGTATGTGTTGACTTGTAATATGTGCGTAAAAGGTATGTCATGCAGACAAGCTCCTCAAGGGTTATTACAACCATTCCCTAATGCACCTAATTCTTGGCACACTGTGTCAATGGATTTAATCATAGTTCTCCCTTCAAGTCAGGATTTCAATACCATTTTGGTTTTTGTTCACACTATTTCTAAAATGAGCCATTCTACTAAAATCAATCTCAACAGCTTCCCAGTTAATCCAGTTGTTTATTGAATTTACAGTAAGAACCCATGGAATTCCACATATCATAGTTCCCTGCAGTAGGAGATATGGTGACGGAGCTACAGAACACTTATCAGTCAACTTGAGAGAATTTCAACACCATTCTAAAGGCTAAGGCACCTTATAAAAAATACGCGAACAGAAAAAAAGGGTAGAGCCAATTTATGTATAAGGAGATCAAGTCTGGTTGTCCACTCACCATTTACACTTAAAAAGGAATCAAAAATTTCAGCCCAGATTTATTGGTCCCTTTAGAGTGTGGACAATAATTAATCCTTTTGCAGTTAAATGTCAGCTCCCCAGTCAAATTTAGATACTGCCAGTTTTCCATGTTTCCCTTTTAAAGAAAAGACCTCCAAACATGAGATTACACAAATCGCCAGCTCCAATAAAGGTTAATTCTGAAGAAAAATTCAAACTTAGTGGAATGCTAGATTCCAAAATAGTTGAAGGAAAACTCTAATATTTGGTTAAGTGGAAAGGTTTTGGTACTGTGGAAAGTTAATGGGAGACCTTCACTCATGCTCCTAGATTGCTAATAAACTTCCATAGAATGTAGAGTATAAGCCTAAGAAGAATTTTAGATTTATAAGAGCTCAGAAATACCCCCATTGGAAGTTGGCTCTATCAAGTACAAAAGTATCTTTTACACAGTCTTTGCATTCACTTAATATTCCTTGTGGAGCCAGCTCGCAATACGATAAATGCTCGATTGGTAAAATTTGCCAGCGGTCTAGTTTCTGGGCCCATGTGGAGTGAACAGCTCTCAATGCGTATGCTCCAGAAAGGAATGTTGCACTTCAAGTGAATTCTGAGAGGCGCTGGCAGTGTCTCATCTTCGCACTTCATTTCTGAGGAAAGATTCTCCATCCTTCTGTTCAGCATAAGGATAGTGTCTCTTTCCGGCACTTGAGTGGCGTGTCCTGTAGTGTCACCCCAGCATTTTTTAGGTCGAGCATTCGACACCTCTTGTATATACTTTAATATATACTTATATGTGTATGTACTTTGTGGGCTCTGGAGATCAGCCGTAGGACTAGTCTGCTTCCGCTTAGGGATTTTTCTTCTGTTCAACTGCTTCTATTTAACTGTCTTGATAGAAAACGACCATTAGAGGTCAGTAAAATACCAGAATTGCTTTCTGCTGAGGGAATTTCTTTTTTTATTATCTGGCAACTGCCTCTATTTAACTTTCTTGATAGAAAACGACCATCAGAGGTCGGTAAAATACCAGAATCACTTTAGCATTCTCTAGATTCCAGTCCATAGAAACTGTCTTCCACGAGCACTTGTAGACAATAATATTTTTTTAAACTTTATTTTCAGTGACATGACCACCAAAGGCCCTGATTTTATATTTAAAACAGATCTTTGGACTATACCATTACCCGCTAAAAGGCAATATTTCTCTCCATGTGTTCCCATAACTGGCATGTCGCGCAGTTTGGTGCTTACTTTCCCTCCTTGTTAAAGAACAGTAGATGTTTCAGCACCCAGGCTAATGTGCTGTGTGGCTAAATACATACAAGGTCCAAAAGGTGAGCCCGATTGTATTGCAAAAGCTTGTTGGTGAACTATTGTCCAACAGAAAGTAAGATAAATAATCTCTGATGAATTACTGTCATTGGACTATCAGGTAGTGTCTCAGTACTGCACATTATTGGGGCAGCAATGAAACTCCTCATTTACAAACAGCAGTTCCACGCAGAACTGTGGTAAGACATTTTTTCCTCTTCTTATACTCAATAAATGAAGTGTAAGAGCTTTCAGTCAGCCTCCTGAGGAGTGAGATTTGGGAGACATTTATAAGAGTTATATATATATATATATATATATATATATATATATATATATATTCCCTGAAAAAACTAGGGGTGGGTGGAATTTGCGTAATCGCGTTACGCAAATCTCCGCGAAACGGGAAAAAATCTCCGCGAGCATGCAGAAATTCCGCGAACACGCGGAATTGCTTGTTTGCGATGCTTTTTTCCTGTTCACAGTTGCTGTTTGCATGCTCGGGGAGAAATATCTCGCGAACACGCATTTTGAGAACGCGGACAAGAAAAATTTTTGCGAAGTCCCGGAAAGCAGAATTTTGGGCAATTTCGCGTTCTCCGCGGAACGCGAAATTACCGAAATTCCGCAAATTCCGCGAGCGGAACGGAATTTACAGCCCAGGCCTAGAAAAAACCATAGGTTTCAGGCACGTTATAGTTAGAAATTAGCATTTAAAGAACCTTAGAAATTCACTGAAAAAACCATAGGTTTTAGTGAAAGCTATAGTTAGTTGGACATTGCACTCGTACAAAACCCGTGAAATTCCCCCGTTATAGTTAGTTCAGCTAACTATAACTTGCGCCCCCGCAATGCACTGCTGATGATATCACATATTACATGACTCATGACATGGTCAGTGACATCACTGATGACATCACTGATGACATCTCAAATGACATCACTGAAAAGCAATCTGATTTGGTTTTTGGAAGAGAGAGCAGGTTCCCTGCTCTCTGTTCCAAAAACCAAACCAGTGTTTGCTATGACAGGGCAGGAGCTGCAGTATCCCGGGGGTGGGCACCCCGGGACACTGCAGGAGCTGGCCCTGGGGGGTGGCGGTCCCCAGGGCCGTCATTGGCCCCCCTCCCATCATTGTGAAAGCCTCGGGGTGGTGGTCCCCGGGGCTGATCCCCGGGGCTCGGGGGTCTGTTACGGACCCCCGCATTTAAAAATTAGTGCCCCAGGGAGGTGACGGTCCCCAGGGAATGTAGGGGGGCGAGCCTCCCACACAGGTCTTTTTATTTTAAAAACAAAAGCCCCGGGGTTGGCGGTCCCCGGGGCTGCGGGGGGGCTATGTGCCCCCCCGCAAATAGTCATGCTTTGCCCCGGGGGTGGCGGTCCCCGGGGCAGTGTGGGGGGATTGGGCCCCCCACACATTTTTTCACATGCCCCGGGACCTGGCCCACCCGGGGGCTCTAATTAAACGAGGCACGGGAGCCCGCGCTCCGTTTAAATAAAAAAATTCGGCCGACATTTGCGCTGGGTGCGCAAATCTCGAAGATTTATTTCTACCCTGCCCCATTTCTTATTTTGCACCTTTGTTTTTCTCTTTTCTTGTGCCTCAGTTCTACCGAAGCACAAGATGGCTGCCAACACTTCCTGGTTTGGAGTGTTGACAGCCAATTAGAATAAAGCTCGTGATCGGGAGGGTGCGCGGATCCTCTGCGGCCATAAATATCACTATGTTTATTTCTTAATTTCTCAAAAACTACTGAACGGATTTACACCATTTTTACAAAGGACACTTTCCGAGCCAAGCAGTACATTTTAGCCAAATTTGGTGTAATTCCGTTCAGCAGTTTTTGCTATAACTGTGTCTAAACTTTCTTATGGGAAATTGATTTTTTGACCTCTATTTTTTTATTTTCTCAGGAACTACTAAACGGATTTACACCATTTAAAAAAATGTCTCTTTCTGAGCCAAGGGCTACCTTTTTGCAAAGCTTGGTGTAATTCTGTTCAGCAGTTCGGGCTGTAGCCTGTTCCAAAATTTCCTATGGGAAATAACATGAGAAAGCACATTTTGGGACACCCTTTTTTCTCTGACCCTACTTGACGAATCACCCCCAAACTTTCAGGGTAGGAGCTGACCGGAGCGCCCCACCTGTTTTAAAATATCTCAAAGATTCATCATCCGGCGCCAAAGTTATTGGGAAAAGAATGTTACGAATTTGCTATGAACAATAGGTCCTATCTATAACTACCTACTGGCGACTGCCAGTAGGTATATATATATATATATATAGATATATATATAAATATTACCTACTGGCGGTCGCCAGTAGGTAGTTATAGTTAGGACCCCTTTTCCATAGGAAATACGCAACATTCTATTTTGAATAACTTTGGCGCCGGTTGATGAATCCTCGCGAATTTCTCAAAATAGGTGGGGCGCTACGCTCCGCTCCTACCCTGAAAGTCTCGGGGGGATTCGTCAAGCGGGGGCTGAGATAAAAGGGGGTCCCAAAACGCGTTTTTCCCATGCATTTTTCCATAGGACCTTTAGAACGAGCTACAGCCCGAACGGCTGAACAGAATTACTAGAAATTTGGCAGAGAGGTAGTCCGTAGGTCAAGGAAGTGCCTTTTGTAGGTTTGGTGTAAATCTGTTCAGTAGATTCTGAGAAAATAGCCTTTAAATCAATATATATATCTGAGCCCGCTTACGGTACGCTTACCGTACGCTTACCGTACGCGTACGGTGGCGTGCGCGAGCGCGATTCTGATTGGCTCTTAGATCTTAGTAAACATTCGAATCGGCCGAAACCAGGAAGCGGCGTCCGCCATTTTGTCTCTCGCACTGAGTGTTATTTATCAAACATGATGCCCAAAAACATGTTACGGGGCTGTTTTGACAACTCCCTCCCACATAGTCATGTTGAGGGAGTCCCCAAACATCCCCCAAGAGCAAAAACGGTTTTATTTTTTTTTTGTCAATTTCGCCGAGTACGCTTACCGTACGCTTACCGTAAGCGTACGGTAAAAAATAGAAATAAAAAAAACACTATCCACACTTACCCCACCCCCTGTGCTTTTGGTGGCCGTAGGCCACCAAATGTACAGGGCTTATTACATCTGTAAAAAAACTATATTTTGGCAACATGAAATTATAAAATCGAAATAAAAAAACACTATCCACATTGACCCCACCCCCTGTGCTTTTGGTGGCCGAAGGCCACCAAATGTACAGGGCTTATTAAAGTTGATAAAAACCGTGCACGGAACGCACTGCGTTAAGTGGGCGCGCACGCCTCGAATGGCGTAAAGTAATTTAGCATTTAAAAAACCGTACAAATTCACTGAAAAAACCATAGGTTTCACACACGTTATAGTTAGGAATTAGCATTTAAAAAACCTTGCAAATTCACTGAAAAAAACATAGGTTTCACACATGTTATAGTTAGCGGAAATTTTACTGATAAAAAACCAATGAAATTGCCCCGTTATAGTTAGTGCTGGCAACTATAACTCACGCGACCGCAATCTTCTGCTGATGACATATGTGTCTTTATAAAAAAAAATATTTGTAATATATGTATAGCTAAAAATGTATGGAAGAAGACATGGGCAAATAAGTGTCTAAATACAGTATTAGCATGAGCAGAGGATTGCGGTCGCGTGAGTTATAGTTGCCAGCACTAACTATAACGGGGCAATTTCATTGGTTTTTTATCAGTAAAATTTCCGCTAACTATAACATGTCTGAAACCTATGGTTTTTTCAGTGAATATATATATATATATATATATATATATATATATATATATATATATATATATATATATATATATATATATATATATCCAGGCTCCAAGTCCCACCTTATTGCTGAACTCTTCAGGCGGGTGCTGTAATTCGCGAGGTGGGGATCGCGATTAAATGTTCCAGCTCAGTCACAATGAAGTGAAGCACTCACGGGGCAACAGGTAGGTTGTTAGGCATTTCTTTATTGAAAGACGCGTTTCGGCGGGATGCCTCATCAGTTTCACGAAATGCTCAATATTCCCGGTCTAATCGTTGGTATAAATATACTGTCCTTGGTTCTCATTGGATGTTGGCGGGCCAATGGCAAAGCTGCTCTCACTATCTTCAGCCAATGCAGCGATCTTTCTGTGCGTTGCCCTCTTGGCCCCTGGAATTGAACACCATGTCCCCCTCGCCAGCTGGTGCATCTGCGATATAGCCGCAGGCGTCGGTCGAATGGCTCGGCGTCATCAAGCTTGTATAGCTTACGACCTAAATGGTCGACGGTGCACGCATTGCAGCAGCGGTTCAAGCAAGAATAAATCCAGGCTCCAAGTCCCACCTTATTGCTGAACTCTTCAGGCGGGTGCTGTAATTCGCGAGGTGGGGATCGCGATTAAATGTTCCAGCTCAGTCACAATGAAGTGAAGCACTCACGGGGCAACAGGTAGGTTGTTAGGCATTTCTTTATTGAAAGACGCGTTTCGGCGGGATGCCTCATCAGTTTCACGAAATGCTCAATATTCCCGGTCTAATCGTTGGTATAAATATACTGTCCTTGGTTCTCATTGGATGTTGGCGGGCCAATGGCAAAGCTGCTCTCACTATCTTCAGTCAATGCAGCGATCTTTCTGTGCGTTGCCCTCTTGGCCCCTGGAATTGAACACCATGTCCCCCTCGCCAGCTGGTGCATCTGCGATATAGCCGCAGGCGTCGGTCGAATGGCTCGGCGTCATCAAGCTTGTATAGCTTACGACCTAAATGGTCGACGGTGCACGCATTGCAGCAGCGGTTCAAGCAAGAATAAATCCAGGCTCCAAGTCCCACCTTATTGCTGAACTCTTCAGGCGGGTGCTGTAATTCGCGAGGTGGGGATCGCGATTAAATGTTCCAGCTCAGTCACAATGAAGTGAAGCACTCACGGGGCAACAGGTAGGTTGTTAGGCATTTCTTTATTGAAAGACGCGTTTCGGCGGGATGCCTCATCAGTTTCACGAAATGCTCAATATTCCCGGTCTAATCGTTGGTATAAATATACTGTCCTTGGTTCTCATTGGATGTTGGCGGGCCAATGGCAAAGCTGCTCTCACTATCTTCAGCCAATGCAGCGATCTTTCTGTGCGTTGCCCTCTTGGCCCCTGGAATTGAACACCATGTCCCCCTCGCCAGCTGGTGCATCTGCGATATAGCCGCAGGCGTCGGTCGAATGGCTCGGCGTCATCAAGCTTGTATAGCTTACGACCTAAATGGTCGACGGTGCACGCATTGCAGCAGCGGTTCAAGCAAGAATTGGCTGAAGATAGTGAGAACAGCTTTGCCATTGGCCCGCCAACATCCAATGAGAACCAAGGACAGTATATTTATACCAACGATTAGACCGGGAATATTGAGCATTTCGTGAAACTGATGAGGCATCCCGCCGAAACGCGTCTTTCAATAAAGAAATGCCTAACAACCTACCTGTTGCCCCGTGAGTGCTTCACTTCATTGTGACTGAGCTGGAACATTTAATCGCGATCCCCACCTCGCGAATTACAGCACCCGCCTGAAGAGTTCAGCAATAAGGTGGGACTTGGAGCCTGGATTTATTCTTGCTTGAACCGCTGCTGCAATGCGTGCACCGTCGACCATTTAGGTCGTAAGCTATACAAGCTTGATGACGCCGAGCCATTCGACCGACGCCTGCGGCTATATCGCAGATGCACCAGCTGGCGAGGGGGACATGGTGTTCAATTCCAGGGGCCAAGAGGGCAACGCACAGAAAGATCGCTGCATTGGCTGAAGATAGTGAGAGCAGCTTTGCCATTGGCCCGCCAACATCCAATGAGAACCAAGGACAGTATATTTATACCAACGATTAGACCGGGAATATTGAGCATTTCGTGAAACTGATGAGGCATCCCGCCGAAACGCGTCTTTCAATAAAGAAATGCTTACAACCTACCTGTTGCCCCGTGAGTGCTTCACTTCATTGTGACTGAGCTGGAATATATATATATATATATATATATATATATATATATATATATATATATATATATATATATATATATATATATATATATATATATATATATATATATATCGAGGGAGAGAGAGAGAGACTCCTCAGTTCAACTATGCAAAGAAGGAATTGAACTCAGTAAAGAGTCAACTAATGAAACCAGCAGGTTCAAATAGCATATAAGTCTTAACAATTCAACATCGCAGACACGGCTTCTCATTGCTTCAATGAAGAAAACTTTGGGACAGCATTAACATAAAAGAGAATGGACAGCATAGCAATTCACTCATAGAAGAGAGGATCTTTATCAGGAACCAAGATTAAAAATAGTGACAATCTCTACAAGGCAGTTTCTCATGTTTTTCACTCCACTTCCCCTTTTCCCCTGCTATTCCTCTCTGTTTATAAATATTAATACTTGTCAGCGTGGGTATCGGTAGATGGATATTGTGTCCATCTTCTGCCCCAGTGGAAATCAGACAAGGTACCTTCTGACACCCCCCTTCCTGTTCCTGGTTTCTCCAGGAAGCAAATCTCCTTCACCAAATCTATGTATTATTTCAGCACCAGGCTTCTTCACACCTACTCAGGGAGCAGCTTGACTCTGGCTATCGGAGGTTGGCCAATCAGAAGAGACTGCTACAGGGCTGTTTTAGAGACTTCAGGAAAGTAAGTACTAAAAATACTTTCCTACAATAGTTATGATAAATCCAGCCTTGGCAAATTGTTGGATATATTGTAACTATTATTTTGATACTTTGAATTATTTTGATAGATAAGTCCTGTCAAACGTCAGGCTTTATTAAAGTTTAATAAAGCTTTCTCATGTTAGCCTAAGGAGCTAGCAGCAATTCAACTGGGAAAATGACTTTAGCTATTTGTCCCAATCTAGGGCATAGAAAACATATTTTATAATGTCCCTGCTTTTTACAACAAGGTGCCCTACCCTGGGTCACCTAGGGCAGACATCAGGGGTGACTTATATGTAATAAAAGAGTAGTGTTGGACTTTGAAAGTACTTTTAATTCCAAAGTCAAATTTGGACACAGTTTTATTTTGAAACCAGCCTGCAATGCAGGGCTGTCTTTACAATGACACCAGACACTACAGCAGTGCACACCTAAGAGCATTAAGTCCAGTGCGGTCTCTAAACATACATGCCCTACCATATACTAGGGACCAGGCGTGCAACGCCCATTGGGCTGAAAGGGCTTCAGCGCCCCATCGTGTGTGGCAGCCCAGGCTGAGGCAGCTTCGCGGGCAAACACACAGCCGCACCCGAGTAATTCACAGGTCTTTAAAAGACCATTTCCTTGCTAACGAGACTTTGTTGTTTTTTCACTTCTTCTTAGAGCCCCTGCATCTCCACTCTGCCTATCGCTGGAAGAATTAGCCCCCCCCAAATTTTTTGTAACCCCCCTCCCGAAATGTGCCTCTAGTTGCGCCTCTGCTAGGGACTTACAGGTGGGTTGTCTGAACAAAATTGTAATTACGTTAATTACCATATACCGTATAGAGACAGATAACTGACCCTGGGTCTGGTTAGCAGAGTCCTGGGCATTTTCAGAGTCAGTAATTACCAGGATATGTAAAAAAAAAATAGGTATCAGGGCAAAATGGTTGGCTTGCCTACACCAAGTCTCTTGAAAAAGGTTAATGTCAAATTGGCAAATGGTCGCTATCCAGTCCCGATTGCCAATTTTGAGGATCATATCTGCAATCTTCCAACTTATCTGTAATGTTCCAACTCGTCATCATGTGTATAGTATATGTGGAATCTTCATTTTACAGCATAATGTTTTTATTATAATGGTAGAGGGATGCAGAGGACATCTTTACTCCATAAGAGGCCACCGAGCACTACTTCACCTCACTGCTGAAGGTCTTTAGCGTGAACGCCAGGGCACTGCCTGCTGCTCACTCTCACCATCCCCTTCCTCTTGAGTTGGTATTTCTATATTTGCATTTTCTATGAACATGCACAGATGTTTAACTTTAGTTTACCTACGCTATAAAGATAGTTTGCTTGCCTGTTTATTTCTAGGAAGGCCACACGCTTCACATGCTAAAATTTACCTCTCAAATCACACAGTCGTGTGCCCATCAGATGCCACTTTTATGGTATTGTTCAGAGCTGGAATAGTATAGCAGGTCCTTTGGCTGCATGAGGTGCAAATGCCACTTGAAATAGTTAATTACTTGAGTGGCCGCTATCGCGAAAAGGACAAAAACGCAGCAATCCATTTTCCAGCTACTGATTTGTTTTTGTTTTATTAATTTGAAATTCATGGTGGATTTAGAGCTCTTGAAAGATTTTATAATGAGAGCCCTGGAAACTATTTTTCTCCGTTTATCTACAGCACAGTTCCATGGCTGTCATTTTGAATTAAACCACTGGGATGTTTGCCGCTAGAATACAGTTTGCCATCTATTATAAGTGGCTGGAATGCCCTTCGATTTGATGCAAACACAGAATAAATGGTTAGTTGAGCTTGTATGTCATACAGAAAATGAGAGGTTACATCTAATATAGAAATGGGGAGGTGGCATTAGGCTGATAGGTCGGTAACTGAGCCCTGGGGGTTTAACTATTGCTTTGCCATATCCTTCTACAAAGCTTATATTCATAGCCATTGGTTTACAACCTGATTAGAGCTCAGAGGGGAATTATTTTGTCTAATTAAACGTGTAATTGCTTTACAAAAATGAAATATAATCTATTACCATATTAATATGTTTTCTAGAGTGTTTTGGCATGAGTTATTTGCCTGCCACTCTTAGTATCTATACTGAAACGAAGATGAAGGTGCATAGTTGATGAAGGGCACTTATATAATAAAAATGCTCGCTAGAGAATTCATTAATGGGGTTACAACATACCTTTTGGAGAACCTCCGAGTTAGAAAATCAATTCGGAGGCTTTACTTAAAAAAGAGCCTACGTCTAATGTGTGCTTTAGACTAATGTACTTGACAGGTGATATTGGGTGTCTAGCAATAAATATGGCGCTGCATTATACTGAGCTCTTTGAGATGAGTTAACCTGCAATAGCAAATGCTGAAAGGGAATTTCGGGTTTCCCGGTGAACCTTAAATACATCAGAGATTAAGTTATGGAAAGTAGGCAGCGTTTGCCAGCTAGCACACTTTTTGTTTCTGAGAACGCACTGCATGTTTGATTATACAGTGTTATGCAGAATAGGTCCAAACAAAAATATAAGAGGATAAAATGTTCAGAGATCAATAGAATATATACATTTTTATACTGTGATACAATTTCTGAGAAATACATGAAAGGATCAGGGGAATGTCAGGGATACGAGACCGTTGGTTGTATGCAATATCAGAGGAAAAGTAATTGTAGAATTTATATTTCGAGAATACATTTCACTTACAGTATTTTGTCCAAATATTACAGGTGATTAGCATTGAGCAAATGTTAAACTCTACTGGCCACTGAGGACACATACCTTATGTCGCCACCACAAGAAGCCCCAAGAGGGCGAAAGACTGCCTCATGCTTTATGTGGGGGGGGGGGGGGGGGTAACCCCAAATAGCAGGCTATCTTTTGCCCCTGGCTCGAAAATGCTTGCACAGGGGTCTCCTTTTGTGTTGCCATGAGTGCGCACACGCGTGTGTGTGTATGAATGTGTGTGCATGCATATGTGTGTGTGTCTTCCTGTGGGTGCACACTGGAGTAACAAGCAACTGTCCTTATCCTGCATAGCCCTCTTCGGTCACTCTAATGCTTTTGCACTTGCCTGTGCACTGATATATTGTATAATTGTACTGTATAGATGTCCGCGCACTGCGATGTATGCCTTGATTAAGAAATGCATTCTGTATGCATTGCCATGTTCCAAGGTAATGGGTATCATATAAGTGTTTAGGATACATTAACCTTCAGTAAAAGCATAAGAAGCAACAGAATATTTAGATATTTGCAAAGTTTGTTGGGAGCCTAGAAGGAACATCCACACTGCAACATTCATCTGAGGAGAACCACTAGAATGCTTACAATTTATGGAAGTGAAAATTGAAATCAGACACAGGCTGAGGAAGGTAGAAAAGGTAGGCAGTGACTACGCCCTTAGGTGCGGAAGATGGCATAGCATTTCCAGCCATGAACTGACGCACCGCATAATCAGTTACAGGCAGAGCAGCCTACCATCCTCTAAAGACAAGTTGTAGCTGTGTCCCTGGCAAGAAGTTCAGTCCAGGAAAGCACATGCTATTAAAGAAGAAAGGTCAGCTGACCAAAATTTTAGTTTAAGCTGTCATTCCTCTTATGACCTAAAATGATCTTATAGCAACCACTTTAAGATTGTTGTAGCTATAGTACTATAGCGCAATACCCTTTTTGTCCATACCACAAACTAGCAATTCAAAAGTGCAGGATGTATATTGATGTCCTGGAGTTACAAGTACAAGTGTATGGCAATCCAAATAAAAATTTAAGGGTAATGAAAGAGGTTACACAAGAGTTGCCAACGAGAAATTAATTGTGCAGACAAGGCACCTTGCGACCACTGCCAGAATATGCCTTAAATAAAAATATATATTCAACACCCTCCTTGGACTACTTTGTTTGGCCATTTGTGATTGCCTGTAAAATGCAAATTTGCTCAACAATCGAGTAGGGGATCCAAAAGTGAATGACATTCCAATAAATCAACGACTAGAGGGGGCTGACTTAATGCAGCAACCGATAACCTAAAGAGACTGCTCCAAAACCCTCTCTATTCAGATCAAATACAGCTCTAAACAGAGAGTGAGGGCAATTGCACACAGGATTTGCAGTGAGAAAGAATTGTGAATCTGTCATGGTCCTGCTATCTTCTGGATTGTAAGGCCTAGTCATCTTAGAATAGTTTATCCAATTTTTGAGTAATCAGGCCTCACAAAAATCATTAACTCATTCAATACAAGCAAATAAAAGAATCGCAGCATAGTATAGAATTAAGTGCTAAGAACCAAAATGGGAAAAAGTACTATACCACTTGTACAGGCAACGTTGAAGACTTGAGTACCGCTGTCTTATATGGCAAGCAGCAACATTGCTTATTGAGTTCCCCAGAGTTTAGAGTTCCCTAGAGTTTAGTGATAACATTCTCAAAGCCCAATTTTGAGACCAGCAGTGGCTGTCGTAACCTTCTTATCCCCATGGCAAATGACTTGTGGGAATTCTAAGGTGACCAATTGTGCAGTAAGCTACCAGCTACACATTTCCTATAGACACCCTAGCACAAAAAGCAAAAAATGCTGAAAACCTTCTCAACTCTATAGGATCAAGCTCATCAGACCTCTTCAATATCCCTTAACGTACTCCAACTACTGGGTCACCATTCGTTAGGCACAGCTTTGCGCATCCTTCCTCGGATAATGTGCTTTCTGTGTACCCAGACAACTACACCATAGTAGTTCATATCACTGAAAGAATGTAAGAATTCCCTGCTCCCTCCAATATAACATAATCTCCAGTTATAATGTTGATCCATTCCATTGAACACTATAGCTTTGAGAGAGGGTATAGGAATTATCCCCAAGGATATCCTGAATCCAAACACCCACGAGCAAATTTGTTCTTTTTTTTTTAGCTCAAAGAAACGAAGCACCCAACATTGCTGTGCTGCTTTGCTTATGAAGAAGGAAGCAGCACAAGGCCATATTTATTAAAAACAGCCCGCCGTTGCTCTCAATCCATGCATTGGTCCACAAACCAGCTGCCTAGCACCACATAACACCTTGGCACCAAGGGGCACAGGTGTGGGCATTCTGTCTAGCATAGAAATTGCACTGTAAGCATGTCCATCCAGTACAAAATGCTATGCCTAGGCAAGGCAAATTCTTTAACATTCTGCACATTATTTGTGTCCTGTACAATCTAGCACACATGTAATGTATATTTTGACGCTAAAGCTTTTCTTGCTATTATAGTAGATCTTGGTTTGTGTTAAAAACCATTGGTGTTTGTGCTGATCCACCCACGTTACACCCAAGTTAATGCCTTCTTAATACAGATTGGTGGAAATCTGTATGTGGGCTTGTTGGGATGGAAAATACCTCTGTAAGGCTGAAGACATATACCCTTGCCCTGAGTGCCCAAATGTACTTTTGTCTTGATACACAGTGCTGTTGTTTTGTCATAGGCGAACACGGATCATGCATGTGTGCCATGACATAGGCCTGTCTCACGGATTGCAGTCTTGTTGGACTGGGTGGGGTGCCCAAAGCTCTACCCCCATGCTGGTAGAAGGCTACCGCCTTCACTAGGAGTAAAGCAGCAGTGGTGGCAGCATTCCATATAGTGATCAGTAGTAGTGAGCAGGATCTTTCTACCCTGTGTCACTGGAGTGAGGCCTACAGGCTCACTCACCTTATTAAAGTTCCACTGCTGTGTGTTTACCTCAACCCTTGTCCTACATCAGGTAGATGTGGAGTCCTGTACAGCGAGGGATTAGTGACTCTGCGCTGGTTGTATGTGTGCCTGGAAGGGTACAGTACAGGGACAGAGCAGTCCTGTGCAGTATTTGTGTGGTTAGTGCATGTGCTGGGTGTGGCTGTAAGGAATACATGACACAAGAGATGTAGTGCTGTGCAGTGTGTGCGCAATGAGAGCATGTGCTAGGTGTATATCTGCTTGCGTGAAGTACAATATCTGAAGGGTGAAGTGTGTGCAATATGCACATTGTAAGGGGTGTGCTGGCAGTGGGTTTGTTTGTAAATAGCACGCCCTGGTTAAATATAGAAAACCTGCAGTGCTGGACAGCGTGCACAGACTGAGAGTGTGTCCTCAATGCATGTATATGTAGGGGTACAATCGATGGAGGTACTTGTGCTGAATAGTAAGTGTGCTGAGAATGTACACTAAGTGTGCCTGCAATGGAGCAATCCATAGAGGATCCTCAAATCCCTTTTGAGAAGACCAGGCTTGCCTGGTGAAGACCTTAAGAAGGGAGGAATACCCCAGACAGGTTTGTGTATTACTTCATTACTTTGACATGGGTGGGACAGACACTGGAGGAAAAAAGGAAGAAACCTCCTTTACACTTAAAAAAACAGTTCTGTGATTCAGTGATAGAACACAAGGAAGGGGCCTGGACACATCTCAGGAAGGGGGATGGGGCTGATGTGGGAATCATAAACAGTAGGACTAAGAGTAGGGCTACCGATCTGGGATTAACCTTTAGATGCACATATCATTGTGGCTGACATCCAGGTGTGAACTCTGCTCACTCCAATGAATTGTGTTGTGGGACAATCTACTTTGGAATATTGCCTGCTGTGACAGATGGCCTTTCATAAGTAAAGAAGAAAAGGAGAAGTGTACACTTAAAAGAAGCAGAAACCTGACATATCACTTCAAAGAATTAGGCCTTAATTACATTTTGGTGTCTGGAAATGGACTATATGAAGGGGAGGTTGAGATTCCAAACTTGTCATCTGCCAAACAGCCAGACGGAATGCGTGAGAAGGCAAAACTCTGCAAGACTTCTGCCTGTGACCAAGACTGGGGGCGAAATGTCGGCTAATCTCCCTACTGGGTGACAAGACATCACCCAGGACATCAAGATCTCCTGCCCTGGAGACTGAAGCGCCAGCGCCTGCCTGCTACCAAGATCAGTGTGCCATGTGAGGAAGAGTAGAGCATTGGAGGGACCGAGGTACAGTAGGGAGCCCAGCAAGAGGATTCCCTGAGTGAGGTGTGAGGCTCTGCACCAATTGGGTAATTGCCTGTGGGTCGCGTGTGTCAGCTCTGTGACCCTGATATGCCAATAGAAGGCCGCTGGAAACTGAGCTGATAGAGAAGGACTGTGCGAACCTGGGCAAACCATTGCATAAATAATGACTTTTCTATATGCAATGTTGGCCTTGCTTTACTCCTGAAATGGAAGAATGTCCATCAAGGCAGCATTGTATCCATTTCACTTTGCAGAGTTCTTATGTCACGTTTCATATGCAGACAAGAGCATGAACATATTTTGATGAGCACACTGCTGTTTCTCTAGAACTATAGGAATCGAAAATGTGCTTTCTCCTCTATGGAACAGCGCACTGACGCCATAACAGTGGAGGTTGTCCTCATCAGAGCAGACCTCTCCAAGATAAGCAACAAAGTCAAACAACTCAAAGTCACCTCATCCAGTCTGGTGGACAATGTCTCACAGCTACAAAGTGAGCTTCGGGATCTCCAAGTCTTCAAGAAACAAGCGGATGATTTTGAAGGACGCTCTCGGAGAAATAATGTACGCATTGTTGGGGTGCTGGAGAAGGCGGAGGGGAAGGCAGCGGACCTATTAGTGAAGGACCTCATCACGAACCACCTTTGCCCCAAGGGCCTCTCTCGGCTATTTGTGGTCGAGAGGGCCCATAGAGTCCACGGCGGAAGACCAAAGCCGGGGGCTCCCCCGAGACAGATCCTGGCCCGGCTACTAAACTTCAGTGACTGTGATGTCATCCTTCAGAGCGCCAGGGCAGCCCCCGCTCAAATATGACAATGCTATGATCTCCTTCTTCCCCGTCTTCACCCAAAATTTTCAGAAGCTCAGGCGTTCCTTCCTCGCAGTCAAGAAGCAGCTCCGGGACAGGGGAATAAAGTACTCAATGCTCTTCCCGGCTCGCCTGCGTGTGGAAGCAAATGGTAAGGCTTGGTTCTTTGACCGCCCTGAGGAGGCGATGGCAGGCTGGAGGGGTGGCAAGATGTGAGAGATCATATCGCTAGGTGAGGACACTGTATTGTTTGACAGCTGGGAGGCTACTCCGACCTGTACGATGTTTTTCTTGGCCTTTCATCGGATAGAGTGGTGGGAGAATGCTGGGAATGCCAGACTTTAGTGCCGTCATTCCCATCACCTCGACGGGGTGAACTTTCAATGGGGGACATTTGGACATGGGAGTGCTCTAGCGGAACACATGATTAAGACCAGCTATCTTGAGGTTTGAGCAGGTTGCGGGAGCGATTACTCCCTACAAGTTACCTTTTTTATGGTTCGCAAGTTGGGTGACAGGCGCTCTGCACAGTTGTTGTATTCGGGCAGTTGGGGGCTCAGAATGCAGGGTAGCAGGGAGGGGGGACTTAGGGTTGGGGGGATGGGAATGTTTCAAAGGATTGTTTCTTTTTGTTTTATTTGTTTGTTAGTTGAGATTAGGCAGCTGTATATCTTGCACCCAATACGCTTGTACCATAACCACACACATGCTCACGCAATTTAAATTACTTAGCTGGAATGTAAATGGACTCGGAGATAGGCTGAAACATACATTGGTCCTCCAATTCCTTAAACGGCACTCCCCGGATGTGGCGCTTCTTCAGGAGACCCACTTGAAGGGACTTACGTGCAAGGCCCTCAATCGCTGGGGCTATAAAATGATCGCACACACAGGTTTTACCACTAGCTCCCAGGGGGGTTGGTATCCTTCTTAAAATATGTGCCCCTTTGTAGTACAACATATCCGAACAGATGATTGAGATAGATATGTTGCTGTTACGGGTAGAGGGGAGGGACGCGTCCTCAACTTAATCTCTGTTTATGTTCCCCCCGGTCTTCAGCACCCAACGTTTACAGATTTGGGATTGCTGCTCCTGGGCCTCCCTGAGGGTCTCCTTTTAATTGGCGGGGATTTCAATGCGGTAGTTTTCGGGCTCCCTGGTCCGGCACCCCCCGAGGGACTTCCTTCCTCACACCGCTGGCTGCCTGACTTCCTTGACTCCCTGGGGCTGACGGACACATGGAGGGCACTCTACCCCACCACTACACAGCACACTTTTTTCTCGGGTGCCCACAGGAGCTTTTCTCGCATTGACTATGTGCTCACCCCTGCCACGCAAACGACATACATCCGGGAGGTCAACCATCTTGCCAGGGATATCTTGGACCATTCCCCCTGTGGGTACAGTTGGGGTGGGGGGACCTACAGACTGGGGGTGTAGCGCCTATAAACCCATGGTGTCTGTGGAACCCACGGGTCAGGAAAGAACTCTTGAAATCTATCCGGCTGTATTTTCAGGAAAACCAGGGATCCGTTGATTCCCCCCAG
Organism: Triturus cristatus; assembly: GCF_964204655.1. Lineage (NCBI taxonomy): Eukaryota > Metazoa > Chordata > Amphibia > Caudata > Salamandridae > Triturus > Triturus cristatus. The sequence goes on from NC_140588.1 coordinate 89,983,759, forward strand.
ATACTATGGGAGGCTTTTAAATCAGTTGTATGGGGCAATGCCATATCTCTCATTGCCGGTACTAAGAAAGAGAAACATAGGGAATTGGAAAAGATAGAATCTGACATGTTGGATCTGGAGAGACTTTCCAACGGGATTCCATCCCCAGAAACATTACACCTCTTACACCTCAAAAGGGAGGAATATAAACACCTGGCAACAGATAAAGCAAAGGAATGGGGTACGCAAAGGGAGGGTAGGATATACGAATGGGGAGACAAGGCTGGCAAACTGAGCGCATGGCTCGACAAGAAGGAAAAAGCCAGCCGACTAGTCTCTGAGTCGACGGGGAAGGGAGGTTGCGTAATTAGGGACCCAATAGCAATAGCAGAAACGTTCGCAGAGCACTTTAATACAATCTACGGCTCCGCGTCAACCATGAGGGAGGAAGACTCTAGAGACCAATTGCGAGACATCAAATTGCCAACGCTCTCCTCTGACGACCGCCTATACTTAGATAGCCCTATCACGACTGCGGAGATTGCGCAGGCCATCCGGAGTCTTAAGTCAGGGAAAGCCACGGGTCCCAACGGGCTCCCCATCGAACTCTATAAACTGTGCCCAGACTTGTTTTCCCCCCATTTAAAGGCTATGTACGATGACAGCAGACTGGTAGGCACTTTCCCACCGGACCAACGTCTGGCTTCGCTGGTAGTCATCCACAAGGATGGCAAACCTAGAAATCTCTGTTCTGCTTATAGGCCCATCTCTCTTCTTAATGCGGAACCCAAAATCCTCGCCAAGTTGCTGGCAACCAGATTAATAAAGGTCATAAATGATTTGGTGCACACTGATCAGTCGGGTTTTATGCCCCAGCGTAATACAGCATGGCGTGTTGGGTAGACTTGACACGATTCAGGAAGATGCCATCATCCTTTCTTTGGATGCCTCGATCGCATTTGATACCATAAAATGGCCATATCTCATGGCGGTGCTTGAAAAGTTGGGTTTCGAACCATTTTTCATCTCCTGGGTGAGACTCTTTTATGCGGCACCGCAGGCGCAGGTAGTAGTGAATAACAAACGCTCTGAGGCCTTTACACTTAGCCGGGGCACTCGTCAAGGGTGTCCCCTGTCACCATTATTATTTGCATTGTCCCTTGAGCCCTTGGCGGCCTGGATTCGACAGGACCCCTTCATTCAAGGCCTGCGGTGGTCTGCGGAATGGGAAGACCGCATATCCCTATATGAAGATGACATACTCCTTTTTTAGCTTCCCCCCATCGATCACTCAGGAGCATCCTTGACATCTTTGCGGTATTTGGGTGTTATTCCGGGTTCTTGATTAATTGGGACAAATCCATACTTTATTTGCTCAGGGGCCTCCCCTTTTGTTTATTCGATGATTTCCCCATCCAGATAGTGCAGGATGGTTTCCGTTATCTGGGAATATTTGTTACCCCTGACCCTAAGTTGCATTTCGAGAAGAATTTGCGCCCACCCCTACAGTGGCTACAGAGAGATATTGTCACTTGGAAGACGCTCCCTCTTTCGCTCCTGGGACGGGCAGCATTATTTAAAATGATGGCCCTGCCCCGCTTCCTGTATGCCTTGCAAAACACGCCCAACCCGGTGCCAGCTAGTTATTTTAGGGAAATCGAGAGTCTCCAGAGGGAATTGATCTGGAACGGGACGCCCCGTATAGCGCACAAGAAATTAATCCTCAACTGGTTCGACGGAGGCATTAGCCTCCCGGACATAAAGAAATATTATTGGGCCTCTAAAGTGGCAGCCATCAACCAAGCCACCTATCGCGACCCCTTCGATCTGGGATACGCCATGGATAGGTGGCTGCTGCCAGGCGGGACGTATGGCGTTGCCCTTTACTCTGCCCGGAAAAAACTTTTGCTCACTGGCCCTACGAGTCATGCCGTACGGATTTGGCATGATGTCAATAAAAGCATGGGCTGGGAAGTTAGGCTAACCCTCGCTACCCCATTGTGGGATTCGGCACAACTCGGCCAGCTGAGGACCTCCAAGGAGTTCGGTAGATGAGATCTAATTGGCATATCGCGCATAGGTGATCTCTGGTCTAAGGGGGACGTGGTGCCATTTTCAACTTTACAACAATGCTATGAAAATGCAGACTCAGAGTTTTTTTGCTACCTGCAGATTCGTCATGCCCTATACTCGGCTATCCTGAAGGGCACCTCACTCCCTGACTCCTCCCCGCTTGAGGATAGACTCCTGGATGGCTACTTGCCGAAAAAGGCAGTCTCCCTTACTTACAAGAAGCTCCTCCACAATACCCCTGATCCCCTCGAAACACTTAAGGGGACATGGTTGGCAGACGGTCTTGAAATGGACGAAGACGAATGGCGGGAGGCAGTGGCATCCCCCCGGGAGGTGGGTATATCCGCTCGATTACGTCTAGTTCAATTGATCTCACCACTTCTGAGAAGACCTGGGTCTCTCTGGGTCTTTCGGCTGCAAAAAGGGTCATTGCGCAACACTGGGGATCTGGCACACCACCCACATTGATTCAGTGGAAGCAAAACATGGACTGGTGCATGTTTCGTGAAAAGACTGTGTACGTTGCAAGAGGTTGTCCAAAAAAGTGGTCTGCAATCTGGGGGGCATTGAACTCATACAGAGGGGACATTTGTGAAGCCCCATTGGTGCCCGCTGACGATGAAGACCTATCCTCGTGAGTCCCAACATGAGATCTATATTATGTATTGTTCTCGATGATTCTCAACATGTGTGTTGTTGGTATATGCTGTACTATTTCTTCCATTATCAGTGCTGCTTTCTCTTTATGTTTTCAATAAAAAGAGTTATAAAAAAGAGAAAATGTGCTTGCGCAAGGCAGGGATCTATACTACATTTCCCATAATAGCTTTTCTTAATATTAGGATATTTGTAGGTTCTTCTGTATGCAGGGCTCCTCCAGGCATGAATGTGAAAATATGGAAATTAGGGACTAAAAGATTATTGACAGCGTACACTTCAGCTTTACTGAAAAAATGTGTCTTGTGATATTGTGGTATAGCCTAGACTATGCACACCCAGCTATCTAGTTTTTGACCACAGTAAGTAACTATTCTCTGGGTGTTGTGTGTCTTTCATAGGTCCTTATTTTAGAGGGTGTAAATTTTTTAAGCAATGCTTAATTTTTAACAATAAATAAATAAATAAATAAATAAATAAATACGTGTAGGATGCCAAACTTTTTCGGCGATGTCTGTCGACGATGCTCTCAAATGCCACGGTTGCTGCTTACCAAGATGTCCTACTTTTATTTCTACCGCATGCATATTTGCTCAACCACCCTATTCTTCCTGTCTCTAGCTTGCTCTTTCAGGTTCTTTTTCATTCCTGCATTTTCCACTTGTCGTGTTTTCCTACATTTGTCTTATTTCCCTGTTCACGCTTTTCTGCGTTTCTCTTCTTGTTCTTGCTGTGGGTGAAAGTCTAACAGTGAAAAATAAGTCCCGGTCTCCAAAAATGTGTACCTGCGTGCACACAGGTGCATGAATTTAACACTACATTTAAGCACCACATCAAGATATAGTTGATGGTTTTTCTCACAGACTTAAATATGTTTTTCCATTTTCAGGACAAATTGCTTCTTAACTAGGGTCTCAGCGTCTAAAGACTTTCCAAGTTCAAAGTCAGGGCAGGTGAATTTGGGAATACAATGTCAGAATTTTCAATACACTGTGTATTTGGACTGAGAAAGCAAATCTCTTGGTAATGTGGGCAGAGACGGGGCATTCCTCCCCTTTCTAGCGTGCAGGGAGCGCAATAATGCGTTACACCTATTTACCAAAACATCCAATGGTTAGTAAGGCCGAGACACGCAGTAACACTTTGACACGTTTCACTCGGATTGTGCAGGCTGTGGTCTTCAGTAGGTGCAGCCAGCAGTTCCATGCAAGCACATTCTCAATGGAACTGTTTATGAAGTGGTGACTACTGTCCCTGCTAGGGACACGGGTCACATTACTGGCACAGTAGAATATGTTTTTGCTAGTGTGGATGTCTCCTGCCAATTCCCCTCCCTCACCCCAGCATTAACGTGTTTTTCCAAGGAGATGCCATCCATTTGTTGCCTTGTTAATATACATGAGGCTGCCAGATTGTGTGGTTTTATTTTATATTTTTACAAAAAAACTCTGTGGGAAGGGGTCTTTGAGCTTCTCTTTCTCCTTAAAGGGCGAGTTTGGTTGTAGTAGTGTAAGGTAATAATTGACCTGTGACCAGCCTCCTTTGAGCATCATACCCCTTATTTTTCAATAAGCATATATGTCTTTATTTTGTAGCCTGCTTTTTAGTGACGCATGAATGCCTATTTTTAAAATGTCACAGTTCTACCATCACTCTGTAAATCAGTGCCGAGGGCAATGCAATAATCTGCAGAAACAAATTAGTCAAGTTATATATTTTTTGTAGCAGCAGAAGAGATAGCACAAATGAGACACAGTTTAATGAACCAACGAGGGTTTGACAGGTGCACGTCGTAGATCAGGTAATAGCCCGCCGCATAACAAAGCATAAAGTGTCCCGCGCCCATGAATCTCGCGATAATGCGTTTCTAATGGCTGTGAATCAAGGCGCAAAATGGCGAGGAGTTTAAGACCTGCCACATACCCTCATAATTCATGTTTATTTATTGCAAGAACATTTTACGACGGAGATATTGTTTAATCACTTTGATGTATGCAGTCCTTTTATAGCACCACGTTTTATGCAGCGGTGCTACTTGAAATCCAATTCAATGACATGATACAAATCTCCTTGCCCTGGATGGTTAGTTACAGCGAAATACAAAGAAGTGTGTCCTGGTAAAGAGATGCAGACAGACTCAATCTGAAGTCAATTTCAGGATCTTATTTTCTTTTTTTTCGGCGCATTCATTCCCGAGGATATAGTGTTGCTGTAAAAATCAAAGAAAATGGCTTTCCCTGATGGAAATTCTATGTTTGCCTGATTTTATTCATCTATTTTCGTTTCATCAAACATGCACGCATATCTTTTTGGGGAGATTTACACAGACAGATTTACAACGAAAACAATAATAGAATAGCTGGTCACACGGACATATTAAACCTATACCTTCTTAACTAGGTGAGAAGTTCAATGCAGCAGATTTCTAGTCGTGGGAGCAGTGCCTAATTTATGGAGTTGACACCAACATTAATTGTTGGGGACCGTGACTTATTTTTCATTGTATTAGTTTGACCCTAAACAAGAGAGTGAAAGCCAGAGAAAGGAGACAGAAAGAGGAGAAAGCTAGAAAACTATAACAAATCAAATATTCAGGAATAAAAAAAGAACCCACAACCCCGAGATATAGAGACAGGAAATGTAAGGTGGGGAAGAAAGATGCATGGGAAGGAAACAAGATTATGCAACTTTAGTATTCCACATTGCACTCCTAAGAAACACATTGGGCCCGTACTTATGTTTTTTTTTTTTACAAATTAAGCACTGGACTGAGAGCCACTGCACATCGGGGCTTGAATTAAGTCATGGTCAGAAGTGTAAGTGCTGACAGTGTCTTATTTTAATTAAGCTGTAGTTCTTAATTTGAGCTGGTGATTTCTGGTGCTGCAAGCTGCAACTTAATTGTCAACACCAGCACTTATGACGGCTGCCACATAGTGGCGCTGTTTGTGTAATATAGAGACAAGCACAACACAAGTTGTTTATTAATCTATTAGATAATAAAAACAACTTATACTTGCCTCCTAAGATATTCTTATAGATTTGGGGGGCCTCAAATAGTCTGAATTGCCACATTTGTGACCATGTGATGGCTAATAGTTGTCTATGTAGTGTTGTTGACAGCATTGGCAGTGGTAATGGGTGGTGCAAGCTGGAGTTGCCTCCTCACAAGGGCCTTGGCACTTATGATTTTACAAATTAAGCACTGTGTTAGTGTGAGACGGCTGTCCCTCCATCAGTTACAGGGCATGGACAGTGCCTGCAAGGAAGTGCCATTTGTTTGTTGCCATTCTGACTATGACTAGCGCTTTTGCCGCAGAGGGTCTGAGCTCTTGTATAGGTTGAGGGATAAAGACTTTGAATTGAATATAAAAATGTCCTAGCAATTGGGTTGTATTTAGGTACAACTACTATGTTGAGCCTAATCCTCTTTTGAAGTCAGAGTCAATGGAGAAGATAGAAAATGCTGGTGTTCCTGGCCCACCCTCAAAAGTCAACTGGTAAGATGTCTTGGAGAATTAATTCTTACGGCTAACAGCCAATGTAATCTTGAGTCTGGTGTGATCTGAAGGTCAAGATGTGGAATTCCAGAAAGACCATCTCATCCTTTTATGGACTGTAAACGGAGCTCTATAAACCTAATAATTGTTACAACTCTTCCTTAAAATACTTACAAACACCAACAAAGTGAGCTACAAGAAGCAAGTGCAGCTGCATGCAGTGGCGGCTCCCCTGCTAAGGTGGAGGAGTGTCGCCCCACTGCTCCGCAGCAGGAAACATAAAATGATAATAACTCGCGTTATTTTCATTTGAAGTTTCCTTCTGCTGCGGCAGCTTTATGGGCGGGGTGGGACTGCTCCACGGACAGAGGAGCAGGGGAGGAGTGGTTTGCCCATTCCTAAGTGCGCAATGACTGTTTGGTTGGCCCTCTCGAGCCGCATGAAACAGTCATGCACACTTCCCATATTCTCCATGCAGGCTGCATTACAGCCTGCATAGAGAACATGCCCAGGCCACAGAAAATATGGAGAGTCTCCCACTTCGTTTAAAATAAAAGCTATTGTGCGGACCCTTCAGGTTCCCGTTCTTGATGAGAAAAGGGCCTAGATGGCACAAAAGTAATTTTAGGAACAACTCAGTGGAGACGGAGTAATTGGGGATCTGACTTATTATGTGCTCTACTAATATATACATCAATGCAAATTTTCCAGTTTGCCTTATCTAGATGTCAGCTCCATTATTGGGATTTTGGAAACCTATGTGTAGCACCATTCAAGTAGATCAAGAGGCAGAATAGTTTACTTAATATCTGTAAGACCGGACATAACAAGTAGACATAACATTTAGGATTTGGCAAGCACTAGCATTTGTCTAGGTACCCAACCTTTGCATAATTTGCCTGCTCACTCCGACATTACACAGAAGAACGAAACATATTTAAATAATTATTAGATAACCCCAAACAGGACATTCTACATTTGGTGAGCAGTTAGCTTCCTTAATGCAGCTTTCTTCAAAGTTCAGATTCAGAATATTTTAATTCAAACCATTGCAACATCTAAACTGTGCCCTCAATTACAGAAAAAAATATTATTGTAAACACAGAGAGGCAGAGAATGGCTTTAACATACCAGATCATATACAATAACATCATAGTTAATTTTTCGAACTGACAGTTTTCCATAGTATAATGTTACAATGCTATAAAGGTTCAATACAATTTACCAAGTGCTAAATCCATTTATTTTAGAAACCTGCCTAAAACCTGTGGATCAACAGTGAAACTGCTTCTGCACGCCTCCTAATATCTAACCTCCTAATCGATTAGATATTGGTTCCAATTATATACTACAAATGCTGTATAACCCTTGGCAGGGACATGGAATATGTGCCAGCGATTTCACATTGCCTGGTTAAATGCTGCACATTTAGTTCCCCCTTCTTTCAATCCAGCCAAACCTGAAAATTAGGGGGAATATTTATTAAATTAGTGGTGCAGGGCACCACAGCAAATCACCTTGCTGCGCTGCCCTGCATCACTGGGAAAGGGCAACAATGTGCCGTATTTATTCAATACGATGCATCCCTGCCCTTTCCCCTTGCGTTGGTGCCGTTTTGGCAGCCTTGTACCAATGCAGGCACACTTGCACTGGTGCAGTGGTGCCTCAGGTGCAAGCAGGATTCTTTTTGTGCAGAAATGGGAACCTTCCTGCATAAAAAGAATTGTGATAGGCTCTTTCCTCTTTCAATGTGTGCTGCAGAATACAGCACATGTAAACAGAGAAAATAACTAGGAGACATTAAATATATTTCTCCTAGTTATGCCTCACCTTGGAGGAGTAAGATTTTGGTGCATTCCCAGGTTTACAAGTTCTTGTAAATCTGGGAATGTGTCAAAAACCATTGGAGTTACATGGGAACACCCCCTGCAAAGCCCATGGAATGCATCTCTTGCTCAGAGAAGGCAACACAGTGATTTGCACTGCATTGCCTTACTCCAGATTTTTGAAGCCATTCAAAGCCACGGAAAGTGGCTTTGTGTGGCTTTATAAGTCTGATTTGAGGCTTGCATCATGCATGTACCACTTTGCGTGGTGGAAACATGGCACAAGCCTCCCTTAAATATGCTCCTAGTAATGGAAATAGGCAAAAAAAAACAGGCTAGCAGGTTTGTGTGTCTAATGAAAAGAAATTAGAAGATTTAGATTATTCCTGCCATTGGTTGAAGCATATGAAGATAGTTTTAACCTTGCATTCCTTTTCCTTTCCATCAATGCGTAATCTGCACATCAAGACGGAATGTTTGCCTGTTAAATTATTAAATTCTTCACCTGTGAAAATTGAAGCTTTGTATTTCAGAGAACTGAGAGCTGTAGGCTTATGACTGAGAGATCTAAAAATGCTTCCAGGGGTTAATTATCATGCAGCATACTACTTTTGATAATTTCCTGCAATATTAAATGCATTCTAATCTCTTTATAGAGATTGTATCCTAGCGACATGTGTGCCTGCGCTGTGCAGAGTCTGTCTGTAACACAACTGGTGCTCATGTAAAGCGCTCTGATACCTTTGGGTCAAGTTCGCGCTACATAAAAATAAAAAAAATATTAAATAAATAAAGAGAACTCTGTAAGACCCACAGTGCGCAATGTCTGCCCAGTTTGACCATTTATTATGTACAGTTATTGCCCCATAGTGAAGCATCACCAATAATTGTGATGGTATTCCCCGCAACACTGGACTGAGCCTGTGGCCCGTGAAGTTCCTGCTCAGATGTAGAAATGTAAGGCCTTTGATTTTAATGCATCACAATGAAGTCTTGACCTTCCTCTTTTTCCAAACACGATGCCAAGCTACTAGGGTGCTTGAAGGAGGTCTAGCTTTATGTTAAAAAAACCTTGACATTTCGTTGCTATTTTCCACCCAAATACCACTAGCTTGTGTTTTTTTCTTTGTTAACAGTAAGCGTGCTTGCAATGGGGAGAGCTGCCTCCATAAACAGGCCAATTGTTGTTTTCTCGAAGATGACTGCGTCATCCCCATTTTGTACTGTGAGGAGTGGGAGCTCGACCAAACATCCAAGTGAATGAATTAGTCAAAGGTAACCCGCTGCCAATGCCAGCAGTAGCCTTACTTTAAACCTTTATTCATGAGCCATTTTTCTGAAGTGACTCATAGGACCCATTTTTATCCAAATCTTCCTCTACAGGGTGATGATTGCCCTAAGTAGCAAGTCAAGTCAAACAAGCTTTATTCGATTTCATATAATGAATCATAAAAGCATTACAGACATTATAAAACAATTAAAAAGACATCAGTATCACAAGTAGCATGATTCATATAAAATTACATTATCATCTTGATTAAAACAGTTGTCCCTTCAGATATTCTTAAATTTAAATGACTACAGAATATTATATTAGAATGAATTTAAAACAAAAAACTCTCCCTCTTATCCATACCTCTTTCTGATTGTGATTGCTCCTTTAATAAAATTGAGGACACAGTAACAGATATCAGGGAATCCAGAGAAAGAATAAACCTAAAACCTTCAATATAAGAGACGGGTGATGAGCCCTCTATAAAGATACCAGAAATCTATCTCTCTCAGGTTTATACAGGCCACAGAACAAGGTAATGTGCAGAGTGCTTTGTTTTGTCATGTCATTACATGGGCATGATGGAAGATTATTTGCCCATCCGCATTTCTTCGGGAACGCGACGAGTAAATGAGTTGAGGACAAAAGTACCCTAGATAAAATCTATGTTGTGGGTTTGTAAATAAAATAGATCAGGTTGAGATTCTGTAACTAACTCACCCACTGTCGGATGACTTAAAGAAATCTACTGATTCAGTAACTGTAAATGGTTTGCACTCACTCTATTTCAGTAAGGTGTTTTCATAATAGAGTTTGCTTGCTGGGGCAAGTTAGCAGGATTAAGATAAAAATGAGCTAGATCCAATTTCTGAAATGCAGGGAATAAGCTGAATATTGGATAAGAGAAGATAATCTACACGACCTTGGACCTTGTAAATTTTAATTCTGGGATAAGCCAGATCTTTGCCCATAGCAGTGAAGGAGTCAAACAAAGCCTGTCTTCAATGTGTCCTAAGCCTAATTCGTGATGGCAGAAGGATGTATATGATCCTTTGGGTACTGTTAAAAGCCTTCGTATAAAATTGTTTTCTACCACCTAGAGCTTGGAGCAATTACTGTAGCCCCAAACCCTTGCCCCGTAAGAAGCAATCGTAAGGCATTTTGCTTTATATAAGGTAATCATCTCTTTAACAGGTTTACGACCCAAATGGCCTGCAAAAATGAAAGGGCCTTCATAGCTCTTAGTGGATCCCAAGAGATCTAGGAAATAAAAACGATTCCCAAGTATGAGAAGCTTGGGACTTTCCTAACCACCGTGCCCTGTACCTTAAATATTTTTGACTTAGTTCTCTTGAGACCGCTCACCAAATATATGATTTTTTATGGTTCACCTTTAGGTCCAGAGATTTCATAAAAAACTACAAAGGCATCAAGGGATTTCTATATACTGTTTGCTGTCCTAGCTATTAGGGCAGCATCATCCACATATAATAGTGTAGGGATAAAGTAACTCCCAACTTTGGGATAGTCAAGTTTTTCCTTCAATAAGTGGGGCACTAAACCATTCATCTAAATAAGAAAAAAGGGGCCAAACTACAGCCTTGACGTACTCCTTTCATTGATGGTATGGAGTTTGTTTTCTCATCATTTTGGATTGAAAGCATTAGATAGGTCCAGGAAGGCAAGATGTAAAGAGCTCTTCATGGACCTAGTGTATTTACTAACAATCAGGGACAAATTGAGGCATTGCTCAGTGGTGCCCAATCCGCCACCTAAAGGCGTACTGGACCTTGACAATACATCATTTTCGGCTGCCCAATCTTCTGTTCCTGACAGGAGGACTCTTCCTAAAACCTTTACAGTAGAGTCAATCAATAAAATTGGCCAGTAACATGCAGGGTCATTTTTATCCCCCTTTTTAAAAACAGGAACCACTGTTGCTTTACTCCAAGAACCAGGCAAACGGTCAATAATAAATTCTCTAAAACCATTTCTTAGTTTTGGGGCCAAGAGATTTGTATTAACCTTAAAAAACAATCTAAGGGCACCCCATCTGGACCAGGCGCTTTAAGGCGAATTCCCTGAGTAATAGCATTTTTCAACTCTTTTACTGAAATACCCTCACTAAAATGTGACATCTTGCCCGCATTTTCGGTGCCTACTGGTTTGTAGATGTTTAAAACTTGTACATCATTTGAAGTGTTAAAAATATGAGTAAAATGAGCCTAACGAGCTTCCCCTACAATCACAGATTCCATTTTTTGTAGAGGCATATTCTGAAAAGATCGATCGGTCTCCAACCTCCCAAAATATCCTCATGTCCTTAAGGAACTCTGCTGCAACTAGATCCATCCATGCTTCTGTCCTCAAGTCCTATTTTCTTTGATCAGTTGTATCCTTATATTACTTCCTGAGAGTTTTAACTAGCATTTTTGTCTCTGGGAACAGTTTGTAAAGCACCTTTACATCACTCTCTAGGTGCTTTTGAACAAGCGCTATCAAACCATCAAATTGTTGACTTTTCCTTATTACGGTAACTTTTAACCATGAGGCCAGATGATATAGCAATGCTGAAAATCTCATATAACTACAGCTGGAAAGTTTTCTTGAGTTAAACAACTGTTAATCAGTTTAAGGTTCTCAGAGATAATTTGTTTCTCAATAAACGATGGGTTTGCAGGACCCCATTTTAACCGAATGCCCTGGCTGGGGTCATATCTACTGAGAGCTTCCAAAGTTTGTTTATAACCTAAATTTACTTTAAAAAGTGCAACTAAAGGATCATGGTCGCTTGAACAATTGGGTAAAACATTGTATTCCTCCAGTAAACTAACAAAATCGCTGGATAATAGCATGAAATCAATGACACTATCATGACCCCACCCCCATAAGTCAGACACTGTATCGGAGGAGCAGAGACACATTCATTTCCAAAAGACAAGTCATATGTCAATTCTATGCACTTTAACGCCTCCTCATAAGGGGAATGGCCAAAATGTGACATTGGATAACCTTCGCTATTTTCCATACTGCATACCCGTGAACCACTATGTTTGCACATTGTGCAGTGAAAATCCCCAAGCCACATGATATATAGCATTACTTTAAACCTGTATTCGTGAGCCACTTTTCTGAAGTGACTCATAGGCACCCATTTTCTACAGGGTGATGATTGTCCTAAGTAGCAAGTCAGGTATTGGCCTTCTGCTGGGATGTGGGCCACAATACCTTATGGCCCACATTATCAAAAGTTGTTTAAAAATCTACAAAAGCTGCATAAGTGTGTTGTGAAAATGTCCCCAAATAAAGAACACCACACAAAGCATTTTTGGATGAATATCATGTTTGCTTCTCTAAACTGATAGACAAGTAACAGAATTTTCAAATAATAAGTTCAATATAATTTATGACACGAGTCATAAGATGAGATAGCTGGTATTTCATGTATTATTAGATAAATAGATTTGAAATTGTGTTATATAATAAATCATTGTAATATTTTTAATGTTTGCGACTAGTGTGCCTTTTGCATTGTACATTGTTTTCAATCCTTTTTGAGGGTAGCTGTTGTGTTTTATCTATTATTCCTTGGTGTGTGTGTAGCACACTGGATCTGTTCTGACCCTGCAAACCGGCCCAACACCAGTCTGATACAACTGAAGGTGTTTCTTGTCAGTTACTCAAGATTCTAACTCTTATGAGAGAAGTTTGTAGTAGCATGTGCCTCCTGACAACAAGCAGACTCTACCAAAGTTAAGGTTCTGATAACATACAAAACATGCACCAGATACCTTCTGATACAGCACTACTCCTCATAACACTGCACAAAACATGCACAGTTCTACTAAGGCCTGCATTCATTCACCCATAGTTCTGCTTTTGATAAAGCATCAACTCTCTCACTCAGATCTCTGCATTTGATAATCACCACAAAGGGCCAGATGTAGGTGGCTAAATACCTGTCGGTAGCGGCGAAATTCGGTAAATTTCAGCGTTACTGACCGGTATTTAGCCATGTGCGATGTAGGTAAGTAATCAGTAAATAAGGAATCGGTAAATACCGATTCCTTATTGCTCTTGCATTTAAGGAATCGGTAATACCGATTCCTTAAATGCAATGTAGGAAGCACTGAAAACAGTGCACCTCAGCCTTAAGGAATTGCTCTTTATCACCAACTTCAAGTTGGTGGTAAGTAGCGATTTCCTTACAAAAAGCACTTTTTTGCTATTTTTAATGTGTCATGTGGCACACATCCATGCCCTTAGGGCATGTATGTGCGCTACATTTCAGGGGTGCAGCAGGGTGTCCTTTGGACACCCTGGCACCCTTGAAATACCTCCCGCTATTAACGATTCAGTAATACCGAATCGCTAATAGTGAATGTCTTCACATTCATTCCTATGGGCCTCCAAGCCCATAGAAATGAATGGGTAGGTATTCCTTATTACCGGATCTCAATTATTGATTCGGTAATAAGGAATATTAAGGATTCGGTATTTTTTACCGAATCTTTACCTACATTGGAAATACCGATTTCTTATTACCGAATCGGTAAAATTCGGTATTAAGGAATCGGTATTTCACATTTACCTACATCTGGCCCATAGTCATTTGCTACTTCCCAGAAGTTCAGCAGTTGCAAAAACATTAGGAATGTCCATAAGAGACATCATGCTTCCCAATGGAAGCTTGGAGGCACAACAAGAAAGTGTTCGCACAGTTATGGAACTTTTGTATAAGAATTACCTTGGCGGTATTCAAAGATAATGGATGTTTATCTTTACCCAACTTAAAGGTGCTGTTTTATTGACCTCAAAATGATGATAGGTTTAATGTTGAAGCATTTACCATGTGACCATGGGGGTCATACACAGTTTTCAGGACGAAGATCTTCTATGTTGTCATTACACACACACACATTTCTAGATCTGCATTACTAATATATTTGACTAAAAAGCTAATATTTAGGAAAGAGTACTAAAAGTGAAAAAGGCACTAGTCCATGTGCATCACACAAAGTTCACCTATGTTCTTTGGTTTCTTTTGACCGTTCAGTATTTATTTATTTAGGGGTATCAAATGTAATGGAACCGCAGCACAGAAACACACCTTACTGCACTATGTTGCCTGACACAGAGGGAGCAGAATGTGCCATATTTGACATTATTTGGAGCACTCCTGTTCTCTCTTTGTGCTAGCACACTGAGTACAGCGTAGCTCCAATGCAGGTACCCTTAAACAATGGTGGAAGGCTGCAGGTGTTGAAGGAAGGATTGCTTTTGTGCAGGAAAAGACACATTCGTGCTCAAAAACAATCCTCTGAGGTTTTTGCCTCGTTACAAGGAGAAATAAACATCTTTCTCCCTGTTACACCTCCCCTGGGAAAGAAGAGTATTTTGAAACATTCACAGGTCTACCATTCATAGTAAATCTGGGAATGTGACAAAACTCATGGGTGGATACGTTGGAACACCAACACTCCACCCACTGAATGCCTCCCAGGGGCAGAGTAATTCAAGGCAAAGACATACGCTGCCTTCGCGTTACTCCAGGTTTACCAAGCCATGCAGGACCACGCAAGGGTGTGTGAGTGGTTCGACCATGTCATGAGTGATGTAATATGTGAGATCATAAGCAGTACATTGCGGGAGCATAAGTTATAGTTAGTTCTAGTAACTATAGCTGCTGAATTTTAAAACTTTTGAATGAGTTAAATCTGAGCTTAACCATAATGTCCTGTAGCCTTTGTTTATGTATATATTCACAGAAATACGATTATTTGTTTGACAAAGATGGAAGTATATCTATGCCGCCTGTAACAGTACTAGTTACTGTGGATATCAGCGAAAGCGATGTCTCTGATGGGAGCTTATCAGATGCACCAACATCAGCAGTTGACATCGTGGCCAGTCAAGTTCCTCCTAAGAAATTGAATAATAATTTTTTAGCCCAATTCCTAATGATGAATCAGGGACGGACAGAACTATATCAAGAGCAGATTGGTCAGAGAGGCAGAGGGCGAGGCGGCAGAGGAAAAATAAGAGGAATAAGCAGGCCAAACAGAGAAACAAGAAAAGAAGCAGGAACCCCAATGGGAATGGTAACAAGGGGCAAAAAAGCTCAATCATGACTGTCGTCAACCTCTCTAAGCGAACTCTATCTGAGGAAGAAAGAGAACTTCTTGGCCTAGGTTTGTCCTTTTGCCCCACTTCTAATTTTAATTTTGTACAAACAAGGATAGATTTGTTCTATTTTTCACGCAAATTAATATTAAAGAAATGGTTTGATACTAAGCATAACAAAGCTGAACTGGCATATGAAGGCATACCTTTGAGCAAACTTAACATTGACGATATTGAAGTTTTACATGCTATGTCATCTATGTCTGATCTAGAAATGGGTGATGAAAATGAGATTTTGAATTTAGAAGATTTTGATATTGATCCTAATGTCAATCCAGGTAGTCACTTTAAACCCAAATCAGTTTTTCTACCAAATATTGATTGTGATGCAATTGAGGTATTTATAAGGGGTGTCCTTAGTGACTTAAAGAAAATGAGATATATCAAAACTCCTGCTTTTAAGAAAAACTTGAAATGGGATCAGATAAGAGCACAGCAGAATTTAAAATCAGACAATACCATTGTGATTCGCCAATCCGATAAAGGCGGTAATGTTGTTGTTCTAGATAAATCAGCATATATGAGTGAAGGATACAGACAGTTGGCAGATCAAACATGTTATTCCATCTCTGATAGGAGAGCGATAGCGCAATCTAATTTGAAATATGGTGAGCTTTTGGTTGAATGGAGAGAGAGGGGACTATTGGAGTGGGAGGAATTTAACTATCTCATGTGTCCTCAACCCAGGATCCCCATTTTGTACCTACTTCCCAAATTACACAAGGACCCGGTCAATCCTCCTGGTAGGCCCATAGTTTCATCTATTGGTTCCTTGTTGGAAAATACATCCCGGTTTATTGACCATTATTTACGGCCTTATGTGGTGGGATTGCCAGCATATTTACGGGATACTACACATTTTTTAACAATAATTGATGGGATTCATTGGGAGACTGATTATACTTTGGTTACTCTCGATGTTGGCAGTCTTTATACCAGCATACAACATCAGTTAGGTTTAAGGGCTGTCAGACACTTTTTAAAGACCCGTTCTATCTCGTTATTCCATCATTCGGAAATGATTCTTGCTATGATTGAATACTGTCTGACTAACAATTTTTTCTTGTTTGATGATGTCATCTATCAGCAGTCACAGGGCACAGCTATGGGCACCTGCTTCGCCCCCAGCTATGCTAATTTAGTTATGGGCTGGTGGGAGGAGCAGGTGGCCTCTCAGTTGACAGAATTTGCTAACTGTGTCCTGTGGCTGCGATATATAGATGTCATATTTTTAATCTGGAAGGGTGACATTGATTCTGCAAGCGCATTTGTCAGGAAACTCAATGACAATGTCTACAATTTGGTCTTTACAGAACACATTAGTAGGGCCACTGTCGAATTTCTGGATATTGTAGTGGAGATAAAAGATCATACCATTCATACACATCTATTTCGCAAAAAAACTGCTGGAAATAGTATTTTGAGTGCTTCTAGCTCACATCCTGGTAAGCTGGTTTACAGTATCCCTTATGGCGAACTACTGCGCGCTAAGCGTAACTGTAGTACTGACAGCAGCTATGCAAGGGAAAAGGAAACTATGATACAACGCTTCAGAGAGAGGGGTTACCATCAAAGAACTATCACTGAGGCATGCAACAAAGTCACACGTAACCAGTTACTGCATCCAGTGAAACGACAAACTGAGTCTGAGGTTTTGTGTTTTATCACTATGGATTCAGGACAAGCGCAGGATGTGCACCATATCTTAGAGAAACATTGGCATGTATTGTTAACTGACAGCAATCTGCAGAAATATTTGAATAATCATCCACAAATCACCTTTAAAAGGAATAAATCACTAAGTGATAAGTTAAGCCCCAATTTGGTCACTAATACTATCAAACCTATGATTGGTAAACGTCCCGGCTTCTGTTGTTGCAAAAATTGCAAAGCATGCAAAAACAGCATTGATTGTACTGTGTTGCACATTTCCAGCATCAGTAAGGAATTTATCAACAGGAAAGTCCTTACTTGTAATACTATGTACTGTGTTTATGCACTGATTTGTCCATGTAATAAGGCATATATTGGTAGCACAATTCATCGTACCAAGAAAAGAGTGCTTGAACACATTAGAGCAATACGTCATAATAACAGACAATATCCTGTTGCTCGACATTTTTTTGACTAGCATTCTCAGAATGAAAGTTTGCTGAGAATGGTGGTTATCGATGCTGTTTTTGACAATGCCCGCGGAGGAAACAAATTACTTCATTTGAGACAATTGGAGTCTAGATACATTGTGGATTTGGAGACCATGTCTCCGAAGGGGCTGAACTCAAGTGAGGAACTGTCTGTACACTTACATAACCAATAATTTGTATATGCTATGAACTGTGCAAAATGTTGCTGTTGTAAATATCTTTGGTTTTTTACTAAAATGTAATTAATTTTTCTATTAGGTATCGGTATCTACTTTTTGAGCGGGCTACTGATGAACTTAAGTACTTGGTCTGTGCACAATTTGATTATTGATTTATTAGCCCACTTGGGCATTTTGCCACCTGTGTACTGTAAGCTGGACTGTGATTATAATCATGTATATACTACTTGCCCACTGGGGCATTATGTGGGTATTTCATTTATTTTGTGAATATTATTTCATTCACGAAAGTTTGTATTTTTTGATTGGTTATGCATTATTAATCATTAATATTAAGTGCTGCCACTCTGCAATGTAGCTTCAGTGGCATAGTGGCATTGTGGTAACTGCAGTGAGACATTACAACTGAATCATGTAATAGTGCTAAGATGGCCACCACGTTCTCTGCTCTGTTCTATTCACCATTGGTGTACTGATTAGTCCGTTTTTTATGTTGATAGCAATGGTTTCAATGTAGCTGTCACATAACTTTGCTTCAAGCGTGACCAAGGTGAAAGCTGAAACGCGTAGCGTTATTGCAGTCAATAAATCCACTTAACTGCAATCTTCCAAGGTGTCCGTGCGTTACTTTTCTATCGAAGAGTGTGGGGCGATATATTTGGGGCTGCCGGTTACCCCTGCACGGACCGCCCTGCCAAACAGCCTTCTATCTTTACCGGGATTGCGCTGATATTGATATATATATATATATATATTATCTACTGGCGGTCGCCAGTAGATAGTTATAGTTAGGAACGTGTTTCCATAGGAAACCCGCAACATTCTATTTTGAATAACTTTGGCGCCGATTGACGAATCCTCGCGAAATTTTCAAAATAGGTGGGGCGCTCCGCTCCTTCCCTGAAAGTCTCGGGGGGATTCGTCAAGCAGGTGTTGAGAAAAAGGGGGGGTCCCAAAACGCGTTTTCCCCATGCATTTTTCCATAGGACCTTTAGTCCAAGCTGCAGCCCGAACAGCTGAACAGAATTACTTGAAATTTGGCAGAGAGGTAGTCCTCAGGTCAGGGATGTGCCTTTTGCAGGTCTGGTGTAAATTTGTTCAGTATTTCCTGAGAAAATAGCATTTAAATCAATATATATATCTATAGGCGCGCTCCGAGCGCGTACCGTAAGCTTACCGTACGCGCACGCTGCCGTGCGCGAGCGCAATTCTGATTGGTTGTTAGATCTTAGTAAACATTCAAATCGGTCGAAACCAGGAAGTGTCGGCCGCCATTTTGTCTCTCGCAGTCTGAGGGGGTGAAAAACAAAGGTGGATAACGTGAAAAGGGGGCAGGCTGGACAGTTCCTGACCCCCTAGCCTTGGTCAGGGGGTCCCAGAAGGACCCCCAAGGGCAAAAATGTATTTTAATTTTTTTACAAAAAATCGCGGAGTGCGCGTAGCGTACGCGCATGGTAGAAACGGAAAAATTCCGCGAACTACGTAATGTGGGTGCGCGGTGCGCGAAGCGCACCGCGCGCCCACAGCGCGCGCACGGTGCATGAAGCGCACTGTGCGCGCACGGTACGCGCACGGTGAAAAAACTTTAAAAAAATAAATAAATAAATAAATACATAACTTAGCATTTAAAAAACCGTACAAATTCACTGAAAAAACCATAGGTTTCACACACGTTATAGTTAGGAATTAGCATTTAAAAAACCTTGCAAATTCACTTAAAAAACCATAGGTTTCACACATGTTATAGTTAGCTGGGCATTTCACTCGTGAAAAACCATTGAAATTTCCACGTTATAGTTAGTGCAGGCAACTATAACTCACGCGACCGCAATCCTCTGTTGATGCTAATACTGTATTTAGACACTTATTTACCCATGTCTTCTTCCATTAATTTTTAGCTATACATATATTACAAATATTTTTTTTTCAGAAAAACACATATGTCATCAGTGATGTAATATCTGACGTCATCAGCAGAGGATTGCGGTCGCGTGAGTTATAGTTGCCTGCACTAACTATAACGTGGAAATTTCAATGGTTTTTCACGAGTGAAATGCCCAGCTAACTATAACATGTGTGAAACCTATGGTTTTTTAAGTGAATTTGCAAGGTTTTTTAAATGCTAATTCCTAACTATAACGTGTGTGAAACCTATGGTTTTTTCAGTGAATTTATATATATATATATATATATATTACCTACTGGCCGTTGCCAGTAGGTAGTTATAGTTGGACCTTGTTTCTATTCAATTAGCGTTTCTTCTTTTGCCAATATCTATATTCACTTAAAAAACCATAGGTTTTACACATGTTATAGTTAGGTGGATATTTCACTCGTAAAAAACCAATGAAATTCCCTGTTATAGTTACTTCAGATAACTATAACTCACGCGCCCGCAATCCTCTGCTCATGACGTCACATATTACATCACTCATGACATGGTTAGTGGCATCACTCTTGACATCACTGATGACATCATCCTTGTGATAGAGTGGCGGTCGCGCGAGTTATAGTTATCTGAAGTAACTATAACGGGGGAATTTCATTGGTTTTTTACGAGTGAAATATCCACCTAACTATAACATGTGTGAAACCTATGGTTTTTTAAGTGAATTTGCAAGGTTTTTTAAATGCTAATTCCTAACTATAACGTGTGTGAAACCTATGGTTTTTCAGTGAATTTGTATGGTTTTTTAAATGCTAAGTTATGTATGTATTATTTTTTTTTATATATATTTATTTTTCAATAAACTGCGTGTTAATTTTTTTTTTTTTAATGGTTTTTCACCGTGCGGGCACGGTGCGCGCACCCCCGCGATTTAAAAAAAAAAAAAAATTCAATGTTTTTTTCTGCCTTCGGGGTCCCTCAGGGACCCCCTGACAAAGGCTAGGGGGTCAGGAACTCTCTACCCTGCCCCCTTTTCACGTTCGCCACATTCCTTTTCCACTCTCGCACTGAAAACAATCAAAATGGCGGACGACACTTCCTGATTTCGACCGATTCGAACGTTGACTGACATGTAACAACCAATCAGAATTACGCTCGCGCACGTTAGGGTGCACGCACGGTGCGCGCTCGGTGCGCGCACGGTGCGCGGCTATAGATATGTATGTGCTTTTTACTGCAATTTTCTCTGGAACTACTGAACAGATTGACTCCATATATGCAAAAGGCACTTCCCTGACCTGAGGACTACCTCTCTGCCAAATTTCAAGTAATTCTGTTCAGCCGTTGGGGCTGTACCTTCGACTGAAGGTCCTACGGGAAAATGCATGAGGAAAACGCGTTTTGGGACCCTCTTTTTCCTCGGCCCCCGCTTGACGAATCCCCCCGAGACTTTCAGGGTAGGAGCTGAGCGGAGCGCCCCATTAGTTTTGAAAATTTCCGGGAAGATTCGTCAACCGGCGCCAAAGTTATTCAAAATAGAATTTTGAGATTTCCTATGGAAACACGGTCATAACTATAACTATCTACTGGCGACCGCCAGTAGATAATCTATATATAAGTATATGTCTACATATGTGTATATAGATATATTTGTCTTGAGTAATGTAATATCTGGTGTAATTAGAAGTGCATGATGAGGGTGCAAGTTATAATTATCTTAGGGCAGAAGTTATAGTTACTTGAAATAACTAAATATAACAGCTGAATATCTATGGTTTTGTGAGTGTAAAATCTGAACCTAACTATGGGCCCGATTCACAGAACTAACTTAAGACAAAATCCTAAAATTACTACTACTTTGGTATTCACAGAAGGCACTTACTCATTTTGGTATTCACAGAAGGCACTTACTCATTTTGGTATTCACAGAAGTTAGAAGTCCTAACTTTAGTTCTCCTAAATGCCTCTTGAATACCGAAAGTCTTAAAGTTAGGATTTTTCTCAGTTTAGGAGTAGTAAAGTTAGGACTCCTAAGTGCCTTCTGTGAATACTGAAAGTCTTAAAGTTAGGATTTTTCTCAGTTTAGGAGTAGTAAAGTTAGGACTCCTAACTTTACTACTCCAAGCACATTTGGAAGAACCATGAAGATAATATGTCGGAAATGAAATACTACATTATACAGAAGATATGGAAATCACCCAGAGGAGGCAATCAGGAGATTGCATTAAGGAAGACTGAATCCAGATGGATCATTAACCCGTTCGCTGCGCCTATTGGTCAATGGCCGTCACAAGCACTACCTCGGTAGTGCTGCGCACGTCCGTTGGCTGACGCGGCCCGCCCACTTAATGGAACGCCCCACACCGTGGCGGAATTACCGCCACGGTAAACGGGTTAAGATGGGCACAGAGGTGACCTGGGGTCTCAATATAGGTGCAGGACTCCATGTACATTGGACCAGAAAACATTAGGCTTGCTATCTCACTGCTCTAGCTTCCAACCTCCGGCATACTGTGGTTTATGCAGGACATATCCTTATTAGCCTGATATTTATGATGTATGATGAAGGGTATATTATGTTTTTGCACAAGTCACTTTTTGATCATTATTCAAGTAGTCTGAATCTTTGAATTTTAGTATACACCAATCTGTACTGCTTATATGACACAATTGAATTGGCAAGAGGAGTGTAATTTTGCACACTAGAATGAAAGCTCTACCATTGTTGTATTCCTAATGAATGAGTGTGATACATCGATAGAGCTAGGTATACATGAGATTGTATCTTTTAAAACACTTAGATCTGCACTTTTTTGTACATTGCACTTTACTGCTAAGATTTGCGCTTTTGGCACGTTGTACTTTAATAATGTGATTTGCACCAATGTGCACCTAGCACATTCTTGTAATTTCTTTTGTGTGTTGAGAGGGGCTCATTAAATGGAAAATTGACATGAGGTATTATAAATGAGATGTATAAAAAGCCAGACTATTTAGGTATAGTTGTAGGGAAAGTATTTTATGCACATTGCACTATCTAGTACACCTTACTGCAAGCAATGATAGAAAGTTGGAATTAGTACCACATAGGACACCTTGAATTGAAATACTGTTCTCTGTAATTAGCATGTTTGGGATCATTGACTTTTGTTGGAAAGGAGTCATGTTTAATAGCAATGTAGAGTGCAACTTCCTTACACGTACTTTACTGGGAGTAAGAGAAGATGCGTTAAATTACTTTACAAGAGAAAGTGTTAACAATATGCAGTTACTGAGATTGGAAAAAATATTCTTTGAAAAGATGAATGATCCTTTTGAAAAAAAGAAGTGAAAAGGAGTGTCCCTGCAGGACCAGCTCAGGTCTGTTTAGTTGATATTGGAATAGCATTGAGCACTTGGGAGGCTGAATTTGAATGAGGGTTTAGCCCATGAGTCAAGCAACAGGCACCTTTGAAATTGTATAGTTCCTGAAATGTTCTTGCCATATTTTGCTGAAGGGCGGAGACTTGAATTGTGCATGAAAGCATAATGATCAATAATGTGGAATAACAATAATATATACACGAATGGTGTGATCTCTAAAAATGTCAATAGTGAAGAGTATGCCAAATAATCACAATGCAGTTATAATTTTAAAAGTTTTATTATGAAATGATTGTTTAAAAGGATAACAGGAGGGGACTTTTCCCCTTTATTAGCACTCTGTGGGGCAGATTTACAAGCCCCTTGTGCCACTTTTGCGTCACTTTTAACATGAGAAATGTGACGCAAAAGTGGCGCAAGGCGCTTGTAAATCTGCCCCTGTGTACATAGTAGCTCTATGGCTAATTGAAGGCCCCGGCAAAAACGTGTCACCACTCGTGTAATCTCTGCATTTGGAGGATGAAAAATGAAAATAAAAATCTGGATTGCAATAACTGATCTGGCTGTGATGCCCATTCTTTGAGCCAAACCAAGGAGCTGTTGTGGTTGAAGATTCTTGTTGCACATGGAAAGTTTCTGGGGGATTTGTGAAGTAGAGGCTGAGAAAAATGGGTTGAAAGAAGGGTGCATATGAATTTTTAATCCCCACAGCAACTTGTCAACACAACTACAGCCTGGACCACTGAATGGAATGACACCACATGTGGCAGAAAGGTAGGTGTTGTAACGCAGAGTGTTTTTTTTGTTACTTGATGCTAATCCGTTCAGTAGTTTTTGAGAAATTGAAGAAGAAAAAGTCAGTGATTTCTTTGCCCGCAGATATTTCCTGACGATTTAGCAGTCAATCGCGAATGCATGCACCAACAGGAATGCTGTGATTGGCTGAACATAACCTGAACAGAAAGTTCCAGCTGCCATTTCATATATCAGGAACAGTTTCCGTGACTGAAAATTTCTGTGAAAGCTAACATAAAGGGTCACGGTGGAGGTACTCTGATCCCATACTCACGCTCAATATTTGCAATGACAGAGTGAATGCCAGCACAGCATGCATGTACCGTCCCTGGGACATCGCGACTATCGTTGTGACATCTCGAATATTGGTGAAAATATAAAAAAAAAAGTATCTATCTATATACACACCCTTGCTGATCACAGTCACAGACTCCTGTACCTACTCACAGATCCACCTCAGACACTCAGACACCCACTCACATACCCACTCAGACACTCATCCACCCACTCACTAAGAGATCTATGAGCGTAGTCACATAAGCACTCAGAGACTCATGCACCCACTCACATACATACTCAGAAATGTTATGTTATGTTATGTTAAATCCATTTGTACCGCACACAGATACTCAGCAGAGTGTCCCGGCGCAAACTCCAGGGAAAGGGACCACTAGGTAAAGAACTTTTGAAAACAATAAGGTTTTAAGCCTCTTTCTAAAGATCAGATGATCAGGAATACTGCATAGAGTCAGGGGTAAGGCATTCCATGCCAGAGCAGCTTTACGCATGAAGGAGCACCCACCCAGCCTCTGGCGTTTGAATCTTGGGGTCAACATCAGGAACAGGGAGGAGGACCGCAACTCTCTCCCTGGTTTATAAAAAACAAACCTCTTCTGGATGTAAACAGGACCCAGCCCATATAAGGCCCTGTGGGCAATCACCAGGGATTTGAATTTAATTTGTGCCTCCACTGGAAGCCAATCCAAAGAGCGCAAATAAGCGCGTATACTACACCTGCGAGATAAACCCAGCAGAAGTCTGGCAGCCGCATTCTGAACAATCTGTAATTTGTTCAGAAGGAAACCAGGGATGCTGACATAAAGTGCATTGGCATAATCCAAGCGAGACAAAATCAGAGCGCGGACCACCGTTTCTTTGGCATGTCTGGGTAGAAAAGGCAAAAACTTCTTCAAGGCTTTTAATATGCCAAAACAAGACCCTGACAGCTTTTTAACCTGAGTGGAGAAAGACAGATTCTCATTGAACCAGACCCACAGATTTTTTGCAGCCGTACCCATAGCCTTAGGCATGGGAAAGCCAGGGGGCCAAAGCCTCTCCCGGAAGTTATCTGGAAAAACCCTGAACAAGAGAACCTCTGATTTCTCCTCATTACATTTTAGCTGTGCCTGAGCAAGCCAGCCAAAGACTGCGAGAAGACAGTGTTGTGCTACAAGGACTGAGTCTTCCGCCTTATCCCAAGAAAACAGGAGCTGGGTATCATCCGCATAGGCCATCACCTTAGCCCCTAGGGACTCCGCCAAATAAATCAACGGAGTCGCATGGATGTTAAATAAAAGGGGGCTAAGGGATGACTCCTGGGGGACACCTGTAGCTACCTGCTGAGCCTCAGAAGCACAGGGTGGAAGCCAAACCTGCTGTGAGCGGTCCTCCAAAAATGATTTAACCCAATGCCAAGCCGAACCCGAAATCCCAATCTCTGAAAGGCGGGCCAGAAGCAGGGAATGCGGCACAGTGTCAAAGGCCGCCGACAGATCCAGCATAACCAAAGCCGCTCTCCCGCCGGCGTTCAGACACCCGAGGATTGCCTCTGTCACCTCCAACAACGCAGACTCCGTGCTAAACACCGCACGGAATCCTGATTGAGCCGGATGCAGCAGGCCTGACTCCTCAACAAAGTTAGTCAGTTGCTTGGAGACAACCTTCTCACACACCTTGGCCAAGCTTGGAAGCAGTGATATGGGACAATAATTACCCGGTGTCATTGGGTCAGCGGACGGTTTCTTAATAAGGGGAAGGATTTGAGCCTGCTTCCAAGATGACGGAACCCGACCTTCCAACAATGACAGATTGGCAATTTTTTTAACTTCGGGATTAATTATGTCCACTACCGCAGCCAAAAGTCTAGCAGCACAAGGGTGTACACGCAGTCACATACCCACTCAGAGACTCATGCACCTAGTCACAGACCCACTCAGACACTCACATACCCACTCACACACCCACTGAGAGACTTATTCTTCCAATCGCACCTCCATGGATAGACTGATGCAACCACCGACAGACCCACTCAGAGAATCATGCAGCCAGTCACAGACCCACTCAGACACTCACGCTCCGACTCACAGACCCACAGAGATACTTATGCTTCCATTCACACACCTACTGATAGATTGATGCACCACTCATAGACTCACTCAGAGACTCATGCACCTTGTTAGAGACCCAGTCAAAGACTGATGCACCCACTCACAGACAAACTCAGACACTCATGCAGCCACTTAATATCCAGTCACAGACTCACATACCCTCTCAGACACTTACAGACCCACTCACATACTCAAAGACCTATACACCCATCTACAAACTCACTCAAAGACTCATGCACCAAGTCACACACCCACTCAGAGACTCATGCACCCACCTACAGACCCACTGAAGGACTCATGTAGCCAGTCACAGACACACTGACAGACATGCACCCACTCACATATGCACTGACTCACTAACCCACACAAAACGCATGCAACCAGTCATTTACCCACTGAGAAACTCATGCACCCACTCACACACCGACGCAGAGACTCATGCACCCAGTCACAGACCCACTCGTGCACCCACTGAGAGAGTTGCTCTGAGAGTTAAAAACCCAGTCACAGGCTCAGTGAAAGTCTCATACACCTCCCCACAGACCCACTCAAACACTTATGCACACACTAATGGATCCAGTAATAAACTCATAAATCCGGTCACATACCCACTCAGACAGTGATACACCCATTCACATTGCAACTTAGACGCTTATACATCCACTCACATACCCTCTCAGACACTTTTGCACCCAGTCAGAGACTCACTGAGAAATGTATGTACCTACTCACATATGCACTCAAAGACTTATACACCCACTCACAGGCCTACTCAAAAATTCATGTGCCCAGTAACACAACCACTTAAAGAGTCATGCATCCGTTCACATACCAACTCAGATGCACTTACACACACTCTCAAAGCCACTCAGACACTGTTGCACCCACTCATGGACTTAGTAAGAGACTCATGTTCCTACTCATATACCCACTCAAAGAGATATACACCCATTTAGAGTCTCATTCAGAGACTCAAGTGTCTACTTACATATCCACTAAGAGATTCATGCACTCAGTCATATACCCACTCAAACACTGATGCACTCGCTCACATACTCACTCAGAGACTGATGCACCCAGACACACTCAGAGATAATTACATCCACTCACAGACCCACTCACTCACCCATTCATACACTCACTTACAGACGTATGCACCCAGTGACAAACCAAGTCATAGACTCATATACCCCCTCACAGATCCACTCAGACACTTATTCACCCAGTCATAGATTCAATCTCATACCCACTTAGACACTCATACACCTACTCACATACCCTTTCAACCACTCTTGCATCCACTCACAGACACACTCAAAGACTAATAAGTCTTCTTACATACCCACTCATAGACTTATATACCCACTCAAAGACCCACTCAGAGACTTATGCACCCAGTCACTAATACACACTTTTATAGAGGTATTTAGATAAAGATGTATCTATTGTGATGGTTAGAATTAATTATATAGTTATAATTTTTAAGTGGTGGTGGATATTGAATTCCTGCTTTTGCTTTGCATTTTTGCTACGTATTTGCGGAGGTTGCGGTTACCGACATCATTGCAACTCCCGATGTCATGGTGAAAATGGAAAATAGGTTTTAGAGATGGTTTTTATAGAAACTCATTAGAAAAATATGACTTTAAATAGTACAGCAATAAACCCCTAGTGCGTAAAATACTGTAATATGTTTGCATATATGTGTTTTACACTTTATAATATGGCGGAATCGTCATGGTTAACAGCAAAGTTGCAACATCTTGAACAACTGTGAAAATGGAAAATAGGTTTTAAAGATGTTTTAAAAGAAACTTAGTACAAAAACATGAGTTTAAAAATGTTTTTTAAAGAACCATGTATATAGTAATATGTGTAGTGCAACGTGTAGAATGGATTTTTTTAGTTATAATTTTTGCATATGTTAGTGGTTGTTGAATATCTGTTTTGTTTTCTGATTTTTGCGACTTATCCGCCACCATCGTGATATCGTCGCAAAGATTCCCGAAATCTAAAAAAAGGATATGAATTTTAAAAAAAAAAACATTTGGGGTATTAGGGTGGCTCTGATAAGAGCCATTGTGTTGATTGTGTGTTTGTGACAGTTACAAATAAGATCAGATGCAGAGTTGCAGGTTACTTAGAAACACCCTGTTGGCTTCATCTGTAAAGTGCCCTCTATCATTTTTATAAAGGTCATGCATGTCAAAGCACAGGTTGTTGTTATAGATTGAGCCCATGTTATAGTCTCTGAGGAATACAGAAACAGTTTTATTAACATCTTTACTGGCTTTGTCAATCTGTGGATAGAATTGATTAGACCACTTCCATTTTTGCCTTTGGCATATGTTAGAGTACACCAAGAAAATGTGAGAGACTTCTGGCGGCACCGCAAACAAAGAAAATACATTAAACATACATTTTTATGAAAGCAAAATAGAAAAATACTAGTTAAAGCAACCCACTAGCAAACATCTAAAGGCAAACATCACCTACACTATCCAAATATATGTATTTTACTATATGTTGAAAACCATGCGCTGTTTGCGGATGGCAGTGTCACTGCGACTTCCGGCGGCGCCACAAAGAAAATACATTAAAAACGCACATTTTGCTAAAACTAAATAGAAAAATGCCAGTTAAAGTAGTGCCCCTACCAAACCCCTAAAGGCAAATAACATCTAAACTATCAAAATATGTATATTGTACAGTATGTTCAAACCCACAGGCTCTTTCAGATGACGATGGCATCATGAATTCCAGCGGCCAAGTGAAAAAAGAAAATGCAATATAAATGTGCATTTTATGAAAAATACTAGTTAAAGAAGCCCACTAGCAAACCCCTAAAGGCAAATATCGCCTACATTATCCAAATATATGTCTATTATAACATGTTCAAAACCAAGAAGTCTACGTGGTTAACAGAGACAACGCAAATGACGGTGGCCCCCTTGGAAATTTAGAAAAAATATTATTTACCAAACAATAAAACTTTTAAAAAAATCAAAATATGATGTTACTTTAATCCTTACTTTAAACAGTATTTACATTACTTTAGTTTCACTACGAACCTATATTTATATATGCTAATTAAATTTACAAAGTAAAACACACATTGTTTCTCACCCAATTCTATTTTTCAGTAGCAAACCTTCACAGATCAGCCTCAAACTTGGAATATGCACCATGATTCTATAGTGTTAAGTGAAAAATCATTCAGATTTGTCAAATAGTGTTATAGACGTAGTATAGTATAGTCAAACAAGATTTTTAAAACAAAATTATTTTCTTGCATATGACTATCTATGGGTCAACTCTTTACTATGTGAGAAATCCTTAGGAAATCAGTTTAAAAAGCTAAAGTTAAAGGTATGTTATAGTTAGGAAATAGAACTAAATAAAACCATAGAAATTCTATGAAAAAACCAAAGGTTACAGGTATGTTATAGTTAGGAAATAGAATTTAAAAAAACTTTACAAAAATGTACTGGAAAAAAACAAAAGTTACAGGGACGTTATAGTTAGGCGCATGATTCACTTATACAAAACCAGTGAAATTCAGCAGTTCTAGTTAGCTGGCCTAACTATAACTCATGCCCCCACAATTTACTGCTTATGACCTCAAATATTACTTCACTCATGACATGGTCAGTGACATCACTGATGACATCACTGATGATATCATTCACAGAATCACTGACGTACCCGCTCACACCCCTTAAAACCTTTCATACATCCACTCCCACAGAATCATTCATAAACCCTTTCAAAGGCCTATACCAGTACTTACACACCCACTCACGGATTCATATAAATGCACACACATCCACTCACTCACCCATACAACCACTCATACACCCACTCACACTCTTATACAGCCACCGATATATCCATTCATATACCCATACAGCCACTCACACACTGAGTTAATCACCCACAGAGCCACTCACCCACCTACTCACTCATCTATACAGTCATTCACAATAGCACCATACTCACCCATACAGATATACACACAATCACTTACTCATACAAATACTAACACATACTTACCTATAGAGTCACTGACACAAGCACACACTCACCCATACAGCCACTCTCACATTCACTCACTCACCCATAGAGTCACTCATATGCCCCATCACTCACCTTTACTGCCTTTCACACATCCAGTTACTCACCCATATAACACTGACACAACCACTCACTCACCCACTCAGCCATACAGGCACTAACTCACCCACTCACTCATCCACACAGGTAGTCACACACCCCCTCACCCACCCACACAGACACCAAAACAGGTACTCAGACATCCTCTCACAGATGCCTGCACCTAACTGTAACCTGCCTGTAACCTCAGTTTTTTCAGTATATATATAAATATATATTTACAAAGCGACTCCTGAACGTAGAATATAGAGTCACGGACCCAAAGTTTCGTGGCTGGAACTTCTTTATTTTTAAGCCATATGACGCGTTTCGGGCATACAACGTACCCTTGATCACATGCGGAAACGCAGTCCGCTTTCTATTTTTATATCATTGCTTGCAAATCACCTGTGATGAACATTGAAAAAACACTATCTGTCGCAACATTTATTTAAAGAAGTACTCAAGCTAATTGTATGTATGTTGAAATTGTCATATCTTGTTCATATCACCGCTATATTTGAACGGTTAATGAAATTGCATGCACATAAATGTAGATCATTGCCACAAACATAAAGTTGCTTAAGTGAATCTCATTTGTATAAATACATCAATCCTTGGGTTAAATAGTAATAAAGACTGTTTGATAAAATCACGGTTAATTAAAAACCAGAATTAAATATTATAAATATATATAAATATAAATATATATATATAAAAACAGATTTATTAAAATATATTTTGTGTGTAAAATAACACAAACAAAATGCACCTTGTGCCTATTACTGCATGAATGCTTAAAACCCATTATGGACTTTCAATGAGTTCAACAAAATCCTGTGACTGATTAGTAATTCAATTAGTGGTTTACATGTTTGAACTGAGATACAATGTGCTTATGTCTCACTTCTTATCACTGTAAAAGATCCTAATTTATCAGACAGATAGTGCAATGTAAAGTGCTAAGTGCTCCCTTGATACTTATCAATGTGCTAATGCTTAAAAGCATAACATTTAGGTGCATAGCTAAAATTATTAAGAGAAAAAGAAGAAAAAAGGAGAAAAATAAAGGGAAGTTATGGCTGCGATGATCTATTCATAAATATTGTAACTTAATTGTTATTTATAACAGAATATTATAGTTTTAGTTTTCATCTTGCCTGTTGTCAATGGGGAAATAAAAGCTGTGTTACAGAATAATCAGTACATAGGTAATAAAAACTATCATAAAAATGCCCTCTTTATAGATTGTCACAAACTTACTTAAAAGCATTATTTGCAAAACCTGTAAAGAACTTTATAGAAACCATATGCTGTCCCTCTAGTTTACCAGATTCTAAAAAAAAGTGAGTTGTAGTTATAAGAAATTGTGAAGGTCTTCTGTGTTCTTTAGACCTTTCGGATATTTGCTGTCAAGCTCAATAATATACCGGGATTCTAATTGGCGTAACTGTCGTTCTCTGTTACCGCCTCTACGGGGTTTTGATACTGAGCTGATTACAAAATAGCTTAAACAACTCAAATTGTTATTGTGACATGCTTTAAAATGCCTGGCAACTGGGTAAGCATCATCATTATTGACAATTGCTCGGATATGCTGCAGTATTCTGACGTGCACCTGTAGCTTTGTGCTGCCCACATATCTTAAGCCACAGGTGCACGCCAGAACATATACGGCAAACTCGGTTTTGCAATTAAAATGGCCCACAATTTGTTTAGGTTTGGCATTAAAGGGAGTAACGTAACTGGTGGTATTGATCTCAAACTTGCACGCTCTGCAGCTTGGGCACTTGAAAAATCCCTGTTTTGGTTGTAACCACATTGTATTGTCATGATTGATCTCTGGGCTGTTTTTGACCAACTGTGATTTCATGGATATGCCTCTCCTGAATGTAATCGTGGGATTATCAGACAGTTGTGATGCCAATTATGGGCCAATTACGTTTGAGAATTGATTTAATTTTTCTCTCTTGTTGATTGAAAGTAATAATCAATCTTGGTTCAGAGTCTTCATTGACTGCCACTTGGGCTATGACATTTTTTGGTTCTAGAAGTTCTTCTCTAGTTTTCAGTTTTACTTTGGCCTGTGCTTCCTTGAGGACAGTATCATCATATCCTCTGTCTCTAAATCTTGTAATGGCCTCATTTGTACATTTTTCTAACTCCTGTGTTTGGCTCATCTTAATACGAAGTAACTCTCCGAAGGGAATGCTTCTTATTAAATGTTTAGGGTGTTTGCTTGAAGCATGCAACGTGGAGTTCCCCGCCGTAGCTTTTCTATGAAGTGTTGTGATCAGCTGTTCATCCTTAATAATAATTTCAACATCTAGAAATTCTATTTTATTCTAAATAAATACTTGATGTGAATTTAAGGTTGACCTGATTGGTATTGATAGTATTAACAAAAGTTTGTGCATTATTCACATTGCCTTGCCACACCACAAACACATCATCGATATATCTGTACCAAAATTTCACATGTTGATTGTACAGTGCTGCGTGGGTCCCTCTCAGTACCTGCTCCTCCCACCAGCCTACCATCAAACAGGCATAGCTGGGAGAGAAGCAGGATCCCATAGCCACACCCCGCAGCTGTTTATATATATCTGTGCCAAATAGGAAAAAGTTGTTGTTGAGACACCAATCAATACATTCTAGTAGCATGTTGTTGTGCTGGTAGAGTTCAATAGGACGCAAATGTAAAAAATGTTGAATAGCTTGAAGTCCTTTTTCGTGTTCTATGCATGTATAAAGGGATTCAATGTCTAATGTCATCAGAATCATATTCTTTTCCCATTTGATGTTTTTAATTTTGTTCAAAAAATCTCCAGTGTCTCTCAAGTAGGTAGGTAAATTTTTGACTGAATCTTGCAGGAAAAAAATCAATGTACTGAGAAACATGTTCGCCCATACTGTTAATTGCTGAAATTATTGGGCGTCCTGGGATTGGAACAGTCTGTTTATGGATTTTGGGAATGAAATAGATTATTGGAATTACTGGATGTTGTACTTGTAGAAAATTAAATTCTTCCTGTGAAATCATCCCTTCCCTTTTAAACTGGTGTAGCTTTTTGTTGAAGCAGTCTTTTGCTTTGTTGTACTCTTTCCAGTTTAAATATATATATACACATACATACATACATGGACGTCACACTTTCCCAGGAACTCTGCGACAAACTCAGCTCCTACTTCCATCTGAAGATCAAGGCCCTCTACAACAACTTCAGTGAGCCAACTATGAACACCACCCCCCCTCCTACCGCCGCCAATGAGCCAACCATCACCGCCTGGGATCCCGCTAACATCGAACTCATCACCGGGACCATGAAGAAAACTCACTCAGGAGCCCCAACAAATCCTTACCCACTGCACATTTTCCTCTGGGCCGCCACCGTCATCATACCCGAACTAGGACGCACCATCAACGCCTCCCTCAGATCAGGCATCTGCCCAGATGACTGGAAACGGGCGGCAGTGAAACCCCTCCTCAAGAAGCCTACAGCCGATCCAACGTACATGAAAAACAACCGGCCCATCTCTCTCCTCCCTTTTGCGGCCAAAGTCACTGAGAGACTCGCAAACGCCCAGCTGACCACCTTCATCGAAGAGATCTCCATCCTGGACGCCTCCCAGTCTGGATTGTGAGGCAACCACAGCACCCAGACCACCCTCCTCGCCGCCACTGACGACATGCGCATGCTACTGGACCAGGGACACACTGTGGCCCTCATCCTACTAGACCTCTCCACAGCCTTCAACACCGTCTCACATAGCATGCTCACAGCCAGACTTCACTACACCGGAATTCAAGAAGCCGCCCTCGACTGGATCCAATCCTTCCTTTCCGGCAGTACCCAGAGGATTCGACTCCCTCCCTTCCTCTCCAAACCCACGGAAATCAACTGCGGAGTACCCCAGGGATCATCACTCAGCCCCACGCTCTTCAACATCTACATGGCCCCCCATCATCAGAAACTAGGGGTTTAGCATTGTATCCTATGCCGATGACACCCAGCTCATCCTCTCACTGACAAAGAACCCCGAAGACAGAAGACTCTGCTTCCAGGGAGGAATGAAGAACGTAGCAGCCTGGAAGAGAGACAGCTGCCTGAAGCTCAACTCAGAGAAGACCGAGGTGCTCATCCTCAGACCCTGCACATCCCCCTGGGACAACACCTGGTGGCCCTTCACCGTTGGGAACCCACTCACCCCTACAGACCACACACGAAACCTCGGCATCATCCTTGACTCCTCCCTCTCCATGAACCGCCAGATCAACGCCGTCGCCTCCACTAGTTTCAACTGCCTTCGCATCCTCAGCAAGACCTTTAAATGGATCCCCCGACTGCAGAAGGACCGTCACCCACACACTCATAGCCAGCAGACTGGACTTCGGCAACGCCCTCTACGCCGGAATCAGCAAAACTCTTCTACACAAACTCCAAACCATCCAGATCCCCTCAGCCAGACTCGTCCTCGGGACACCGCGTCACGAGCACATGACCCAACACCTATGAGGCCTCCACTGGCTCCCCGTCGAGAAGAGGGTCACCTTCAAGCTCCTCACCCACGCCTACAAATCCCTCAACAACATCGAACCCAAATACCTCAAAGAGAGAGTTTCCTTCCACGTACCCACGGGGAACCTCTGCTCCGCCGACCTCGCCCTGGCAGAGGTCCCCCACATCCGCAGAAACAGTACCGGCAGGAGAGCTTTCTCATTGCAGCCAAAACCTGGAACGAGCTCCCAGTGAACATCAGATGCTCCCCGACCCTTCACACGTTTAGGAAGGAACTCCAGAACTAATTCTTCAACTGAATCAGAGCTGCCCCCTCCCCCAGCGCCTTGAGACCCTCACGGGTGAGTAGCGTGCTATATAAACCCCTGATTGATTCATTGATTGATATATACATACATACATATATCAATAAATACACACATTATACATATACATATATATATATATATATATATATATATATATATATATATATATATATATATATATATAACAACACAGTTCCACCAGGCGGCCGAACACAGCGGCGGGTGCATCCGAAAACGGCGGGTGAAGCCGTCATGTTCCACAACAACTACGAAAAGCAGAGCACTCCGGGGATCTTTAAAAACGGTTTATTCTCGCAAATGCATTTCGGTATATAACCTTCTTCAGTGCTAAAACCATTTTGAATCTCGCTCAGTTCTGAACCCTTACTCATATACACTCCATTGGTGGGGCGAGAGCCAATAGGAACAACCCATTTCGCATCGGCATGAATAACAGGTGATGGGGGCCTCAATGTCCCATAATTCACCATTTTTCCATTTCCGTTATTCAAGTCTTCTATGGCCTTTGCATTGGCCCAATTTGGTGTTGTTTCAAGTGGGTCGCCGCTATTCACTATTTCGGAGACTGAGCTCTTCCCCTCGCCAGCCGCTGATTTTAATTTGCACATGCATCTGTGAATGTCCCGCATATGGTCGAGGCATCCCAAACTTCATAGTCCGCGCCCTTGCAGGACGACAGGCGCTGGCAGCGGCGGTTCAGGCACGCCAAAATATCCAACAACACAGTTCCACCAGGCGGCCGAACACAGCGGCGGGTGCATCCGAAAACGGCGGGTGAAGCCGTCATGTTCCACAACAACTACGAAAAGCAGAGCACTCCGGGGATCTTTAAAAACGGTTTATTCTCGCAAATGCATTTCGGTATATAACCTTCTTCAGTGCTAAAACCATTTTGAATTTCGCTCAGTTCTGAACCCTTACTCATATACACTCCATTGGTGGGGCGAGAGCCAATAGGAACAACCCATTTCGCATCGGCATGAATAACAGGTGATGGGGGCCTCAATGTCCCATAATTCACCATTTTTCCATTTCCGTTATTCAAGTCTTCTATGGCCTTTGCATTGGCCCAATTTGGTGTTGTTTCAAGTGGGTCGCCGCTATTCACTATTTCGGAGACTGAGCTCTTCCCCTCGCCAGCCGCTGATTTTAATTTGCACATGCATCTGTGGATGTCCCGCATATGGTCGAGGCATCCCAAACTTCATAGTCCGCGCCCTTGCAGGACGACAGGCGCTGGCAGCGGCGGTTCAGGCACGCCAAAATATCCAACAACACAGTTCCACCAGGCGGCCGAACACAGCGGCGGGTGCATCCGAAAACGGCGGGTGAAGCCGTCATGTTCCACAACAACTACGAAAAGCAGAGCACTCCGGGGATCTTTAAAAACGGTTTATTCTCGCAAATGCATTTCGGTATATAACCTTCTTCAGTGCTAAAACCATTTTGAATTTCGCTCAGTTCTGAACCCTTACTCATATACACTCCATTGGTGGGGCGAGAGCCAATAGGAACAACCCATTTCGCATCGGCATGAATAACAGGTGATGGGGGCCTCAATGTCCCATAATTCACCATTTTTCCATTTCCGTTATTCAAGTCTTCTATGGCCTTTGCATTGGCCCAATTTGGTGTTGTTTCAAGTGGGTCGCCGCTATTCACTATTTCGGAGACTGAGCTCTTCCCCTCGCCAGCCGCTGATTTTAATTTGCACATGCATCTGTGGATGTCCCGCATATGGTCGAGGCATCCCAAACTTCATAGTCCGCGCCCTTGCAGGACGACAGGCGCTGGCAGCGGCGGTTCAGGCACGCCAAAATATCCAACAACACAGTTCCACCAGGCGGCCGAACACAGCGGCGGGTGCATCCGAAAACGGCGGGTGAAGCCGTCATGTTCCACAACAACTACGAAAAGCAGAGCACTCCGGGGATCTTTAAAAACGGTTTATTCTCGCAAATGCATTTCGGTATATAACCTTCTTCAGTGCTAAAACCATTTTGAATTTCGCTCAGTTCTGAACCCTTACTCATATACACTCCATTGGTGGGGCGAGAGCCAATAGGAACAACCCATTTCGCATCGGCATGAATAACAGGTGATGGGGGCCTCAATGTCCCATAATTCACCATTTTTCCATTTCCGTTATTCAAGTCTTCTATGGCGATATATATATATCATCAAAATGCCTTTGAACACGAAGATGCTACTCCGGTGGTGCAGGTAACAACCCAATTTTATTTCTGAAACTGCCATATATATATATATATTAACGCTGCAACTCTCCTCCTCACAATCGACTTCTCTGGAGAAAGAAAGCACTCGCGGGGGGCCGTTTTATTAACCGGAAACTTTACACGTTGGCAAAAAACAAACAGACGCGTTTCGGTAACAACCTTTCTCTATGTTACTCCTACTACCGACCGCGGCTGTCCTCAGGGCCTCACAACACTCAGGAAGGAGAACCACGTCATCCCCTCCCCTTTATTTAAATAACTTTCCCCAGTGGATGAGGTCAAAGCGGCCAATAACGGATCAGGGAGGAGGACCGTGCACAGCCCACGGGATGGGGCCTCCAGGGCTTACCAAGGCTTATGGATGGTGTTGCTTGGCCCCCCTCTCCTTTAATGAAAGAACTAACAGCCCTGGGGATTGTGTTCAATTAGTGTATTGATGTTCAATTAAACAGAGTAAAAACACACATTCATGCGGTAGAAAAGAAACACTGCTATACAGAATAAAACTCACAGTAAGCGATCAGGACAAGGCCATTCTTTCAAGGGTGGCCCAGTAAGTGCAATCAGCTTTTACCCGAAAAGTGCATTGTGCCTTCAATGGGTAAACATAATTTAGACACAGGTTTATAATTCATATTGCATTAAAATCCCTCTACTCTTTTGTTTGTTAACATATCTACCTCAACTCAGGATGGTAAATGATGGCATGACAAATCAGCATTATTAACACATGCATAAACAAGCAGAATACATTCTCCTTATTCTTAAAATAAATTCCAAATATCAAAAACTAATGCCAAAGTAAAGTGAATGTTTTACTAATGCTATATACATATCAGCTAATAATTGTCTTTGTTGCTTGAAAAATTGACTATGGGTCACAGCCTTCTTAGCAGGGCCGGACTGGCCGTAGCGGGCACCGGGCAATCCCCCAGTGCGCCGCATGGGTGGGGGCCGGTTTTGTGCCCCTGGGGGCCGTTTTTGTTACAGTGCCGTTTTTGCAGCATAAAACCGAAAACCGCACTGACAAAGAGCTCGGCTGCGCCCCCAAGCCCTGGGGGGGCCGGCTGAGCACTTTGCCAGGGCCGGTTTTGGTTCCCAGTCCGGCCCTGCTTCTTAGTGCAGTGGATGCAGTCCCAGCAGAGCACAGGAGTTGATTAGTACATCCAAAATACGCTGTCTTTCTCTTGCTTCTATTAGGGACTATGGATGGTTTACTTTGCCACTGACTCTGCTGCAGTTAGAAAGAACAGCCTCAAGGTAAATTGTTTTAATTTTGGCAGTAACCCTGGAGTGTCCCAAATCGAATACGTGTCCTGACATATATTACAACAGACCCGAAGAAAGCAGCCAGATTCACATATATGCCTGTGACGAAATCTTCCCCAAAAATAGTTATAGGGGAATGTTAGATCGCCAGATGCTTTTATTGCATTTTGTTGGCAGAGGCAAGTACTGTGAAATATGTCTGAAGGCGAAAAATCACTAATAAGTTAAGCTAATGCATGCAAATGAGAACGGAACTTGTTAAAAAATACAAAATAATAAAATAAAAAGAAATCAGAACATGGCTTAATTTATACTAGCAAGATATGATAGCAGGTTTTCATTTGCCTGTTTTATACTTCAGTAGAATATGTTAGGAGCCTACTCATAAGATAAAAAAGGTTGCAAACTTTTGTTTATGACCAAATTAATCTTGTTCATGCCTCCCAGGTATTCACACTAGTATTCCTGGCAGGCATAATCCCATTTACCTGTGTAGAATTCTCTGCTCCCTAAATCCTGCTCCAGGGGTGCTAAATGGGTGTTTCAAGTCGTGGTTAACCTTAGAAGTATGTGAACATGGGTGTTTGCACAAACTCCTCTCATTCCTCTTTCTACCTTGAAAAAGGTGAAGCTTTTACTTCAGCCAATGGTTTGCATGAATCCTTTCCACTGTGGAAAGAGGAATGGATCGCCCCCAGATTGGTGTTTTTTTTTTAGAAAGTGTTCTTTCTGTGTCCTCATGCTTTCATGTCCATGTTACTCAGTCTGTGTTGGAATGTGGAATTTGGCTGGAGATTCCATAATGGTTGAGGAGCAAGAGACACAAGGGAGAAGACGTTGTGAGCTGTTGGTAATTGCCTAATTTACTGGAGACTTGCATTTAATAGTCCTGCTTACATTTCCATTGCAGTGTCATTCATTGTAACACTGGTGACAACTGGATTAACCCTTGTATTGCTTGACGTCGTGGGGTGATAGTTTACAGCTTTGATGCATCACTGTGCAATATGGCCCACGCTGTTCGCTTTCTACCAATTCGATGCCGCCTTTGCTCTGTGCATGTGCGAAGAAGTGTGCATGTCTGGCGGCCATCTTAGGTTGCCGGTTGTTGTCACTGTACATGGTCGAGCATTCTACAGTGTGGTGGGCATCTTAACTGCCTGGTGTGTCTCATTGCTAGAGTCAGGAAATGTCTAAACCTTTGTTGTGTAACACTGCTGCACAATTTTTACCAGCAATTTTTCTTTCTTCGTTTACCCATCCTGAAATTGTTTGTGGAGAATTACTTCATGTGGGAATTGAATTTACATCATGTGAAAAACGTTAGCTATTCCTTATTTTCAACATGCAAGCCTTAAATCCTCCTTCACCTTTCTTATAATCTCCTGGATTAAACGTATGTAGCTTGGAAGGAATGGTTCAGAGAGTTCAATGCATTTTTGGGCACTATTGAGGGTTCTAAATTGAAACCTGAAAGCAAACGTTGTCTTTTGGAACATTCACTTGGCATGAAAGGCCATTAAACACTTACACATTTACCTGACCCCATCACCAGATAATGCAGAGGATGAAATGGATGAATTTGAAATGGCAGTAAGAATACTGGATAAACATTTTTGCAAGCCTTTCAATTGTCAGGAGACATAAATTCTTCTCAAGAGAACAGTCAGCTGTAGAATTGATTTATGTTTATGTGACCTTGCTACGAGTGTTGGTGGCCAAATGTGAATTTGGTACTTTCACTAACCAGTTTATCAGAGATCAGTTGGTAATCAGATGTTACAATAAAAATATCCAGGAAAAACTACTGACATGCAAGAACCCTCCACTCAGACTTGCATAGGTCATTATTGACTATCAATTCTTCTGTTACTTCTATTAATTTAAAACTTCAGCAACACCGCATGTTATTTCTCTTGTATTACACGCCTGAAATTATCTCTAAGTGGGCTACGCCCAATTTGACACCAAAAACCTGCTGTCCTAAATGCTCACTTTTTGCTGCAGACATTAGACATATGTTTATAACTTGCCCGGAACTCTCTGTTTTTTGGACGCTGATTACTAAGGAGTTGTGTAACTTGGCAGGCAGTAATATTATTATTTCTGAGAAAGAGATACTGTTGGGATTAATAGAGGACCCCGGCTTAATCTCTGTTGCTTTATTTTCTATTATTATGGCTTGCTGTCGCTTATGCATTGCCAGGGTTTGGATTGAGTCAAAACCTCCAACACTTGCGGAGTTCTGGCAGTTATTGAGAGGGGTGTATGAGATGGAGATGGCTCTTGCTAAGGTCAGGGGCCCCTCCTCTCGAGTCAGAATAGAACGAATTTGGCTCTGTCTACACTGGGACTAAGTGATATTGATTCTTCTTTTCATCCCCCCCCATCCCCCCTCTCTCTTTTTTGTGCTTGGCTATTGTGCTCACGTACTGTGTTTTTTGAACTAATGTTATGTACGTTTTCTCTCTTTTGGCAAAAAATAAATAATTAAAACAAAAGCAAGAACCCTCCACTCGATGAAGTAGTGGACATCGCCAGCAGGATGCAGGATTTTTAAAAATCTGTCAAGGAACTTAATATGGACGCAGAGGAAGCTGTTCTTTTAGACCAACCAAACAAATCTGTGTTTAACAAAGTTGTAGATAAGAAGAAGAAGAATCAAAGTGGGGGTGGTACAAGTTTTCACTGTGGGTCTTAATTTAACACAGCCTCATTTAAACAATGTCCTGCATTAGGCAAGGAATGTCTCAAATGCAACACATCTGGCCACCTTGCTAGAGTTTGTCATTCTCAACCATGAAAGAACAGTGTGAATGTTGTGGAGGTGAAACCTAAATTAGCTCGTAGCATGAACACTATGCATTTGTGTGTTAGGGTACATGAGAATGACGTTTCAAAAACAAAAGCACCCATGGTAGATTCCCACATGTTGAATAACATTGTACCATTATTAACAGATTCTGGTAAAAAAAAAAATAAGGATTATCTCGAAGGGTACTTTTCTGAGCAAAGTTTTCATGCATGAGTTAGAATAACCTGACATGAACACTTTTGGTTACATTGCCAAAAAAATCGATCTGGAAGGTGTTTTCAGTTTTGTAATACAATTCAAGGGGAGTGGGGGGCGTTTCAAGACAAGGTGTATTTTTCTCACCATGGTCCTGACATTTTGGGTTGGCATCACAAGGGGTGTTTAGGGTTTTTTTTTAGACCAGGTAGAGTAAACCAAGTTTTATCTGTGGAAGGGGATGATGTACTAATTGTCAGTAGTAAATTAGATTCGGTGCTCTCAGAGAACAGTGTGTTTTTTGATGAAAAACTTGGTAAACTGAGCGGGTCTGCGCATGTTATCAGAATCAAAGATAGTAGTGTACCAGTTATGCACAAGCTCAGATGTGTTCCATTAAGTATTAGAAGCAAACTGGACAAACTTATTTCTCAGTTAGGTCAAGATGGTGTCATTGAACCAGCCGAGTCCTCCGTATGGTCCTCCCCCATTGTGGTGGGCTGCAAAAAGAACAATGAATTGTAGATGTGTATTGACCTTAGAAGTTTCAATGAGGCAATATATAGGTAGATGAATGTCCCTTACCTCATGTTTAAGAAATGATCAATAAATTGGCTGGAGCTAAATGTTTTTCAAAGTTAGATAAGAAGTCAGCTTATCATGTTACTCGTTGAAGTGTCTAGACACCTCACTGCTTTTCTGAAACCATCAGATATCTCCAGATTTGTAGGATGACTTTCAGTCTTGCTTCAGCTGCTGCTGTGTTCCAGCAAGTCATTTTTGAAGTGCTGAAAGATTTGGAAAGAGTCTAGTTTTTTCAGGATGACAAACAACACTGAACATATTCAAAGACTTAATGCTGTCCTCTGCGCTCAAGGCAAGTGGGCTGAAATTAAGAATGTGTTTATGGTGTGAGCAGAGTTGAATATCTTGGTTATGTTGTGTCAGGGAGTGGAATTTTACCATGCCCTGGTTTGCTCAATGTTATTGAGGGATTTCCAACACTGACTGGTTGAGTGCGGCTATAAGCATTTCTTAGCATGTGTGAATGTTATGCCAAATGTATTTAAACATTTTTCAACCACAGCCAAACCTCATTATTTTTTTGAAAAAGAATACAAAATTTACTTTGCGACAATCTCCAAGATATGTTTTTTTTAGGGTCAAGAGGAAGCTTGCTAATGTCCCTTTGTTGTCCCCATACATTCCAGGGAATTCCTTATGTATTATTGTTTATTGTCTACATGCAGTTCCACCTCAGGGGAAAGGCATTTCTGAAACTATTGTTGCTTTTTCTTTGTGTACACTCAGGCCACAGGACCATCTCTATTCTGAAACTGAGCATGAAATGCTGGCATGTGAGTGGGCGGTGAAACATGTAGAACCTATGTGTGGGGAACCAAATTCTTATTACAAACTGATCTCAAACTGTTAGGACCAATTATCAGTGCTTCTAATGTTCATTTCACAAGAGCGATGGCCAGGCTAATAAGAACAGGTATAAACTTCTGGAATATCACTTTGATGTGGTGTATATTCCTGGTGGCAAGAACAAAAAAGCAGATTGCTTATCTTGCCTACCATGGTCAGATGATCACCTGGAGGAGGAGTTGAAGGATCAATGCAATGAAGATTATTTGGTGGAGAGTGTTGTGTGGAATGAGACCAAGTGCATCAGTGAAGAGGAATGGAGAAGCATGTTGGATCAGTATAATATTTTGAGGAAAATTGTGGAGCACATGGTGAAAGGGAGGTCTTGAGGAAAGAATTTAGCAGTTACTTTACAGCCACATAGTAAGTTTCAATCAGCGTTATCCCTTGTTACAGGTTTTATATTCAGAGAGGATAAACTAATTCCACCATGCACCATCAGATTCAAACTTTTGCAATTTTATCATGAATGACTCTTAATGAAAAAAGGATGAGGGAAACGTATTGGTGACTGGGTGTGGACAGGGATGCAGAGAACTTTATTGGAAAAATGTTCTATTTGTTTTCAAAATGATAAAAAATGTATTTGTGTAACACTACCTATGGTGAAAGATGACAGCCAGTGAAAGTTTGGAGTAGAGTGAGTCCGGATTTTCTTGGTCGGCTTTGAAAACTTCCCCATGGTCAACGTTTTGCTATAGAACTGATTGATCATTTGTCCAAGTGGATGGAGGTCGAAATTGTGAGTGATGCTAACTCTATTGCTTTTTTGATGGATGTGTTTTTGAGAGAGGGTTTCTCATCAAAAGTTGTATCAGATAATGGGATGCAATTTGTTGCGAATGAGATGGTGTGGTTATTAAGAGATGCTGGCATCAAGCACAAAAGATGTAGTCTCTATCATCCCCAAAGCAATGGCCAGGTGGAGAGAGCTAACAGACTAGTGAGTGAATATGTGAAAGGAGCAATTATTGAAGGGGTGGATGTGGTACATGCCATGGTATGGTCTTAGCGTAACACTCCTTATTGTGTAACAGGAGTATTGCCTTTTAAAGCTTTGAGGGGAAAATCCTCTCAGGATTTTCTTAAACCTACA
Source organism: Triturus cristatus (assembly GCF_964204655.1). Lineage (NCBI taxonomy): Eukaryota > Metazoa > Chordata > Amphibia > Caudata > Salamandridae > Triturus > Triturus cristatus. The sequence continues at coordinate 90,028,050 of NC_140588.1, forward strand.
TGTCTGAGTAACTCGTCTAAAGTTAAGTCAAATTATGATATCAAACAACACATTGATGACATACGTGCAAACACTGAGCAGAGTCAATTCAAAAGTAAAGCCAGATACTATGTGCCCAAGAAGGTGCAGTTAATTTCCTTTGAAAAAGGGGATTGGTTGTGCATTAGGTTACGTGATGCCAAGGTTCTGAAAGGCAGGGTGAATTTCGGCACACCATGTCAAATTGATGAACTGAGTACGGATGGGAGTACAGTAAGGTTGGATAATGGACAGTGGTGGAATATTCCTCACGTAGTAAAGGTTTCTCATGTCCCTGAGAGGGTGGATTTGTCCTCCAAGACTAAGAGTGAAGGGAGAGATTTTTCCACTTGTGGGAAGCATGAATCTAGAGTTTCTATGAAGTTTAAGGATAAGGTTTAAGGGTTGATACTGTAATCTTGCTTATTTAGTTTTTGTTTCCACATGAGTGCCTTTAATCTTAATAGTTATTTTAATTTGCTTTGTTGAGTATGTTCATATTTTGTGTATCAACTTTATCGTTAGTTTACCATTATCTCTGCTTTGATTTCATAGTTAGCTATTTTATGCTTTTCTTGTGTTAATATTAAAGGGGGAGGTGAGTTGAATTGATGGCATGTTCATCAGCCCATGTTAGAATTTGGAATCTGGCTGGAGATTCCATTATGGTCGGGGAGCAAGGATGCAAGGGAGAGGACGCTGTGACCTGTTGTTAGTTGCCTATTTTTCTGTAGACTTGCATTTAATAGTCCTACTTACATTTCCATTGCGATTGGGAACTTGGCACAATGGAAATAGGATTCCGCTGGGCAGTCACATGACTTTCCCAGAAGTACACTTGGATACCTGTGCCTGGCACAGCTTACCAGACATGCTCCTGATAATGCTTGCAAATTCCAGAAAATAGGAAAAGTACGTGTAAGGTTTAAGGCAGCTTTCACTAATCTTACTTTTCCTATTTTTGGTAGGGTCAGTAACGTATTCCAGGCAACACCTGCATTTGTGAAAAGCTTTTTAAAATGCATGTGTTATAAATCAATTCCTTCTATTGAATTTTGAAGTCAGACACCTCTTATATAATCCATTTAACAATATTGTGATAGTGGGATTTTGTAATTTTTAAGCGAAATGCAAAGAAATTTAAAGACGTTTCTAATCTGAAAACATTCATTACAACAACTTGTGATAAAACTATCTACTGGAGACTTAGGGAATTGGCGATACTCCGCAATTTGTTTAAAGCTTGAATGAAAGTGGCTGTCTTAAATTCAATCCCTTCATACCAAAGTGCTTTCCTTCTGCTTGGTGAGGTTCCCCTTGGTGAGGTTCCCAAAGCTGTTTAAGCTTCACTTATAAATGTAGACAAAGTTAGCATCTAAAGAGCGCCAATCTGGGTCTGGAGTTTACATCTGCACAGTGTTTAGAATTTCTATCTTTACCAAAACTGTCACCCTGCCATTCAATTACAAAATTACCTCTCAAGTGTCAGAGTACAAGTGGTTTCTTTTTAGACGCTGATTTCAGCATCGTTGTTCGTGATGGGTGCAAAATACAACCTGCTAATTAACTTCTTCTGCATGGTGTAATAATTAGTGGGTATTCAATATGAACCCATTTTTAAGATGACTTCCCTAAAATGTAAACTTATATACAATTTGTGCATGATATAACTTGCCACTTGCAATCTGGATTTTGTTGTCCAGAAATCTCAGTAGCATCATCCCACGTCACACAATTTGATCACGACATTTAATCTTGTTTTCAAGTGCCAATAGGACTTTTTCTGGAAACAGGATTAACTGCTCAAGTAGAGTTAAGCTCTTAGAATGGGTTAAAGGGGACATACAGTTAAAAGAACAGTTCTTATTCCTCAGTTCCGCATCACTAATAGTCACCAACAATGTGGGTTCTGGAATGTACCTTCATTTGATGAGGTCTGCTGGAGTTTTAAGACACATTGTGGCATCATTCAAAAGATGGCCCCATTAAGCCACTAATTGCAGCTTTTAGCTTTTGTGTACAGAATAAGCAATGACACTTATAAATGGGATGGAGGAGATGCGTTCTATGAAGTATATGATTTGTGCCTTATTTCCCTTAAAGTGTGTGTTTGGTGCATCTGCTTACCTCATTTCAGGGGCCAGGAAGCATGACCGTATTTCATACTTTTTTTAACTTTTCTTTGCTCACTGGTGATATATCATATTCTAAAATAGTACATATGCTTTATTTATATAGACTAACCCTTATGTAACCTTCTATCACCTCTATAAGGGTGGCTGTAAGCTGCTAGTGACAGAATAGGAGCATAGATCCACTGAAATTGGATATTGACCTTACATTCAAAACATTAAATTGTGCTTAAGGCCTTCCCTGCCCCAGCGCCCAGATGCTTTAATTTACTTATTTCTTCTATTGTTTCGGTTCCCTCATTAAAATGCCTTAAGGTAGAAGGTAAACATTCGTTTTAAGGCTAGGTTGGGGTGTAATTAACTTCTAAAATTGTCTGATCTCTGTGGCAGGTCTTTGGGAAATGGATATTTTTCCTCTTTTAAATTAAAGATTTTCCACATGCATTTTGTTTATTTGCATTAATTGCTTGGGAGGTCACTTTTTATAAAAATGTTTGTGTGGTGCTTTCTGAGCAATGTCTGACAAAGTAGAACAGCGCTGCTTAACCCTTTCACTTCTAAGGACCTTTACGTAATCATTACTGGAAGCCAGGGACTCCCTATAAATTATTATTAAAAACCGGGGATCCCCACTAAGAAATTTCTTAATGATTTGAACAAATGAGGAAATTGTTTATTAAATTCACAAACCAAATTACTGAAATCAAAATTTCAATGTCAACTGAGAATATTAAATGAATTTTTTGCCTTCAACTTCAAATTAATTCACATTAAAACAGGTTTTAACATTTTTATTTGTACATTTTAATTCTTTATTTATATAGACAATATTAATCTGTTAGTATTATTTAACTTCCTATGCAGTTGCAGACCCCTTGAGTAGGCTTCATGAACCCCGGGGAATACTCGGACCACAGGTTAAGAAGCACTGAAGTAGATAATTACTGAAGTACCCTAATGAAACAATCACTGGGAAAGCCAATAATTCTGACTTACAAGTGAAAATCGTTATTTATTGAAGAGTGGATTTTTGTGACTAGCTGAGAATGCATGGTCAGATGTGTTGAGGAGATAGATATATAGATGACTCATTTGAGGGTGGTAGTGAGTGGGTTATTGCATAGAGGAGGAGGTGGATGTTTGATGAGTCAGTGGTTGGGTGAGTCATTTGTAAGATACATGAGATGATAGATGCATAGCTACGTGTATGACATGTGAAGTGGCTCGGATTGATTATTGGGTAGATGTATAAATGCGTTAGTAGATTCAAGAGTGGGGTGTCTAAAGATGTGTTCCCGATTTGTCTAATAGGTGAGTGGATATCTGAGTGGCTATATGGGTGTGTGAGTGGCTGTATTGATGTGTTAGTGGGTATATGAGTAGCTGTATGGGTGAATGGATGTGTTCGTGGCTGTATGAATGTGTTAGTGGATGTGTCGGTGTCTGCATAGAAGTGTGAGTGTTTTTGTGAGTGGTTGTATGTATGACTCAGTGGCTGTGATATTGGCTGTATGGGTGAGGGAGGGGGTGTGTGAGTGGTTGTATGGGTGAGTGAGTAGCTATTGGAGTATGAAAATAGGTGAGAGGCTGTGAGTGGCTGTATTGGAGAGTGAATTTCTCTGGGAGCGTATGTAAGGGTGAGGGAGTGGTTATGGATGTATGAATGAGTATGTAAGTAGGTAATTGGTTCTGTGAGTGTGAATGGGTGTGTGAGTGGTTGCATGGGTGAGTGATTGGCTGTGCCAGTGGCTTTATGGGTAAGTGAGTGGGTCTGTGAGTAGCTATATTGGTTAGTGGTAGTGTGAGTGGCTGTATGGGTGAGTGTGTAGGTGTGTGAGTACCTGTATGGGTGAGTAAGTAGCTGTGTGAGTGGCTATATGTGTGAGTTGGTAGGTGTGTGAGTAGGTGCATGAGTGAGCGCATGTGTGAGTAGCTGTATGGATGAGTGATTGTGTGGTACTGGTATGGGACTGTGAATGAGTATGTGCAGTGCTGTCTGGCAGTGAGAGTGAGTGTATGAGAGGTTCTTTGGGGGTGTGAGTAGGTGTCTGAGTGGCTCTGTGGATAATTTCATGAGTGATGTCATTTGAGATGTCATCGGTGATGTCACTGACCATGTCATGAGTAATGTAATATGTGAGGTTATAAGCAGTGTACTATGTGGGCATACGTTATAGACAACTTCGATAACTATAACTGCTGAATTTCACTGGTTTTATATGAGTGAAATGTGAATCTAGCTACAACGTCTTCAGTGAATTTCTAAGTTTTTTTAAATTCTATTTCCTAACTATAACCTATGTGTAACATTTGGTTTATTCAGTAAATCTCTACTGTTTTTTAAAATAAAATTCCTAAGTATAACGTCATTGTAACCTTTGGTTTTTTAAGTGAATTTCTAAGGATTTTTAATTTTCCTAAGTGTAACCTATAACCTATGTTAGTGAGTGTGTGAGAGAATGCATGAGTGTCTCAGTGGGTGTGTGAGTGAGTGTCTCAATGGGTTTGTCAGTGGGTGTGTAAGTTTCTGAGTAGGTCTTTGAATGGGTGTATGAATCTGAGTGGGTATGTGAGTGGGTGCTTGAGTGTCTGAGTGAGTCTGTGAGTGGGCGTGTGTGTCTGTGTGGTTCTATGAGTGGGTCTGTCAGTGGGTAAGTGGGTCTGTGAGTGGGTGTGTGAGTGGCAGGCCACATTTGAATAGGGGAGGGGAGCCAGACAGTTCTATGGATGAGTGAGTGGTTGTGTGAGTGCTAGTATGGGTCTGTGACTGGTTGTGTGGGCATATGAGTGGGTGTATGAGAGGTTGCATGGGGTGTAAGTGGGTATGCACATGCTTCTGTGGATGATGTCATCAGTGATGTCATCACTAATGACTTCTCAAATGACATCACTCATCTGTTTTTGGACCCCCCTTTTTTCTCGGCCCTCGCTTGACGGATCACCCCAAAACTTTCAACACAGCAGCTGAACCAAAAAGGGGAGGTTTTGTGACAATTCCGTGGATATTCGTCAAGCGGCACCAAAGTTATTGGTGAAACATAAAATGCTTTTTCTATGGAAACTTTAATCTTAACTATAACTACCTACTGGTGACCGCCAGTAGGAAATATATATATATATATTACCTACTGGCGGTCGCCAGTAGGTAGTTATAGTTAGGACCCTGTTTCCATAGGAAAACCGCAACATTCTATTTTGAATAACTTTGGCGCCGGTCGACGAATCCTCGCGAAGTTTTTAAAACTAATGGGGCGCTACGCTCCGCTCCTACCCTGAAAGTCTCGGGGGGATTCGTCAAGCGGGGGCTGAGAAAAAAGGGGGGTCCCAAAACGCCTTTTCCCCATGCATTTTTCCATAGGACCTTTAGACACAGCTACAGCCCGAACGGCTGAACAGAGTTACTTGAAATTTGGCAGAGAGGTAGTCTACTGGTCAAGGAAGTTCCTTTTGTAGGTCTGGTGTAAATCTGTTCAGTAGTTCCTGAGAAAATAGCATTTAAATCAATATATATATCTGTGGCAGCTTACGGTGCGCTTACCGCGCGCTTACGGTAAGCTTACCGTACGCGTACGGTGCCGTGCGCGAGCGCGATTCTGATTGGCTGTTAGATCTTAGTAAACATTCGAATCGGTCGAAACCAGGAAGTGTCGGCCGCCATTTTCTCTCTCGCACTCTGAGGGGGGGGAGGAAAAACAAAGTCGGATAACATGAAAAGGGGCAGGCTAGACAGCTCCTAACCACCTAGTCATGTTTAGGGTGTCCCAAAAAAACCCCCAAGACCATAAATTTTTTTTTTTTTTGAAAAATCGCCGATTGCGCTTACCGTACGCGTACGGTAAAAAATTAAAAAAAAAAAAAACAATATTCATGTTTTCCCCACCCCGTGTACAAAAGGTACCTTTTGTGCATGGCATATTAAATAACAGAACAATTAATAGATAACCTTTCACAACGAAGTGCATAATATGTCCCCCGTGTGCGGACGGTGCGCGAAGCGCATCGTGCGTACATGGCCCATCCAGCGTAACGTGGGCACGCGGTGTGCGTAGCGCACCGCGTGTCCACCGTGCGTGCACGGCACTAACTGCGTAAAGTGGGCGCGCGGTGCGCGAAGCGCACCGCGTGCTCAATGTGCGCGCACGGTGCGCGAAGCGCACCGTGCGCGCACGGAACGAACTGCGTGAAGTGGGCGCGCACTCCACGAACGGCGTAAAGTAACTTAGCATTTAAAAAACCGTACAAATTCACTGAAAAAACCATAGGTTTCACACACGTTATAGTTAGGAATTAGCATTTAAAAAACCTTGCAAATACACTGAAAAAACCATAGGTTTCACACATGTTATACTTAGCTGGACATTTCCCTCGTAAAAAACCATTGAAATTCCCCCGTTATAGTTAGTGCAGGCAACTATAACTCACGCGACCGCAATCCTCTGCTGATGACATATGTGTCTTAATGAAAAAAAAATATTTGTAATATATGTATAGCTAAAATTTAATGGAAGAAGACATGGGCAAATAAGTGTCTAAATACAGTATTAGCATCAGCAGAGGATTGCGGTCGCGTGAGTTATAGTTGCCTGCACTAACTATAACGGGGGAATTTCAATGGTTTTTTACGAGTGAATTGTCCAGCTAAGTATAACATGTGTGAAACCTATGGTTTTTTCAGTGAATTTGCAAGGTTTTTTAAATGCTAATTCCTAACTATAACGTGTGTGAAACCTATGGTTTTTTCAGTGAATATATATATATATATATAACAAAGTACATGTTTCTTGGCAACTGTTGACTCAAGGGAATTAGATCAACAGCTATTATAGACAGTATTATCTTCTCAGCCTACTCTATAAGTCATCATTCCTTTTAATATAAATCTTACCTGTAGAAGGGAAAAACCTTTAGGTACCACAGTAATAATGTTTCTAGTGGAAAGCGTATCTAATATTTTCCATACTAATTTCCATGTGGCAGTGGTCCATGTATGTTTTTGTTTGGTTTACTAAGGGACAATATTTGATTTTTGGTGAAGAACGGCAGCAGATGTTACAAGTGTCATCATTTTTTTGTGAGCACACAGTTTGTGTGACTTTAGACCGTGTCACAAACACAGCTCACAAGCGCAGAAAAGAGCAATGCATTTGTTTTTAGGTTTCACTTGCATAGCGTTTGCGCTATTCTAGAGAAATCTATTGTTCTTAATATAAACTTAAAAGGGACTTACATCCTGCCTGCTCTTTTTCCTGGCTTCTCATTGCCTCCTATGCGTTCCATTCACCTTTCCTCTATTTCTATTGGCTGTAGCATATCTTCCTGCATTTACCAATGCTTGTTCATTGTCTGCTTCTCTTATCAGCTTCCCGCTGCCCAAATACTGTTAACATCCGCTTTGGTGAAACTATTATTTCATAAAGTAGTGCCTTTTACTATTGCAGCATATTTATATAACAATTTTTCACTTGGAGAGATTGAGTGATTGGCATAGAATCAAAGGATGCTGTGTGGTGCCACGGAGACTTAAACCGGGATCCCAACATCTCAAGCCGGCAGATCTGGCACTGCACCACATCCTCTCCACTCCTGTGTTATCTATCAGGGAGTTCTCTCCTTCTCCTGAAAGATGATTGATGAAAACAGCTCTTTATTCATTACATAGGCAAAACCAATGCATTGCTAATGCTTGTTAAGAAAGCTCTCTGCCTAAGGTACTTTCCCTTAGTGATGCTGGAACAATTTTCTGACTGGAGGTGCTGTCCAAGGGCATTAGCACACTAAAAGTATTAGAGAAAATATTAAAAACTGCATGAAATAAAAATTAACTGAAAGGCCTCCTTGTTTTCCATTATCTTTCTGATGTGCCTCCAGATATGGGGATGTAGTGGCACCTGCCAGACCCATAGTTCCAAAGATCCTGATTTCACTAAGTCTGAATCTTTTCAAGTGTGAGAGGCAGACACCACAGCTCCGAATCAGTGAGTGTCAACCATAGCTCAGAGTTCCTGGGCCATGCTGTCTGCAGCACATACATTGTCAGACTGTGGGCCAGTAAGCCATGTAAGCCCTCATTCTAAGATGGCGGGTGAAGGGATGAGAAGATAAGAAGCGTGGAGATATCATTGCGGGCTAGTACGTCCGCCCCAAGTATCAAGCAACATGAATTGTCATCTTTGGAATGGGGAATAATGTACTGAACCCAGAATTATTGGGCCCAAGAACGTAATCGGTTCCCAAATCCATGCGTATTTCTGTGAATATTTTTGTTCCTGCATTTAGCAGAAGGAAAATGTGTGCAGAAACATGTTTATTTTAAATGAGTGTATTCCTGCACCCAGGAAAAAGTGTAATGGTGTGAGGTGGCATCTCACACAGAGATACAACACCGCATTACTCATAATAAGTGTCTGAGTGGGCGTGCAATAGATAGCATTTTGAGCAACTCATCCCACATCTAATTAGAGGCTCTCTTAATGCAAAAAAATTTTGAAATAAAATTGAAATCATCCAGTCAGTGCCTGATACATAGAGATTTCCATGCACCTAAGTGTCTCGTAGTAGCTAAAATGAAAGCAGCTTAAAATAGAGCATTTCATATCATGTTTCCTAGTATGACTAGTACCTTTCATATCCTGTTTCCAAGTAAGACTATGTTTTCAGAAGTTTGAGTAGTCCTAGAATTCTACTCCTGTTCTTCAATTTTGTGAGCACCCAAGGGAATGTTTCCAGTTCCAAAAAGCGTTGTAAGTCTTATTCAAATGTAGGGAGAAATGTAAGGGATTGCATGTTCAACTCTTCAAAACTACATTTTGTAAATCCTGTTATGCAGCAGCGGTCCGTGGAGGGAGTTCCGTGGGGCGGAAAGGCGGGGCGGAGGAGGGGCAGGGTGGGGTGTACTAAACACCGGAACATGGATAATTGTAGGTAAGTAAACAATTAAATAAATAAAACAAATTTTGTAGCGCGCCCTGCATCACAAAATGCGGTGCAGCGTGCGCTACGAAATTCATTTTATTTAAAGCAGTTAGGCGACGCTCCTCCGCCATAGCGGAGGAGCCGCCACTGACCATAGGAAACCTTTTTCAGCTTGAAGGAAACAGGTATTGTGACCTTCACTGAAATCTTTGTGGAAATATTTCCTTTTTATCTGCAAAGGGGAACTCCGTTTTACTTCACTATTCGTGCTAAGCATGTACCTTTTTCCCTGACTTGCCTGATCCACAGTGACATTGTTGAATAATGCTGTATTTTTTAGGGCATTGCCTCTCGGGCCACAACCTGTTGGGCTGGGTCAAATAAAAGTTAGGGCAGGTTCTGTGCCAAGAGTTTGAGCTGTTTGCAATCCTAAAATATATTGGAGCCCTTGTGTTAATCTGTTACCTCTTGTATGTGGCATGTTTGCTTTTCACTGAATAATTCGTATTATGATCCTGTTACGAATCACATCAGCGCTTTTTTTAATCGTGGAAAAACAGAAATGTGTTTCCTTCATTAAACACAGTTTGGTGATACTAACCCTGGCAATTTTGTCTGATGCATGCACAGATATGTACTGTACAGGTTTATGTTAACTCTTAATGGAATGTAGGGATTTGTGTGCTCTCACCACATGCACGTCCACATACCGTACGATTGACGCTGTTGCCTCACTCTGCCTCCGCACTGTAATAGTGTCCATATGGAAAGCAAGGGGAGAAGGTTCAGATGCAATGTCCTCAGGGCCACTCTAGCCAACATATACAGTGAAAGATGCAAATGGCATTTCTCACAAATGATACACACCAGCAAACATACTGCTGTTTCATAACATTGTGAATTTCCTTAAATGGTCGAAGACTTTTCAGAGGCTCATCAAAGTCTGTGCCTATGTCATACATCACTACAGCCTAGTGCCTCTAACATTTTCCCTCTTTGGTTCCTTCATTAACTGCCATGTACATATCCTGAACCCTACCTCTCTCTATCTACTTCCCTTGATCCACGTGAATCCTGGATCCTAGAGAAAGGAGTCAGTCAACCCTTCAGCCGAAAGGTTATTTCCTGCACACTGTAACAGCCAGCAAAGTGCAGGTTCCAGATCAGTCAGGAGAGTTTAGTTAAATGGTTTGGCATTAAAGGGAAATCAGAGTTCAGTCCGACAGCATGCGAAGCAGAAAAATAGAAAATGAGAGCCAGCCCAACTCATCCTCCAAGGGGCAATTATACTTCCAAATGTTTACAGTTTATGCCCACAAAGTATCCTTTCCACCATCCCATACGATTTTCATTGGTTGTCCATAGTGGGCTGCTCATGGTGTGATCAATACCTCACTAAAAATTCCAGAAGCATTAAGTAATCCTTTTGCAAATTCATCAAATCCAATTATTTTCTATTTCTGTCCTTTCCTCTGAAGCAAAAAAAGTTCACTTTGCTCACAGTCTGTCCGTTCCCATGTGCTCTCTCTGGGTTTGCAGTAATATTGATACATTTCTGTCAAACATGTTGCTGATTCAAAAGTGAGTCCATTGTCATAGAATACGGAAAGGAAACTTCATGAAACGTTCTCTCAGCATCTAAAGTGACTACTTCAGCTAGATTCTGTCTTTCGAGCAAGAAAAGAAAGGAAAGAAAGGCATCTGAGGTCTACATGAAAATTTGCTGAATCATTACCATGTTCTGATTAATACAAAACATGCATTAATAATTGTATTTCAATTTTCATAATTAATTCAATCATCCTTATTCTTTAATAGGCGATATGCCAACATAAAGAACTACTACAAAAATCATTTGCATGTTTATCATTTTCAAACGAAATATTTACGTGTCACTCTGAAGCTCAAGTTTTTATCACATAACATTAGAATAAGCTGCGCGTTTTCAAACTATCGGATATTTTTGAATTAAGCATTTTAATAATTTCATGTGCTTCATTCCACAGTTTTGGTAAAAATCACCCATTTATTCATTGATAGAACTTTCACAGAAGCCGAGAGCCGCGAACCCGCAAGTGCAGCAAGGAGCCCCCAACGCTGGCATTTTGACCCCATTATCAGCGGGGCGGAGTCCCCCAGAGCCCCCGAAGCTCCCAGATTCCCCCGAAGGCAAGGCGTGGTGCTGCAAAGACCGGGAAAATTAGCACTGTGTCCAGAAAGGTGAGGAAAGGAGAGTCGCCACCGCGAGTTGAAGCCGCCCAGGCAGCTGAGGCCGAGGCCGCTACTGGGGATAAGTCATCTTCAGGCCGTCTCTCACAGCCCATGGGGGCAGCATACTCCCTCCTATCCTCTTTGCTCCTTGACCTTGCCTGCCCTGCCTGCCTTGCCTTGTCTGCAGGTGTTCAGGGAGTGATTGGACGGAGCCGGGACTGCTGGCACGGCACAGCATTCTGGCCAGGTGTCAGAGGGCGTAATATGCAAGGCGAATGAAACCAGCTCCTGAGAACGGTTTTACCACTGATACGCCAGCACGCCACGCCAGCACCAAGGAGAGGAGAGGGTGCTGCGGCTGCACAGACCCCCGAGGCCCTCCGAGGCCGGCAATCAGCGACAGCCAAAAAAACGCGACCTCAAAGGAGAAGGCAGCGGGAGTGACACCACCGGAGAAAAGCGGTGATGCCGTTGGCAGCAGGCTTGGGGTTTGGGCTTGGGCTTGGCACCACGGGAGTAACTGATCACCTCCCCTGCTCTAGCCTCCCTCCCCCGCTCCCCCGCTGCACACACTGTCCGGCACTGCTTGGCTACTCTGAAAAAAAAAAAAAAATCATTTAGCGGCTAGAGAATACGGTCTGCAGAGCTAGTGCCACTGCAGCAGACCGCTTGAAAAGGGCAAAGGGCAAGCGCGGCTGCCCTTTAGCGTGCGGCCGCATTAAGTGAGTGCCCCTGGCAATCTGCAGTGGTGGCCTGTTTGATCAGGTGCTGCCTGTAGTCTGCAATTGCCTCGTGAGCCCCGCTTGTCACACCTCGAATCTGCCTCAGCCACTTCAGCCGCCCACAGTTGCCTAACAGCCTACAGCCACACATTCTACAGCCCCGCGACAACCATCAGAGCTATTCTTTTGTCTCCAAACTGATTTAAACAGACGTTAATTACCTTATCTCTTCCTTTTTGCCACACCAACCCTCTTTATAGTTGAACTCTCAGGAACCCGGCTGCACCCCCCTCCGGCTGTGTCCCCTCAAGCATGAGATCGGGGCCGGTCAGAAAGCACCAACAAAGCCCGTAAATAAAAAAACACAAAAGTGAAGGCCTCCTCCAATTGCCCGGAAGTATTGGCCGAATCCCTCGAGCAACCACAACCACGTTCACAACTCCCTGTGAATCTACATATAGGTTTCAATCCTGATTTAGGATACGACCTCAAACCTTGGCAGCCCTCAGCACAAGAACAATTAGCCAATACTCACTTGCCACAGTCCGCTGCAGGGGGGATGGCTACACTGGATAAACGAGGAGCCGAAACCGGGCATAATAGCCCCTCTAAACCCACCGACTAAACAACTTTCATTAAGGGACTACTTTAGGAGCCTAGTACCATCGGCGTCCTCGAAGAAAAACCTCAGTCCAGCAGAACTGTCTCAGGCCCCCCCCTACGAAAACAGTTGTCACCTCGAATCAAATTCTGATCCAGCCCATGATTCACACGGCTGCCAACGAAGGTGAAAGTTCTTCGCTATTATGTTCACTATCAAGTTCTATAACGACACCAGACTCTCGCAACACAGACTCTCCAGATGCCCCTGAAGATAGTTGACTGCCTCAAATATCAGGCCAGCCCTTCTTGGTCCAACAGTCAGCAGAAATAGAACAGGTCCTTTCCCAAGTACCTTTTTTCAAAGAAGCCAGTTCGCCAACTGCTCAGTCCGCTCAGAACTCAAGTCAGTTTCCTACCTCAGCATCAAAAATTTCCAACTGCAATTTTACTCGACAGCCAAAACAAGAGCGCAAGTATTCTGACCCCCAAGGTTGTGTTCCATCCCCGCCCTCTGTCCAATACCCCTCAATCCCGAAATTCTACTAGAAAAGGCCGATCAAGGCGACCAAACGCGTAATTCAGAAGGGTTGCGAGAGAACGTCATTCTCTCCCACCTAGATCTATTGTTTTCAAACGAACCTCAAAAACCCGCTGCCCAGGCAACCTCATCATTAATTGACCTCAACGATCTTTGGTCCCAGTTACTGCAAACTCTTCAAACCTCGGCAGCTGCCCTAGCTTATCACTCAGACAAGATGGACCTGCAGGTGCATCTTCTAAACACGTTAGCGGTCTACACTGTAGGAATAGCCCAAAAACTTGAGGCACTCAATCTGCTCATTACCAAAGCCCAATCCCAAGCCCAATTGGTCCAATCGGTATGCTGCTGTTCCCCCATTATTGATTCTTTATCATCCTTACCACAATTTCTTTCTTCAATGCTAACCAAAATCAAGAAGATACCATCAACAGGGCCAGTAGACACCCTGCCCCTAGCTCTCAACTCAGTTGAGGGGCCCACTCTCATGGAAGTTCAACCTCCACCCACCTTCCCGCATTATACGGAGTTTGAAGATAGTAAAGTAGTCCCCACAAAAGCAGCTCAACAACACAATACACACAGGTTGTCAAAATGGGAAAGAAAAAGACTGCAGAAGATTCGGAACAAACATGCAACCGAAACCAAAATCCCGAATGCGAGCAGCCTCGGTACTATCAACTCAGACCAAGTACGAGTGCATGTGCCCTCGTCCAGAGCTAATTCAGTCCTGAGTTCAGCAGCACAAGTTCCGACCCCCCAGTCCGATCCTCCACAACTAAATACCCAACAACAGGGGCCTCTCCAAGATCGACAGCCCCACTCACAGTATTCCATGCGAGTAATATCTGGATCCAGTCAATCTTCAACAGCTGCGCCTGCATCGGGTATAGCGCATCTGGCAACTGAAACTCCCTTGACGCTGCCCCTAGACACCCACCCTAATAGTCCATCAACAGAGGTGGTTAATTACCATTACGCTCTGTAATACATAGTCAAAGAACCCGCTCACCCGAATCTCTCAAATTTGTCAAGCGACCAACTGCTGGCGCCCACAAGCAAAAGACTATTTGCTTTACCACCAAACATTGTGAGCCGTCTTCTTCATCGGCAGTTACATGTCCGACCAAGCAGGTTTTTATCGACAATTCAAAGAAAATAAAGCCTTTTACGACTGATGAAGCTCCCCCGCAGCCTACCACCAACTGAGGCACCACACTACTGCTAACCCCAGAGTATGTCTCAAGAGGCCCCCACGACATCCTAAATCGTGGATGCATATTAAGACTTCTTAAATCATTCCCAGACTTGTGTACCTTGCAATCAAACAACATGATCGCCATTAAATGTATTCCATCATCAGGAACTAGAGCGGGCGAAACAATCGAATTAACACTTGGGTCCTCAGAAATTCGAGAACTAGTCCAGTCAAAAACTGATCAATTTAAAAACTGGGGCATAACAATGTCAACGTTCAGTGCCCCGTGTTATCCAACACTACTGGAAAATAATCAGACCCAGTCTTTAAGTGATAGTTCGGTCCCCTTCTCCGTATTAAAGTCAGCAAGAAGTCGCTCGCCCACAGCAACCCAGGAGTACTTAACAAACAAACAAAATCCCGGAAAGGCCGACTGGTCATGGCTCCCAGGGGCCCTAGTGAGAAGTCGGAAAGATTGAAATACCCCCAACCCCGGTCTATCTATATGTTCCTGGAACATGAATGGCCTTGGTCACAAAATCCAATCAGCAGCCACCCTTGTTTTCTTTAAAGGAATATGATATTATTCTACTACAGGAAACCTGGGCAGTAGACAGTATTCCCATTGAAGGTTACCTGGAATTTGCGTCTTTTACAACAAGACAGTCCAAGTTTGGCAGGCCGAGAGGTGGTCTGGCGATCTATGTGTCAACTAAACTATCCCAGTCCACTAGGCAGCTAAAATTTGAGGAAGACTGGCTCTCTGGAATCCTTCTGGGCAGTCAACAGACAGATACCCAGTTGCTTCTCCTGAATGTTTACATATCCCCACGCACCACTGAGAAAAAATCTAAACTTGATTGCCTGGCCGCCACCGCTTGCAACCTGCTCAGTGAGCATGGTAAGTATACCAAGTATAATTACAGGAGATTTTAATACCAAACTTTACTGCAACTCGTTTGAGAAACCAGATGTTAGAAATGGGATTTCTGGTTGGCTAAGGCTTGCGCCAAAGTCAGGCAGAAACCACCACTCTAGTCAGGGCAAGGAAGTTACACGCCAAAGATAACCCCTGCTCACCCCCTCGGTAGCTTGGCACGAGCAGACAGGCTTATCCCTGAGGCAATGTGTAAAGCGTTTGCACGCGCACCCAGCAACAACACCCAAGGCCCACCACAAAAGAAACTCCACACAAGGTATTATATAAAAATAGCCTTTGTATTATAGCAAAACACATTAGATAATAAATATACACTTTGCAAAGTGCCACTGGTACGGGTAGAATTTACAAGGGATATGTACAAGACAGGGCCACCTGGACCACTGTCAGGAATAAGCACTTTTTGGACATAGCCCGTTTTGTAGAACTAGTACTTTGTAGGAATTAGCACTTGGTAGAAATAATACTTTGAGAACATAGCACATATAATCACTGTAGCACCAATTAGAAGACGTAGAGCACAACCAGTAGCCACTGGTAACAGGTAAGTACCACCTACGCAACCCTAACCACCTTAGGAGAATCTCACGCAGGGAACCAGTACCACTATGCTAGGTAACACAACCTCCTAGGGATAAAAATACATCTAGAGGGGTACACAAAGCATGGTATAAATCATATTAGGAAGGCATCAAGCATCACAGCAATGCACAGGCGCAAAAGCGCATAAGTAACAATGATCAGGAAAAGTTCCTTCTTTAGGAGATAGTTCCTTAGCAACCAAATTAAATATTCTTCTGAACACAGTTCTTTGGCAACAATGTGACCCACACGGGAGTCACACGACATCGAGTCTACGATATTCCCAAGGTTCGGCGTCGACCGCGAGGAGCGCTACGTCGAGCCTGGAGTTACAACAGACCCCATAAACACAGTACCTTTGGAAATGAAGAAACGATGATCCACGGCGTCGAGAGGTCGGTGTCGAGGTCGGCGTCGATCGTGCCTCGGAGTCGGGTCGATCTGCACCGGCGTCGAGAGATGTCGGGCCGGAGCAGCGCTCACAGCGTCGAGAAAGGCGTCGAGTCGATGCGATCAGCAGCGGCGTCGAGACGGGGTCGCTTGGAGCCGGGGCCGATACCCACTGCTCACTGGCGTCGATACCGGCGTCAAGACGGGGCACTTGGAGCCGGGGCCGATACCCACTGCTCACTGGCGTTGCTGCTGGCGTCAATCGGGCCCGGCGGCCGGTGTCGAAGGCTCAGAACACTGGGGCCGTTACCCACGATGTCGAGCTGGATTCAGCGGCGTCCGGCGACGTCGAGACTGCAGATTTCCCCTTGGGTACTGGAGACAACACTTTCCAGCAACCAGCAATTAAGTAGAGGGTGAAGTCCTTTGGCCCTGTGACTTCAACAGGAGGCTGGCACTCTTCCAGCCCTTGGAGATTTTCTTAGCAAGATTGAGAGTACACACACAGTTCCTCTCTCCTGGTCCCTAGGCAAAAATAAAGAAGCAGCTTTCAGGTTCCTCCACAGCAAAACAGCACTCTGGCAGAAAGGGGAGGCAAGTCCTTAGATCAGCAGGCTTCTTGTCCTTGGTACAGGTTTCCTTGTCAGAAGGGATCTCAAGAAAAGCAAAAGGTCCTAAAGAGTCCTGGAGTTATCAGGGGGACAGAACAGCCCCCAGCAAAGGCAGAAGGGTCCCAAGAAGTCCTGGGCATAAAGAAATGGAGCAGAAAAGCTCCCAGCAAAGAAAAGTCCTCCAGGCAACCAGGGGCAGGGCAGGGCCCAGGGAGGCAAGCCTTCCCCTGAGCCCCAGCAGCAACACGCCCCTGGTAGATTCAAGTCCAGATCAAGAACAGAACAAGAACATTTTCATGGGGTCACAGCCCCTCTTTTATACACCAAATCCCTTTGTCTCAAGGGTGCAGGGAAGGGGCGAACCAGATACAACTGGTTCCTGAGCACTTTGTTTTGCTCAGCCCCTCTCCCTATTCAGAGGACAGGCCAGGGTCATCAGTCGCACCACAGGGGGCGGAGCCATCAGTGTGTGGGGAAAACCCAGCCCTATTCAGGACCCAGGTGTACTCCTCCCACCCATCTAGCTGCTGATCTCTCCATTCACCACTGGGCGACTCCTCCTGACTGGGGATTCCCTAGCCCGTCACATGACCTCACTCAGCCAATCCCGCGACAGGCACACATTTCATACTGCACACAGAAGTGCCCACTTCTAGAAGTGGCACTTCCACACTAGGTACGTGCACGCCGCACACATCATCGCGCAGCATTCAATCCCACGAGTCCGCACATACCAAACTCGGGCCTGCACACCCCACGCATCAGGAACTACCAGGACACATACATTACCCCATGCATTCCTATGGGAGGGCAGGCCAACCTCAACACACGCACGCACTTTACCCTGGGACACAGCGGTAAAGTGCGCAGAAACCCCAAAATCACTACACCATGTCATCAATAAAAGCAAAAAAAAGTTCAGGGGTGAACCTGCCAGAAGGGCCAAGTCCAACACAACCCCCTTCCAGCCAAAACGCAGGGCAGACCAATCACCACCGTGATGGTCTTCCCTGCTTGGGGCGATAGAACACGGACGCAGGCCCGCACTGCAGGGACACTCTCCGGTTCTATGCCATTCTCACTCAACATGGTTCCATCTGAAAAAAAACAACCGAAAAGAACTCAGGCCCAACTAGACTACCCCACTGGTACTACCTAGTTGTCCACGGCCAGGACCAGGCCCTAGGCCACCCAGATACCACTGGTCCTTGCCAAACCCAGAGGTGGGGGTAGTAACCCCTGGCATATAAACCATTCTCCACTCTCCCTCTCAGTGTAGTTCCCAACTACCACTGATCCTTCAACCTAGGGTCCGCACCCTCAGGCTGACCAGAGGTCACGGGCAAGAATGCCCCACCCCACCTCTACTTCTGGGGTTCCGCACCCTCCCAGGGAAGCACCCACCAGAACACAACTCTCCCACCAGTTCAGGACCTCTCTCCACCAACTGGTCTACCACCTGGGATCAAAGTTCGCCAGCTGCACCGGGGTCAGAGGCGAGGCCGCCCTCCCTCTGCACCCCCTTCCAGAGTTCCGCACCCTCCCAACTGGAGTGGTACCCCTAGAAGGCAAACCGGCCAGGACACTGACTACAGTCGTCCTTACGTCCAGATCCGGAAACACCGGCTACTGGCTCCCCAACCGAGGGACGTACCCTTTGGTCAGATGCCTGGCGGACCAGGACTTCCTAAGGGTGACACATACCTAGCGTGTCGTGTGACAGTCTGCCTGGCGCAGAGCTCACGACCTCCTGTCCCTCTGACAGTGCGTGAAGATGCCCCAGCAACCTGGCGCAGAGCTCACGACCTCCTGTCCCTCTGACAGTGCGTGAAGATGCCCCAGGACAGAAGTGGCGTCACCATGGTCACTCATCGGTGGCTCAGCCCATCTGGCCGGCTCCCTGACCCACTGGTTCCCACTGGGGACCTCTCCCCCTCTCACCCCTCACAACTGTACCCCACCTGCTTTCAGGGGGGTATCACCTCACAATTGCCCGGAGAACCAGGACTTCCTGGGAGTACATATACCCTCCCGAGGGTGACACATACCTAGCGTGTCGTGTGAAAGTCTGCCTGGCGCAGAGCTCACGACCTCCTGTCCCTCTGACAGTGCGTGAAGATGCCCCAGGACAGAAGTGGCGACACCACGGTCACTCAGTGGCGACTCAGCCCTCCTGGCTGGTCCCTGACCTACTGGTTCCCACTGGGGAATCCCTCCCCCTCTCACCCCTCACTCTGGACTTCCGCACCCTCCCAACTGGAGCGGTACCGCCAGACACCAGGACTACTGGAGCTCTGATTACAGACGCTCCACGCCCTCTAGACACTGGGAGATCCTCCTCAAATGACCTATTGGTACAGCCTAGGCCCCCGACCTGATGTTCCCTAAAGAAACCATCCAGGCCCTGACACTGGGTTTCGGGCACCTGGAGACACGCAGTCCCACCCACTCCTTCTCCGCAGAGACAGGACGTGAGCCCCTACACCGAGACCTAGCTGGGCTACTCTGAACCTCTTCCACCACGCTGGGCTGGAAGACACCTCAGCCACTACTTTTGGAATCACTCCCCAATGCAAGTTCCCTATCCCAGAGAACTCACACCCAATCAACCAGCAAGCTCCTTATTTCAGAGAACTCACACCCTTCATCCACATACACACACCCCCCAGACTAGTAAGACAGTTTCTACCGCCCCTGATTTCTCAACCTGACCACCACGTGACACAGGTACTATCACTCTGGGAACTGGGAATGGGACATTCACATTCATCCAGCGCATTACACATTCATCCCCAAACCCCTCCCAAGGCTGGTAAGACAGTTTCTACCGCCCCTGATTTCTCAACCTGACCACCACGTGACACAGGTACCACTACCCCGGGAACTGGAAATGGGAATACATACACTGGACACACATCTGCTGCCACCACTGGATCCCACCCTCTGGTGAATCCAGAAAACACAATGCACTAAGGGGGATGATCTACCCTCCCGAGCTAGGGACACCTAACTCACAGTGCACAAGAACCACATTTCCACAGAAATGACATTTAAAAACAAACTTAGAACAATAATCCCTATACCATGTGATTTATCTAAATGCAGAGTTTTGTAGTGCGGCCAGTTGCCGCTGCGGTACAGCGCAAACGCAAGTCCAAATCCCACCGCTGCCACCAATGTTAGAAATGGGATTTCTGGTTGGCTAAGGCTTGCGCCAAAGTCAGGCAGAAACCACCACTCTAGTCAGGGCAAGGAAGTTACACGCCAAAGATAACCCCTGCTCACCCCCTCGGTAGCTTGGCACGAGCAGACAGGCTTATCCCTGAGGCAATGTGTAAAGCGTTTGCGCGCGCACCCAGCAACAACACCCAAGGCCCACCACAAAAGAAACTCCACACAAGGTATTATATAAAAATAGCCTTTGTATTATAGCAAAACACATTAGATAATAAATATACACTTTACAAAGTGCCACTGGTACGGGTAGAATTTACAAGGGATATGTACAAGACAGGGCCACCTGGACCACTGTCAGGAATAAGCACTTTTTGGACATAGCCCGTTTTGTAGAACTAGTACTTTGTAGGAATTAGCACTTGGTAGAAATAATACTTTGAGAACATAGCACATATAATCACTGTAGCACCAATTAGAAGACGTAGAGCACAACCAGTAGCCACTGGTAACAGGTAAGTACCACCTACGCAACCCTAACCACCTTAGGAGAATCTCACGCAGGGAACCAGTACCACTATGCTAGGTAACACAACCTCCTAGGGATAAAAATACATCTAGAGGGGTACACAAAGCATGGTATAAATCATATTAGGAAGGCATCAAGCATCACAGCAATGCACAGGCGCAAAAGCGCATAAGTAACAATGATCAGGAAAAGTTCCTTCTTTAGGAGATAGTTCCTTAGCAACCAAATTAAATATTCTTCTGAACACAGTTCTTTGGCAACAATGTGACCCACACGGGAGTCACACGACGTCGAGTCTACGATATTCCCAAGGTTCGGCGTCGACCGCGAGGAGCGCTACGTCGAGCCTGGAGTTACAACAGACCCCATAAACACAGTACCTTTGGAAATGAAGAAACGATGATCCACGGCGTCGAGAGGTCGGCGTCGAGGTCGGCGTCGATCGTGCCTCGGAGTCGGGTCGATCTGCACCGGCGTCGAGAGATGTCGGGCCGGAGCAGCGCTCACAGCGTCGAGAAAGGCGTCGAGTCGATGCGATCAGCAGCGGCGTCGAGACGGGGTCGCTTGGAGCCGGGGCCGATACCCACTGCTCACTTGCGTCGATACCGGCGTCAAGACGGGGCACTTGGAGCCGGGGCCGATACCCACTGCTCACTGGCGTTGCTGCTGGCGTCAATCGGGCCCGGCGGCCGGCGTCGAAGGCTCAGAACACTGGGGCCGTTACCCACGATGTCGAGCTGGATTCGGCGGCGTCCGGCGACGTCGAGACTGCAGATTTTCCCTTGGGTACTGGAGACAACACTTTCCAGCAACCAGCAATTCAGTAGAGGGTGAAGTCCTTTGGCCCTGTGACTTCAACAGGAGGCTGGCACTCTTCCAGCCCTTGGAGATTTTCTTAGCAAGATTGAGAGTACACACACAGTTCCTCTCTCCTGGTCCCTAGGCAAAAATAAAGAAGCAGCTTTCAGGTTCCTCCACAGCAAAACAGCACTCTGGCAGAAAGGGGAGGCAAGTCCTTAGATCAGCAGGCTTCTTGTCCTTGGTACAGGTTTCCTTGTCAGAAGGGATCTCAAGAAAAGCAAAAGGTCCTAAAGAGTCCTGGAGTTATCAGGGGGACAGAACAGCCCCCAGCAAAGGCAGAAGGGTCCCAAGAAGTCCTGGGCATAAAGAAATGGAGCAGAAAAGCTCCCAGCAAAGAAAAGTCCTCCAGGCAACCAGGGGCAGGGCAGGGCCCAGGGAGGCAAGCCTTCCCCTGAGCCCCAGCAGCAACACGCCCCTGGTAGATTCAAGTCCAGAACAAGAACAGAACAAGAACATTTTCATGGGGTCACAGCCCCTCTTTTATACACCAAATCCCTTTGTCTCAAGGGTGCAGGGAAGGGGCGAACCAGAAACAACTGGTTCCTGAGCACTTTGTTTTGCTCAGCCCCTCTCCCTATTCAGAGGACAGGCCAGGGTCATCAGTCGCACCACAGGGGGCGGAGCCATCAGTGTGTGGGGAAAACCCAGCCCTATTCAGGACCCAGGTGTACTCCTCCCACCCATCTAGCTGCTGATCTCTCCATTCACCACTGGGCGACTCCTCCTGACTGGGGATTCCCTAGCCCGTCACATGACCTCACTCAGCCAATCCCGCGACAGGCACACATTTCATACTGCACACAGAAGTGCCCACTTCTAGAAGTGGCACTTCCACACTAGGTACGTGCACGCCGCACACATCATCGCGCAGCATTCAATCCCACGAGTCCGCACATACCAAACTCGGGCCTGCACACCCCACGCATCAGGAACTACCAGGACACATACATTCCCCCATGCATTCCTATGGGAGGGCAGGCCAACCTCAACACACGCACGCACTTTACCCTGGGACACAGCGGTAAAGTGCGCAGAAACCCCAAAATCACTACACCATGTCATCAATAAAAGCAAAAAAAAGTTCAGGGGTGAACCTGCCAGAAGGGCCAAGTCCAACACCAGAGATCACCCCCTCAATGGTTCCATCACATCTTGGAACACAGTCAGTTCCCTTAGGAAACAAACCATCAAAATTGGGTGAGTATGCAGTCATTCAGCTAGGCAGCCTAGGTTATACTGTATTGAATGGTCATTTCCACACAGATACTCCTCCAGCTTGGACATGATCCGATGGCAGAACCTTCTCCTTTCTGGACTTTTCCCTAGGGAGCACGGAAATTCTCCCTTTGATTGAGAGTTATCATATCGCACCACAAGGTGAGAGTGATCATCGGCCTCAAGTTATAACAATTCTTGCCAACACCTCGGGTCAACAGGAACTTGCTGGCACCTACGTAGGTTGCTATACGGAGAATTTAAAACGAATGAAATGGTCAGTTGATGCGGCACCCCTCTTGATGGAAAAATGCAGAACATTATTAAGCCAACTATCAGATATTGATTCCTCCCCTACCAGCAGGTGGGATAGTTTTACCAACCAACTACTAGAAGCAGTTCCATTTAAGAAGAGCACTGAGCAACATATATCTTAACCATACATTTCACCAGCATTAATAAAACTAAAGCTACGTAGAAACCGTGCCCTTTGGGAATCCAGGAAGAGGTCAGGTAATAAAATGAACTTTAACAATTACAAGCAAGCTCAAGCTGCCTTCAAGCTCGCAGTACGCAGAATAAAACGAGTGGCCTCGGGTCAATTTTGTCTGATGCTTCTCTACGTAAGTAAGAAATCAAACTCAAAGCAATTCTGGTCTCTTGTAAATAGGGGCCAGCGAGGTGGAAGTAGCTATGGCAGTGCAAACATCAGTGCTGACGAATGGTCGTCCTTTTTATCATCTCATTTTAAGTTTAAGAGTAACATTAACAAAGTCGCCAGCCCAAATTACCTAGTATAGCCAACGTAAAGGTACCCTCCACGGAGGCTATGTAGCCAACATGGCTGGGCTCAAGCCACTCAGTCATTAGTCCTCTTGAAGAACCAGTAAATGTGGCTTGTGGGGACAACATAGACTCACCCTTTGTGTCAACAGCGACACCGGAAGAACTAAACCATAAGATCCTATGTTTAATAAAGAAAGCCAGAGCTGATGGTGCACCTGGGCCAAACGGTCTCCCCCAGGCCGTGTTTAAATCGGAAGCTGAATTCTGGACATTCCATCTGAACCCCCTGTTTTCTTACTGAAGGCAAAACAACACTTATCCTGAGTCCTGGAGAGGTGCTATCATTCATCCTATCTACAATAGCGAGAAGAGAAACAACCCCAGTAACTATCGAATTATTGCACTCTTAGATGTCGAGTCTCAATATTATGCCAGCATTGTGTTAGAAGAGCTGCTGGCCTGGGCCAACGAAACAGAGCGCCTCCCCTTCAATCAGACGGGTTTCGTGGCCAACTTCAGCACAGCAACCAACCTACTAACCCTGTCTGTTTTGATCGAGAAAGCGTAATTCCAAAAAACCCAACTGCACTGCTGTTTCGTAGATTTTGAAGCGGCCTTCGATCGAGTACCCCGGGGCTTACTGTGGCAAAAATTAAAGTCCTGGGGCGTACCCCAGCCTCTGCTTCTCGCAATAGTTCAACTCCATTCTGATACATGGAGTAGAATCAAGCTGGGTGAAGGCTCCTATGTCTCTAAGAAGATTGAGACGAGTAGTGGAGTAAAACAAGGCTGCGTGCTGGCTCCACTCCTTTTTAACCTGTTTATAGTGGATCTCTCGCAAATTCTTGATAGTGTTAACTGTCATCCACCTCAATTAGACAGAGTACGTATCAGCAACCTCCTATACGCTGATGACCTGGTGCTGCTTAGCCATACGAAAGTGGGCCTACAGAGGCTACTTGGCGAACTGCTCCCCTATACTATAAGCAACTTCTTAGAGTTGAACTTATCAAAAACAAAAACAATTTCATTTAGGAAGCTAAAGAAGGCGCGTGGAGGGTGGCACTTTAACAAAGTAAAAATTGACTCAACACCACACTACAAATACTTGGGAATATTTCTTGACACCAGAAACTCACTTATCAAACAGTAAGAAGCACTGAGGACCAAAGCCTTGGCCCTACAAGTTGCCGCCACGAAATTGTGTAAAAAACTGCTTGGTCCCAGTTTAACTCCAACGTTGAAAGTGATGAAGGCGAAGATAACTAACACATTGACGTATGGCCATGAGATCCCGAAGGGTACCACAAACACTCTTTTAAATAAACTAATAATCAAAATTTTTAAACGTGCATTTCATCTGCCAAAGTCAGCATCGCCAGCACAAGTTCGCCTCGAACTAGGTCTATCTGACCATCACGGCATAGAGGCCAACGCATTTATAACATTTTGCAACAGACTGCGCAATGCCCAGGAGAGTTCCTTGGAGGCCAGACTCTGGCAAGAAATCAAGAAAAGCCACGCCAGTCACAAATATCGGCTTCACCTGAATCATAGTTTACAACTACTCGGTGTGAAGGAATTTTGGGGAACAACTCCCTCCCAGTCGGCATTGAAAGCAGTCATCAAGAAGAGCGTCAGGTTGTGGACTTTTCATTCGGATAGGGCAATATTGTCAAAAGGGAAACACGCCTGGGCAGTGATTACAAATTTTAAACCAGGAGTTGTACCCTTTTATTTATCTAGCACGTTTGCACTTTATTGGAAAAGGAAGTTCGTGGCTCGAAGGATGGGTGAATGGCCTTTTTTTTAAAGAACCTCCAAGAATGGCGCCGACCTGATAATCACACCCAATGCAGGTTGTGCGGCTACCATACTGAAGGAATGGAACACATAGTTTGCCTATGTCCCGCAACGCTCACTGTCAGACGACTTCTACTGCAAGATGGATGGATTAGGCTCGGAATTCGATCAAGCCGCCAAGCCATAATAGCAGCCTTAAACCCGGACAACACGAATCTGAATATAGGGTTAACAAAACTTGTCACCAAGGCGCAAAAACTGCTGGAAGTCATTGGCGCTTCCAACCACTCCTCATTATGGCAGTGCGGCACTCCATCCCTGGGTCAAGTAACTGCTTCCCAACCACCATCCATCTGCTGACCCCAACCTGGTACCTGAGTCGATCACTAACTGCCAAGAAGCTCTGTAGAGTTTTAAGTAAAATGTTAACTTTGTACCTTTTTGCAATTTTATACAGTTATGTTTTTTTAAAGAATATGCTGCAAGTGTTTTTATAATGTAAGGGTTTTAATTAACCAACAATAAAGTTCTTATAGTATTTCATTGATAGAAGTAAAATAATTTGACACCATAGTGGAATTTAACTCTGAACACCCTTGAGCTGGATTTGAACTGAACTTCTTCATTATTTATTCTATAAATGGATTTTTATTTTGTGGCAATGAAATGTTCTTGTAAAACGTTTATGTTCACATGGCTAGTAGACACAAAAATATAGCTTTTCATGAATTAAGTGAATGTGCTTCATTATGCAAATATCAATTTTTTTTTATTTTAAAAAGTTATTGTCACCACATTTTCTATGTTAATTAAGTTTAGTTTCTCAAACCACGTGATTACATGCATAGGTAATAATCATTGTTTCGCTCTTTGTTTACGTTTTCACATTTCCATGTTTCAAACACTTCTACGTGCTTTTATGATGCAACAGGAAATCTCAAATTTTTCGACGTAGCCAGTTTTTCATATTTTCATCAAGACATAATTATCGCAAATCTCTTTTAATGGCGCTAACTGATAGAGGCAACTTTCATTTAACATTTATGCTTTATCAGCAGTCTAGAAGAGCACACGCTGGGTACTAGATGACCCCATATGTTTTCAAAAAAATATTCATAATCAGCTAGGAATGTCCAATTCCGTCTCATAACAAAATTATATTGCAAAATTGTAGTTCAATCTTTGAAGCTTTCAAAACTAGACTACTACTGTTCAATGCATATTGCAGCCCTAATATCAGTGCTTAGCATTGGGATTAGAATAATACTCTAAGAAAAATATATATATGACCAAATTATCTCTATCCTTACTATGCTACAATGGTTGCAAATTGAAGTCAGGAAATCTTCAAATGCCGTGTATATTTCACAAAGGCTTTCATTTAAACTCACGTACTAGGACTATGGAGTATAGGTGCCAGAAGTCTATTTTGCTGTGATACTAGTCTTAAAATCAGCCTACTTTAGCATAGTCCTTTTTGGTAGAGGCACCTTAGATCCAGTGACGGCTGGCACTGATGAGGGGTTGCGGGGCTGGGGGAGAAATGAAAAAAAAACACTTACCTATTCACTGCGTCTCTCCTCCGTCGTCCCTCCACCTCTCTTCCAGTCAGAATGGAAGCAGGAAACATACACGCTCCCCTAAGACAATCACAACGCTGCTGTCAGCAGTGTCGTGATTGGACTGAGCGCCGTAGTTTGGCGCTAAGACTGCCATTGGAAACCTGTGCATGTTCTCCACTCAGGCTGTGCATTACAGCCGGTGGAGAGTATGTAAAGTGCTCATTACTTTTTGGCTGGCCCAAGATGGCCAGCCAAACTGTCATTCGCACTGACAGAGTGCACTCACCACTCATCCCCCTGCTCTGTAAGCAGAGCAGCCCAGCCCGCCCTGCCCTGAAAAACTGCTTCAGCTGAAAATAACATTGTGTTGTTATCATTTTATTTTTCCTTTTTTACACTGCTCAAAAGCAGTGAGGTGACTCTCCTCCACCTTACCGAAT
Source organism: Triturus cristatus (assembly GCF_964204655.1). Classification (NCBI taxonomy): domain Eukaryota; kingdom Metazoa; phylum Chordata; class Amphibia; order Caudata; family Salamandridae; genus Triturus; species Triturus cristatus. The sequence continues at coordinate 90,055,277 of NC_140588.1, forward strand.
GACCGCCACTATTTAGATCTCACTAAGAACTATGTTGTCATTTGTCATCTTTAAAAAGAGGTGCAAAAACTGATATGATGTAATATTTGACTCTGAAAACCAGTGAGTTAGTTTCCATTTTATCTCCTACATAGTGTCTAAACAATAGATTGTGATAATTCATGTCTTACTTTATGTGTTGTTCGGCCACCATTGTTATAACTGCCTTCTTCCAGTGATTAATAGTTTATGTTATAACTCTAGTTATTCAATATTCTCTTATGCAATGTTTACTATTCATATTTGTCTCAGTCAAGCTGGTTTCCATTTTTATAGCTTGTAAATCAATCTCCTTAATTGACATGGATTCCACACACTTTGGACATTTGTATGTGCCATACCCAGGGCTTTAAGTGGGATGAAAAAACTGGGGGTCTCTCAAAGGGGCGTGGTCATTGTCATTAAGGGTGTAGCTTAAAAAACGTAAACTAAAAATCTGTGCTTAGCATACTGTGCCGCCCAACTTGTATTTTGCTGTTTCTATGATTGCATCCAGATATATGATACAGCAAGTAACATCATACCTACAATAAGTCAGGACTTTTGCCTTTGTCAATGGTTGTTAGTTGCATAAGATAAATAAGCAGCAACTACGGCTTGTATATAATATTGAAAAAGCTTCCACTTAAAGCCCTGGTAACACCACCACAATGTTGCTGCTCCTGAGTTTCAAAAAGAGAAGGGAGATCCAGAGAGAAAATGACTCTAATGGATTTCCCTTCCCCTACAACGCTCACCTGGCCTGGCGTCATGGCGTACCCTGTACTAGCGAGAAGTGAGCAGTGTGAGCACGCCCACATTGATGTGCCTGCTGTCACTGCAGTCCGGAAAAAACGGATAGACCCGTTTCGAGGCCCCCTTTAAAAAACTGCCGGTGCTCAGCACCGGTGAGACCCAGCCCACTTAAAGCCCTGGCCATACATATTCCCGGATACGGTTTTAATGCATTCATTAAATCAAAATCCTTATGGCTGTTATGTATCAACCCATTTCCCCATAGACACCGAATGGGTAAAAATCCTTTCATATGTCTCCACATTAAAAAAACAAAAATTGTTATTTTTGTCTACTTCCTCTAGAAGTGTTATCCCTCCACGCCGTGTAAGTGAATTGCAAATACAAACTTCTTACAATAACTGCGCCGAGGTGTATAGAAATAACTCGAAGAAATAATAGAAAAGCCGGTGAATAACTGGCAGCATTTACGGGCGTTTTTGTTTTAAAAATAGAGCTGAAAGCTTCCTTAAACGGCGAGGCGCTAAGCAGGCCTTCCAGCCATAAAAATATGACCGCAAAGCCGGTGGTTGGAGCAGCCTGTGTTGTGCAACATGTGGACAGGCATTATTTCTTCCCAGCTGCTGATTTGGGCTCAATCGGACAGTGCAGCGAGCCGGTGAAGGGGAAAGCGCCAACCCGCGAAGACAGCGGGGACGTTATTGCAGACCTCTGCGGCAGTCAGATCGCAGTGCCTATATAATTACCAGCTGCAGCGACTTGAGCTGCAATTGTTTGGAATGAGAAAATCTTCCATTTTTGGAGAAGCAATTGAAATGCGCTCGGGCAGGTTATATTTCCTCACATTCTGAGCGGGGCTTCATTGAGCTATCAGAAAGCAGGGAAGCTGGCTCGGCTTGTTGAGCCAATTGTACACGTCTTTTTCTTGTGAGATTTCTTTAGGTGGATGTAAAGACTGTTTCATAGCCGGAGGAAGATTCTCAGCTGGTAATATTTCTGTTTTATTAGTCTCTCTCAAGAAAGAAGGCCACCTAAACGGAATCTGTTTATGTCTGGGTTTGGACAGCACAGCTCTCATACAGACATATTATTTACAATACTCGTAGATTGCGTTTAGGGCCCACTGCTCTCAACCATTGGCTTTCTTCGAGCAGCCTCCATCAGCCTTTGTCTTGATACTTTATCGTCCCCTGCGGGCTCAGTTCTTTGTCTAACCAAATACTATTGGCTGCTTAGGTGTCTTCCTTCACCTCCACTTTAGTGCTTGCATCAAGCAGGCAGAACTAGTTGACAACTATAGCCATCACTTTCTGACCTTTTGGCTTTGCCAATGTTTGTTTTTAGAAGTTTACAGAATCCCTTCCTTGATTTAATCATGGGGTGCTTCACAGATCCCTTTCCAACACAGATCATGAGCAATGAAGATTTTTCTCAACCTGTATATTTTAATAATCACCATATGTCCCCAAGTATTAGGATGATACTGTCTGAGGTACTGGCTGAATATATTATTGTTTTCAATATACTAGCTCTTGGGACATTATCTTGAGTTTATTTTTCGCAGTGTTTATATGTTGATCAGACTGTGTATCTGTAAAATGTGATATATCTTTTATCTATTTCCCACCCAACTATGCTACATTGTTACCCTGTGTGAGTAGTTGTATATATGTTTTCATTTGATGCTACCACATCCTACGTGTCTCTTACCTAATTGGACGTTAAATACTTGGACTCATGGCATTACCATTCCATTAGTACATACCTACACAACTGTTCAGTCCAACTTGGTACTTTCAGGAGCAGGGCTCGAGTTGAGGTACCACGCGGGTGGACGGCGTCCCCCCACTTATTTTTCCAGGGAGCTCGATAACTGAGCAAATGGAGCCACACATTCACTCTTTGGCCTCTCTGGGGCGAGATCGGAGCTCATTCAGAACGCTGCTCACGCGCTGACTTCTCTGATGCAATCGCATCTAAGAGGTGAGCGAGGGGAAGCAATGAGTCTGATGGTGCAAGCCACCTTTCGTGACGTCACTTCCTGTTGTGACGTCAGCGTCCCCCCACTTCTTTTTTTAGGACTTATGCCCTGTTCAGGAGGCTCCATTATCTCTCCTAGTAACTCCCGCTCATGAAGCTACTTGTAAGGCATGCATTGTTGACTCCAGGGAGGGCAGATTCAGCCAGGGGTCTCCAACTTTTTCTGTACTGAGAGCTACTTATGTTCAATGAAACGCATTGATAGCTTCTAATATTATTAGTGTTGCATAATCTCAATTTCGTTATATGTATATTAATTCAACCAAGCAAAAGCTTTCTAATTTAATAAGCGGGGCTGCACACAGGTGAGCTACTCAGAGGTAGCTGGAGTGCTACTATAGCTGACGAGCTACTGGTTGGAGAACCCCTGCACCAGGGATTACATGGGCGACACTGAGGGTCTCGTGAGAAATAAAGGGTTATTGTCAAAATCAGTAAGTGCTAGTCCCAATTTCCACAGAAATCCTTCCTCTCTCCAGCTATTTCACTGTGGAGCGACTCTGGCTCTGGTAATCATGATTCAGCTGGTAAATGCCATCACTAGGAGAATCAGGAATCTGAGGGACCTCATAATGAGACCCTTCTTCTCTTATTTTCTTATTGTTCTCCATCGATCAGGAAACAGATACATTGTCCTTATTAGCAACATTAATATTTGTTTTAAGTTGTTGCTCTTATCTTTTCACATGCCTTTGATTTTAAAGAAGTGCTCTGATGCTGCCACACTTACACACAATGCACAAAATTGCTAAATAAATAAACAAAAAGTATCTGTACAGAACAGCAATGATGATAAATCACTGAAGAAGAAGCATTTGTGGAAGCCAAAAGTTGCAACCACTAGTCTTTAAGTGTGCTTACAGACCCTCAGGACTGATTTACTGAATATGGGAATTCGCTGACCTGTTTACTCGGCCTCATACCACAAGCAATTCTTGATTGAATGAGTAGTAAACAAAAAGTAATCCCAAAGAAACAAATACCTTTCTGCCTGCATGGTTGTTAATCAGGGTATTTGAGCAACTTGCAATTTAAGCCAATTTCCAATTGATTATGTAATTAACAGCTTTTGCTTTTAAGGAGTACTGGGTATAATTCATTCTGTTTAGGCTTAGGGCCTCATTACAGGTCCGGTAGTAATTCCGCTAGAAGCCTGTAAGGACAGGTAACCAGTAGATTTTGGGATCTGCAGCAAGCATTTCCGTGGCTTAAGAATATTTCACTGAAAGACTTCACCTGCAAGCAGACAAAATTACCAGCATAAATAGTCGACAAAACATGCAGTAATCTGTGCACCAATTCCTACATGTTATTCCCAAAGCACGTAGGGAAGGATCACAAAAGTGATGCAAAGTGTCGCAAAATCTTTTTTGGTCCAATTTTCTTTCTAGCGCAAAACTTGTTTAGTTGCAAATAATGATAATGTAATGCAAAGCAGCGCATAGCGCTGCTTTGCATTACTTAGCGCCAAGGGGGTGTACCATGGGTGGTGCATGGGCGTAGAAAGGGTTTAGGGTCAGAAAATAGCACACCCTTCAACCAGGCTCTATGAAGGAGAAATGCTTTTTATCTCCTTAGTGTTCCGACTTCGCATGTGTGATCACTGTACAGCGCAAATACAAAGTGGGAAAATGTTTAAAACTAGTCTAAGCATAGTATTTTGTGCTGGAAGGGTACCCTTCCAGTCAGTGGCATAACAAAAACTGAGGGGGCCCTCCTGCAAGGTACGTGGAGGGCCCCCCTCCAGACTCTATCAGGATCTCTCTGGCCGAAGTGCTGTGCTAAGAGGGCCCCCTGGAGCGTGCCCCCCCTCACCTCGGGGGCTGCGGGGGCCTGTGTTACGCCCCTGCTTCCAGTACAAAACCTATGCTTGACTCAAGGAGACACCCTTGAACTATGCACAAAGGTGTCTCCATGGTGCATGGCAGCTAATTTCAGTGCCGGTGCTGGAGAGAGGGGAGGAGAGTGCCCTATTTCAGGAAATTTGGCGCTCTCTTGCTCTCTTCTTCTCATGCAGCGAAGCACAGACTTTTTGGGTGCTGCGCTGCGTGGCGTGAGACTTTAGTAAATCTGCCCCCTAGAATGTAGGGAATTTCTTTTCCTCTTCCATAGACTCCCGGATTTTCTAATGCCCCTCTTATCAGTAACTCCAGTGGGAAAAGGATATCTGGTCATTTTTTGTAAAGTACTGCTGCATGAAATCAACTTTTATGTGTTTTCTATCTATTCCTCATTGAGAAATAGAGAACAGTATATTTTAAAACTGCACAAGGCATTCCTTTAAATTTGTAGCGTAGTGTAATTATATTGGATATCACCGGTCGCCACTGCATTTTCAGTTTAAATAAAAAACTACATTTCAGTAAAAATTACTTAGCTAAATAAAAAAGCAATTGCATTAAGAAAACAGAAACTATATTAAGCTATAACATTTTAACTTTCAAATAGATTTCAAAGAATCAAAGAATTAATTTTCCTGACAAAATAAAATAATCAACATTTGTTTCTGTAAACTTGATAATTTTGGCTGTTAGTTGTTATAAATGTTAAACCTCATTCGTTTGAGATGATGCTTAAACAAATTGTCCGCAATGGATAGTGCATTTTATGTTGGTTAATGTGAGATTGTGGTAATGCCACTCAGTGCATCATTGTTGATAGAAGAAGCGTAGAACTTCCCCACAATTCAGGTTTTTGTTCCCTCCATTTTTTTAGCCTGGTCTATTAAAAGCATTTTTAAGAAAGCTTTCCTCCAGGGTCGGACAATCTGGCAGTGTCAGAAAGGTTCTCCTGACAGGTGAGTCTAAGGGCTGTTTTTGTGGCTGTGTCGGCTTGTTTTAGGATCAGGTGTCCCGCTTCTTATTATTGATTTCCTTCTTATTACCACAGACTGCCTGCAGCAAGCACAGATGCATGCAGTCTCCTTTACTAAACTACTCAGCGTGTCTTTACGCAATCAAAACAACCTCAATTTGCAAATGTGGGCTTCTTTTTTAGCTATGTGATTTGCTCAATGGAGCCACTTTTATTGTGATGCCCGGGCATGTTTCTGTCCCTATCCGACCCTGTTTTCTGCATGGATTCCGGTACTGATGCTCGCAATTATTCATGGATCCTTCCTAAATTTAGACTCATAATTTTGCTAAGTGGTTGTATATTTAGCCCTGGGGTTATTATTGACTCTATTACGGAAATGATTGTTTTGATGCAGAGTGGTGATTTTGACAGTTCAATTCAATGACCAATCAGGGCCTAGAGTTGGGCGTTAGTGGGTAAATGGGGGCAAACGATCTTCACTTCCATTTAAACAGTATTGAAGAATATTTATTTGTGAAGCAGTAGTCTGATTGTTAATACTGCACGTTTTACCACTGTCCATAACTGGTGATAAAACAGCAAAAGAAAAAAATCAACACAAAAGTGGTTTGAAAATCATTGTACCTTATATGCCTCTTTTTGGCTCATACTCTAGTTTGAGCCTAAAAGGTTACATTATAATTTAAATGCAAGAAATCTGCATATCACTTTTCAGTCGCCTTACGTTATTCCTGTGTTTGGCTACATCATTTATTATTTCTGGAATAAGTCAAAACCAGTGCAAATCTTTACTACGCCTAATATGGCCTGGTACTGCCGAAGTCCCCCTTTTACTTTAGACCCAAGACCGCCCTTGGATGTGGACTCCCTCCCTCCTCCAAGGCAAGCACTTCAAACCACATTCTTGGATTTGGGGTAGTAAACCCGGCCGTATTTTATTACAAAATAAAAAAACATTAAACTTATTATTTACATTATGTACAATTACGCAGAAAGTCCAGTTACATTGACAGGTACAAGATGTTACTTGGCTAGCCTTAACATGTTTCTAATACATAGCCATTCCTACCGTAATCTAAAACTTGATATACTTTACTTTCTGCGTATCCCTGCTAGAGCCTACGGCAAGGTCAGTGACTGGCAACCCCAGATCCCGGTAACTACAAAGACTCCACTGGAGTAAGATTGCGTAGGGGGTCCAGCTTATCAGACGGCTATCTCGCCCGGGCCCCCCCTACGCCCTGAGTCTTAACTCCATAACGGGGCGCTGCAATTCTGCATTCTTGCACCCTGGTGCGCATGCGCATGCGGGGGTGGCCGACCAGCCTACTGGAAAGAGTGGCTCCCTGGCACCCGCACCCTTTCAGCCTACCGACCGGCTGTAACTGCCCCTGGAGTTCCATGGTGCTGGCCGCTAAGGACCAAAAACTATGCTTACCAATCATGACCTTACCACCTGACCAGGGAAACATACTAAAATACGACAACATTACCTGCAAACAAAACACCATATACTGACACTTTTATTACACATTACCAAAGCATAAACACACAACTTTACATTAAACATTACCTGAATATGAAAAACATGTACTTACACTTTTATTACACAATACCAAAGCATCAACAACACAACTTTACAGTAACCAGTTCTACTGAGATACCTGCAATGAAAATTTAAGAAAACAAAGCAAAACACATATGAGAGCAACACTCATATGAACTGCCTGCCTTTGGGGATGGTGGGTGGGGAAATGCTCGTTACGAGCCGCTGGTGGCCCGGACTCTTGGGAGATGCTGGCGGCGAGAAAACAAGAGACTGTTCTCGCTCCCCCATCCCCCTTTTAAGGGGGTGTACTGGGCAGACCGGTCTAAACCGGCCTGCCCCAGCGTTTCAGCTTTGCGCTAAACCAGAAGCACTGTAGTGCTTCCGGTTCGCTCCCCTACCGGCCACTGCTATTGGCTGCCCAGGGGAGGTGGGGCGCCCCGTCACTAGTGCGCTCGGCGACTCCCCCACCTCCTCTGAGCTGGGGGACCGGCGCGACTGCCATAATGGCGGCACGCTCGATTCCGAGCTCCGCCTCGCACATTCTTGCTCCGATTTATGAGTTTTAGCCTCTAATTTACCACCACTCGTAGCTTATAGTAAAATAGTTGCAAAATCCAACCAAGACAGCTCCATGTTGGCTGCTCTTTGAATAAAGCTTACCTCTCTTTCAACTGCTTCAGCCTTCTGAAAATGGTTCCTTTGATATGGTGCTAAAGCATGAGGTATTGACCTATTGGTGATCTTTACGAGGGGGATAATTATAGGCCCTTTAGAGAAATGTTCTCTGACCATAAGGATTCACGTTCCCAACATAGGTGATATCAACAAATACCACACTGCCTGATAAGTAGGCTAGGACCTGTTCCTACAACTACGCCTGAGGCGCCGCTCCAGAAATACTTGGTAACTCAGGGCATCGAGAGGCATGATCTGTAATATTTAGCAGATCCTGGTTGAAGCGTTATTCTCATCCCACCACAAGGCATGACATTAGGGCACACTGACTGGGGAGTCTAGAGAAAAAATACACAGACGAGGCACAAGGACATGACGAAGCTCATGGATTACCACAACCATACTCTTACAGAGGCCAGATTGAAGCACTCACACTTCAATTGGTGCTAGTCTCCATACAAACTGAAAAAGCCCAAATCCCACCGGAGGATAATTTTTGGAAGTCTGCACTCCCCGTCTGTAATCTTGTACATATACTATGGCCAGGCACATAACTGGGCCAATACTGGACTGACATATGGTGCACACTGCATAACACCAGCTTATACCACTTTGTGGAAACAGCTAAACTAGCTATTCTACACAACACTTCCAACACAGAGCAATCTCCTCTCATTGGAGGAAATGGATGTCAGTTACCCTTATGGTGACCAAATATGTATATTCATACACTGGTGCTCTGCAGACGCACCCACAGATCCGGAACGGACGACAGAACTCTTTAGTTTAGCCACACAAGAGACAAATATGTTCAAAGTCTACTTCCATTTTTCGAAGCGCTACAGAATCTATTCATTCTCCAAATGTATTCAGAGTGTAGACCTTCAGACACCTACTCACCCTTTAACACCCCCTAACCCCGCTTAACCCGCCCCCACATCTACTTCCCCTAAACCCAAAACCACTGACAGGGAGGCCTGAGGGCAGTAATGTTATGGAACTGGATATGTTACCAACTGACCTATTAGATGGAGTGCGCTTATAGGGCAAGGTGGTCAGTTCCAGGACTGCTAAGATACAGGTAGATAGAATCAGCATTGTGGCTGATACACACTGGGAGAAGTGGCTGATACACACTGGGAGAAGTGGCTGATACACACTGGGAGAAGAACCTCTTTAATATGTGCAGATAGTAAGAGGATTGTGAACTGGGTGGGCGAATCGTTCCCAGGATACCTGGGAGTGAAATGTTGAGATGCAAATACCTTTTCTCTGTTCTTGTTTTCCTTTTCCTCTCTTTGTTTGCCTTTTATTAATTTAAAATTCAGTCTGTGGAACCACAGGTCTAATTGTAGTCAAGAAACAGATTAAATACATGTGAGTTGCTGCCATGTACAGTAACAATTGTTGTGTATATTATAGGGCGATGCCCACTTTGTTACATGTGTGAAATACCAACAAAGAAATGCAAAACAAAATAAGAGCAAGAGGTTAACCTGATGCAATTAAGTTTATGCACCTGATTCAGTGTTTTGCTAATAATTTATGCCTCTGAGACAGTATAGAAATTCGGCATATTCTATAAAATGTCACTTAATTTCTGTGTCAATACGTGTCCTTACTGCACACAGTGCTTATTTATAGAGACCAAGGGTCGGATCCCAAAACATTGTTGACTGGCACTATTTTACGCCATTAGCAGGAAACAAGGCATGACTTGGTGCAGGAGAATGTGAGGTCTGCAATGTAATATTGTGTTATATTGTGGATGCTGTGTTCTCGTTTTGAGTGTTTTGTTGTGTTTTCTGTCGTGTTTTTTTGTTTCGTTATGTTCCTTTGTGTGTCATTATTTAATGTGTTGTTTACATTAGAGATTCCAACAAATACTGATGCATTTCTACCAAAATGCGGCACATTACTTTACATTCTCAGAGACCACCAACCATTTATCATTGCTTAAGATAGTAAAATAGTGTTGCTCCAGCTCTTCAAGTAGTTAAGAGACAGGTCAACCCACAACCTTGGCAAAGACTTTCAGTACTCACTTTATGTGACGCGGCCCACTGACTTTGACTCAGAGCCAGATAGGGAAAAAAAAGAATGAAGTGGGAATAGAAATATAGGAAAACAGTGACAAAGTAAGAAAGCAAGCATGGAAACTAGAAAGTGCAGAGTGTTGGAAGATAAAGGCAGGCAGTGGAATTGTGGCTAAAATTCTTAAAATTCAACAATGCCAGTATTTAGCAGTGCCACATCGGCTCCAAAAATACTTTAGTTACATCCACTTTTTTTCGTTTTTACAAGTTAAGAGAACTGCACAGGAAATGCAATAAAAAACAAACTGGACAAGGAGGAATGTTAAGCAGGAGGGAAGAGAGACCAGAGATTACGACATTAAAGGAACATAACATAACACTGAGTTGAGCCAAATAAGAGACTGGGAAGCATGGGGAGGAGTTACCACTGAATAGGGTGGTTCTAATTATGATGGGGCAAGATGGAGCAGGGAGGGAGTAAACAGTCTGAAGTAGGATGGGTATTAAACACAAGAGCTGGTAACAGACACAGAAAGCTAAGAGGAAATGGACCAGGGAATACTGGAGTATATGAATTGAAAAGGTATGTTGAACAAGAGGAGTAGGACTACTGAAGAAACGGAGTCATATGGAGGGGTGGCACAAACAACAGACCAGGGAGCTGTGCCTTACAGCAATACAAAACTCTCAAGCACAAGATGAGCAAACTGAATTTGGATACATGAGGACTTGATGTCAGCTGTTGGATGGGTGGTCTGATTGAATTCCACATTAAAGAGCTGAAAAGAAGTTCAATAGATCGAGGATGCTGCAGCTGGTGGTTAAACTATAACAGAAAACATAACAAACCAGAGATTTTGTAATGAAGCAAGCTGTCCTTATTAGATCAGAAGTGCCCATAACCATTCATTGTGTATTTCCCACTTAGGTGGAGGGCAAATGCTAGCACACCCTCCTCATGGTCATCTGTCAGTTACACCAAGTCATGTGACCCAGGAACCTCCTGCGTGTTCTAAATACAACAACAAGTCCCGTGCATACGCATATGAGTAGATAAACAATACAAAACAGTAATCGTGATGAAGAATGAAGACTGAAGTGTTCTTTACTGATTGCTGATTGATGATTTAATGGTATTTTACTTCACAAGTCAGCCAATACGTGTTTTGTCAATGGGGTGTCAAACCCTTGACTTTTTCAGGGCTGGAAACAAACATGAAAAACAACGTGTTTCACAATGTATTTGACAATTATTTCACATCAACACCTTCATAGATTGTACATTAGATGGTGCACCGTGAGTTTAAATTCATACTTGACAAACAGAGGGAAGCACCTGGATAGAGGATGCGGTTGTCAGTGGGATCAAACTTAATGCTAGTTGTGAAACTATCCATGCATGGTGATGACTATCGTTTGTGAACCCCAAAACCTATCTGCCTCTTTGTGGCATGGCATGGTGTTGGTGCAAAATGGTGGTGGGTCCCTATTGCGGTATTTAGTTTATAACTGACTAAGTTTAAATCATAAGTGCGAGAATTAGAATAAAAGAAAGCTAATTTTGTATGGAGAGGTTAACATCTACAGTGTATATACATGATCTAAAAGTGGGGCATTTGAATACGAGATTTTAGTGGTGTCAAAATTATATAAGAAGATCGCAAGTGCAAAGGAAAGTGCCTATGAAAACTGTAATTATCTCTATCTACCATGGGAGAAATTGACGAGCCTACCTGTCATGAAGTGTAATAAGTCCTGGACCTAAAGACAAGAAATAGGTACTCAAGTGAGAAAAACTTAGTGAAGGGACAAGATAGCACCATGAAGGTTATCACAGATATAATGTGGAAGGGTGCTAATATGCTTGGCTCACCTTGCAGCTGGTGATAATTCCAACCCAGTGGGTCCCAAACAATTTCTCAACTCGGTGAGGGAGTTTTCTCCTAATGGTTACAAAGTCCATCTGTGTGATAATAACTTCTATAAGTAAATCCAATTTGTGCCCAACAGTCATACAAAATTCTTAGCCAATCTCAAATCTGCATTGTATAAACCCACATCTTAACTCACCTGTAAGGGACTACAAATTAAATCCTGATGGTAAGTATTTTTATCGTAAACTTGAGCCACGTCCTAACCCTTATCTCGAGTTCAAGTACGCCTCATGAAGGCAAGATCAAATCAAATGCGGCACCATCCACCGTATGGAGAACTTTGATAAGCCAGAACATAACATGGATTCAAACCGGAGTATAAAGCACACTCGTAGAGTTTCAAAGTAACCTCAAAAGTACCACTTGAACACTGAAAATGTTAAGTTCTTACCTGCGGCGAGTACACCCTGTCTCTCCTAGCTCCGGGACCACGTACACCGGATGTAATGGGGGGCGCGACCCGGAAGTGAGTTTAAAAAGCCTACCTTGGCAGAAACAACTAGAGCGCGTGTACCAAATAGTTAGGGCAAGAAAATGCGAACTTTCTGAAAGTGCTATTTTCATAATAATGATCTAAAATTTGACTCTGCCCTTATAGATGTTTTTAAATTACAATTCCCCAAACACCAAACATGACAGTCGCACTTGCTCCTAATCAAAAGTTATCACTTATTGTTGGACCTGGCCCTTTTTAAAGGGTTATCCCCAAATGTTTTTCCTTCTTCCTCCTATTTTGTCTGACCTGTTTTTGCTGGCTTTAGGGCCCTGGGCACTTTACCACTGCTAAACAGTGTTAAAGTGCATATGTTCTCTGTCTAAATTATATTGTTTATTGGTTTATCCATGACCGGCATATCTGATTTACTGTTAAGTCCCTAGTAAAAGTACTCTAGAAAAATGAATATTCCCTTTAGAATTTGACTCAATTACAGCTCTTACTTCAATCAATACCACCTTCATTGATACTTCATATATACATCCACACTATTCCCAGTATAGTAGCTGTAGTGCCACAAATAGTCAAATAGTTGAGAAAATATAGTAAACTTTTTAAAGATATTGAGTAATATTTAAAAAAGTAATTCAAACATTAAAACCATTTTCATGGACATAGGACCCAACATAGTCTGATTATCTCACAAAATTGAGAGCACCCATATGGGCCAATAATTATATGAGCCTATAGTTTTTAACAATGCATTGAGTTCAAAATACACACACACACACACACATATATATATATATATATATATATATATATATATATATATATATATATATATATATATTACCTACTGGCAGTTGCCAGTAGGTAGGTATAGTTAGGACCTTGTGTCTACTCAAAAAGCATTTTTTCTTTTGCCAATATCTGTGGCGCTGGTTCACGAATCTTCCACAAATCCAATGGTTAGGCCGGCCCTGGGGAATGGGGTCCCCGGGGCCATAATTGCCACGCTGCCCCATTCCCAAAAATACCATAAAAAAAGAAGGCTGGCCAGGCCCAAGGAGATGGGGTCCCCGGGGCCATAATTGGCCTCTTCAAAATTAAGAGAAAAAAAAGGCTGCCAGGCCACGGGGATGGAATCCCCTGGGCCAAAAAGTGGCCCAGAGAAGGGGGCCCACGCGGCCCCCTCCCATAAAATAAAAAATGTAAGAAAACAAAAAAAGAAACCGGCAAGTTGCCGGAGGCCCCGCCCCCTCCCTGCATGACTCTACAAATGCTCCCCCAGGTGCGTTCTAAGTTGGGGAATTAAGTCCCCTTGAATACTGAGGGTCCCTGGGGGCCAGCTAGCCCACCAGGAACCTCCAGTAAGAGCCACACAGCTGGATTGACGAGAGGTGGTCTGAGGCCACACCCCTTTTTACACCACTCTGCAAACACGCCTCTTGGCACACAGCTGGTGGGGCGATGAGGTCCTCTTGTGTCCTGAGGACCTCAGGACACAAGTGGACTTCATCCCCCGAGCACTGAGAGCCCTGTCTTGCCAAGTGGGGCCAAATTCAGTTCCTGGGCCCTTGGAAGTGTAACCTGGTGAGAAAATCCACACATCGACTCTCAGCACCTGTTTTCTCGAAGCAACACCTGCTTTGTGGCTAAAAAAAACCTGCAGTTTGAGCCCTTAGCGCTGTATCACCAAGGTCCGTGACACCGGCTCCAACTCTGACGCAATATCTGCTTCGCTGCAGAAAATTAAAGTAGTGCCTGCTTCACGGCTGTGAAATGGACGCAGCACCTGCATCGCTGCCATCACTTTGACTCATTGCATCTGGATTTTTGAAGCATCCCCCCTCAATGCTGACTCTTCATCAAGGTTGCACTTCAGTAAGGAACCGAGGCCTCGTGTCTGGAGATCAATGCATCACCCCCCCTTCCAGTAAGGAGCCGATGCATCACCTCCCCTGACAGTAAGAAACCAACACATCACCTTCACTGGCAGTAAGAAACCGATGCATCATCTCCCCTTTGGAGTAAGGAACCAACCCACTGCTTTGCTTTTCCGGCACTTTATCTCCACTGCGCCTGTTTCATCTTTGAATTTTTTACACATCCAAGGTACTTTGTGTCAAAAGAAACGCTTTGATTGATTTCTATGATCTAAACTTGCTTCAGTCAATCAATCAAACAGCATTTGTAAAGCATAACCCTGCTACTCTAGGGGCAGGGCCGGACTGGGAACAGAAACCGGCCCTGGCAAACTGCTCAGCCTGCCCCCCCCGGGGTGAGGGGGAGTGCAGCCGAGCAGTTTGCGAGGGCTGGTTTTGGCTGATTTTGTTGCAGGGGGCTGCTAATTGCCGACCCCCGGTAACAAAAACGACCCCCAGGGGCCCAAAACCAGCCCCCACCCTAGCGGCCTCCCGGGGAAATGCCTGGTGCCTGCTATGGCCAGTCCGGCCCTGTCCAGGGGTATCTGGGTGCTGTGTCTCCGTCGAAGAGTCAGGTCTTGAGTCTCTTTCTGAAGTCTGCCAGTGAGGCAGCTGGACGAAGCTGGAGGGGAAGGTTGTTCTAGGGCTTTGAAGCGATGTAGGAGAAGGAGCGGCCACCGCTTCAGATGCAACAAATGCAGGTGTGTGTTTGAGGGCAAGTTGAAGAGGAGAGCAGGTGTCCGGAGGGATGGTAAAAGTTCATTCAATGGTTCATGTTGACAGGTCCTAGATCATTAAGGTTTTTGTAGGTGTGTTAGAGGAGTTTGAACTGGCATCTCTTCTGGGAGGGGTGCCAGTGGCGATCTCTCGGGTGGAGGGCGATATAGGTTCATTTGGGGAGGTCCTGGATGAGTCTGGCTGCAGAGTTCTGTATTGTCTGGAGCCTTCTGAGGAGCTGGGTGGAGATGCCAGCATAGAGGGCTTTGCCGTAGTCGAGGTGGCTGGGTATGAGGGCCTGTGTGACGGTCTTTCTGGTGTTGGTTTGGATCTATTTCATGATTCTGTTGAACATGTGAAGTGTGTAGAAGCAGGAGGAGGTGACTGTGTTGACTTGTTATTTCATGGTCAGTTGGCTGTTTAGGATGATGCATCTATGGTCAGTTGGTGCCGGTGTAGTTCTGAGCTGTGCAGTGGAGATGTTCTTTCTGTAGATCAGTAATTTAGTTTTGTCAGAGTTAAGTTGGAAGGAGTTGTCTTTCATCCATTTGGCTACATTGGTCATGTTGTTGCAGAAGTTGGTTTTGGCTTTGAAGGGGGCCTCGGTAAGTGAGAGGATCAGTTGAATGTAGTCTGCATAGGAGATTATGTGAGTCCAGGGGATATGACGACGTCTGCAAGTTGTGTAATGTAGATGTCAAACAGGGTAGGACTGAGGGATGATCCTTGTGGTACACCGCATATGATGTCTTTGGGTGCAGAGATGAAGGGATGAAGTCGGATGCTCTGTGTGCATCATGTAAGGAAGAAGGAGATCCACTTGAGGGCATCTTGCTGTATGACTATGTTGTAGAGGCTGTTGAGGGTGTTGTGGGAGACGATGTTGAACACTGCAGAGAAGTCGAGGAGGAGCAGGGCCACAGTGTCTCTGCAGTCGTGGAGTGTTCTGATATTATCTGTGACGGTAATCAGTGTGGTCCCAGTGCTGTGGTTGTTATTGAATACTGATTGTGAGGCATTCAGTAGGTGGTTTTGTTCCAGGAATTCGGTGAGCTGCTGGTTGATGACATTCTCAAGTACTCTGGCTGGGTGGGGGAGCAGGGAGATCGGCTTAAAGGGCTGTAAATGTGTCTCAGACCTGCTACTGCTGTGCCTGCATGTACAGTTTTTAACTGCCATGTCGGCTTGGTAAGTGCCCCCAATTGCCAGGCCCTAACTTTCCTTTTCTTACATGTAAGGTATGTCTCTGGTAGGCTCCAGGTAGCCCTGTGGGCAGGGTGCAGTGTACATGAAATATAGGACATGTACTGGTGTGTGTTATATATCCTGATATTGAAATACTATGCATTTTGTTTTTCACAATTGAAAGGATGTCTGTCCCATAGGTTAACATGGGAGCTGACCGGTAAAATTTGTACAAGTGTAACTTTCCTTTGGGACAATATGGAGAACTAGAGTTTAGGCTATCTGAACTCAGAATTTAATAACACACCTTTTATTAAAGATGGTTTTTAAATTGTGTGTTAGAAAGTGGGCATTTTCTTGTTCAACCATTCTGTGTCCCTGCCTGTCTATGTATTCACCGTCTGGTTTTGGAGTGACAGGTGCTGGGGATGTGCATTCACTCTAGACAGTATCAAGGGGGGTTGAGGTGTGTCCTGCCTTTCCTGGGTGACTCATAGCCAGGCTGAATAGATCTTTCTGTATTTAAAGTGGTGGGAGAAGTTTTCACTAGCACCTGAATAGGCTTCTATGCACAATGCTGTCACCACCCCCTGTGGTAATGCTGGATCGGGGAGGACAGAACTGATTGGTACTGAGCTCAGGGACTCTGAAACAAAGATTACAATGAGAAAGTGGGGTATAAGTATAAAACTTTCACCCGAGAACTTTAGATCACTTCTGGAAACAAGAGGGCCCTGCCAAGAAGAAGAGCTGAAGAGCGATGTAATTAGCACAGCCCTTTTTATGTTTGCGGCATGGGTAGGTCGTGGCTGATATATATATATATATATATATATATCTTGAATGGCGAAGCTATAGTGTGTCAACAAGGAATGATCACTAGATTTCACCAAAGGGGGTGTAACATGCAACTGTTAGATCAAACACTGGGCAGTCAACAAGGATAGAGAGAGAATCATTTTAACCAAAATAGCAGAAAACAAGGTAAATGGACTGGTAGGCTAATTACACCATACAGCAACCAAAGCAGTAAGTTAGGAGCTCTAGTGTGAAGGAACAGGAACATTAGTCTGTCTGATTCGGTTATATGATCAATAGAGCCCAGGACACCTCAGATTGTATATTAGAGAGCTTTTTCTAGGAGGGATGGTCTGATGAAGAGCAGCCTTGAAACACAGAAACCAAGGAAATGGCTTCACAGGGAAAAATGTATTTTTAATATGTGCCAAGAGCAGAGCATGCACAATTGGTACCAATACGACCAAATATGTAACACCCTTTAACGATAGACATCAGAAAATCTCGGGAAGATTCAATTACAAAAGTAACGTTGCGGTTTACATGTAGCTGCAATTTAAGATAGATATGTTGGAAACACAATGCTACAGGTTTATAAATGCATACTGTGCAGAAAAAGAGGCTCTAACGAATGCTGCTCTGTAGGATTTACAGAAAGTACCAGGAGTGCAGCCAAGGTCACTTAGCATCCAAGGGGACTATATTCCCCAACCAGTAGTGCAACAGGAGACACTTTTGCAGAGTGGTGGAGAAAGGGGGCGTGGCCTCTGGAGACCTCTTAGCAATTCCGCTGTGTGTGACTTACTGGAGGAAACAGGAGGGGTTGTTTGCCCCCAAGGACCCTCAGCAGCTAATGGGACTTCATCCCCTAACTAGTAGTGCATCAGGAGGCATGTTTGCAGAGTGATAGAGAAAAGGGGTGGGACCACAAAGACCTCTCAGTAATCCAGCTATGTGGGTCATACTGAAGGTAACAGGAGGAGTAGTTTTGTTTTTCAATTAATTTCCAGACATTGGTGTCTTTTTCCATAATGTTCTTTTTATTAAGTATCCAATTCCATCACATTTAAAACAGACCCAGCGAACGTTTTTAATCCTTTATAGGGACTTCATCAGGGCAATTTGATTTAGCCTTCTTCTCAAGATTCTTCTGTTCCATTCATTAACGCGTTTCATCCCTTATAGGGACTTCATCAGGGTCTTTCGAGCAGCCTTCCACCATGTGTGTCCTAGTCCTGTCTGATCGATCATAAACAAAATACGGAAAGTAATTGAAAAGAAGAGTGATTACAGATACATGCAATTCAAATTGGAAAGTTCAATGTGAATAAGGAAATTAGATTGCCCTCCTAATATTGTGAAAACAAAGAGTCCCAAGATGGCTATTAACGTTTCTTGGTTGAAGTGCCTCAAACATATATGGCCATTCAATGGTGTCAAAGGCTATCCGTGCGTCTAGCGATAGCACCAGGGTGTCCTCTCCAAGCCCATCAGCACATCCCAGGACTCCATTGAGGCGTTGCAAATTTAGAAAAGTATTGTGCCCCGGCATTAAGCCTGATTGATCCTGGTGTCCTAGTGTTGTCATAACTTGGAGGAGTCTGGTGGCCAGTAATTTGGCCAATATTTTAACTTCGGCGTTCAATAGCAATATAGGCCTTTAAGTAGAGCATATATCTGGTGCTTGCCTTCCTTGTGGATTGCACGTTGTTGGCTATTATTTGGTCATGGTGTAAATGCCTGCATCTCGACTCTCTTTGAACATTAGGAGCAGGTGGGGCGCTACCACTCTGGCTGTGAGTTTTTATAACTCAATAGAGAGCCCATTGGGGCCTAGGGCCCAGCCTGGGAGTAGGTCCCGGATCGCTTGGACAATTTCATCCTCTGTAATTTCCTGTTCCAAGAGCACCTTATCCTCAGGTGTAACCACAGGTAAATGTATGTCAGCTAAGAGCTCACGAGATTATTCAGCTGAGGCTGTGAAAGTCGGGGAGTAGAGAAGAGAGTAATAGGTTGCAGAAGCTTCTGCAACCTGCTTTTTTTTCCCTGCTATTTCTAAGCCAGAGCAAGCCATGTCTCCGTCCTCCGTGACTACTTTAAGGACCTAGCTATTCATTAGGTTGAGCCTGGGCAGTGCATGTGCTGCTCTGCGAGCCATGCTGTATTGGAGTGTGTTCTTGAAGCCCCGCCCACTCACCGCCCATATTTGTCATTGGCTTGTGTCATTTTCCTTCGTAAATGCTGGCTTCTGATTGTTATTAGGCCTGTTAGTTCCTCCTTAGTTCAGCCTTGTCTTCATTTGTAACCTCCCATGAGGACTGGCCCTTTTTCTTTGGTTGTTACACAATACGCCTTCTTTAGTCTATAAGCACTATTTTCTTTAATGAGTTTCTCTTACTGCAAGAGGGCAGGAAGGTCTGTTGTGCGCAGCTGTGACCACTGCTTTATTTATTTAAATCGTAGCAAATGGGGAGCTCATCAGGGGCCATGGGAGACAGAAGGAGGCAACTCAGCAATGCCTTCAAGCATTTGGAATGCAATATGTCTTGCATTTGCGAGAGTTTCAGCTATTGGCATTGTAAATGCCAATGCCTTTTATTTATGTTTAAAGAACCAAAACATAAATAAAAGGCATTGTCATTTACAATGCCAATTGCTCAAACCTGTGTAAATGCGAGACCTATTGCATTGCAGATGCTTGCTTTTCCTTTCTTATCCAACCATAGTAGAAGTTTTCCAGCCATGTCCCTTGTTTCATAAAGACAGTTTTAAGTGGCCTGGTGAGAGACCCTATCTGCCACTTTGGCGGTATCTTTGTACTCTCGTTATTTGAGGCTAAGACTGTGAATGATCTCATCACGGTCTGTAGAGCTGGAGTTCAAGCTTCGCCCCTCCAGGGTTAGTATTTTCCTCTCTATCGCCTTCAAGCGGTCCATCTTTTCTTTTTTATGTCCCGTCACGAGGAAGAGACCCTGGCCCCTTAAAACTGTCGGATAGGCTTCCCACAAGGCCAGCATCGAAGTGACAGAATCTTTGTTTTCCAGAACGTAGTGCTCCGTAGCCTTGCAGAGGCCTTTACAAATACTGCGATATCTATATTTTTTAAACTTAAATATCTTTGAAACTGCTGAATGGATTTACACCATATCACAAAAAGCACCCTTTCTGGACCAACATCTAGCTTTTTGCCAATTTTTGTTTAATTCTGTTCAGCGGTTCAGGTTGTAGTCGTGTTCAAAAAATGAGAAATCCCCATAGACATAAAATGGAGAAAACACATTTTGGGACCCCCTTGTTTCTCTGCCCCCCCCAAATTTTCAACATACTAGCTGAGCCAGAAAAGGGAATATTTTTGAAAATTTCATAAAGATTTGTCAAGCGTTGGCAAAGTGAGCAAAACAAAAAACACTTTTCCTATGGAATCTTTGGTCCTAACTATAACTACCTACATGCGACCGCCAGTAGGTAATATTACCTACTGGCGGTCGCCAGTAGGTAGTTATAGTTAGGACCACGTTTCCATAGGAAATCCGCAACATTCTATTTTGAATAACTTTGGCGCCGGTCGACGAATCCTCGCGAATTTTTCCAAATAGGTGGGGCGCTACGCTCCGCTCCTACCCTGAAAGTCTTGGGGGGATTCGTCAAGCGGGGGCTGAGATAAAAGGGGGGTCCCAAAACGCGTTTTTCCCATGCATTTTTCCATAGGACCTTTAGACAGGGCTACAGCCCGAACGGCTGAACAGAATTACTAGAAATTTGGCAGAGAGGTAGTCCTCAGGTCAAGGAAGTGCCTTTTGTAGGTTTGGTGTAAATCTGTTCAGTAGATTCTGAGAAAATAGCCTTTAAATCAATATATATATCTGAGCCAGCTTACGGTGCGCTTACGGTACGCTTACCGTACGCGTACGGTGGCGTGCGCGAGCGCGATTCTGATTGGCTCTTAGATCTTAGTAAACATTCGAATCGGCCGAAACCAGGAAGCGGCGGCCGCCATTTTCTCTCTCGCACTGAGAGTGATGTTTAAAATATAAAGCACAAAAACATGTAAAGGCGCTGTTTAGACAGCTCCCACACACATAGCCATGTTGAGGGAGTCCCCAAAGATCCCCCAAGGCCAAAAACGGAATTTTTATTTTTATTTTTTCGGTAATTTCGCCGATTACGCTTACCGTACGCGTACGGTAAAAAATAAAAAAATAAAAAAATGATCCACACTCTCCCCACCCCGTGTGCAATTGGTACGAAAAATTAAAATATTACCTTTCAAAACGAAGTGCATCATATGTCCTCCATGTGCGCACGGTGCGCGAAGCGCATCGTGCGTACATGGCCCATCTAGCGTAACGTGGGCACGCGGTGCGCGTAGCGCACCGCGTGCCCACCGTGCGTGCACGGCACTAACTCCGTAAAGTGGGCGCACGGTGCGCGAAGCGCACCGTGCGCGCACGGAACGAACTGCGTTAAGTGGGCGCGCACGCCACGATTGGCGTAAAGTAACTTAGCATTTAAAAAACCGTACAAATTCACTGAAAAAAACATAGGTTTCACACACGTTATAGTTAGGAATTAGCATTTAAAAAACCTTGCAAATTCACTGAAAAAACCATAGGTTTCACACATGTTATAGTTAGCGGAAATTTTACTGATAAAAAACCAATGAAATTCCCCCGTTATAGTTAGTGCAGGCAACTATAACTCACGCGACCGCAATCTTCTGCTGATGACATATGTGTCTTTATGAAAAAAAAATATTTGTAATATATGTATAGCTAAAAATGTATGGAAGAAGACATGGGCAAATAAGTGTCTAAATACAGTATTAGCATCAGCAGAGGATTGCGGTCGCGTGAGTTATAGTTGCCTGCACTAACTATAACGGGGGAATTTCATTGGTTTGTTATCAGTAAAATTTCCGCTAACTATAACATGTGTGAAACCTATGGTTTTTTCAGTGAATATATATATATATATCCCAAAACTTGACCACACAACATCCACTTAAGAGGACAAAGACGAAAATGGACCCAATTTGCAGTGCGTAAATATTTATTTGTTGCCACGCACCTCTGCCACAACGCGTTTCGACCTTCAAGCGGTCTTGTTCACAGGATGTATATATATATATATATATATATACTACTTGATCGTCCTCCACAACCCGTTACGCGGCGGGTCACAAACTCCTCTATTCCATCACTAATCCATATGTTCCTGAGGGGTAACAATTAACCCCTTCTGTGCCACGCCCTTTCCCCCTCCTGTGCCGGGCGTTTTATTAGTGGGTGGGGTTCATGACGAGATAGTCTCGTCATGGGCACAGCGCGACCGTGCTCCATGACGAGACTATCTCGTCATGGGCACTGAAGAGGTTAATTAAAGTGTAATAAAAGCTGCAAAATGCATCAAACTCCCAGACGGATGCATTACGGCGACTGCCTTCTAATGGGCCTATCCTTATAAAACTCTTACCAGCAAGTTATTTACATTTTCGTTGTAAAGTTGTTCGTGGTGAAGGTTATCTGTGGCTAAAAAAGTTTTTGTAATTATTTTAGTTGTTAAAAAGCTTTCATTCTGTCGGCATCGTTAAGGCCATTCGTGGTTCCAGCGGTGTTGATAATGCAGTTTTCAGACAAGGTGCAATTCTTTGATGTCAGTGGGGTTTCAGTGCTGCATGATGTCACTTCCTATACACCGTGGAATTTGTCCATGTGAAGCCAATTTCATATCTGTGCCTGGATCGTGTACAAAAGGCATACATAGGGAAGTGTGTTACGGTATTGTGGCTGCCACAATTTCGTGTATTTTAATTTTTTTGCAAAACTAGGTGCACTCATAAATTCAGTAGGGGGTTTTGCAAAATGCAGTCTCATGGCCGACTGGTACCTGTCTTCGTTGTCTCTGGGCTGCTGAACCCTTTGCACTTACAGAAACACGTGTCTCCTTTTCCTATCTATTTCTCAAGAATATACCAAATAATATGTCTGCACTAAAAAGAGCAACACTACCCAGGTTCCCTACTTAAAAACCTTTTTAAAGGTCATAACTACAGTCTGTCTTATGCTGCCAAAAGCCAGTTTCACCGTGATTTCATTTTTAAATTATTGCATTATTAAGAGGATTTGCTTGAGATGACTGAAGCTACAAACGACCTTTATTCAGTGACTATGTGGCTATCATCAGCGTTTTGTCTGCCATTTCACTGGTGTAAATTCCTTTTCTTAAATGCTATGAGTGAGGTCTGTGGTATATGAGTATTGATAGTGAATATGTTTGCTTCTACTGCACGTCACACAGTTTGTTTTTCCATCTTTAAGCACCATTAATCTTCAATAATTTGGTAGTTTTTGCTTTTCTGTAGTATCTGCTGTACATTATTTCGTGAATACATTTCCCCACTCCAAAAGGATAGGTTCGGCATTCATAATATGATTATAACATAGGATGACACATGTATTTGTAAAGCGCTTGTTCATCCCAAAAACATCATTGGGCCAGCTAGAGGATATTTATTTTCATCCACTTCTATAATATCCACTTCATTTACCTTGGAAGTATGAAAGGCTGAGTGGCCCCTGCGGATTTGACCATCTGACCATCTGTCCTATCATGAATATGAGTAAGGTGGTGCAGAGCACAGTCTGCGCTTGTTGTAAGATACTGAACTGTTCAAATCACATACACTTAACTTGGATATTCACTGAGTTAGGGCATGAGCTGCAGACAGCACTTCTTGGAAACAGTGAGCAGTGGTGCTGACCCATTTTGCCTGGGTCACCCAAATTTTTTGCCTTCTGTAGCTCACCCACTTATGTTTGCATTAGAACTCTGCGCTTTTCCCGCCTATCCAGTGGAACAGTGCTGGTGCTTGCTCCCTCAAACATTGTATTGCTACCATCTACCTGTCTGTTATGTTTAGTTTACTTGAAAGTACCCAGTAAATGGTACTACATTTACCTGGGGCCTGTAAATTAAATACTATTAATGGGAGCAGCACTCATTGTGCCACCCACTATTGTGCCATTTTGACCTAGCAAAATAAACCTTTTACCAGGACTAAACATTCCTTTTAATACATATAAGTCAACCCTAAGGTAAGCCATAAAGGCTCATAGGGCAGGGTGCATTGTATTTAAAAAGTAGGTCATGCGTACTTACGATTTTCATTTCCTGGCAGTGAAAACCTTCTAAATTTGTTTTTTACTCCAATAAGACCTATCTCTCCCATTAACTAACACGGGGTTACTTATTACATTTAATAAGCTAACTTTGGATTGGAAGCAGATAGAGATATGCTGTATGCACTCAAATGTATTAGAATTGAAAATACTACGTAATAGTAAAGTCAGATTGTAGGTAAAAAATGCCTCTTTTAGAATTAATAAACAATCACAGGGGTGTGGTTGAATGAATTACGTACTTTTTTACTAAAGGGCAAGATATTTAATAAACTTGACCAGTGTTTACATTACACACTTCTTCAGTGACAATTTTTACATTATACTTGGACTTGGACTAGAACAAGGATAACCATTCTTCTTTTACATAAATGAAAATCATTTCCAAAGCTAGACCATATAACAATCATGCAACATTAGAAAAGTTTACAAAAATAAAACAAAAATGACCAACATGACAATAAATGGTGCATTGATAGACACATGAAAGGAAATAAATTGTATTGTAAACCAGTCCAAATGATTTCATTTGAAGGGATTAGTTCAAAACAGCTTAAAGGAGGCTGAAACCCTTTCAGTGTTCAACATCTGTGTTAAAACATCATCTAATATGGAAAGGATTATAGTTCATATCATTTCTTCAAGCATTCCATATTTGTGAACACTATTATTAAATTCCCAGAAGGTTTGTGCCAAAGCGTTTTGAACCGCAACTGACTGGGGGTTCTCTTCCAGGCTGTGAGCTGGTGAACGCTTGTGTGTATCTAAGTCAAATGTGAAAAACACAGGTTTAATTAATTAGAATTTAGTCATTTTCTTGTCCCAACCATTTGTGCCTTCTGCCAGTGTCCTGGGTCATATGTCTGTGAATGACTCTGCTGTTGGTGTTTGTGAGTTGCTTCCAGACAGAAACGCAAAAGGATCTTAGGTGTGGACAGGATGGGACACCCTGGCAAGATGGCTGGATGAGGAACTGTACCCAGACCCACTTTAACTTCAAAGGTCTTTGCCTCCTACTCACACAAAGAAACCTAACACCAGGCTTGCCCTGCTTTAAGCCAACTGACAATGTGGTGCCTTGGCAGGGGAAAAGGAAGAGCTTTCCAAAGCCAGATGTAGGAGTAGGAGAAGAAGTCCCCCAACACAAAGGCTGGTACCAGGAAAAAAGTTTGGACCTGCAGAGCCATTCATCAGAACACACTGGGTCCTGTGGAAATTACAGAAGTAGGACTGCCATGTTGCCAAAGGACTCTCCTGCTCCTTGAAGGACTGCCTAGCTGACTGAGAAGGAATACTGGACCTATCTACCCCATCCCAGATCCCCCATAGTGATTCCAAGGGTCAGTTGTCCAAGCTTCATCGTGGTCAGCCTGAACTTGTGACTTTCCCATGGTTTACCATTACCAGATGGCCGTGAGTGGTGCTTTGTGCTTTTTAGGCACTATTTTCACTTAAAACTTTGAAATTTCATTTCTCAGGTTTTACTAATTGTTTTTTTTTCACATTCTAGCATCCCTTTTGTATTTTGATGTACTCTATTTTTTAAAACTGGTTTGGAATTTTTCTTTTCACTTTATCACCTTTTGTGTGCTGCGCAGTTACATTACACATTACCTCTAAGTTAGGCCTGGCTGCTTTTGTGTCAAGCTACTAGGGAGTTAATCACAGGTTAATTTTGTGACTTTTGTGGTTCACCACGGCAAGAATTATGGTTGTTGCCCATGTGGAGATACATCCCCCTGAACCACTAACCCAGTTTCTTATAAGTGATTTCATCTTCTGTTTCGGAGCTATGCAGCTTACCGTCTTAAAAATCTGAAACACAGCTGTGCTCTGATGGAACTGCCCCATGAGGTCAAGCCTATATTCCTGCAGTGCATGCATTAGTCCATTCAGCCACTAGAGCCAGCAGAATGCTGTCGTGCAAATATTCCACAAGCATTAACTCATCACAATCACCAGATAATAGCTGCTCATAGGTGAGTTCTGAATATAGTCACTATGTCAGCCGTATGAATATTGTCAGTAGTGATTGAGCCATCTATCATACAGAAAAAGTGCTGTTGATTTCTGCGATATATTTGAAGCGCCACAAAAAAGAGAAATTGTTTTAGAATCGCTATATGCATCCAATCTTTACTTTGTGAAATTTTGCATTTTCAAATATGGGTGATAAAATTATAAACATGTGTGAGTGTGTGTATGTGTCTATATGTATATATGCAGGCAAATGTCTCCACATTACATTTATGTCATACGCTCTCTATGAATTCTTTCTCTCTGTACATCCTACACATAATGCCAGAAATGTAAGCTAGCGTGTTTATAATTGTCTGGCCTACCAATCTCTTTTTCTTGGCAGGTTCATCTTCAGTTTTCCTAAAATAGGTCTACAAGATGTCAAAAGTGGTCGGGAAGCGGAGCTAAATGTAGAGTTAATTGTATACCCGTCTGACAGTTTATGCCAATCTAAGACTGCACGACAAATTAAAAAACTGAGCTTTTATTTGAGATTTTTAAAAGTGGTATAGGGCAGATTAGTTACTCTCATGTCATTCTGTGGTTTCATAAGTATGGTCAGAACTGCAAGGCGATAAATGAATAAAAGAGTATTTGTCAACATGCAAGACTGTGAGCATTCGTTGTTTTTTGTCTTCCTGTTATTTTCAATTTCATGCAATCATTTTATAAATAATTCTAGTTACCAGGGAAATTTACAAGAACAGAATCAGTGTTTTCCACCAACCATTGATGTGTTGGTGTTGTATCCTGGGGCTCCCACCACCTGAAAATGAGACCCCTACAAGAAATTGGAAAAATCAAGAACACTGCTATCAAAGTATCTTTGTCTGTCTGAGACGGGCTTGATTTATCTTAAACCTAAGCTATGAAAGTTGTTCTCATGAGCAGGAACAGCCTCCTCAGGTCCTCAGGGAGATGAACTGTAAAAGTGTGGAGGAAGACAGATTGGGACTGGGCTTTGTCTGCAGCCAAAAGTAAAGAGTGGGTTAGCTGTGCTCCACTGAAGTCTGTGTCCTGGTCGCCGCTTTAGCGTCCGTTTTCATGCGAGAAGCGGCGATAATTTTAATGCACTATCAGCAAGGTTACGCTATCGCGTGAATCCATGCCTTAGCGCCCTTTCCCTTAACGCCCAGCTTTGCATCTCTAATGAGATGCAAAGTGGGCGTTCCTCCCCAAAATAATGTGAGAAATGTCGCTAACCGACATTTCTCCTATCATCAATCTGAACGCTAACCTGCATAGAGATAAGAAAAGTAGCGCTACCGCGGTTATCGCTACCTTCCTTACGCCTGCTTTCAGGCTGACTTAGCCATTATATCCAATGGAAGGTGGATATAATGGCAAAGTCTGCCCTGCCCTATCAACAACGTATCGCCAATCGTTGTGCGATTATCACTGTATTTCCAGCGATAATCTCACATTTGGCAGCTAACTCTGGAATTTTTATCGCCTCAGCGATGCGCGTTGTTGATGCACGTTGTTGATAACGCACTAACTGGGCGATAAATTCCAGAGATAGCCGGCGATAAATATGCAAGCGCTAAGCGCGCTTTGTGATATTTCTCACCGTTCCTTGATAATATGGCCAGATGAGAATAAATATATTCAACTTTCTGGAAAGTTGAGAATGAGAATAAGTTTGACTCTCAAAGAACCAGGACTAGGTGTTGAGGAGGCATAAGAAAGGCAGACATTGGGCGGGTAAGTTCTCCTGATTTGTACCACTCAGAACTTTTTTTCAGTGAAATTCAAGGCTCCTAATGGCTCTCAGATAACCATTACTGAATATTTTCAAGCTCTAAAACCGTGCCTCAACCCTAAGCAGAGCGAGAGCAGCGAAAGGCAAAGACAAAGTGATCGTAGCTGAAATGTCAAGGTTATTGAAGATACAGCTTTTGGTGCCCAGGCTGAAGACTTCTGAAGTACTGGGTATTTTAGTCCCAGCGGTGCAGGGGCACACACCCTATGACTTCTGGGTTTCACCCTGTTCCGGACCTACAGAAACACAGAGTCTTCTGGGTGAAGTCAAAGAATCGTTTATTGGCTGCAGACCAATTACAGGTATCCTAGAAGTACACCAGCGTGTATGTTCTCAGGAGACTGCTGAAAATCATAGGAACAGGCTACATCTTAAATAGGCCTTTTCTGGCCCCAAGCATACATTCCTGAGTTTTATGAAACGGCAATATACAAGGATATGTTACAAAGAAAAGGCAGAGTCATGATGACCATCCCACATTCCAGTTCGGCCAGCCCACGATGATTTACACAACAAGGTTCAGATCCCACATTAGATTTACAGATCCCCCCAATAAACATGAGCGTCTCCTGTTTTGGGAAGCAAGTCATAAAGCAGGAACAGCCAGGTGCGAAAGAGATTAGCCAGGGGCTTGTGTTGGATGAAAAGGGTTTTATGACGGGCCAAGCCCTGATACGAATCACAGGTGGAGAGAGGAAGGGGAGCTCGTGAGACCAGTTTGACCCGGGGCAGCAGAGCCAGCTGCCCAGGTCACAGAGAAGTCAGAGAGGAAGCCCATGTACTGTGAGGCCCGTATTTGCTCCATTATAGCCTATGTGAGGGCAATGACAAGATGGCCACTGCTTCCAAAATGGAACCCGCGTAGCGAAGCAAAATAACGTGTACGCAGTGCATTCATAGCTAGAACGATATATAGAGCACTCGTACGTGCCGCATTTACCATTTGCGGTTCGCTAATACCAAGATAGACAGAGGTAGGGCCCTGTTCCCTACGCGGTCCCGAATATTAAAGTACGACAGACCCTCCTTTTGCCCTTACATAGGCAATCACTATACTCATCTTAATCCGAGTCTAGGTCAATGTTCACAAAGTCATGGAGATGTTGCTGTAGCATCATCCTATTACTTAGCTCGTCCCTCGATACAGGTTTCCTTACACATAAGGTAGCACAGAGGCCACATATCGCAGGAGCACACTGTATGCATAGACAGAACAGGAAAAGAATGGCTAAGATCATTCCAATGACCATTAGAACTTTCCAACCCCAGGCAGATATCAATTCCCAGAACCACCCCACCAGTGACCAATCTCCCTTATCCACGTGTATGGATTCAGATATTTTATGGAGTTTGGAGATGGCTTGATACACTGTTGGAGCATTATCTGGTATGAAAATGCAGCAACTGGATTGGATAACCCTGCATACCCCACCGCGGTCTGCAAGAATAACGTCTAGGACCATGCGGT
Source organism: Triturus cristatus (assembly GCF_964204655.1). NCBI lineage: Eukaryota > Metazoa > Chordata > Amphibia > Caudata > Salamandridae > Triturus > Triturus cristatus. The sequence continues at coordinate 90,084,593 of NC_140588.1, forward strand.
TCTGCAAAGTCATAAGGCGATCCGCTTGGAGCTCAGCTGTCAGATTACCAAGGGCACCAGCCGTTACATTGACGGTGGATTCAACCACACGAGTCAGCTGTCTCAGGTTCCTACTATTGACCATAGGTCCCCAAAACGGCAGGAAACCCAAGAAGAAATCTCCTGCTTCCTGACCGGCAGTGTCCTCCTTACTAATCACGCCTCTCACAACTCTGGTCTTGTGATAGTCGGAGGCAGCAGTGAATGTAGGCGGTAGCAGATTCGCAATATAACATGTGCCCGAGAAATCAGGGGGCAACCATGTATATGCTCGATCATTACAGACGAAATATGTACCCTTGGCAGTCAAAAACGCAGGGGAAAACTGTGACGGAAAAGTGTACGTTTCAGTACAGTCACTTCTTCCCAGTTGAGCTCTAGGATTCTGACCATTACCCTGTAAGCAGAACCGACCCATGTGGGGTACGACCCAGATTGGAGATGAGATTTTTCGCTGTCTTTCACCCAGACTAATACTATACCCCGTCGCGTTCCATCCTACATAAGGTCTCAGCTCTTCTTTGGGAATGGATGAGTATGCATCAATATCCCTACTCATATCGGCAATTCCTCTCACTAAGGCTTTATTATTTGTACCAGGTCTGATGGGACGCGGTTGGCGAGGGGAGTACGTATCTAGAGCATAGAGAAACATGGTCTGGAATGCCCATGACGATCCATTGTAACTATATGGCAGCACCAGGTAGGGAATACCCTTGTTAATGGTATGTGGCATTAACCCACACACCCAGCAATTGGTCGTGTTCACTACTAGTTGGTGCTGGTGCAAGAGCTGGATGAACGAGTTATTTACGAACTCTGATCGTCTGGTCTGTTCGTGTTCAGGCAAAGGGTGAAAAGAGTGAGAGGAGGCAGTAGAAAGGGGTATAGGCTGTTCAGTGGGTGCAATGGGCTTTTGAGCAGAGAAAAACACACATCCTACAATAAACATCATTATACTACACAGTGCAAAAAGGCACAAAAAGACAAAACATTTACTTTTTACAATTCTACACATCCTTGTTTGAAAGTTCATTTCCTCAATCGGTCTCTCCATCTTAAACAACTCCATCCTCTACTCGGGCCGCTCGCGGCGGATGAGTTTCTTCTGCTAAGGAGTACGCCTGTCAGTCCAGGGAAACGCCCTAGACCAACCAGAACCGTTGACCTAACGTCTTCGGCCTGTACCCCAAAGTCTTGGCACCGCGACCCTGCGGCAGAACCCGGATGGTGGTTCGAAAAACAAAAATCAAGAAAGTCCTTCAGATGGGAGAGCAAAAAATGTCAAAAAGGAAAGAGTAAGGAAAATCTTTATTTGTCCATGGGCCTTGGTCTCAAATTATAACGGAGACGGCCAGGTGCCGTTTGGTCTTGAAACAAAAGTTCAGGCTCAGTGGTGTCCAGTCGATTCGATGGCGGCACAGCTTCCTGCAGAATATTGTCACTCTCTTGGACTGAAGCTGTGTCTTTTAGGCGTGCGTCACTGAATGGTACAAAACGAAGCACAGTGTCTGTCTCAGTGTCGGCGATACCCTCTTTGACCCACTGGTCATATGGCAGAGGCAAAGGGACTATTTTGCAGTGGGCACCATGAATCCAGTGCTTCCTCCCTTTTACTCGCACCGCTGATCTCGTTGACAGAAGCACAAGATGAGGGCCGATCCAGCGAGGTTCGTCGTTGCCCTTACGCTGGAAATTCCGGACCAGGACCCACGAGCCAGGGTTGATAGGGTGTCCAGGAGGTTCAGAAGCTTGGGGAAGAGTATCATGTACCTGTTGGTGCAAAACACGCAGTTTAACAGTCAAATCATACAGGTAATCGAGCAGTACTGGATGCTCTATTTCACTGAACTTCGTAGGCCTTGGCACACCCCATACGTTGGCCGGGCGGCCAAAGACTACTTCATAAGGACTAAGTCCCACTCGTGAGTGTATCGTCATTCTGGTGGACAGGAGTGCTAAAGGCAGAGCGTCAGGCCATTTAAGACCGGTGCTCGCCTGGATTTTGGCCAGCTTGAGCTTTAAGGCTCCATTGTAGCGTTCAACTAGTCCAGCTGATTGGGGGTGATTTGCAGCGTGGAATTTCTGCCTTATGCCTAAACCTTCACATACATTCTTCATCACTTTACCCTCAAACTCACTTCCATTATCACACCATACCATTCTCGGTATTCCAAACCTGGGGAAAAATTCCTTCACAAGGGCTTTGGCTGTGGATAGGGCAGTGTTATCTTTCAGAGGATAAGCCTCTACCCATTTGGAGAAAGCACAAACAACCACCAGTACATATTTTAGGTTGTTGCATCTGTCCATGTGAATAAAGTCCAGCTGCAAAACTTCGAATGGACATGATGGGGGTGCAAAGTGACCGGCTGGAGTTGGGGTTCCCCTACCAGGGTTGTACTTCAAGCATACCATACAATTCTTGACCACATTCTCTGCACACTTGGGAATCCCAGCATTCTGCCATACTGGAGCCAACAACTTACAGATACCTTTCGTACTGATATGTGCCATTCCATGTGCCATAGTAACCACTGGAAGCACATATGCATCAGGCAACAACCATCGCTTATGTTCTGTCAGATCAATCCAACAACCATTCTCATCTAACTTACCCATACTCTCTCTCCACTTGCTTAACTCTTCCTCTGTAGCTTCAGCCTGAAGCGACTTCACACTCTCTATTGTGTTCTCGCACATTCCCACATCATTAACCCATCTTGCGGGGCCTGCAACATACATTCTAGTCTTCACATTCTGTGCTGTCTCTTTCGCGGTCTCATCAGCAAACGCATTCCCACGTCCAACATCATCTGTGACTTTCCTGTGCGCACTGCATTTCATGATCGCAACTTGCAACGGTAGGGTCAGTGACTCAAGGAGATCATTCACTAACTTGCCATTCTGGATTTTAGCTCCATGTGACGTCAGGAACCCACGCTCTTTCCACAGTCGCCCGAAATTATGAGCCACGCCAAAGGCGTACTGGCTATCTGTGTATATATTCACTCTCATTCCTTCAGACAACACGCATGCTCTCGTGAGGGCAATTAATTCTGCTGCTTGGGCCGAATTATGTGGCACTCGTGCAGTTTCCACGACCGTGTGTAAAGTCGTGATAGCATATGCAGCAGTCGTGTCTCCATTAGGGAGTTTGAAGCATGAACCATCCACCCATAAAGTACCATCACACTCAGTCAGGGGAGTATCTTTCAGATCCACTCTCCCTTTCGTTTCTTCTTCCGTTCTGAACAGGCAGTCATGCTGCTCAATCTCATCTGAGTCTGCTGGAATCGGCAATAACGTGGCTGGATTCAGCGTATTGCATCTTTTTATGTGTATATGATTCGCTAACAGTGTGAGTTCATACCCTGATAATCGCGCACTAGTCAAGTGTTGTGTCTTGGTCCTATTTAATAATGTGTCTACAGCATGTGGAACCATAACGATCAATGTGTTGTCCATTACCAGACCAGCAGATTGTCGGATAGACATTGCTGCAGCAGCTGTCGCTCTCAGACAGCTTGGCAATGCCCTTGCTACAGGGTCCAAGGTGGATGAAAAATATGCGCATGGGCGCGGTCTGTCGCCAAAAGGCTGTGTTAACACTGACAACGCACATCCATCTTTCTCGTGAACATACAATGTAAAAGGCTTGCTATAGTCAGGAGTGCCCAACACAGGTGCTGAACACAACGCATTGCGCAATTCCACAAAACTTTTCTGGCACTCTTCAGACCATGGGATAGGATTCGGTGTGTCTTTGCATGTTAATGCTAATAAAGGTTTTGCCAACAAAGAAAAACTTGGGATCCAATGCCTACAGTATGAAGTAATGCCCAAGAAAGCACGCACTTCTCTCTGTGTTCTTGGCACACTCAACTGTGCGATGGCTTGAATTCTTTCTGGGGTCAGTCTCCTTCCCTCCTTCGATAAGAGATGACCTAAGTAGGTCACTTCTTGTCGACAATATTGCAGCTTAGAGAGAGACACTTTGTGATGGTAAGCGGATAAATGGCGCAACAATGACAATGTGGCTTCTTTACAGATCTTCTCAGTATCCGCGGCGATTAGTAAATCATCCACGTACTGAATCAGGATAGCTCCACTAGGTAAAACAAGTGCATCAAGCTGCGCTTTCAAAGCTTGACTGTATATGGATGGACTCTCGCAGTAGCCCTGGGGAGCGCGTTTGAAGCGGAAGCTTCGGCCTCCCAGACTAAAACCAAAAATGTCTCTGCTCTCTTCTGCAATTGGGATGCTAAAGAAAGCATTCTTTAAATCTATCACTGAGAACCATGCAGCAGAAGCTGGAATCATCGTTAACAAGGCAGTTATATCAGGGACAACCGGAAACTGTGGCACAACAATCTTATTAACCTCTCTAAGATCAATCACAAATCTGTAAACAGGTGGCTGTGAAGGGTCCGTTCGTTTTAAGACAGGTAAAATCGGACTATTGCAAATGTTGCCTCTTGTCTCTTCAATCACACCCTTATTAATCAAGTCGCTGACAATGTCTAACAATGCTTTCTGGCCTTCATTAGAGATTTTGTACTGGGGAATACGTGGCAGTCTGACATTAGCCTTTAAAGTCACCACGTATGGCGGTATCTCCAAGAGGCCCACATCATTGGGACCAGTAGCCCAAAGGGCATCCGGAAGGGATGACAATTCAGGTGGCATTGTATTTTTAGACAAGTACATAGGGGAAATCACTTTTTTGCCTAATGTAAGTTGTACTCCTGAAGGAGAACAATACAGTGTAGCGTGCAATCTTTTCAACAAATCTAATCCCAGCAAATTCTCACCACAACCTGTTGTTAGGATCAGGGGTGCTTTCAGTTCGCAAGGTCCAACAGAAAGTGACATGGGACTAGAAATCGGGTTCCTAACTGGGGCGCCAGAAAAACCTACTGAAACATTTATATCGCCAGACAAAGGTGCGCCAGGGAGTTTGGAATGCATTATTGAACTCTTTGCAGCACCAGTGTCTAGCAGGAAAGGCTCCGTTACATTTGCTGTAGTCACATCAACATACGGTCCACTCTGATCCACTGGCACTGAAACAACTCCCTCTCTCTGTCTATGGCTGTCCTAGTAATCATTATTTTCTGCATCGCCATCCTCCACATAATAATCATTATTGTAATACTGGGCCGTATTACTAGTCGCGTTAGCTTGCTGATCAAAACTATTAATGGCGCTTTGGGGCGGAAGAGGACGCGCGTTTTGGGGAACACTTCCACGCCCTCTGCCTCTAGGAGCTTGCTGACCACCTCTACCTCTGGCGCCATACGCATTACCGTTCCGTTGCATTAATTTAGGGCAACTATATTTAAAATGACCTTCCTCTTTGCAGTATGAACATTGGTTGGGACCTACAGGGACACGTGGTTGATAATACCCATTCATTTGCTGATTAGTCTGAAACTGTTGGGGTTGGTGATAAACACCTTGGGGTTGCCTATAATTATTCTGACCTCCACGTGGTGGATAGGCCTGCTGTAAAAGGACCTTTGTCTTTAATTCCTTCGTTTTCTTTTCTGTCCTATCTTTCTCGTCTTTATCTCTGTTTTCATAATACTGTGCAGTAGCCAGTATTTGCGCTGAAGAAGAAACAGCCCAAGAACTCTCTGAGTCTTTCAACTTTTTACACAGGTCAGGAAGTAAATTCTGCACAAACTTATCCACAAACAGCCGTTGGCCACCCTCAGTACTCATATCCTGCCCACTGTGGTCAATAAACGTTTCCTCAAACCTAGTAAAGAAGTCTGACACTGTCTCATCTTTCTTCTGCTTACATGCAGATAACTTGTCCCAATTTACGCGCATCGCAGGCATTAGTGTCTTCATATACGTGATTATTCTACCAGGCAATTCAGCTACTAAAGGCTCAGGTTTCGCGCCACCAGTTTGTCTTGCATCAGCAGCAATAATGTTAGCCCATGTATCCCCTAGTTCTGCATCGTGATCTGCATTACGAATTGACCCCCATAGAGGCTGTGGAACAACATTACCAAACAACATGTCTATATCGGCCAGGTTCATAACGCATGACCCTGCCGTCTGTGACAACTCTTTATAATAACCTGCTGGGTTTTTACGGGGATCAGGCAATGTCTGTTTAAGTGCTAACACCTCAGAGCGCTTCCATGGAACATGCACCCAAACACGTTGGAAATGCGCTGGCACAGCGGGGTTATTGCCGACAGCTGCAACTGCTTCCTTCCATACCGGGGGAACTTCTCTCATGGGATATTGTCGCGCTTTTACCTTTTTCCCCGCAAGGACATCTTGCTCAAACAATGACTGATGACAATCATCATTCCTAAAGGAAAATACGACCGCAACTGCTTTATCTATATCGCGGTCCACAATTACACCAGTTCCGAAATCAAACCTCACTCTACACAATTCCTGCGGGCTCGGATTTTTACCACTATCCTCCAATTCCTCACAGAGAAATTCGCACATTTTCTCAAACACATATCTCTGTTTTGGGGCATCCCACTGATGGAAGACATTGACAACTGATTCCACATCATACAATGAAGGGAAAACAATCCATCTACGCGCCATGCTATCTATTACCCTTTTCTCATCAGGGTTAGGCAACTGACTACGCAATTGCTTACGCCGTAAACCAGGAGTCGCACCAGATGACTCAAAGAGAGGCGACATTAACGTAGTAACCACATTAGCTAAACGCTGTCGCGCTGAAGGAGAAGCTGAAGCGGAAACAGGGGGAAAAACAGAGGGAAGAAAAGAGGATGTAGAAACGGGTACTGGAGTGGTGCAAGGAAGAGTGTTAGGGGAGGCAGCTGCTGGATTAGGCAAAGTCGCAGGAAGTGCGGGGGCAGTTGGAAGCACAACTGGCAGCCCTTGAGAGGGTTGCGTTACATGGATAGGAGCCGGCTGCACAGCAGCTGGCGGTAACGGCAAGGCTTGTATTATATCAACTGGAGGTGGCATATTCACAAGCTGGGGAGGTGCTGTGGCATTTTGAGCATACGGAGGTGGTGAACTCAACAAATGTGACATCAGGGGATCTTTTTCCTTTTCTTCTAACTCATTCTGCTTAGAATGTGGTAAAGCTGGGTAACATTTGTCAATCCCTAACTTACGCTGCCTGTGCATTTGCTCGCTCATCTGCTCCTCCTCATTGTCTTTAAATTGTACAGCTGCTTGCATTACTGACATACCTCTCTCTCTTTTATTCTTCTTCGCTAGCTTAATTTCCTTCTGTTTGGCTTCCTTTCGCCATAAGCGGAAAGAGTCAAACATCGCCGGCCGGGCTTTCTTCTTAAACAATTTAATTTCCAAATTATCTAAAATATCGGTATCAAAACTACCATTTTGGGGCCATTTTAAAACACCGTCTTTCCTGGTGTAGTGGATCCACACCTCATTATATGCAATTGGGCCTACGCCATGTTTTACATAGAGCTCATAAGTTGGAGTTCCAACCGGAGGAACCGGACATGATTCTTCCAGCTGGAAACCTTTTCCACAACCCAAACAGAATAATCTACCAAATAGTCCAGAACCAGGCATCTTCGCTCACTAGTCTAGATCCAAACGTCAGAGGATTATCGATTACGATATTCTCGTGAATACACGAGTCCTCTGGCTTTGGGGTTTGCAAACACCAAATCACCAAATTACCAAATCAAACCAAACGATCCCGAAGGATACCAAAACAAATGGGAGACGCTCCACTTATACTTAACTGAATATTGCTGATCGATGACGTCACCAGAAGACTCTCTCGATTGTTTCGCTCTCTCAAACTCGTCAAGGGTCCAAAACAGGTCGATTAATCAGGGCAGCAGTCCTTCGTAGCCGTCGGGACGCGGAGAACCTCGCAGAAAAGACTTTCGGACCACGTCGACATGCAGGGGTCGATGAAGTGGCGGCCTTCCTCCGGAATTTCCACACGAAGCTCCTCACGAACCTCTGGCTTGGACTGGTACCGCTGAAATCGTCCCGAGTTGGGCGCCAAACTGAAGTACTGGGTATTTTAGTCCCAGCGGTGCAGGGGCACACACCCTATGACTTCTGGGTTTCACCCTGTTCCGGACCTACAGAAACACAGAGTCTTCTGGGTGAAGTCAAAGAATCGTTTATTGGCTGCAGACCAATTACAGGTATCCTAGAAGTACACCAGCGTGTATGTTCTCAGGAGACTGCTGAAAATCATAGGAACAGGCTACATCTTAAATAGGCCTTTTCTGGCCCCAAGCATACATTCCTGAGTTTTATGAAACGGCAATATACAAGGATATGTTACAAAGAAAAGGCAGAGTCATGATGACCATCCCACATTCCAGTTCGGCCAGCCCACGATGATTTACACAACAAGGTTCAGATCCCACATTAGATTTACAGATCCCCCCAATAAACATGAGCGTCTCCTGTTTTGGGAAGCAAGTCATAAAGCAGGAACAGCCAGGTGCGAAAGAGATTAGCCAGGGGCTTGTGTAGGATGAAAAGGGTTTTATGACGGGCCAAGCCCTGATACGAATCACAGGTGGAGAGAGGAAGGGGAGCTCGTGAGACCAGTTTGACCCGGGGCAGCAGAGCCAGCTGCCCAGGTCACAGAGAAGTCAGAGAGGAAGCCCATGTACTGTGAGGCCCGTATTTGCTCCATTATAGCCTATGTGAGGGCAATGACAAGATGGCCACTGCTTCCAAAATGGAACCCGCGTAGCGAAGCAAAATAACGTGTACGCAGTGCATTCATAGCTAGAACGATATATAGAGCACTCGTACGTGCCGCATTTACCATTTGCGGTTCGCTAATACCAAGATAGACAGAGGTAGGGCCCTGTTCCCTACGCGGTCCCGAATATTAAAGTACGACACTTCTGCAGGGCCCTACATTTGTATCCAGCCTTGTAGAGCACATCATGACTACAGCATTTGGCTTTTAAACTTCCATTTCGGAGAGCAAGTACAATGGTCTTATTGTTGCAGAGGATGAATTCCCAGGCTTTCATCAACCCTTGCTCCATCTTGGTGGGTGTAAATAGGCCTCCAGTGCCATGTCATCTGTGCACCATAGACTAACATACTCCTTAATAGGGCCTTTTGGTTTTTCCTAAAAAATGCATAAGTCGTTGCCTTAACTGACTTTTATTGTTTCTTATGTCATTTTAAGCATTACATTTTATCCTCCTTTGCACCTTTGACTTTGGGAATTTGTTTATTCACTGGTCTTTCCACAAGATGGACCCAGATAGATTTCAAGCTAAAGCTGTTGTCAGGTAGGCACACATCCTTGCTTTACTTAAAATTATGCTTGTTTATTAACAACCTCTCTAACTTCTAGAGAGGCTAATCGCCTCAATTGTTAAGCAATCCAGAATCTTCAGCCTATACTGTAACATAAATACCTGAATGACATCTGACAGAGGTGCACCTAATTTCATTTACATATCCTGCCTCTGTTCTTGTTCTCTTCTCAACAATATACTGCTCTCGATGTGAAGTGCAATCCCTTTGACCACTTCCTCCGCTGCCATCCATTTAGATCTGCTGGTTCATTCTCAATCCACCACCCTCCCCTTCCTTTTCCATCCCCTCTAAAGCAGATGCTGCAAATGTCACATCATTACTGCCCTTCATGAGACATGTATTTCTTGTCCCAGTCGAGATAGAACATGAATTTTCTCTTTGAGCTTTCGTGTTACACATAATTTAGATTCTTGAGTAAACCCCATGTAGTAAATAACTTCTCTACTATTCTCCACTGAATAGCTCTGTAGAATGTACCATGACATCATGGAATGCCTGGGTGTCTCCTGGTGGGGCTACATCTGTACCTTCTATCTTCTCCTACTCATCTACCCTAGAACCAAGCTACAATAAAGAAGTATCCTTCTTATACAGCTGGACCCTGCATCTTCCTTTACCACACCCCACTGCTTACCTTGAAAGACACTCTATTGAAACAATGGTGGTTCGTTAAAGATCTTGCCTAGTATTTTTTTTAAACGTTTCACCATAGTTGAATTTGGCTCATTAAGATGTTATTGTGCAGTTCTGCGTTCTCATTAATATTTCTGGTGTGATGGTTATACTTGAAAAGATATGGATAGTGTAATTTTATTATACATTGATGTTGACTTTAAAAACTCATTAAAATAATTAAAAACAAAAGTTTCACCCACTGCTAGATGCCGTCTAGCTCTTCACTCAGGTCACTGAGCTGGGTGCATGTTAGTCTCACTGTACAGTTAATTGTTTGTTGTCCCAGTTGGTCATAGTAATACAGCCAGAGGACCTAATAAACCGGTCAAGAGGTACTGGAAACCTCAACTTCCTCAAGCCTCTTTTTCAACATAGCATGGTCCATTGTAACAAATGGGTCAACAGATCTAATACAATCACGTCCACTGCATCGCCGTCTTCCAAGATTCCTGATGTTTCTCTACAGCTATCACTAGAGCGGTTTCTATGCCCAAGCAGACTAAATGCTGAGCTGTCAAAGGTTCAGAAATTCTTTCTTCCAGGCTAGTAGAGGTTTTGTTTTGCAATAAATCTTTGTGTGACCTTCCTTAATGCAGGCAACAAAGTAGTTGGTCTCGGGCATCAAAGATGCTATTATTGAGTTTCCTTTTTTAATCGGAAAATAACACCTCCACTTTTCCATTCTATTAGAACTGGTAATGGAGACAGATTTAAATTAATTATCACTGTTAGATGGTTCTCGACAACCAGGGCAAATGACTTCATGACAGTAGCTGGAGAAAAATCATCATACTCCCAAATTGGAGGGTGCCAAAACCTCTGGAGAATTCCTTATGCCAAAATAGACGTGCTGAAGTTTGGTCACAAGAAGGACTCCAATTCATAGCGAAAGTTGTGACTTGATAACCTTGTCAATGGATCAAGATGGTTTCAAGAAAGGTTTGAAGAGTTTGCATTGCTGGAGTGAAGAATTTGCTGCTGAGTGTATGTAACTGCTGAGGACATTTGATTTGGCTTCGCAGAGAGTTGTTTTTTGGCAAACCTTCAGCTGCTCCTTAAAACAGTATGCATCAATGTCGCATATGATTCTTACCATGTATGTTCTAGCTGTCATGTTAGAGGGTTGGGTTTATTGAACAACTCACTAAACCAGTGGCGTAGCTAGGGGTCTGGGGGGTGGTCCGCCCCGGGCAGCACTCATTTTTGGGACGGCCGCCTCCCCTCGCTATCACCTGCCGTCTCGGGGCAGAAAGAGCAAGCCCACCCCCCGCTCTTCACTGCAGCCGCCACGGGGCAGCAAATGCAGAGACTGCCAGGGGCGCCCATAGGGCTAGCTACACCACTGCAATAAACCATGCTTCATGCCGTATGAGCCATATCTCTCTTCCATTTTTAAGGAGCTTCAAAGACAAAGGACACCCCTATTAACACCCTCCAAAACATCATCAGCCCTGGTAAAAGTGGCATTCTGCCTGAGGCACAGATTGAGAATCTCTAAAGAAGCAGGTTGTCCATGTTAGTGAAGCAAAAGCACAAATTAGGTCCAAGTTTATTGCATGTGGCCCTTGACCAATTCGACCACGCTTTAAGAGTCCTGGCTAGTTAAAATACAATACCCGGATCAACTGACTGGGATGTTAAACCACCCAATGCCTCAGTATAAGCTAGTTGCTGAATAATATGTCTTAAAAGTGAATAATAGCTCCAGAAAACTCAGGTTTGTCAGGTGGATTATAAATCACAAGGAAAGCAAAACAACACTGGTGAGAGATGCAAAAAAGTGTAATCGTGGATATACAGACGCCCAGAAGATATATACCTTTGGGTATACGTACGCTTTATAAATATAATGACATCATATAAAATAACATAACATATAGTCAACCCAAACCTCAAAAATAATTGTCACGTCCCCCCCCCTTGAGAACCAACATTGTCTCTTATTTATATCCATTAGAGCCTGCAATTGCAAAGTCTGGGTTAGATCTTTCCTGAAGCCACAAATCCCTGAAGCACTTCAGGAGGCGATTTGACATTTTGCACTGATTGCGTGACTTGGGTAGCGCTCAGCTCAATGTCACGGAACTGAAAGCGCTTAATTGATGATAAAGGGGCATGCCTGTGCTTAAAAAAATCATTTTGCACACCGGTAAAGGCCTCAGAGGAAGGGCTTCATTGAGGTAATCTTTCCCATACCAGGGTTTTCAAAGGAGATCAAGCCAGAGCATCCAAGTGGACTAGAAAATGTGCACAACACAGTGCAACTACTCACAGAGCATGGGTCAATATTTTTTTTTTTTTGCATTCCTTTGTTATAATTTCATGTTAATTAGTGGCATGACAAGCCTTTTTTGTTTTAATTTTCGGCTTACTTTCATGTAACTCTAGTTTTATGGAACAAATTTATATATGTGACCTTAAATATCTCATAGATTTGAGTTGTTTTTTAAAATTTGCTGCTGAAGGAGGAAGTGCGACAGAAAATTGTGCAGTGTCTTAAGCAGCATGGCATTGGCGTGTCGGAAAACTATTCGGAGTGCCCTTCACGCGGCAGGGATGAGCCTGACACCTCGTAATCGTGCAGAAAAGTTGAAGGCATATGTAGCATCAATGACGCATTTGTAAGCACAGCAGGCTTCTCTCAAGGGTTTGCAATTCCTTGAACAATCAGTCATAAGAGTACACTAGGCTATCGACATTGACCAACACTTCGTAAGGTTCAAAGGCTAATTCACAGCGGCAGTTGGTGTTTATTGCCCAATTATTTTTCCGAATTTTGACTGAAAATTGACCACTTTATAATAGCACATGTAGTCAGTAATATTAGCCAAAATTCAACTGGGTTTACAGACTGCTGTCTGGGGTGGGGTGGGGTGGATAAACCAATTGCCTCCTACCTACTGCTGCAGTTTGATAAATGTTATCTCAGATTGCAGTAAAGACATTAGGTGCAGAGTGTGTGTGTGGCTGTGTGTATGTGGGTGTCGAGCGAGTGGCAAACACGTAGGAACAGTGGCCATGAAAGTGCCCTCGGTGGTACTTTGTAAGAGAGGAACACGCAGGAAACAACCTGCCTCCCCTCAGGCTACACCATTGACAGTGCCTGTGACATCTGGCAGCATCCACCAACGCAGGCAGATATGAGATAAAAAAGTAATTTTATCTTCAAAAATAAATGAAGAACACAAACAAAAATATTAATTTCATGGGTCAAGACCAATATGTCAGAAGCACTAGAAATTGAAAATGAAATGTAGTTGTTTACCCTCAGAGAGTACAGACCTAGTTCTGAGGCATGCTGTGGCACCGTCCTTCTGAAATTAGTGCGGTTTTTTTGCAGAGTGTTGGTATACTCCTCTTTAAAAATGTGTAGTGGTGTTATTGTTTACCTTCAAGTATTTTGGTCACAGAACATACACAAGCTCTGTGCAGACATGTTTGTGGATAACTCAAAATTCAATGTCCAATTTTTGCTGGACATCGTGGAAGTCCATTTGACTAAGCTTTTCAATGCTATGTCTAGCTCAGGAACCTTTCTTAAACTATGGAAAATTCCCTCATTACTCCCATTAATAAAAAAAGTCTAATTTCAATCCGCTAGACCCCAATACCTACCGGCCTATCTCTTGGCTCTCTTTTCCAGCCAAGATGGTGGAGAAGGCAATGAGCCAGCAATTGGCCTCCTTCACTGATAACAACCATCTATTAAACAACACACATTTGGATTTAGTAGATGCCACAGCACTGAAACGGTACTAATAAGGGCCCCTGAGGAATTTTGGTCAAAGTTAGATGGGGAGGCAGTGCACCCCTTATTTTACTTGCTTTGTCTCAAGCATTTGTCACAGTCAATCACAATTTGTTGATTGGCCGTTTACAGAGCATTGGGATCAAAGATGCAGTATTGGCCTTGCTCCATTCCTTCCTGTCTGATCGTTTTCAATTGGTTACTCTTAAGGAGTTTACATCTATACCCTTTTTCTTGTCCTGAGGGTTTCCTCAGGGCTCATCGCTGAGCACGACCCTGTTTAATATTTATGTTACACCTTTGGCCAGCTTGATTAAATATTTATGGGTTTTCGTTGTTAACCTATGCTGACTATACCCGGATTGTTGCTTCCCTCTCTAACAGTTATTTCAACACAGGTGAGACATTCAGGAACTATATGAACGTAGTCAGCAATTGGATGAACGACAGCTGTCTTAAATTGAATTCTGCTAAGACCAAAGTCATCTTATTTGGCAACAATGTTTCGTTCTGGTCCACTTCGTGATGGCCCCAAGTTCTAGGGACCCTCCCTACACCTGCTAAGAAAGTAAAAAGCCTAGGCATTATAGATGATGAGAAACTTGCATTTAAATATCAAGTTAATGCAGTCATTTCCTCTTCACTCTATAGTCTTAGGATTGTAAACAAAATTACTCAGTTTATCCCCTTTCACTTATTGAAGACAGTTGCCACTGCCTCAGTCCTATCTATAATAGATTGTTGAAATGGCCTCTATTAAAACCTGAAAAAGAGACCCTTGACCAAACTTTACATTTTGCAAAATGCTGCTGCGCGGATGCTTCTGAATGTACCTGGATTTCAATCTGCATCCCAGGCCATAAATAGGTTATATTGACTCTCCTTTAGCCAGCGAATTGCATTCAAGTCCTTTGGCATAGCATTCAAAGCACTCCATGGTCTAGGATCTACCTATTTGAAGGAAAGATTCAAATGGCATTCCCCCAGTACAACACTGTAGTCTAGCGCTTCCAGAAAGTTAGTTGTTCCCTCCTTTAAACGTTCTTCTTGGGGAGGCAGGATCTTTGTTATCTGCACTGCATTAGAATGGAACAACATTCATTTGAATCCGAAATCTGCAAATTCTTTACTAGTCTTTTGGAAATCCTTCAAAACCTGGCTGTTTAGCAATTAGTGTGGCTCTTCAACCTTGCCACTTACAGCGAAAAGACCCATCTGGCCATTTTTGGGCTCTACAAGTTTTTTCATCATCATCATCATCTTCATCATCATTCACCATCAACTCCTTGTGACGGTCAGAGATTCAGAACCTTAAGAATCTTAAAAAGCTTGAGTCAGCTCAGAGTCAGTGTAGCAATTTTAAACCTGAATGGCTGGTCCCAAAGTTTCCCCAAGGTTTAAAACAAAGATTGAATTCTGGTTTATGGAATGTATCAATTATTTTGGAAGCAACATTTTATCCACGGTAGAAGAGATTTATGAACAAGGTTTTTTGTACTTTTCAGAGGTTCAGAAGATAAGGATAAAGAGCTAGACACAGCTTTCTAAAAGATTGAGAGAAAAAGAGTGTGAAGTAAAGCGTGATGGGAGGCTTTTGAGGATTTTTTGTCAGGAAATGCTGCATTGTGGGATAAGAAAGGTTGCACTTTGAACAGCAAGGTGAACGCAAGCTATACGTGGTTTAACTTGAAGCATCAAATCTTAAACTGAGTAGCAACAGTTGAATTGACGCAAAAAGAACTGAAAGTGAGCTGCCAGTAAAGAACTGCAGTCACTTGGGTTTGATCATGAGCCGGGGGGGGAGGGGGGGGGGTGGTCTTACTGAGGCAGACAAGCTTGAGTTTCATTCACTTAACACTCAAGTAGCAATACACAGTTCAGGCCTGCTATCAGTATTCCATAAAACAAATATAAAGTGCAATGTTTCCTTCAAATATACAGAATTCTCTTCATAAATCACAATACTATTTGAGGACTAACCTCAAACCCAACGATTAGTGTTTACAAAATGAAAACTGATCTATTTCAGACCACTGGGAGCACAGAAGAATGAATAAGACCCTAACAGGTGGAATATTTACTCCACTAAGGGCACTAAATATTGCTCCCCGGTATTTTTGAAGTGGCTCCAATTGTAGGTTACTGCATGCATGACTACATCTATTCATGCATTGTTTACAACATCCACGGTTAGTCACAGCAAGACCAACACTAAGTGCGACATACACCCTCTCTATCCATGCACCTCACACATCTCACCCAACATGCCCGAGATAGGTCAACTACCCTACTACAAACAATACCCTTTTAACCATGATCGACGAAGGACACTCACAAACCCAATACAATTCTGAGTGCTGCAAACAGGGCCAGACTGCCCGTAGCGGCACTGGGCAATCCCCCGGTGCGCCGCACGGGTGGGGGCCAGTATTGGGCCCCTGGGGGCCGTTTTTGTTACAGGGCCATGTTTGCAGCATAGCAGCAAAATCGGCCCTGTAACAAAATCGGCCGAAAACCAGCACTGGCAAAGAGCTTGGCGGCACCCCCGCCCCCCGGGGGGGGAGAGAGGGGGGGGGGCAGGCGGGGTGAGGGGGCCGGCCGAGCACTTTGCCAGGGCCGGTTGTGGTTCCCAGTCCGGCCCTGGCTGCAAAGTCTCGCCAGTGGTATGAACAGCTATATGAATTATGCAATTGTACAATGCAGAAATAAAGTCTTTATACCTTTGAATGAATAGAGTCACCAGAGATGATCCCTAGGCCAGGGGGATGAGATCTAGATATGGTGGGCGGTAGTCCATCATGATGGTGGACGTAGCTTCCTTTGCCACTCTGATGCATGGCGGGCTGCTTGCCAAATTTTAAATCAGGCCCAATGTCTCAGTGAAAGGATTGTTATAAGGCTATTACCTTAATGCCCTTGAATTACTCGACAAAAGAACACACCCAAGGATAGCCATGAACAAGAGGCAAGGCAAAACAAAAGACAACACAATACAGAGGCAATAAATGTGAATAAATAAAGGACAATAATACTCAATTCGATGAGTCAGTGTGCATGCATAAGTAAATGAGTCAGGATTTAAACAAAAAGTAATAAATACATTTTTTCCACAATATATTTTAAAAGAAAGAAAGGACAAAAAACGGTGCATTGATGTGTGAAAAACAAGTGGTCGGTGCTGAACTGTAGTGACTATCGAGTATACAGAATTCAAAGCTCCAATCAGGCCAGATTATTTCGAATACATTTCTTTTTATCAATAAACAGAAGAATAATCCAATTAATGCTGTAAGTGGTGTCTCAAGGAGCTAGAAGTAGATGGCGTGTCAACCCTGGTAGGGTTGAAGGGTCCTCATCACGGCTGAGGGTGCAAACGAGACCCTAGTGACAGACTAAAAGAGGGAAGAGAGACTAGTTAAGAAAAAAATGAATACAAAATGTTCCTGAGTTATGAACAGTTGATGACACAGGCCATTGAAGTAACTCACAGTCAGGAAGAAAATTCTCTTTGAGCTGAAATAAAGGGAAGATAAAAATAAAAGTTCAGAAAAAAATTAAAAGATGCAGCAGCTGGAGTGACAACAGGCGCACATAAAGTTAAAGCTATAAAGTTATAATTCACAAAATTTAGTGAATATTGGGTTACGCTTGTTACCTGAAATTCCAGAAAAATTATGTCAAGTCACGTAATTATGTGTCATTCATGATAAACATTTACCACAAACAAGCCATTCGAGATGAAACGGGCACGGGAACAATGGAATGCGAGTGGCTGTTGGTTGCTGTGTTTTTTGGTTTTTTCTGCACTATTTCTTGGTGCAAAATATGTCCTTTCATCAAAAATTGCCATGAGTAGGCCTTTCATGCTAAAGTATAGTGCTAAATGATGGATCTTAATTTTGCATAATTACACGTTATGAGCCCTTATATTCAGAAATTTCAAGAACTCAAGCGCCCTAAAGAAAATGACCTACAAATCTGGAGAAAAAATATGAAAATTTAAATGATAGGTTGTTACAGATAGTTTAAATAAATATATAAAAAGATATTACAAATATATAGGAGTGGGACGAGCAGGCTTGCCTTACCAGAATGTGGATCCCTGAAGGAGGCAGCAATGACCAAAGTAGGCTGGTGGGAAATCTGGAGTTGTATTGCTTTAGGGTAAGCAATGGCAGCTGGCACAAATCGGGGTGGGAGGGTGGGTGTGTGTGAGAAAAAATACTCTTACCTCTTCACGGCTGCATCTCTGCCTGACAAGTCCCGGAATGAAAGCAGGAAGCACACAGGCTCCTCTAAACCAATCATGACGCTGCTGTCACCGGCATAACAGAAGTAATGTGATTGGTCTGATTGCTGTGGTTCGGTGCTCAGACAGCGACTAGGACCCTCTGCTTGTGCTCCCCACAGGCTGTGCAATACAGTCGGGTGGAGAACATACTAAATGCGCATGATGGTTTGACCAGCCCAAGAAGGCCATCCAAATCATGTTCATTTAGAAAGTTCCCCAACCACTCCTCTCGATGCTCTGTTGGCAGCTGAAACACTGGTGTAATGAAACTTGAGGGGCCCCCCTGCAAGGCATGTGAAGGGGTCCCCCCGGACTCAATCAAGAGCTCTCCGGCCGGAGTAATCATCTGAGAGGGCCCCCTGGAGCCCCCCGCACAGTTGGTGCTGTGGGGGCCTGTGTTACGCCACTGAGCCGTGCCCCTCCCCGCTAACTGCCCCAGCAGGGAAATATAAAATGATATTAACATTGTGTTATTATCATTTTATTCTTCCTTTTTTGCACTGCACTCCTCTGCCTTAGTGGAGGAGCCGCTGCTGATTCTGGTGCCCAAGGTTGAAAGTCTCAATTATAAAGGAGGCGTGTCAACCAAAATCCAATTGGAAAAGGATAAAAGCCGGTACCCAGGGGACTCGTAGTGTGAGGCTGTGCGTGGAACACTGAGGGCGTACAATCAAAGTAGAAGTCCAGGTGAAGGGATCAGAGAGGCTAAAAGGGCTCCCAGCTGCAAAACCTAATGAAATAATATCTGGAGTGGGAGTCATATTGAGAGGGCACAAACTAAGAAAATTAAACTGAAAAAAGTAATCGTGACTGGAGATGAAAGCAGGCAAAATATGTATACAGTAAGGGTTTAAGGTAGTGATAGGATAAGCTCCCGTTGGTACTCTCATTTTCTGTAATCCGAGACTAAGGAGTCATTGTGATGGTGAAGGCGGCGGTCTTCCGAAAAACCATTTAAGATAATATTTGAAATGGCCATATTTTTGCTAAGGTACCCTTTCCTGACACAATTTTTTTTTTTTTTTTCAATTTTGAAATATGAATATTATTTTTAGCCAATACAATTTCTCCATAGGGACCTAAATTATCTCTCGTTTGACCCATACTATATCACATATAGACCATGGGTATGGACACAAATGCATTAGTGACGATATACATGAGATTCCCCATTAGAATTAAAATAGCCCGCTTCATTACTGATATTGTCATGCCAAGTACGTCATCAACTCTGCGACGTTCACTATATCCTTTCCGAGAAGGTTGTGCTGCTGCCAGTTTGACCGAATCAATTGTACTTGAAGGTAGCTGTATAGGTAAAACTAGGCAGCAAACACCGTAGGCCTGACTCGCCTGTCTGGTTTTCCTTCCTGCACAAATGATGATAAAAAAAGTGCAATTTGTGCATGTGCATATACAGGAATTTTCTTGTATACACATCGCTTTGCATCTGTACTCACCTGAATCTATCTTCAAAGCAATAATTGATTTGGAGAGGACAAGATGTTGATAGATGAAGATCTCTGCACATCTTAATTCACCGACAGATTGCAGGGATTTTCAACAATGTGAGTTTTAGGCCAACTTTACGAGTCATATGGTTTCACCAGCACCAGAGTTGTTGATACTTTCTACACTACATGATAGTTTGGCCCTCTTGATAACAAAATGAAAAATGTAATTCAATATTTGCCAAGTGTGGTAAATATTGGCATAAATCATTTGAACATGCAGTAAAAATAGATGTTTACCACACATGATACATATTGTAGGAAGGAAAAAAAATTCTAACACCAGTCTATTAGATCATGGAAATGTACAGCTTCTAAAACATGCACCCACAAGCAGGTGGCATATACCACAGAAAGGCCCCAAAAAAGTGCACAACAATGAAGTTTGCAACATAAACACCAAATACCCTTACATAAGGTAATAGAACCTGACCCAAGTCACATGGATCTGTAAATAGACCAAACAATACATATATAATCATGTTCTATACTCAGAAACAATGCAAGCACATAGACCTATGATCAGTGACATTAGGGGGCATGTCATTGTGAATTACTTCTGGCCAGAGAGACCCAACTATGTATCACTATATAGAAGAGAACTTTTGTATATATTTATATCCAGGAAATTATATAGTGCAAACTGTATCCAAACCTCTAAGTCCCAAGACAAACTGTAGAATGAAAAAAGATTGTTCAGAAGATAGACCTAAAAGCCTACAACTGCTTATCCTGAGTTTTGGCGAATGGCTCCCCAGCAGACCCAGGGAGTTGAGCGGTGTGACTGATGTTCTCAGTGGACTTAGTAAGAAGAGGCCTTTTAGGATAGGGTGGTAGGTGTGATTGATGGTACAGTGGAGAGAGGGGAACTGCTTCTTAATGCAAAGTGGGTCAATCTCATTTATTTTGGTTGATTGAGCGTTAGCAGGCTATCCAGCACAGAGCCAGTTAATGACCTTCCACAGTATACCCGCAGAAGGTGGGAGTAGAATGCTGTTAAAACATTCAGTGCATGGTTGTTGGAGTGGGAGAGGTGTCTATTTTGCACCCAGTTACTCCTTGTCAGCTGGTCTACCAGATTCATGTCCATCAAGGATCCTTCAATGTGCCCCTGATTTCAGTGAGGCCATGCAAGTGGGCATGTGAAGGGTGCAACTTCATCATGCGTTATCATTCTTGATGTTAACTACTGATGAATTCATGGAGAAATGGCCCGTGGGGATGTGATCAGTGGCCATACATCATTCTGACAGTGATGACTGTGGATGTGGGGGCAGTTTATGGTTTATGGCTTGTGAGGCCCTAAGAGGCCCTGTAGTCATATAGTGGATAAGTCTGGATATTAGGCATTTTGTCCCCGGTCCTCTGAAGACTCTGAAAATGAATCAGATCATTTTAAAAAGACCCCTTTTGTGCACTGGCAGCCAATGTAGTACTTTCAGAGCTGCTGATGCAGCGGAGCGATGAGGGCGTTTGAGTACCAGTCTGGCCGTAGAATGTTGCATCACCTGAAGTTTCTACAGGTTTGTTTTGAAGAACCTTCATACAGGCCGTTGCATTAGTCCAGTCTAGAGGTTATAAACACAAAAGCTACTGTTTTTCTAGCTGTAATGTAAGGTTTTCAAAAAGGAGGCGATGGTGCAGTATTTGTCAAATTCAGCCATTCACACTCTGAATATGAAATAGGTGACTTGGGAGGGGGGAGCACAGCTAATGGATGGCATCATCTAAAATGTGATGATAGTAAATACTGTATTATTGTATGTATTCCAGAGTTCAAGAGGTCCTCTTCTTGCCACAAAATGTGAGTTTTTATCTCTGGCACCTGGTTGCCACAAGCAGTGTCTATGGTGAAGAGGGGTGATGATAGGAACATGATCACTCAAATATAATATTTCAAAGTCAGTGGCACCAGAAGAGTTATAATAATATCAATGGCAACGCTGTGAGAGCATCAGCAGCACGCGAGCCACCAGCCTCTGTAAACGAAAATATGGGCCTGTGGGAGCATGACTGCATGAAGAAGGGGGGGGGGCTCAGTATTGCAGCAATACCAGATAACTTCTTCGCTCATGGGCCACTCTCTTTCCATACGCTGATGTAGATCCCCGTCACAGCTGCTCCTTTCTTCTCCATCATCAATGCTGCAATATAAAGTCAACAGCAGAACATCCAAGAAATTCCTGGGGCATGATTGAGAGTCCATCAAAGCAATGGCAAAGGTGTAAAGAAAACATAAAATCAAGGGGCTGCTCCACAGCTTGCTCTCTCTCTTGTTACATACTTCCTTTTGTCATTTGTTGCAGAATTGATTCTGTGGGATCTTCTTAGCAAACAGTTAATTCAAGCACTCCTGACATCTTTATGATTTTTACAGTATATGCCCTAAGCGCAACAGGTATGCCTGATGAGGTCACCATGTTCCCTGTGAAATGAGAATCAAGCTATAACTCACTGATGAGACTTAATTGGAACAGATCTGGAGTTGCTTGTTCTCTCACACGGAGGGCACCTGACCTGGCAGCTCGAGCTGGATGTTCCTATTGGAACTGGACCAACACTGATTTGCAAAAGGCGGGTCTCTCTCTAGAATAATCAATGTTAAACAGGTGGCTAGGCACTAAAGGCACAACCCTATGTATACCCAAAGTAATATACAAAGTTATATGAATACAAAATGGTGCACAAAGGAGGAAAAGAGGCCACCAAACACTTTAACTGAAAACACAACGATTCCAACAGTAAACCTGAGACCTCTCCTGAGCTTCTCAAATTGTAAGCTTAATGTGCAGATGGAACTACGTGGGTTTTTAACTACAACAAGTACTTTGGATGTGTTCTGAAGATTGCAATAAAGAACCTCGGAATACTTTAGACACTGCTATTGAACTTTATACAGTTTGAGATGCTCGGGTCTCATAGTCTCTCCAGAATAACACAGTGGACAAAAACACAACCGTCTTGAATGTAGCCCAAGGTCATCATCAGTGGCTGAGATTAGTTCAAGCAATCCTTCCATCACCTTCATTTTTGTTTTGTAGCCAACAGATAAAGCTTTCTAGAGCCAGCCCTAAAAAACAGAATAAGCAGCCATGATAAAAATAGTATGATTCTCTGTAGAACAATACAAAAGAGAGAGACTTAGGCACCACATACATACTTTTAAACCACTTCTTTTACATTATAAATGATGTAGCTTGTCAAATCCATTGAAAAATAAATTAGGAAACCCAATATGTTTAAAGATAAGCACAATACCGACGTTCACATCAAACACTCTAAAGAAATCATTGACGTGTACACGTGGAGAAAATGTGAGTCTATTGTTTTGCTAATGATGATGCCAATAACAGGCCTGGGCACTGGGCATGGTATGTTTCCCCATGCAGCTATAAAGAGTGCGGCCAGTTTTAATGGGTACTGGTTTTGGTGCTGGCCACGAGCAGGGGTCCACTTGATCTCCAGCCCCAGGTAGGCATTCACACTGCACTGGTTGAGACCTCCAAATGAGCGATTACTGGCTAATACTGCGTATTAAAATTGGACGATTGGTGGGGGGATGGGGTTAGAATGCCAGTCCAGGGAATCCTTGCCCTTTCTCTCAATCACCTATTTCACTCTCAAAAAGTCAGCCTGGGAGCCAGGACACGTGTGGTGGTCTCTGGATGAGACTGTCTGACTCCACCCCCCCCCTCCGGAAAGTGCTGATCACAATGCATGCCAATGGAGTTGGCGCAGAGTGAGTCATTGGTCATAGTAAAAAGTCTGTATAATGGATATTACAACTCACTGAGGTCTCTTGGCATTACTGACAGATGATGGATGCTAATTTTTACTCAACATAATGATGGTCATTTTCTCGACCTCAGATGAAAGAAAGGCTGGGGAAATCAACCAGGATTCAAACCTATGACCATAGGGTCTATCACAGATTTCTGCAGGGTATACAATAGGCCACTGCACCAGCTAGCCTGTTATGGTACACATTGTCTTGTCATGTAAAGTTAAGTCACCTTCTGACTCTCAAAGGTCAGTTCTGCTGGGGTAAAGTATCTCATATGGGATGCAACAGGACCGAAGGTGCTTTGTATGGATGCCCTAGGCACAAAGCCACCAAGGCAGAGGAAACCTGCTAGATTTCTTAAATATGAATATATATAAATATATCCACATCCTTTTCTTTTAACGTACCCCCTAAGAATTTGGCACCCAGCAGGCCTCTTCCCCATCACTTCCCTCTTGCCATACTGTTGAAACTCTGTTGTCAAGAATAACCCTTTGAGAAATGTCTGTAATCTGACCATCTACATCATCACTATTGGAAATGGCCCTTTTTGCAAGGGATACCCCCAAATCTTTGCCTTGTTCATCCTCTGTTTTTGACTTTGTTTTTGCTGTTTTTAAGACTCTAGGCATTGTTTCACTGCTGACCAGTGCTAAAGTGCATGTGGTCTTTGTCCAAAATGTAATTGCATTTGGTTTTTCCATGATTGGAAAATTTGATTTAGTTATAAGTCCCAAGTACAATGCACTACATGTGCCCAGGGCCTGTAAATTAAATGCAACTAGTGGGCCTGCAGCACTGATTGTGGACATTGTCATCCCTGAGTGTGATGGGTGTCTGAAGGGAGCCTGGCTCCTACAGGAGCAGCACAAATGAGTTATCACAGGGCAGAAGAGAATAGGTGACAAGGGTGAGTGAAAGATAGCGATAGTACTGCAAGTGACAGGGAAGGGGAGTCGGAGGATCAACAATGGTTTAGAGGAGATGGAGCACAAATAGATGTAGGTGACAGTCAAGTTGGGACATACCGGGGAAAGGAGAGGAGAAAGTTGTCAAGGGAAGGGGTGAGACACAGGATAGAAAAGAGGGGGCAATAGGGTGAAGAGAATCATGTTATGGAAGACAGATGAGACATTGGAAGAGAAGAGAGACAGGGCTAGCAGTAGGGAGAAAGGTCAGGAGAAATATTCATAAACAATACTGGGGAAGGGAGACAGGAGTGAAAGAAACAATTATGTGGGGCCACAAAGACTTGACAGTGGAGTGTGCATGACTGGGATGAGGAGTGGGACTGAGGGCAATCATAGGAGACCAAGAGAAGAGGAAGACACAGGCAAAAGACACAGACAAGTTCACTGGCCAAAGTATACGCGTAATCAAGTACAGAGTAACAGGCATGCATATATTGTAAGCATGGGCGAATTTTAAATTGCACTGCCTAATTTGTGGACGTCACTTCATGTAATTATGTGCCATTCATGTAAAAAAATCTAGTGAATGTGCCATCTGCAGTACAAATTTACCACAAATGCACTGGACCAGCAGAACATGAACTGCTGTTGTCTGCAGTGCTTTTGTTTAAATGTGTCTTCATGCTAAAAATTACCACTAGGATGCCTTTCATGCTAAAATATAGAACATAGTGGCAGATTTGCATTTTTGCAATAAGTATGCATAATTTTGCTGAAATTTCATGCATTTACACAAAAGCAAATACACAAATTTTCCCCACTCTAATATAATGGACACAATCCTCTATAGCATGTTATACCCTTATAGTCAGCAGCAGAAATAATTTGTACAATTGTTCTGATACAAACGCATATTATAAGATGAATGAAATAATAGGGACCTGTTCTATGGGGAAATGATAGACATCTTTTTTTCTACCTTGAAGGCCATCTCTGTGTGTTATGATTTATTTAGAAAAAATACACCAAAGGAGCAATTTCAATTTTGTGGGGGAAAACAAATGGGACAGAAGTAGATCTCACTCATATGTATAGGGCCGCATACATTTTTCCCAAAGACTTCCCTTATCCTCTTCTAATGGCCCGTCAGGTTTTGTACTTTGGGTGATCATAGTGCTTGAAATGGGTATAAAGAAGTGCCAGTACTAAGTATCCCAGGGACTTGTTTGATAATGAAGCAGTTTTGGCACTCTCCCAGTAAAAGTATTCACTACTGATGAGAAGTGCTGGTAATCTTCATTTAAATCAATAGAAGTGCTGGTCCTCAGTACCTGCCAGGATCTGTCAATTGAAAGCACCAGGCAATCATACATAAGATCTATAAACCTGTCTGCCCTCAGTCCAAAGTCCTTGTTATTACTGTGAGTGACTGTAAACAAGATTCACGATTGCTGGCCTGATGGGCAAATGTGGGCAGCAGTCCAGCTGTGTCTGAAGATTAAGTCATCCTGTAAACACAGAGGCAGTACCATGGTCCTGTCAGGTCAAATTAAAACCTTTCTGTTTAAATATATAATAAAAAATGTGTTGCACAAGTCACCTTTGCTCTCTGTGATTGTTTGCTACATACAATACAAGGGATGGAGGGGAAAAAAATGCTGTTTTTGTTGGGGTTTGTGCAGTTTTTATAAGTGCACACTCGGCCCCAGCGTATTGGAGTGCTTTACATGGGCACCAGTTACATTAAACTTGGACAAATTCATATATATATATATATATATATATATAGCAAGAAATTTCAACAATACAAATATGGAATTAAAACTGATAAATAATACAGTTGTCAACCATTAGACCTAAAAATTAAAGTACACATTTTTAAATGAAGTATTTTAATATTCCAGTTGGGAACCCTTTCCACTTCAATATTTAAATGTTTTTGAAACAACGTTATACTGTATGCATTTATGCATGAACTACAGAGTATTTTTTCTATGTTTAACATTATTCAATTGCACTAGCACTTTAAAATGGGGTCTCATGCAATGCATTAGTGTCATGTGATCAAGGCAGGGATCTGCCGAAACGCGTCATGGCGACTTGATGGTGTACTGAAAAAATAAACAATTAGCACCAAACATGGGTCTACGCTCGTTAGTTTTTGGAGAGAACGCTGAAGGCGAGTTTCGTGGAATATATATATATATATATTCAGTGAAAAAACCATAGGTTTCACACATGTTATAGTTAGCTGGACATTTTACTCGTAAAAAACCAATGAAATTGCCCCGTTATAGTTAGTTCAGCTAACTATAACTCGCGCGCCCGCAATGCACTGCTGATGACGTCACATATTACATCACTCATGACATGGTCAGTGACATCACTCATGACATCACTGATGACATCTCAAATGACATCACTGATGACATCACTGATGACATCATCCAGTGAATGTGTGTTTTTCTGAAAATTAAATATGTTTTATATATGTATATCTCAAGGTCGATGGAAGAATAAATGGGTATATAAGTGTCTAAATGGATGATTTGTTTTTGAAAAATTGATTGTGTAACTGACTGATTAAGTGTATCTCTCACTTTGTGTATAAGTGGCTGCATGGGTTGGTGAGTAGCTACATGGGTGTCTATATAGGTTATTAGTTGTTTTTTTGAGTATCAGTCTGAGTGTCTGTATGGTACGGTGGGGGGTATTACGTAGTGCATAGATGCATGAATGAGTGACTCACTGTTTGTATGTGTTGAAGACAGCATGTGTGCAGGACTGTATGGGTGGATGAGTGTGTGTATGGGTGTGTTAGTGAGTGAATGACTGTCTCAATAGTGTCTTCAGGAGTAACTACATATGTTTTAAACTAGTATATGTGACTATTGGTGTATATATGTGAGTATATGTGAGAGGGAGAGATTGAAAGAGTTCCTGTATGAATAAGTATGTGTTTCTATAAGTGATTGTTTAAAAGACTAAGTATGTGTAAGTTTCCGTAGAAGTAAGTATGGTGGTGTGTGTATTACTGTATATGCAAGTAAATGTATGTTTTATTCTTTATTAGCATGAGTGACTATGTGTGTGAGTAACTCTATGGATGAGTGGCATTGTGTAACAGGATGTATAGATGTATGAGTACATATGATGAGTGAGTACATGTATGAGTGACTGTATAGGACTGTTGGTGAATGAGTGGATGTGTATGTGGATCTTAGAATTACTGAAGAGGTTGTTGTAACTGGTATTGGTATGTCCATTGTTTTGAAATTTTTAGTCTCTATTTTTGAATGTGTGTATCAAAGCTTATATTAAGGTGAGAGGAGGTCTGCCACTCTATCACAAGGATGATGTCATCAGTGATGTCATCAGTGATGTCATTTGAGATGTCATCAGTGATGTCATGAGTGATGTCACTGACCATGTCATGAGTGATGTAATATGTGACGTCATCAGCAGTGCATTGCGGGCGCGCGAGTTATAGTTAGCTGAACTAACTATAACGGGGCAATTTCATTGGTTTTTTACGAGTAAAATGTCCAGCTAACTATAACATGTGTGAAACCTATGGTTTTTTCACTGAATTTCTAAGGTTTTTTAAATGCTAATTCCTAACTATAACGTGTGTGAAACCTATGGTTTTTTCAGTGAATTTCTAAGGTTTTTTAAATGCTAATTCCTAACTATAACGTGTGTGAAACCCATGGTTTTTTCAGTGAATTTGCAAGGTTTTTTAAATGCTAATTCCTAACTATAACGTGTGTGAAACCCATGGTTTTTTCAGTGAATTTGCAAGGTTTTTTAAATGCTATTTTTTTTTTTTATTCTTCATTTTTTTCAAACATATTTTTAATTTAATTTTCTTATCTTTTATAAAGACTATGCTTAAATTTTTAAAATCCTTAAATATTTTTTTTATATATATTTTTTAAAATAAACATGTAAAATTTATTTCCAGATTTTTTTTTTTTTTTTTTTTTTTTTATAGTACGCGTACCGTAAGCTCACGGTAAGCGTACGGTTTACGCAACGTCCGTAATCTATCTACGCTGCTTGCGTATAGTTACGTACTTTGCGTAGCCGCGCGTACTGCGCGTGGGACGCGTGCGCGCTTACGCAACACGCGCACGTTA
The DNA here is from genome assembly GCF_964204655.1 of Triturus cristatus. NCBI lineage: Eukaryota > Metazoa > Chordata > Amphibia > Caudata > Salamandridae > Triturus > Triturus cristatus. The sequence continues at coordinate 90,112,994 of NC_140588.1, forward strand.
CGCGGAAGTGCCGGGGAGTGACTGTTATGCGCATGCGCGCAAGCGCGTGTCTTTTTTACGCGCACGCGTACTTTTTGCCGTAAGCGTACCGTAAGCGTACCGTAAGCGTACGGTTGGTCATGTGATCATGAAACACAACTTTTGATTGGTTGAAACTACTTTCAGTTCTAGAACTCTCCTACACCACACCCATTCCCCTCATTTCTGCTTGTGATCCCTTGGGAGAAGGAGCTGGTTTGTCTTTGGGATACGATGGCAGAACAGCAGAGCTCTTCTGAGAGTGAGGCTAGCACCAGCAGCACTGTCTTGAGGCAGAGAGCGAGGAAAGTAAAGCCTTCTTATGTTTGGGATTATTTTACTTTTCCAGAAGGCCAGCAAAAGGTGAATGCACCCTTAGTTACTTGCAAGCTGTGTAAGCGTGTACTTTCTAGAGGTAATCCTAACAGGAAGTATTCCTTTGGGAATCACACCATGAAGAGACACCTCCAGGATGTACACAGAAAGACACATGGTCATCTTTTTGGAGGTAACTCTTCAGAAAGACGAGCCAGTACATCCACAGCAGCTCAGCCTGGACCATCACCTGCAGGGCAGACTCCTTCTTCTGCAGGTCAGGTGAGCCCTTCATCTGTGGGGGGAGAATCTCCTTTTGCTGGCCCTCTGGAAATTAACCCTCGGTTTGCGAGGGTTGAAGTACGGTGCGCCACTTGTCACGATCTAATTACTTATAGGGAGACCAGTGTTTCCCTGGTGAACAGTAAAATAGATCAGCACACTTGTCGTACCGTCTAATATTCCCAATCTTTCTTTCCTCTGTCCCTGCATGAACACAACGGTTCTTTTAAGAGCCAACCTTATCTTTCATCTTTTTTTTACATATGTTTTTAAAAACTTTTTTTTATTTTTTTTTACCGTACGCGTACGGTAAGCGTACCTTTTTTTTTATTTTTTAAAAAAAACACTAAAAATCATTTATCACATTAGAAGGTCCTTGAGAGACTACAATTATTATTATTGACTTACCATACTCACTCAAAAAAATATTTATTCATTTGTTTTTTTAAAAAATAGTTTTTAAAATGAAAATCTCTTTTTACAATTTGAAATCACTTTTACAGACAGACACATTCTGAAACCTTTTTTTTAAATTTATTTAAATGCACATGTCCAAGCTGTTTTTTTTTCAGACCACCACCGTGTGTATTCTCTGTGACTGCCTACACTCCAGCAGGGGCAACCAGCCTTAGTGATGCTGAATGTATTTGCATTACAGACTTAAACCTGAAAACCCCACTCGCTTCTAATTACTGTGCATGACTATACATGGCAAGCACATGGGTGTGTGCTAAGCCTCTGCTTCTTCCCCCAAAAATTCGCTCCTCTTTTCCATCTACTGCAACTGTGAAATCACCAGAGCAAGACGCAATAAATCTCTGCCTATAATTCTTCTATGCACACAGAGTCATGTTTTCACATTAGTGCCAAAACGAAATTTCTTTGCCAATTTGAAAGCACACTTACTGCTCTTTTTTTTTCGGGCCAAGTGAAAATCACTTTTACAGACTGACACATTATGAAACCACCATGTGTAACTACAACAAAAACAATTCCCATTTCTATTATTCATTTCTTAAGTTACCACATACATCCCCTCTCAAACTGTAAACTCACCTTTAAAATTAGTTAGTTGTGAAAGAAATGTGACACTCAAACAGCAGATTATCAGAGCCAGGATCTCTGTTGTGTTCACCTCTCTCCTCTCAGCAGAACCAGATAATGGCAAACTTTCCCTCTATTTTTCCACACATATACATGTAAGTTTCAAATCTCAGTGCTTCCCCCTTTTTTTCAAATGTAATGACACATTTCTATTGGTTGAAAACCAACCCTTTTCCAAAAGTACCCTGCCCCCAACTTGACTTCTGCCTAGTACCCTTCCCCCAACTTGACTTCTGCCTACTACCATAGCAACAGCTCATGGAACACTGCTGTGTGCAGTTAGGTCAGAAGTTCGACACACAATGTTTCAATTCCACAGAGCAAGAGTGCTTGACTTTTCAAACCTAACAGCAAATCCATAGTACTGTTCTTTGGTTACACATTTTTTTGTACCAATACAAAACATGCTTCTATTAATTTTCACATACAGCCTAGTTTTTTTTCTAGAATGGTATGAAACAGCCAATCAGTTCTTTTTGTTTTGTAAAAAATATGTATGCCTCCATTTCCAAACTGTCTTTCTTTTCATATTGCCATTCTACTGAAAGACACCTCCTGAGTGCATCCAGTTCTCCTTTGAAGATGTTCACAGTGTGGATTGTAGGGCACAGCTATGTCTTCTGGAGTGAAAAGTTTGCAGAGAAAACAGATATGGTGAGAGACCTTGCTTTGCCAAATGTAGACATTAAATGGATTGGTCAGAGAGGGTTAAAGTGGCACCAATTGATGCCATTGGTGAAATCCTTCATTCAAATCCAACACCCTGACCTCATAATAGTGCACTGTGGTGGCAATGACCTAGGCACTTTGACTGGGGTAGGTCTGGAAATGCTTATGAAGGACACCTTTGCACAACTGTTTACACTTTTCCCTAAAACTGCCTTTGTGTTTTCCAACATATGCCAAAGGCAAAAATGGAACTGGTCCAATCATTTCTGTCCACAGATTGACAAAGCAAGAAAGCACGTCAACAAATCTGTTTCTGCTTTCCTCCGTGACTATGGTATGGGTGCCATTTACCACAACAACTTGCGTTACGACATGCAAGACATTTATAGAGGAGATGGTGTGCACTTCAATGATGAAGGGAACAGAGTCTTCCTCTTGAACCTTAGACTCTGCATCGGTACTTACTTGTAGGTACCACTAAAAAAATGACTCCATAAACACAACAGCTCTTTTTAGAGCTCCCTAATTTCTAAACTCTTAAATCTGCTTTTCATTTATTTATTTTTATTTTTTTTACCGTACGCTTACCGTAAGCTTACCGTACGCGTACCCCGTGATTTTTTTTAAAATCAATAAATGTTTTTTTTGTACTTTTCTGTCCTTCTTTGACCCCCTTACAATTGTTAGGGGGTCTGTAACTCTCCTCATTGCCCCCTTTCCTTGTTTTCACTCTTTTTTTTCAGAGTGAAATACACAAAATGGCGGCCGCCGCTTCCTGGTTTCGGCCGATTCGAATGTTTACTAAGATCTAAGAGCCAATCAGAATCGCGCTCGCGCACGCCACCGTACGCTTACCGTAAGCGTACGGTAAGCGTACCGTAAGCGGGCTCAGATATATATATTGATTTAAAGGCTATTTTCTCAGAATCTACTGAACAGATTTACACCAAACCTACAAAAGGCACTTCCTTGACCTAGGGACTACCTCTCTGCCAAATTTTGAGTAATTCTGTTCAGCCGTTCGGGCTGTAGCTCGTTCTAAAGGTCCTATGGAAAAATGCATGGGAAAAACGCGTTTTGGGACCCCCCTTTTATCTCAGCCCCCGCTTGACGGATCCCCCCGAGACTTTCAGGGTAGGAGCGGAGCGTAGCGCCCCACCTATTTTGAGAAATTCGCGAGGATTCGTCGACCGGCGCCAAAGTTATTCAAAATAGAATGTTGCGGATTTCCTATGGAAACGTGGTCCTAACTATAACTACCTACTGGCGACCGCCAGTAGGTAATATATATATATATATATATATATATATATATATATATATATATATATATATATATATACACATATATACATATATATATATGTCAGCTCCACAATTCCCTCATTCTGTAGAAGGAATAGCAGCACTTACGGGGCTTCGTTACAGCAATGGTTTATTAATTTAAACCGAAAGCAGACGCGTTTCAGATAAAATCCTTCGTCAGTGTTTACAATACGCAATGTGAGGCACCATTTTAAGGCATCGTGTAAATTGCCATAGAAACAGACAAGGGCTGGCGACGAGCGTATCGCGAGCGCCATTTTGGAAAGGTTCTTATAACATTGTCCAATATGTCACAAACAGCTATAATTCATTGTAAAACAAAAATATTTTTGTTAAAACTTCACCAATTATTCATTGTATTTATATGTCATTGCTGTTAAAGTGATCATATTCTCAATTAACAAAGAATATGATCACTTTAACAGCAATGACATATAAATACAATGAATAATTGGGACACTACACCGAAGCTGGGGCGCACTTCTAGGGCCATATTTGCAGTTATTAGTGCACCGTATAATGGAGGCAATAATTGGGCACTACATCTCCCATAAAGACATACGTGAATAAGGGGCGTGACATTGTTAAATGAGGGAGTGTTTTGCCCGCCTGAGCACGAACTTTCCAGCCTCTGCCTCTGATGAAGAGAATCACTCGAAACGCGTCAGGTGAGGGGAAAGCTGCTGATCTTGCTAGCTTGGGATGTGATGCCATACTTCCAATAAAGGCTGGTAACCTGTTCGTTGGTCTTGAGTGCGGCTTATTGGGCTACCGATGTTTTGAAATATATATATATATATATATATTCACTGAAAAAACCATAGGTTTCACACACGTTATAGTTACGAATTAGCATTTAAAAAACCTTGCAAATTCACTTAAAAAACCATAGGGTTCACACATGTTATAGTTAGCTGGACATTTCACTCGTAAAAAACCAATGAAATTCCCCTGTTATAGTTAGTGCAGGCAACTATAACTCACGAGACCGCAATCCTCTGCTGATGACGTCAGATATTACATCACTGTATTTAGACACTTATTTACCCATGTCTTCTTCCATTAATCTTTAGCTATACATATATTACAAATATTTATTTTTCTATTTTTCATAAAGACACATATGTCATCAGTGATGTAATATCTGACGTCATCAGCAGAGGATTGCGGTCGCGTGAGTTATAGTTGCATGCACTAACTATAACGGGGGAATTTCATTGGTTTTTTACGAGTGAAATGTCCAGCTAACTATAACATGTGTGAAACCTATGGTTTTTTAAGTGAATTTGCAAGGTTTTTTAAATGCTAATTCGTAACTATAACGTGTGTGAAACCTATGGTTTTGTCAGTGAATTTGTACGGTTTTTTAAATGCTAAGTTATGTATTTATTATTTTATTTTTTTCAGGTTTTTCACCGTGCGCGCACCGTGCGCGCACCTCGCGATTTTTGAAAAAAAAAAATACTTTTTTTTTGGCCTTGGGGGTCCTTTTGTGACCCCCTGACCAAGGCTAGGGGGTCAGAAACTGTCCACTCTGCCCCCTTTTCACGTTCTCCACCTTTTTTTTTCACCCCCTCAGACTGCGAGAGACAAAATGGCAGCCGACACTTCCTGGTTTCGACCGATTCGAATGTTTACCGACATCTAACAACCAATCAGAATTGCGCTCGCGCACGGCAGAGTGCGCACACGGTGCGCGCACGGTGTGCGTGTATAGATATTGATATGCTTTTAAATGCTATTTTCTCAGGAAATACTGAACAGATTTACACCAGACCTGCAAAAGGCACTTCCTTGAGCTTATGGCTACCTCTCTGCCAAATTTCACGAAATTCTGTTCAGCCGTTCGGGCTGTAGCTGCGACTAAAGGTCCTATGGAAAAATGCATGGGGAAAACGTGTTTTGGGACACCCCCTTTTTCTCGGCCCCCGCTTGACGAATCACCCGAGACTTTCAGGGTAGGAGCTGAACGGAGCGCCCCATTAGTTTTGAAAATTTCGCGAGGATTCGTCAACCGGCGCCAAAGTTATTCAAAATAGAATTTTGAGATTTCCTATGGAAACTAGGTTGTAACTATAACTATCTACTGGCGACCTCCAGTAGATAATATATATATATATGTTCGTTTAAGATCCCTGATATACCCTGGTCAGAAGCAAGGGCCACAGCCTGATACACACTACCCCTCTTGGACTATCATTTCATTAGGGACCTACTGCATCACACTTCTCTTTGTTTCGGTTGTAAGAGTTTAAGTTAAAAGTTAAGTTTAAGTGTATTTCGCACAGTGTCGTAACATGTATTTATATTACCAATAGTTAATTAAAATCTATTCCGGCTTTTGGCCACTCTACGAAAAAACATACAGGCGACAAAGTGCAATTTAATTTCGCACATACAATTCTATACATTTACCAGTGAGGAGCAGATCCAGTTTGCCAACAATTCAATTTTCATAATTGACATATTTGTACGCTGCGCTATTCCTGTCTTCCTGGCTAATGCAAATCGTGCGCAGAAAAGTCATTACCACATGACTTACAATCAAGGGTTTCCTGAAACTGCATTTACAGTAAACGCGACCGTGGGGCTTTGCAAGGGCTGAGCTGTTCTCCGCTGCTCTGCAGCCAGTTGAATACCTCCGTAAAACATGCCCTTTTAAGGCCCGGTGCATTATCCGGGCCGCGAGTACTGTAAACATATGTTTAAGTCAACTTTGAGCTTAATAAGATGTGAATATTTAATGATCCGTGAATGCTTGCTTTAAGGATTCTGTGTAACCACGGAATTTACTTTGCAGTTAATGCAGGGCTCACCAATTTAGACGTTTGATAAAACACAGGTTGTGCATTTTTGGATCAGTGCTTTTAGTGGCGCTCAAATGCTTTGTGTTGTGAGTGCACGCTTGTGCTGACATAAATAAATATGTGTTTGTCACGTTAAAACCTGGGCAGGTGTTAAGTAGTAATTAGGGATGCACGTTTGTAGGAGCATAGGACATGATAGCCCCAGTTTGGACCCTGTTCCCTCTCAAACTAAACCGAATCAATGACAAGACAAGAATTGCTAGCTATAACGGGTAATGTTTATTCTGAGGAAAACAACCAAACATAATTTTGCAGTTTAGCAAACTGATCAATGTTACGAAAGCATACTGAAGATTGTCTACACTAAACGATATAAAACATTCTGTGAAAAATATAAATGTGTACAAGGGCATAACATTTCGTCAACAACATCTTTACAAAAGATTGGATGAGATTCTCAGAAAGAAAATTGATGCAGCATGAGCTGGGCTGGAAAAATGTAACCTATGCCCCCCGGGTAAGTGTGAGTCCTTTGTAGAATAGGGATTGCGGCTCACAACCCACCTCCAGTACTGCCCAGTGAAGTAATTTGCAGGAGAGTCTGTCCATCCCTGAGCTTATCAGTAATTGCTGCCTGTCACTCTATCACCCCCCGCCTACCTAAGAAAGGAGGATGGGAAATTGTTTTGGGCACCACACTGCTTCACAGCATTCTGGTCCTGCTGCCACAATGGCCAAGTGCAAAAGGCCAAAGCCTTGCCAATGCTGTCATAAATAGCTTGTTCCCGTCGCAACAGTGGTTCCGGAAGCGACACGTTGCTCCCATGGCTCCCTTCCTGCATCCCATGTTCACGAGACCTGGTGCCGGAAGGCTGACCCGAGGACCGGTATCCCCACCCTCAATCCCAGGTCAAAGAGTAGGGAAATCAGGAGAGAGCGCTGGATCCACAGAAGCTCTGGGTTCTAGTGCCGTGAACTTCGAGGAGTGCGCTCTTTTCATAGGACTCGGAGACCCACCCTCTCTCAAACTCAACCGAATCAAGGGCAAGACAAGAATTGCTTGGGATAATGGGTCATGTTTATTCTGAAGGAAACCACAAACATAACTTTCCATTTTAGCAAACTGATCAATGTTACGAAAGCATACTGAAGATTGTCAATGCATATTAAACTTAATACCATAAACATCCTGTGCAAATCATCATTATGTACAAGGGTATAAAATTTCATCAACAAGAAGCATATTTACAAAAGATTGCATCAGATTCCTAGAAAGATAATTGATGCAGCAATAAGGACTTGATTACCACCCTAATCCACATGGGCCACACAGGTATAACCTTCTGCATCATTGAGGGGCGTTCCCAGCCCTGGTTTGCTTGCCACTGTTTTCCTGGCCTGCCCCGCCAATACCATGCTGCCATCAAGGCCCAAGATGCAAATCCAGGGGCTAGAGCCCCCTGAGCTCTGCTGGAAACGTGTAACCAATGCCCCCAGGCCATTTTCCATCTCTTGCAGAATAGGGAGTGGTGCTTATCCCTCAGTACTGCCCAGTTAAGTAATTTGTAGGAGAGCCTGTCCATCCTTGAGCTTGTTAGTACTTGCTGCCTGTCACTCCACTGCCACGACGGCGACAAAGGCACTGGAGTCCTTTGCCCTCCCTGTTAGAAATTGGATTGCTGGTTGGCTGAGGTATGCACCTAAGCCAAGCAGGAACTACCACTCTAGTGAGGGTAAGCTAGATACACACTAAACATAACCTGTGCTCACCCTCTGGTAGCTTGGCAGAGAAAAGTCAGGCTTATTGAAAGAGGCAATGTGTAAAGTATTTGTGCAACACACACACAGTGACACAATAAATACACCACAAAAAAACTCCACACCGGTTTAGAACAGTAGCGAATCTTCATTTGAGCAAAATGAGACCAAAATGACAAGAATCCAATCAGTAGAATGTGAGATATGAATTGTTAAAGATTAAATCCAAAAATAGTGATTAGAAGTCGCTAGCCTTCAAAAAGGTCGTGAGGGACCAATGCAAATCCAAAGTTCATGATGACCACAATGGAGTTAAGGCCGGCTACAGGACCTATGACGGTCCCACTGAGAAAGTACCTTGGATGGATCAAAGTGGGCTGATGCTTCGAAGTCGAGCTTTGCTGAGGTGAAGGCAATGCATCGTCGTCGAGCCATGTAGAGGGTAATCATAGGGCCATGCAGGCTGTAACATCAATATTGTTGCACAACCTCTGCGTCAGCATCGAAGGGTGATGCGTCGCTTACGTGGTGGTTGCGATGTGCCGGTTTTGTAGCAAAACAGCTGCAGAACCCACTTCTGAGGTCGAGAACTTGGAAAGAGTACCTCAGGCAAGGGTAGGACTCATAAAAGGCAGAGTCCAGCAGCACCAGCAGAATTACAGGAAAACGTTTGTGTCCCTGAGACATCAAAAAACAGGAGACAAGACAGCAAGCCCTTGGAGATCCCTGGAGGGGAGGCCAGAGTCCTGCTCTCCTCCAGCAGAGTCAGGGAGCAGCAGGCAGCAAGGCGAAAAGCAGAAAACCAGTTCATAGAGAAAAGCAGTTGAGTTCTACAATCAGCACAGCAGTCCTTCTGATAGAGGGTCAGTTTAAGATTCATAGGTATCTTATTTTAGGGGGTCAGTGACCCAGGACTTATTCTAAAAAGTGCCTTTGATCCAGGGTGTGACTTCAAAGGAGATCTTTGAAGTGCACAAGGATCTCTTTCAACCCAGTTCTGTCTGCCAGACTATCTGTAGGGGGTAAATCAGTACTTTGCGTGTGGACAGGACACTACCTTTTGAAGTGTGTCAACCCAGCCCATTCCTCCCTGCCCAGGAAGACCCATCAGAATGTAGAAGACTGCTCAGAATTCAGATGAGCCTTACCTTCCTGTGTTTGTGGCTGTCACCCACCCCAGATGTGTATTGGAGGCAGGCTGTCAGGCACACAGAGCAGTAAGTGCAGAGAAATGTCCACTTTCTAAAAGTAGAATGTTCAAGGCATATGAGCTGCAGATTGTACACTTTTGCATAGATCGCCATCTAGTGTTGGGCTCGGATGCTTGCGCCTTGTTGTTGTCTTGGAAGAAGTCTTTTGTAGTAATGAGATAGGTGACTCCTCCCTTGGACGATAGTACACATGGGCATCGACTCCATCTTCAGATTGTTTTTTTCCGCCATCGGGTTCGGATGTAATTTGCTGCACTCCGGTTCGATTCCCCTTTGACGTGCAAAAAACTCCCACCGATCAACGGTATTGTCTCGATCATGAATCCCTCTCCACTTGCATCCGGTTTCTAAGACATTCTCGAGTCCGGTCGTCGACGTGGGCCGTTGGGTGGGTCGGTGCCATCAACCAGCATATGGAAAGGACTCCATTCAAAAAATGCAAGTGTGGGGCTAAATTCCGACACACAGATCTCCACAAGGTCGGCAACCTTTGTCTCTCGCCAGAACACGAGAGTCAACACTGCCAGGCCTGTGACTCTTTCAGGTCCAAAAAGACTATACGTGATCGCAGGGCCTGACGACACGAAATGTCCAGGTCAACCGTTCTGGTACCAGAGAACATCTTTGAGGGAGGCTCCGATGATCCAGACACAGGAGACGAACATGCCAACATCTCCGAAGAAGACGAATCGGAATCAGACGACCGGATGATTACTCCAGGTCAACGGAGTGTGAGTACTGGCGTCAATGCCCCTGCCCCAAAAAGACAAAAGGCTCCGGTCACACCCTCACCTTCGGGTCAGCACTGAGATAGGTCTTCAGAAGCCCCGCTTCCCGGCCCGGCTCCGAAGCATCCAAAGCCTTCAGGAAGCTCGGGATCGAGTCAGCCACAACATGATATCCACAAACCATCATCGGCACCGAAGCATAGGCCTAAGGTCCGGGCCACAACAGAATCTTCGGCACCAAAACCCAAGGTCAACTCATCGGCACTGAAGCACAAACCTTCGGAACCCAAAACACAGACTAAGCCGTCGGGGTCGAAAACTCCACCACGGCAAAAGGAGACAAAAACACCTCCTAAAGCTAAAGAGGACAAGCCAAAACACCACTCAGAGCCGAAGTCTTCGGGACCGACAAAAGACAGTGGATCCAAATAACTTTTTCATCCCGATCCACCAGATCCTAAACAAAGAACACTTCAAATTGACCACATTACTGGAGAGGTCATTTCTATTCCACCTAACAAAAGGAAGTTGGACACCTCAGGGACACCTGATATACCCTCCAAGAAGAAAGACTCTTCCACCGAACCTATGAGGCCTTTCTCTCCACTTCCACAGCCTTTAAACACTGTACCTTCTCCAGCACACTCTCCAGTGCCTGCTTTTTCACCACAAGGGGACGATGATGACATGGGAGGTGATGATGACGACACACACTCACCACATAATACAGATACAGATAATGATGATGATATCCACAGTATCACACCTAGGGATCCTTCGGACAAATATAATGTCCCAGATGTGCCCCAGCCAGATTCATACCCCTCCAGACCATCCCCCAGATGATAGTATAGGATTTGCGCAAATAATAACTAGAGCTGCACAATACCATGGGGTCCAACTACATTCAGACCCCCAGGAGGAGGACTTTTTACTGGAGACATTTGCTCAGCCTCAAAAGTCAACAGACACTCTCCCTATACTGAAAGCCATGATCAAACATGCCCCTGCCATTTTCAAAGACCCAGTTAGGGCTAAGGTTATTAACCCTAGACTAGAGAAAAAGTATAAGCCAGCTCCAGGTGACCCAGCTTACATTAAAGGCCAGCTCCCTCTGGATTCTTTGGTTGTAGCAAATGCCCGCAAAAGGGCAAATTCCCAAACCACAGGGGAGGCCCCTCCACCAGACAAAGGGCCAGATGCATCAACGAGAAAACTGGTCGCAAACGGGCAGATTAGCAGAATCTGCCCCTTTGCGACTGGTATTTTTGCATTTGGGATGCATCATCCCAAATGCAAAAATCGGAATTCAAGGAATCTGTAAATAGCGATTCCTTAAATTGCGATTGCATTTAAGGAATCCCAAATTGAGATTCCTTAAATGCAATGCATTAAAGTTAAAAAAAATAGCGATTTCGCTAATAGGGGGAGCAAATTACCATGAAGTTGAACTTCATGGTAATTTGCAAAAACTTTGAAAAATGCACTTTTGTGCATTTTTCAAAGTTTCATGTTGCACACACACATCCCCTTAGAGCATGTGTGTGTGCAACATATGTGCACAGATCAATTTCAGGGGTGCAATAGGGTGTCATTTTGACACCCTTGCACCCTTGAAATTGCATGAGCAATTTGCGAGTACCTACTGGTACTCGCAAATTGCTCATGCAATCTCCAGTTCATTCCTATGGGCCTGGAGGCCCATAGGAATGAATGGGACGGCATTCCTTAATTGCTACTCGCTATTTGCGACTAGCAATTAAGGAATTTTACGGAATCGCTATTTTTATAGCGATTCCTACATGCATAGGCTTTTGCAATTCCTTAATTGCGATTCCTTAAAAATCGCTATTAAGGAATCGCAAAAGTCTTTGTTGATGCATGTGCCAGAAAGAGTCTAAGTTGCTCAATGCATCAGGCAAAAGGGTTGCATCTCAAGCAGCACATTTTTGGCGTATTGCCAATTCACAAGCTTTACTAGCAAGGTACGACAGGGCCCACTATGATGAGCTCGAAAAACTCATTCAACACCTGCCAGACACGCATAAAACCAAGGCAAACGACCTTATACAAGAGGGAAAGTTAATTACTAATACCTCAATAAAATGTGCGCTTGATTCAGCAGATACAGCATCCCGCACAATAAACACGAGTGTGTTACTGCATAGACATGCATGGTTACGCATCTCTGGTTTTAAGCAGGAAGTGCAGTCTACCATCCTCAATCAACCCATAGATCAGGAACACTTGTTTGGACGTACTGTGGACACATCTTTAGAAAAGATGCAAAAGGACACAGAAACAGCCAAATCCATGGGGGCTCTACAGACAACAGCTACTAGAGTTTCCTTTCGTCGCTCCTTTTATAGGGGCGCCTCAAAATCCATTGGCACTGACACCGCCTCTTCCAATTACTAGAATCCCACCCAGACCTCCCCTAGCAGAGGTTATTCTAGAGGAAATTACAGAGGCAAAAACAACAGAGGGAGAGGACGCAACTCCCCCACCACAAAACAGTGACTTCCCTCCACTTCCCCCTGATCATTCCACTCTAGTTGGGGGAAGACTATCACAGTTCCTACCTGTGTGGAACTCCATCACCTCAGACAGGTGGGTAAGACAAATTATCCAGTATGTTTACTGCCTGGAACTTACTGCTACTGCCCCCAACATGCCACCTAAACAGCGTCCCATGTCTACGGAACATCTAACGCTTCTCAAACAAGAGGTTCTCTCCATGCTTCAAAAACACGCAATAGAACCAGTTCCCCTAGAGCATCAAGGAACAGGGGTGTATTCATTGTACTTTCTAATCCCCAAAAATGACGGCTCCCTCAGACCAATATTGGACCTCAGACCCCTAAATTCCTACATTTAGTCAGATCATTTTCACATGATCACTCTTCAGCAAGTCATTCCACTGCTTCAACAAGGCGACTTCCTTGCCACATTAGATCTCAAGGACGCCTACTTCCATATTCCCATACACCTTGCTCACAGAAAATATCTAAGATTCACAATGGACGGCCAACACTATCAGTTCAAGGTCCTGCCATGTGGAGTAACAACAGCACCCAGGGTCTTCACAAAGTGGCTAGCGGTAGTAGCCGCGCACTTGCGAAGACAACACATTCATGTGGTCCCATACCTGGACGACTGGCTAATAAAAGCCAAGTCACACAGGCAGTGTGTACAGCACACCTACCAAACAATTTGGCTACTACACAATTTGGGGTTCACAATAAACTACACCAAATCCCAGCTGCAGCCCTCCTACATACATCAGTATCTAGGGGCCACAATAAACACTTTCAAAGCTCTGGCATACCCCAATCCAGCCAGAATAGCCAGTATACAAACCCTCATCAAAAGGTTTCAACCTCAACACTCCCTTCCAGCTTAAGTGTTTATGTAGCTAGCAGGGATGATGGCCTCTTGCAGTTTCACTGTCCCTCATTCAAGACTCCAGATGCACCCTTTACAAGAGTGCTTTGCACGTCAGTGGAACCAGGCTCAAGGTCAACTTACAGATCTAGTGTTGGTGGACAGCCGCACACATCGCTCTCTTCAGTGGTGGAACACACAAAACCTATCCAAAGGGCGGCCTTTCCTAGAGCCAGTTCCACACATAGTACTAACATCAGACACATCCCTCACCGACTGGGGAGCCCACCTCCTAAACCCCACAGTCTAGGGCAGATGGACCACTCAATAAAAAGTGCTCCACATCTATCACCTAGAATTACTAGCAATATTCCTGGCGCTAAAATCATTCCAACCACATCTCCTCAACAAAACTGTCCTAGTCCGGATGGACAACATGACAGCAATGTATTACATGCAAAAACAAGGAGGAACAAACTTGCTGCAGCTTTCTCAACTAGTGCAACATATATGGCGATGGGCCATCCCGCAAAACATATATCTCCTAGCAGAACATCTTCCAGGAGTACACAATCAGATTGCAGATCTGCTCAGTCGTCAGACACAACAAATTCAAGGATGGGAACTTCATCCACAGGTTCTTCAACCATTTTTCCAAATGTGGGGCCACCCAGACATAGATCTGTTCACCACACAGGAAAAGGCAAAATGCCCAACCTTTGCCGCCACGTTTCCACACCCGTCGTCCAAGGGCAATGCAATATGGATGAACTGGTCAAGCAGATTTGCATACACTTTTCCGCCACTCCCACTCAATCCACTAGTAATACGCAAGCTCAGGCAACAGTCTCTCAAAATTATCCTCGTTGCTCTCACATGGGCACAGCAACTGTGGTTCACCACACTTCTAGAACTCTCAGTGGTTCCACACCCAAAACTGCGTCTCTCCCCAAAACTACTAACGCAGAACCATGGAGACATAAAACACCCCGATCCAGGTCAACTGAATCTCGCAATCTGACTCCTGAAGTCCTAGAGTTCGGTTACCTTAACCTTCCACCGATCTGTATGAACATCATTAAAGAAGCTAGATGCCATACTATTAGAGCCTGTTACGCAGCAAAATGGAAAAGATTTGTTATTTATTCCAATAAAATTAACCCACTGGATGCTTCAATCCAGGACATCATTTGCTACTTGCTGCATTTACAAACATGTAATCTAGCATATTCATCCATAAGATTACATCTAGCAGCTCTTGAGGCTTACTTACAGAACAGACAACACTTTTCCCTGTTTAGAGTTCCTGCAATGAAAGCTTTTATGGAAGGCCTTAAAAGAGTAATTCCTCCCAGAGTACCACCCTCTCCGGTATGGAACTTAAACATTGTCCTTACTAGGCTCATGGGTCCACCATTTGAACCTCTGCACAAATGTGAATTGCAATTCCTTACATGGAAAGTAGTTTTCCTAGTGGCAATCACCTCTCAGGAAAGTAAGTGAGATCCAGGATTTAACCATACAAGAACCATTCTTACAAATACATCGTAACAAGGTGGTTCTTAGAACAAACCCCAAATTCCTTCCCAAAGTAATCTCTGCTTTTCATTTTAACCAATCAGTAGAGTTACCAGTGTTTTTCCAAAACCCATATTCAGTAGCAGAAAGAGCTCTTCACACACTTGACGTCAGAAGAGCCCTTCTTTATTATATTGACAGGACTAAAACCTTTAGAAAGACAAAACAGCTGTTTGTAGCTTTCTCACCACCTCATAAAGGAAACCCCATCTCCAAAGCTGGGATTGCTAGGTGGATAGTCAAATGCATTCAAATATGCTACCAGAAGGCTAAACGCACATTAACAATTCCCCATAGAGCGCATTCAACACGCAAACTAGGGGCCTCCATGGCATTCTTAGGGAACATTCCCTTAGATGACATCTGTAAAGCAACAACATGGTCTTCACCAAACACTATTGTGTTGATGTGCAGGCAAAGCAACAGGCTTCTGTAGGCCAGGCTGTTCTTAAGACACTTTTTAAAACCACTGCAGCAGATACAGGTGACCACCGCTAGGGGAGACACTGCTATACAGTCTATGCAAAGGTGTACAATCTACAGCTCATATGCCTCGAACGGAAAATGCAACTTACCAGTATGCATCTGTTCTTGGCATGTAGAGCTGCAGAGTTGTACACGCCCACCCGACTCCCCGGGACCTGTATCTGGTCCAGTATTATCTTAATTAGATACACTTACATGAACATCTCTTCTATTTCTTACTAACTCCATCATTTCCCTTTATGGCGAAAAATAATCTGAAGATGGAGTCAATGCCCATGCTCATTATCGTCCACGGGAAGAGTCACCTATCTCGTGACCACAAAAGACTTCTTCCAAGACAACAACAAGGTGCAAGCATCCGAGCCCAACACTAGATGGCGATCTATGCAAAAGTGTACAACTCTGCAGCTCTACATGCCAAGAACAGATGCATACTGGTAAGTAGCATTTTCCTTCTAAAACAGTCATTTTAAATCCAACCTTCACCCGTCAGGCAGATTTATACTTACCATTCCAAAGATATGAAACATGAAAAAGCTGCTTCTCTCTGATCATTAATTAGAGCTTGAAAGCATATTAAGGAATTCTCAATGCTAGCCTTTAAGATGGGTAGCCCTCACAGTAGAGAAAAACATTTAGGTGTTTGTCACTTCTAAGACATGTAAAGATTAAACACACATTCCCTACCTTTAACTTAAATGGCTCCCTGCCTTTAGAGTTTCTTGGGTCCTACCTTTGGGGGCATTACATGTAGAAAAGGGAAAGGTTAGGGCCTGGCAAGTGGGGGGCACTTACCAGGTCGACATGGCAGTTAACAACTGCATGCACAGACACTGCAGTGGCAGGTCTGGGACACATTTGAAAGGCTACTTTTGTGGGTGGCACAATCGGTGCTGCAGGCCCACTAGTAGCAGTTGATGTACAGGCCCTGGGCACACATAGTGCACTTTACTAAGGACTTACCAGTAAATCAAATATGCGACTCATGGAGTACCAATTAGAATTGCAATTTACACAGGGGGCACTTGCACCTTGGCACTGACCAGCAGTGGCAAAGTGCCCAGAGCACCTAAACCAGCAAAAAGTCCAGCACACAGCCAAAAATGGAGGAGGCAGAGGCAAAAAGTCAGGGGAACCACCCTAAAGATGCCAGGTCTAACAGAGCTAATATGGCAGCACAACTCAACTGTAATAAGAAATTAAAGTTGATCAGCTATTTCAATTTTGCAGATTACTAAAGGATCATAACTCAAGTGTAATCATTAGACACAGGCTTTTATATTGATATTGGAGGCTTCCATGTATACATTGGCATCTCTAGAAGTGATTTCTAGGAGGGTACCCTTTGGGCCATAGAATGAATAAATCTGTTGAAACCACAAATACAAATACAATTAAGTCTATCTATCTATCTATCTATCTATCTATCTATCTATCTATCTATCTATCTATCTATCTATCTATCTATCTATCTATCTATCTATCTATCTATCTATCTATCTATCTATCTATCTATCTATCTATCTATCTATCTATCTATCTATCTATCTATCTATCTATCTATCTATCTATATTTCTATATATAGGTATATGGATATGGATATGTTTAAGTCCTCCAATTGTTGACAGTGATTGTCAGCATGCTCCTGAATTCTGGTAGTGTCTAGTACTGGCAAAACCGCCTCCAATGCTTCACATACCTCAACTCCCTCTCACCGGTAAAAGTAAGGCACCAGCAATCAAAAAAGTAGTGATACGGGCTGAGTTTATTTCATCTTGCAGAGGAACATCAACGAGTTTCAACTGTAAATAGCACTTAAAAAAGAAACTACCTGCAGAGCATTCTTATAAAAACTAAAACCTCCATTTGGCAACACTCAAAACAGGACCGACACTCATCAATAGTCTTCAGCTGTGGATTTCAAAGGAAAAAGGATTCAGTAGCCCTCCCAGTAAATTTTGGTTAGTGCGGTCAATCTTTTCCAAAGTTGCAGTTCTTCCAGTGAAGCAAAGTTTGTCAACTAATAATTTCTTCCAATATTTCATTTTCTTAGCTTGATAATTATTACTTTTTTCAAATTATTCATTTTCTTTGCCCCAGACACATTTGTTTCTCTCTATACCTGCTCTTCAGTGGAGCACAGCAGTTCTTGAGTGCAAGCCATTTTGCATTAAATGGTTCTCAGGACTAATAACTATTCACCAGAGGGAGATGACCATGCAGTAACATGCTATTTGATGAACAGGTAAGAAGTATTGGACTTTACTTGTTAAGCTGCAAACAAATTTGACACTAGCAGCACAAAGCAGCATTTCCTATGGCTCCTCAGGTCTGAGAAGATCCAGCGCTACTGGAAAATCAAAGCTTTTCACCTTCAGGGCCGGACTAGGAACCTAAACTGGCCCTGGCTAACTGCTCGGCCGGCCTCCCTTGGGAGTGGTGGGGGTGCGGCCGGGCTGTTTGCTAGGGTCGGTTTCGGCCTATTTTGTTACGGGGGCCGATATTGCCAGCCCCTGGTAACGAAAAGGGCCCCCCAGGGGCCCAAAACCAGCCCCCACCCTGGCGGCCCACCGGGGAAACGCCCGGTGCCCGCTACAGCCAGTCCGGCCCTGCTCACTTTGAGTCATCACTTCCTGGTACAATTCCTCAAAGGGGTGTGCTAGCAGCATTCAAGAAGCTGTAATTAGATAGTTGGAAATGTCACTTCCACAGCTCCAAGCCCAGCCTAACAAATGCACATTGTCGCTGTGGGACACTGGCCTTTTGGGGTTTGGAGGATGCAGTCGGTGTCAGGGGACCAAGGCATGGCCCGGTTTCACAGACTGGCTCTCCCATGGGTGTGGCGGTGCGTGAGGCGCAAACGCTCAGGGGTTAGCAGGCCTTCCGCATTAAGATAAGAACTGCTATTTCGCCTTAACAGTGTTTGTAAGAGAAGCACAGGGATTTTTGCATAAAAGTGCTATTCCAGAGATGAGCAGGAGTGATTTGGGTACAGGCCAACTATGAGCTCTCAGATGTTATTTGCTTGGGTGGTAGAGTTGGGTGACTTGATTTCTAGCTGATTCTGCTAAAACACGGGGGCACTGTAAAAATCACGTAAAATTCCTTACTGTCCTGTGACTGAAAAGTTTTCATTTTGAATGTGAATAAAATTCGGCCTGTGATTGTTTCAATATCTAATCAAAAATCCTAAAAGTTGGGTCTTAAGCTGTTCATTTGGCAAAGTGTACCAATCTTCAGGTGAAGGGAGGGGGGGTACCTGTAGTTCGGTTGACTGGGTGCAGAAGGGACTCAGCGTGTTCCACCACTTATGGAAAATCAAATTATTCCGCCTTGTGTCCCCTCTTCTTGGTACAATCCGTTTGTCTGTACAAACATACGATGCCGTGTAAGTGTACAACTCCTGTCAGAAACAGATAGGCTGCACAATGGCTCCTTAAGGACATCATAAAAACACAGAATTAGACTCTGCATATTACATTTTAATCACAATTCCTGGCACCCAGTCCCAATAAAAACAAGTAGAGCTTCAAATCTGTTTGAAGCCATTCTAGGCTCTCATTTAACCCATGTGTGTCACAGATGATGCTCTTGGTCTCTTGAGACAAAAACTTTTCTTCCAAAAGAAGTGCTGATGGAGGCGTTGTTCTGACAGGCCTCAGTGTCTGACCTTGATGCGTCACACTAGGATTGCTGTGGCGTTGTCTATTCCTGGATAACTGATTCCCATGCTTTCCCGCGCTTGAAAGATTTGCAATAATGCTGCCTTGGCGGCCAGGCAGTGTAGGTGGCACAAAGCACGCCAGAGCAGAGCTTTCCAGGCCTTTAAGGGGCTTTGTTGACTTGCCCTGCCTGTGTGGCTGTTGTTCAATCTTTATAAAGGACCTTCGAATAAATCATTGATCCGGCCTAGCACAATAGCTCGGATGAAGGAGTGGGCCGAGAATTCATCTTCAAATCTAGATTGATTGGAAGCTGTTATTTTTGCTGTGGCCTCGCCTGGGATGGATATGGGGGGCTACGCAGCTCTGTAAGTCCCGTGAAATCCCTTTCTATACATACGATTGGGATATAAATTGTTTTGTTGAAAAATGATTAAGAAATGCGCATGCATCTATAGTTGCCTCCCACAGAAGCCAAAGTACAGTTTGCATTCAGAATTACAGTTGTGCGATATCACCACTGTTACTGTATGATAAGG
The DNA here is from genome assembly GCF_964204655.1 of Triturus cristatus. Lineage (NCBI taxonomy): Eukaryota > Metazoa > Chordata > Amphibia > Caudata > Salamandridae > Triturus > Triturus cristatus. Next base: position 90,132,862 of record NC_140588.1, read on the forward strand.
TCATGGAAAAAACGCGTTCCACATTTTTCAATATAATAAAAGCATTACACATGGAAAATGAGGTTTATAATTTTTTTTCATTGTAAAGTGAAATCTAAAAAAAGAGTGTCGACTTAGAGTTAGATAGTGCTTGTAATTTATGGATGGTAGAGGGTCTTTTAGGATGTATGTATTGTAGGTCCAATTCGCAAGGCACCAAGGGGTTAATTTATGAGAGTCTTGTGCCGCCGAGCGACGCTTTCATTGACGCTGCGGTGGCGCAGGCCTTTCAATCATATCTAAGATGTGAGGCAAAGCCACCCTGAGCGACTTTTCACGGCGTCATAGATATGCAGTAAGGAAAGGCCGCGCAAGTCGCTCTCTTGCCTTGCTCTGCGCCAAGGATGTTTTCCATGGGCGTTGCGGTGGGTTTTCCCACACAACACCTATGGATTTTGATGCTGCCCCAGTTTAACTTAATAACGTAAACCTGGGGCAGGGGCAAAACCTTACTCCTTCACAGAGGATGCGTAACAAGAAGAAATAAGTATATTTCTCAAAGTTTTTTTCCCCTCTTTCCATGTGTGCTACACACCTCTCAGAATTGTTTTAGTGCAGGAAGGGGCCCCTTCCTGCACAAAAACAATCCTGCCTGTAGCTGAGGCTCCCTTGCACCATGGCGCAAGGGTGCCTACATTGGCGCTAGGCAGCAAATTGTGCACTAGTGCAAGGGGATAGGACAGGAATGCACCGTATTTCATAAATACTGTGCATTCCTGCCCTTTCACATTGGCGTAGGGCAGCGCCGCACGAAGACTTGCGGCGCTGCCCTAAGCCAATTCCTCATAAATGAGGCCCCAGGTGTGAATGGCGTAAATCTGGCCCCACTTGAAAACTGCGGTACAGAGCGACATAGTTTTTGTTATGTGATCAGTCTTGCCTAGCTCAGGATGTTTGGCCTATCTATACATCACATTTTCTAGCTCTTCTTATGTTCATTCCCTGGCTTATTTATTCTCTCAAACATTAAATATTTGCTGGCAGGCTCTGAAAATGAATGTACTGTTTTTTCCAGACTTTAAAAATGTTTTCGCAAGTACTTGATATGATGGATGTGGCAATGTTTTTCTCATAAAAGCTTAAGTCGGTGCAGAAGACAATACATTACAATGAAATTCCACATGCAGACATTGTAGTATTCGCTAGAATAACACAATTTTCGTGAGAGAAAAACATTGCAGCTTTAAATGCCCTTATTCCTGTATTTAGAAAAAAATTCTAATTATTTTATAGATTTCCAAATACGCCCAGGAGCGTACCAGAAAATATACAACACTCGTGAAATTTCTACATTACTCCAGTGAGATCCATTGACTCAAGCAGATTTTCCACCAGCTAGGAAATTTCAAATCCGTAAATGTGCGGCACAGGTATTTTTTTTCTGTGTAGAGAAACATTCTTTCCTACTCTTCCACCAATTATGTCGGTTTACTCTGACTTTGCTTTTGAAAGGGGCTGGTATGCCTCTGTTTTCAAAACAGAAAGCTACCTGAAAGATGTGTGTGAATTCCAAAATAACTCCTAGTTTGTTGGTGTTCTACTGCTTAGGCCATCATTATGAGTGGCCCGGAAAACAGGCTGGAATTTCCCCACCCATGGAATTACCGATACAAGGGGTACCAGTAACTATGGAAGTGAGGAAAATCCAACTATTATGAATTTGACCCTGAGGGTCCACTAAGAAATCAGGAATAATCTGTGCAATCAGTAATTCTGTACCAGATTCCATTGGTAATTCCTCATTTTGGTCAGATATTGCAGCTCCTGAGCGGACATATCCCGATAAACGTTAAGAGATGTGCAGTGTTTCCTCAGAGCTCATAAGTCCAATGGGACCCCTCACTGCTGTTTCTAGTCGGACTGAATTTAAGAGGCCCTCGTAATAAGGGCCTTAATAGGAAAAACTCCCAGTATCCCACCAATATGGGCAGTGGCGGCCGGCACAGGTAAGAGCAGTGAGGCGGGTGGGTTGGGGAGTCGGGGAAGTCGACAGACGACGGAATAAGTAACATTAAATGAAAAAATAAAAGAAAAAACTTACCTTGCGCTTGCGGCAAACGCAAGGTAAGTGGTTTTATAAATTTTTTATTTGATGTTACTTATCCTGTCGTCTGTTGACTTCCCCGCAACACCGCTCTTACCTGTGCCGGCCACTACTGTATATTCCTAAACTTGCAAGTGCAGCAATTCCACCATAGTGTCAGAATTATCACACTAGTAAATAAAGTTACCAAACTTAAAATTCTAGCCACACATGAATAGGATGCCTTGGGCGTTTACATTTGTGCGTGTGTTGCTCTTCTAAGTGCACAAAAAGCTTTGTGAGGCAAGCTTTCTGAGCATTTATGACTGCTTAAGAGTGAGGGCATGAGAGTGATGTGGCCTTTGGGCCTATAATATTTAATTCTGTGCGTCTTGTGGTTTCTGAGTGTGGTAGGCTGAATTTTACCTATGTGGTTTTTCTTTACTCTACTTACATTAAGTATTTTTTTTTCTGCATGTCAGACACTTCATCAATATTATTTAGCAATGCACCTTTGGTGCTGCCCTTCAGAACATAGAAAAGTTTGGGTCAATATCTATTAAATTTAAAGGAATGATACCCTAGCCGCATTGATAAATTGTTCAGTGCTGGTAAACACGCGTAACATTGTCGTTGACTCATGTTAAAGAGAGCAGTCACAATTTAAAACTGGTTATCGCATCAGTAGGAGGAAAGCAGGGATCAGATGCACAATAATTAATGTATTTCATTAATTATCACATAAACACCCAGACTTAAGGTATTAAATCTACCAGACTGAGTAATCCCTAAATCGTGCTTATCGGAACCACATATTCTACAAATATCTGTAAGAGACTGACTATATTATTAAAGTGTTAGAAATGGGGGTCTCTAGTTGGCAATGGTTTGCACCTTTGTCCAAATAGGGACCCTTGCTTCTAGTCAGGGAAAGGGGGAAACACTCCTAAAATAACCCCGGCTCGACACCTTGGTAGCTTGGCTTGAGCAGACCGACTTATCTCAGAGGCAGTGTGTAAAGCATTTGTGAACACATACAGTAATACAGTGAAAACACTACAAATGGACACCACACCAGTTTATAAAAATAAGTAATCTTTACTAGACTTACCACAAGACCAAACGACAAAAATCCACAATACACTATCAAGAATATGACTTTAAAATGGTAGAAATAGCTTAGTTCAATGTAGATGGTAAATGCAACACTTTACTCTCAAAGTAACTTGGATACGTCTTTCAAAACAAACAAAAGGGTTGCAGGGAAGGCGATGCGTCAGTTCCTTGGTTCGGGGGAAGTGGCGCACATGTTCCTTACTGCAGCGCAGGGGAGGCAATGCGCCTGTTCCTTACCGGAGAGGAGGGGATGCGTCAGTTCTTAATGCATTCCGGTTACGATGAGACAAGATGGCGCCTCGATGCAATGCGATGATCCGGTGCCACGTGACAAAATGGCGTCTTTGATGCGATGCAACAACTTGGATGCGATGCGTGCACACCCGATGGCTGTTCGGCGGACTTGGCGGAATCTTGAGCCACGAAAGGCCTTGGGACACGCTTCTCCGGTGATGCGAGGCAACATCTGCGTCGAAGACATGCTTCTTCGGCGATGCAACATGCTTCTTCGGCGATGCGGCAGCAAACAGCTGCGGCGGCAGCACGCTTCTTCGGTGAAATGAGGGCAACAGCTGCGGCAGCGACACGCTTCTTCCTCGTTGCGTCGCGCTTCCAGCTCCCAGCGGCATGCAGTCTCTAGAGGTCCCAAAAACAGCAGCAGGCACCTCTCTGCAGGTAGAATTCCCAGCAAGGAAATTCAGGGGAGCTGGTGGTGAAGTCTTTGTCTCCCTGAGACTTCACAACAGGAGGCAAGCTCAGCTTCAAGCCCTTGGAGATCTTCCTCAAGATGACAAAGTATACACAAAGTCTCTTTTCTTCTTTCCTTGGCAAGAAGTAACCACTGCTGACCTACCCCAAACAGCACACAGCACAGAGGCAGTCTCCTCTTTCAGCTTTCTTAGTTTCTCTCCTTGGCAAAGGTGCGTCTTGATTCTCAGAAGTGATCTAAAGATCTGGGGTCTGGGCCCCAATATTTATACTACTAAATCCTTTGTTCTCTGAAGGCAGAGAGTGTCTGTACCTAGTCAAAAACAGTTATGTCCTCCTTGGTGCAGCATCCTGGCAGGAGGTGGCAACAGCATTGTTGAAAGCAGACCTGCCCCAGGTAGCTGAAAAGAAACCTCCTCCCCTACTCTCTATTCTATGTAGGCTCAGGCAATTGAAAGGAAATCTCCTACCCCTACTCTCTATTCAACCCAGGTCCTATTCAGCCCGACCCTGACTCATCAGAGTGCTGGAGCCAAAGCCCTCTCCAGCCCCCTGTCACTCACAAACCAGACATGGAATACACAAACCTAGCAGAGGCATACTGGATGGTTAGGCAAGAAAATACCTTCTTTCTAAAAGTGGTATTTTCAAACACAGAATGTAAATATCACCCACACTAAAATATGTATTTTAACATTCTGAGTTTATGCATACTAAACTCGTTTTTCTACCTTGTTCCCTGGTTTAGTTAGAATTATAAGAGGGTTATAATCAAACTGCCAATTCTGGCCTATGGGAACAGGTAGCCTTGCAATAGTGAAAAACAAAATTGGCTGTAATTCACTATCAGGACATGCCACACACATCAGGGCATGTCCTACCTTTCACATACAATGCACCCTGCCCATAGGGGTGATTAACATGTAGAAAAGGGAAGGTCTAGGGACTGGCAAGTAGGTGCACTTGCCAGGTCGACACGGCAGTCCCAGACTGCACACTGGATCTGCAATGGCAGGCCTGAGCCACACTTTACAAGCCGCTTCTGTGGGTGGCACAATCGGTGCTGCAAGCCCACCAGCAGCGTTTGATTTACGGACCCTGGGCACTCATGGTGCACTGTAGTAGTGTCTGACAAGTAAATCAAGTAAGCCAATCATGGAGTCACTAATCCATTGCAGCAATTTACAACAGGGGGCACTTGCACTTTGGCACTGAACAACAGTGGCAAAGTGCCCAAAGCATCTAGACCAGCAAAACATTGCAAAAACATAGGAGGCAACAGCAAAAAAATGGAATGGAGACCCACACCAATGGTGTCAGGTCTAACAGAAAGGATTTAATTTGGCGCCCAACAACGTCAAACATTTGTTGCCGTTTAATGGGCTCAATGAGTAAATGCCGCATTCCGGTTTACTCTGGGATTGCTACCAGGTTTCAGATTAGGTAAAGCACATTTTTTTTATTTTGTTTTGTTGTACGACTTAAATAAACAAATTGTGGTTCTGTGAATGTCCTTATTGTAGTATAAGAAACAGTTTAAAAAAGAGTGCCAGCGCCCTGTTACAAATGAGAACATTTGGAGCACATGGTGGATTCCCATAATATACAATATATTACTCAAACATCTCAGAGACTGCAAAGTCACAGAATTCTGCAGAATTTTGTGAGGTGGAACAGTTTTGTAAAGTTTCGAATAAAAGCAATATGTTCACAAAAGTCTTCAGTGGGTGGATTGAAAGCACTTAGTATTACTGTGGGAGTATTTTATTCAGCAGTGCAAAGAACTTTGACAAGCCACAGCTGCCACCAATTGTATTCTCAATCACAGAGACGGGTTGAGGGCTTGGTGATAAAAAGAAGTGCTGTGCCTTTTACCTCCTTAAGGAACAATTTGTAGCATGTAGGCATTGGGAAGGGCTCACATGCTTACGTAATGATTCTTTTGGTGCTGACCATGAGCTGTGATGGAGTGTGGATATCTGAATCTCAATCTTTTAGTGAAATCATCAAATCTATTTCCCTATTAGTTGTATGGAATGTATCTAAAACATTGTGTGGTAACAAATTGTCATTTACAGATACCACATTTTGCGTTGAAGTGGCCACTAAATTTGCACTTACATATAGTTTTACTGATAAATCTATACAGCACACAAATGATAATGTGTGGGAATCGAGTATCTGTGAGTATTTATCATTTGTGCATCTCCAAGTAAGTTTCTTGATTTGTTTGATCCTAATACAATCACTGTTTCCAGCACACTACAGAATTATAAAACATGCTTCATTTGTGCTTTCCTAACTGCTGGATGCATACATTTAAATTTACAGGTATTTACATTTCGTTGTGTATTGCAGAAAACAACATCCTACATTGTCACAACATTCACTTCAAAAAAACTCCTCTCACTTTACTGTCAGGGAAAGAAAAGTAAACACAAATACCCTATATTAAAAGAATAAAGCAGCCTGACATTTGACCTCTGCCTTTGAATCATCCTCAGATGTGACAAGCTAAACACAGAACTGTTTCCAGACCCACTAAAATCAGCTTGTGACTCATAAGTGGGTCATGACCCACAGTTTGGGAAACACTGAACTCGACCAAATGGAATGGAGTTTAACTTATAGCAAGTTCCAAAAAGAGGAATCTGCTCCAGAGAAGGATTGTGTGGAAGCTGTGCAAGTCCTGGACTTTTGGGAGCTTCAATCTAAATGTATTAATGCTTCACAGGTTCTTGTGACCCCTGGAGATTTTGAAAGAGGTACGGTGTGGTTGTGAACAGTCATAGAGGTGATACAGGTCAGCCTGAATTTTGTTCTTATTTCAAGTGAAAGCCAACTTATTTCTTTTAACAGAAACTACACTAAAATATTTGCAGGTTATTGATTACTATTAACTGTTGTCTAAAAATGAACCCAAATTAAATAACATTGCAACTCTGAAGTAATCACCGTTGGTAATGTAGCATGTGGGAGATAAAGCAGCAAACATTTCTGTGCACCATCTCCCAATACTAGTCAACCCTTACAAAATCAGGTGGGGTAAGCCAGTAGATTTGTTTTGATGTAGTATGAAAAACCTGTCCTGTTTTGGGGTTCGATGCAGCAAAAGCATTGTGGTGATGTGATATGGCATAGATCCATATTGTTAAACATGGTGCTGCGTGGTGGTGTAGGATCTATCATGCTGTGGCTTTGGACATTTTTAGAGTCATAGTATGATGTGGTGTTCAAGCATAAGTTGAAGTATCAAGAGATGACTATATCGGGGGTGATATTGACATATATTCATTCATCATATGATTCTGGATCACAAAACATTTTTGACTAGTGCTATTAAGGTAGTTCATGCTCAAAACATCTTTTACCAGCATATTAGGAAAACAGAATTCTTGAGTCGGCCATTTGTGAAAAGAACATTTGTGATATGCCAACATCTGAAGCTATATTTCCAGCCAAATGAAAAACAGACCTTAAAAGTTCCTGTGGCAGGCAATCAGTTACCATTTTCTAAGGTGATAAAAAGCTCTGCTCCAGCTATTAAATCTCTGAAAACACTAGTCAACCAAAAAATGTGGCCGCTACCAGTGCTCTTTTTATGTGATAAGGCCTATGGTCATTTGTATTTATGACTCCCCTGAGTTGGTGACTGATTCAGTTCATAATATAAACAAGCTGATCCAGCTATGTCCCTAAAAGGAGTGGTTTCACTCGAGCTCAAATAATGTCAATCTCCTGAAAATTATTATGTTTATTCTTAAACTCAGGAAATCAATTATAGGAGTAACCATGCAATACCTGCTTAAATCAAGCTTTAGGGTATTTCTGGTGGTTTATTGGTATTTTCTGTCAGTATCATGCCCATGTTGAAATGTTGTACTGTATGATTAATATAATATTATTTATAAAAGATAGTGAATGGGATTTCAAATATGTACTCTACCATTCATTCATGTATTTAAATGATACTTGTAAATGTTCAAATTGCCTTATTCAAAGAAAACTGAAATCCTAGGACTTACCTAAGACTGAATGGTGAATAGGATCTGTCCCTCAAAAAGGGGACAAGCTTCTCTAACAATGATAGTTGATTAAATTGTAAAGGCTAAGGCTCCCTTAAAAATATTTTGAAAGGATGGTGCCAAATATTGGTTCCTACTTCACCTCAAAATTTTCCCGTAAATTTGCTAAAAAATGTAGATTATGGTGTCACACTCATGAAATAGTACACAACGTTCACAAAGAGGATGCATTATTTATGAATGAATGTTCAACCCGAAAGATGGAGTTACCTTATTGTAATTATATTTTGTTTATTTATATCCTCATTTACACCCTCATCTGTTCAAATATTTAAAAATGTATTTGATTGATATTCTGTCATTTCTCAATCCAGTCTACAGCTACCATTGCGTTTCATATTTTGGGTCCTCATGTTACTCCTATGTTTGAAGAATCACATACAGGATTTTCCTCTAGTTTTTCCATCATTCACGAGCAGTAGAATGAACAAGGGTGAATCCCTTGGTGATATAAGCACAATGCATGCAATTTAAGCATGAAAGGATACTCAGTACAGTTTGAATGATTTGTGGTCTTGTATCTGCTCTTATGATCATGAATGCAGTAGGTAAATGTGCGAAATACTTTCTCAATTCATCATTCATTTCTATTAGTTCCAATGTTGTACTTACATTTTGGTTAGATTTCAAATTTGGAGAATTTGTTCACAAATACCAAGTTTTCAGACTTTCGTCTCTTTGGTTCCTAGCTTCTAGCTTCTAGGTTCTTAGTAAGTTGTTACGTGAGGTTCATCATTTCTCAAGAGTTGATTCTGAATAGTGCCTACTAATGATTGTTCCAAGCATTCTGGTTTATTGTTTTGACATTCATCAGATTAACACACAAATGTGTTTATTCTCATTAACTGTGAATATGGCTAGTGTTCCAAAAGATCTTAAGCATGGTGACTTCTGGCATAGAGTAAATCATTTCGATCTTTGTCTTATGTTTTTGAGGTAGTTGACCTCTGGTTGTCTTTCAGTGCCACCTTTACATCCACAAATTGTAGTGTTTCCTTATATGTGTTGTAAGTGAATGTAATCTTTCTGTGCTTCGTATTCAGATCAATAATATTGTTTTCAAGCTCCTTTTTGGCTCCCTGTCACAAAAGGAATAGGCCATCTCTCTATCTTTCTAAAGTTGTTGTTTCTTCTTTAGGATATGTGTGTCTTTAAATCTTGACATACAGGTATTATCACCTGGAGAGGAGCAGAAGAACCCATTAAAGAATCTGCTACTTGTAGAACATATTTAGCTAAGCCTCTGAAATAGGTGTGCTAGAATATAACATTTCTGAGTTTTCAATCTTAAGATCCAATTTCCACCCAAATTCTCTGCACAGAGTAGGTAATATTCCAATGTTAGACCTTCCCGATGCAGTATAGATGTAAATAGGGGTGGTACATTCCTTGTACACAGCTAGATGTTTGTTGAATTATCCATTAATACTTCCTGTTGTTTTCTCAAGATCTGTAATTTCTTTATATATACGTTTCAGCAATTCTTGCAATTTCCTGAAGGAATGGTTAGATACATTTTCATAAAGGTTCTTGAAATGGATAACCTGCTGAGATGATTGAACTATTCATTGTCCATTATTACAATGGCACCACCTTTTCTGCTATTTTTATAGTGATCTTTTATTCCTCACTGGAATGTTCTGGTTCATAGTTAGATACAAGATCTTTCTTTACCACATTCTCCAATAAATCAAATAACTTGTGCGAGATTAGAAATTCAAATCTTGTTTTAGGTTTAGATTGAGTATATCTGGTGGATTCCATATCTTCAATAGCATCTAGGATTGTGAAAAGAAATCAATATTTAAGTCTGACTTTTCTCATAAAAATGCAAACCACAATGTCAGTATAATATGCTGTTTTGTCTCTAGCAGAAACAAATAAAGTGAATTTTTGTAAACACTGAGTCAATTTCTGTTATGGAATTTAATTGCAGATTTCTCATTTTGCTCTTTACTAGTCTTCTCTTTTCCACATCTGGTGGGCCTTTTGTATTTCTTGTTGTGTCTAAAAAAAGGTATCATGTGATTGTGTATCCTAAGTTATTATTGGTCTTGGATATTGTCAACTCAGTTTAAAGTCAGTACAATGTAATTCTTGTTATGGTGTTGCATGTTTTTTCTTCCTAAATTTGTTTTATGTGGGCCATCTGAATACGTACCAGACATGTTATTTGGTTCTGAAAGGCCATGACTTGTATTCTTGATAGGATCTTTATGGTGGATTGTTAGTCTTGATCTAGTCTTATCTTTACTGCTTGTTTCTGTTTATCTAGAATTGTTCTGAGTGTATATATATCTCAATTAGTATATACACAGGTCTGTGATTTTGCAATTTCCTTTGCCTCAGATCATGCTTCTCTATTCCAGTCTCAATTCCCTTTACTGCAGCACAGGCTATGTACACATACCGCAGTGTGTTGGATGGGCATGGTTTGTAATACAGCCAATCACCAAATAGCAAAATCTGCAGAGTGATTGGCATAACAGCTGTTTGCATGTGGTGTGGGGGGTTTGGGGGCAGCACGGTGGCGCTGTGCTCATGACGGAGCCACTCCGTCATGAGCCACGGTTGAGCTGTGCTCATGACGGAGTGGTTCCGTCATGACTCCGCCCACTGCGCTAATCGCCCGCACAGGCGGGGAATTAGCGCCGCGTGGGCAGAGCGGCCGCCAACGGCCGCAGCATGACGGAACCACTCCGTCATGAGCACACGGCGACCGTGGCTCATGACGGAGTGGTTCCGTCATGAGCAGGGGAGGGGTTAAGCTATCCACTGCAAAGCACCTTGAAGACCCTGAATCTAATGCTAGATTCTCATCAATTGTTTTCTAGTACCACACACAGGTACCTGTTGTAAAGCGCCATTAATGTTAATGACTGGTATCCATGTAACTCTGTTGCTGTGAAAGACCCAATGGCCTGATAATAGCTTACCTTCTTCTCGAATGCTCAACACTGTCCTCAATGGCATGTGGTTAGATCCAAAGTTGCATGTTTTACTTCCCTCTTGATTGTTGATTTGGGAGCTATGGTCTTCTTTAGCTGCAGACTGTTGCTGTACCTGTTGTGTGTCCCATGTCATTAATCACACATGGCCCACTCTCAGCTCCTGTGGTCACTTCCTTAGGTGTAGATGCACCACATTCTGTTCTAGCTTCAGTATATTAGTCATTCTGTACAACTACACCAATACAGATGGTGTCTTCTGGATAGCATTGATCAGGCAATATCCTGCTCAGTCAAGGAGTATACCACTTCAAAATCACTATGCACAACGTGTTTCTTCATAATGTAAGTGTTTTGTGCATATACAATTTCCTTCTCTAGATCTGTGTCAGGATACATATACTTTTCAGGAGGCTCTGTTAAGTGCTGAAAGCATTGGTCTTCAACTATACAGCTATCCACTGTTCTTCAAATAACCTACTCAACCCTATCAATGAGGACCCCCTCGATGAGGACTTGCCTCTATTCAATGGAAGTCACATTCTCAAAGGTATCCAACTTCATAACTACTGTGCATAACGACTGTCTTTCTTTAATTGTGATATTATTTAACCTATCCACTGCCGGTGATACTCTTAATCATCCTATAGCACTGTCTTCCCTATATTTAAAAGGCTTATTGACAAAGTTGTAAAGTGGTTGACATCATATCTCTCCAGCCACTCCTACACAGTTTGTTTGGGACCCAAAGTCATTTGCTTCTACTCCTCAATTTCAAAATAGAAGTCCTCTACTTTTCTACCTCCACTGCACCATAATTTCTCTCACGAATGTCATTGCTTGTCACCCAGATTAACAGAAATTCACACCATCACCTAACAATGTTGGTGTTCTTGTCAGTGCTTCCAAGAGGTTAGAAGACTTTATAACCAACACAACCACTGCAGCAAGGCTTAAACTACTCAGTATGCTTAAGATCCTCTTGCTATTAGCATTCAACACTCATTACCAGACTGGTTTCAGTAGAGCTGGTTACAGTGTCTGTCGGTTTGTTGGCCTTCAAAATTACTCCAAAGCACCCTTGAAGATTATTACCTGGACTTTTTTCAACCTAAATACATCCACTCCCATCTCAGCAAACCACCAAAAGATCGGCTGGCTCACTTCTTAAAACAGGGCGCGCGATTGGCTGCTAATATCTGTTTTCAAATAAATGTACAACCAGCACGCCCTCAATAAGGCTCTCACTCACTCGTAATCTCAGATTCACAAATCAAAATCTTTGTGTAACACCTAAGTCACTCTTTGCTGCCTCCACATTCTGCACCTTCTATCTTCTAGTATCCTTTTATTGGAACTCTAAACTGCCTGACGTTTGTGTTACCGACTCACACAAAGCCCAGATTTACAAAGGTGTCACGCAACACAGCACAGCACCCAACGGTACTGTGCTGCGTTGCTAGATGTGGCACTATCCTCCCCTCTCCCTAGCGCTGGTACAGATTTTTTCTGTTGAATGCTCACACACACCTTTTTGCAATAGTGCAAGCATGTGTGAGAGTCTAGGATAGGTTTTGTACTGGAAGGGCACCCTTCCTGTAAAAAGTACTATGAGTAGACAAGTTTGAAAAATGTTCCTACTTTGGATGTGTGCTATACAGTGCAGCACACATACAAAGTCAGAAAAGAAAGGAGAAATTAAAACATTTCACCTTTTAATGTCTGCTTTCCAGCAGCATTATTTTTTGGTGCAAGATAGGGTTTTGCATCAAAAAGTATGGGTGGTTGCATGGGAGTGCTTGTGTACCACCCATTTAACACCCCCATTACTCTCAGTAACGCAAAGCAGTACTTTACACTGGTTGTATTACTTTTCCTTCCAACCCAACTCAAATACCAAATTGTGCTGGTTTGTAAATCCCCAAAAAGGTTTTGCATCAGGTTTGAATTAAAAAAGTACAGCAAACTTCAGCAGGGTGGTTTGTGCAGGTAAGTGCGGTGGGGCTGGGAGGGGGCGGGCGGGAGGGGGAAGTCGCAGACTTTCCCAACCTCCCAGCTCCACCGCGCTTACCTGCATGGACCGTCGCGGCTTAAGTTCACACATTGTGCTGACTTTGAAGCTCAGGTGTGCTGCATTCTGTTCATTTCCTTAAACTATTTGGGCCTGAGGCACAAACAGCCTGTGCTGTCATGGCAGAAGCACTGCAGTTGTGGCAGAGACTCCACACTTGTGGGGGAATCTCCGCAGTGAGAATTCTCATTGCCCAGATTCTGCCACGAGGGCAGAGCCTCCGCCATGAGTGTGGAGACTCTGCCACAACTGCGGAGGCTCTTTCTGAATCGGGCCCTTTGTTCTTCAGGCAGGTTAAATCTCACCTCGGTGATGTTTGATAAAGTCAGGAATCTTTGTCTGCCTTTGTCGTGGCAAACTCTTTGCCAGAGCAGGGAAAGCTGTTGCCTACCTGTAGTCAGCATGCAACCCTTTGCCTGTCCTTCTGCATGATGTAGGAGCATTCCAAAGAAAAATATTTTTAAACATTGCCATTAATCTGGTTAGCCAAGGTTGGGAAAATCACTTAGCACCAGCTCAGAGCCACAAGCTCAAAACAAAACATTTACTTTATATAGTAGGAAAGCAAGTCAAGTCAAGTTAGCTTTATTCGACGATTGTCATAAAAGCATACAGAGATTAAATATAAATACAAAAGAGAAGTACATATTAAAAATATTTTAAAAAAATAAATAGTATTACAACATGATTCATAATTCAAGGTTTTAGAGAATCTGCCCAGCCAACAATTTACTCCTAATCACCCAGGCCCTTCCAAGGAATTTAGCAACAGATATATAAATACATGGAATTTCAGTGGAACGCAAAATTCTAACTGCTACCTTGGCATTCCTAGTGCCCAACTGTCGACACATTGGTTTTATCCAGGCCCGTTGCGCGATTACATATGATGGGCATTGAAACAAAAGATGGTTAATTGATTCAGTAGATGCCATACAGCCCGGACAATTGAGCATGTTTCTCGAGGACCATCTAGATGTGAATTCTCTGACTGGAAGACTACCAACTCTAAATTGGAAGTAAAGCTTCCTATCCAGAGAATTAGTAATATCATCCCAGAAAGTTGCCAGAGAAATCGTGTCCTTAAAATCAAGAAATACACCTGTTAGTGAGAGCGGAGCTGTGCTTCTATAAACTCGAACAGCCACCATTTCCCAATATAAGGCCTTCAATACTTGCTTTGACGGGAACCTGGCATTTACTGGGTCCTCCCACAGATCTTTTAGACCCAACTCTTTAAGCGTCTCATATATCCTATAAAGTAGGAAAGCATTAATTAGGTTGTAGACTCATCAGCACAGGTAACTGAACAATTGTGCACAGGCGATCTGGTAATTTTGCTCCAACATTTGAACTGGTCCACCGAATGTAAGTGATATTTGCACAAAGTGATCCTTGCAAGAACATTTCCAAGTTCTGAAAATGACATTTATGTACAGAAGGTGGATACCCATATACTTAGCACAATTTTTAAAAAAATTGAAAAATGTTAATACCGCTTTCCTGCATTGAAAATCAGTGTCTGTAGCACTAATAAAATCTGATGTTAACTCTGCACATTTACTTATGGACCACCATGTGGAACCACAATTTGTGCATGTTAGTCCCCATTTCAATTGTTTTGGTGTAATCTCAGGATTAACCATTAGCAGTAATGCATTAACACAATCATGATATCACCTCGAATTGCTCCAGTACTTTTTAGGTTCATTATTCTCTGATAAATACAGCCTTGAGCATAAAAACAGATCTTAAACATTGAGATATGCTTCCTTTGAAACCAAATAATTATTTTAGTAGTGAAATATTCAGTTTTCTTACAATAAGTCCCCCAAAAGGTTTGCAGTCCATCTTGCTTTAATTACAATGATGTAAGCACAATAAAGTGCCCTATGAAGAGTTGCTTTGGAACTATCCCGGGTCGGGGGTGGGGGGCTGCAATTGCAAGTTTTCTGGTGTCTCTGGGTACAGAATTATTGGGTCCTCAAACGCTGGTCCCAATAAATACGGGCCTAGAGACCTCAGAGCTGTGAGCGTGAAGGATCTGGTTTGCTGGCCTCCCCACTTACATCCTTCAGCATGAGGGTAACAGAAGTCCCCTACTCAGCTGAAGAAAAAATAATCTATCTCTTCCGCCGCCCCCTGCCTTTCTTTTACTCAGCCCTGAGCAAAACAAAAAGGCTCAATAACATTTATCACCTGCTCCAAACAGGTGGTAAATGTTTGTGGATTTGGGCCTGTTATTATCCCCGTAAGTGGGAAAACAGGCGTAATTAGACTCACCTCTACCATGTTATCCCCCATTCTGGAGTAAATAACTTGTAATGCTCGGTTACTTACTGGTAATCTTCATTACTCCAAGCCCTGGTCTTCCTGGATGCACTCCTGAAATCCGACCTCCCCCCCGGGCATGGCGGTTGACTATTTCCTGTTTTTTTTGTGTCTTTTGGTGTGATATGTTACAGGAAGTGATGCGTTTGTTCCACCCTTTTGTGGTCGCTCATGGGTAATGGGGGTCATCGTGGGGGAACTTTTTGAGTTTTCAGCTAGGGAATTGGTTCTGCCAGAAGGGAGAAGTATCATGCATCCAGGAAGATTAGGCCCAAAGTCTGCTATTTGCTGAACATATTTGACTTGGGACAAAAAGCACACAATGTATGTTGCATATTGGCAACATTCTACTGTTTTGTTTTAACCCAGAGGCCCTCCATGCAGAACAAAAATGACAAGCTTAATTGTTACAAAATTCTGCTGCCAACATTAGCATCAGTTGCCAAACCAGCTAATTACCACAGCAGCAGCTAAACACTGCACGTGCAAAAAATAAGGAACTGCCTACGACTTTCAGCAGTCGTTGTGACAGATGCAGTTTTTTGGACGATAATTGGAACCGATGCGCATTATGTTGTGAGTGCTATTGAACTGACACGATGAAAAATGGAAGGCAATGTTTACATTCATTAAACATGAACAAAAGGAAGTCACAGAGCATTTAATTTACACGCTCTGCATCCTAGGTTTTTTATTGCAAGTTTTCAAAGCCTCCCCAGGGTTCCTTCAACGAGATAGCTCCTCAGCATTCAGCACATTATTTAACATTAAATCACAAACATGACACGTGCTCCTTCGGAATGTGTCCGCCATCAGTTTTCCACATAGTGGGGGATTGAAATCAAAGGCGATGAAAAATAAGGAATCAGCTGGACCAGGGGCGCCCTCAGGATTTTGAACAAGGGCAGCACTGAGGGTGGGATTGTACAGCACCTGGTGCACGTGCATTCAAAATCTTTTCGAAAAGGTTCGCACCTTTGTGCCGGCCTATAGCATAGCTGCTTAGGATGGGATTGGGCTTCTCCCAAACACAATAACATGCTAGACAACAGCTACTTCACAATACATGGAAAACAAAAACATGCACAAAACCAGCTTGACCCTGTGTGGCAACAGCACTACCTTCAGAATGCGGACATAGAATATCACCTGAGAATGATGATGGAACTTGCATATTCACTGATTGATCCATTCATACGTTCCTCTAAATCAAACATACATATCGCTTATGCCTTAACTGCAGGTGTGGACTGGCCATAGGGGGCACTGGGCATTTTCCCAGTGGGCCGGAAGGGTGGGGGCCTGTTTTAGACCTGTGGGGGCCGGTTTTGTTACTGTGGGTCGGTTTTGCAGCAGTGATGCAATATCGGCCCCCTGTAACAAAACCGGATAGCGGTGCAAGGGGAGAGAGGCTTCTCACTAGCACCTCCTCATTTCCCCCTCCCCCCACTATCGGGGCAGGTCGAGCAGATTGCCAGGGCTGGTTGCTTTTCCCAGTCCAGCCGTGCTTAACTGTACATGATTTGTGAGTGATGAACACTGTTACTAGTCTGTCCTATTGGACCTGTTCTGCAGGGAATAGACAACTGCACTTGAGCCTTCAGTGAGTGAGGGAAACTTGCTTTGCTGTTGCTGACATTGTGTCTTGGATGGGGAAAGCTTCTGCTATTGTTGTCCTAGCCATACCTGTCCTATGATGGAGGGAAGCTCTTACTATTTTTTGCCCAAGGCATACCTTTTCTACGAAGACGGGGCATTTCCATTGCTGTAACCGCATCATATGAAAAAAATGAAGTATGTACTGCATGCACTTGCATAAAATGCCCCACGAACCATGGACTGTCTTGACAATATTTGATGTCAGATAGAACAATGCATAGCCAAAGTAACTGACCCTGTAAGGGTAATATTTGAGGGTCAAAACATGTTGATGGAAATCAGAAGCGTGGTCCATTACCCGACTGTCCTGCTTTCAATCTTGTGCTAGGTAGACACCAGTAAAAACCATTTGAGTTCACACACATAATTTTAATATAGGCCTGGCAGTTTAACAAAGGTAGAACATAGCTATGGACACAGTGAATATAAGCTCATTCGAACTATGGATCCCATAACATAATCTTTTAATGAAGGTGGTTTTTAAATTTTGAATCGGAAAATGCCCCTTTTAGAAAGTTGTCATGTTCCTGTTTAATCATCCTGTGTGCCTCTGCCTGTTTGTGTATTCACCGTCTGGTTTTAGAGTGACAGGAGCTGGGGTGGTGCATTCACTCTAGACAGTCACAAGGGGGGTTGAGGTGTGTCCTGCCTTTCCTAAATGACTCATAGCCAGGCCGAATAGACCTTTCTGTATTTAGAGTGGTGGGGGAAGTTTTCACTAGCACCTGAATAGGCTGTGTCTTCCTCACAATGCTGTCTCCGCCTCTTGTAGCGAAGCTGGACCAGGGAGGACATAACTGTTTTTTAATGAGCTCTGAGACTTTTGAAACAAAGACTAGAAAGAGAAAATGGAGTTTCTTTTTTGGAACAAAACCCCCGGAATTTTAGATTACTTCTGGACTAAGAGGAACCTGCAAAGAAGAAGAGCTGAAGAGCTGTCAGGAGGAGCACTGCACCTTTGCTGTGTGATGCTTTGTTGGTTTTGCCTGCAGTTGTCTGTGGGGAGTGGAAAGAACTGGACTTTTGCCTTGCTGTGGTATGCTGCTTAAGACAATTCTCCAAGGGCTTGAATTAAAGATTGCCTCCTGTTCTAAAGTCTCAGGGACACAATGACTTCACCTGCAACTTGCTAAACAGCACCTGGACTCCTCTGTTGGACTCCTGATGGCCAAAGGGTGCCAATTCCAATTCCTGGGGGCCTGGACTCGTTTGGTTGGTGTTGCAACCCAAGAAAAACAACACCAACATGGTCAGCAATGCTGCCAGTGATGCTGCGACCTGCACTGAGGCCATGGGCACTGCTTGTTAAGTGAACGATGCACCGCACTGCCTGCACAACGGCTCTGACGCCCGCAAGTTATTGACCTCCCCAACACCAATGCTCCCACCTACACCTGTCGCTGCCAGTGCCTACAACTCATCATCACAGAACCGATAAGTCGACATGGCTGACTTCCCAAATTTATCGATACAGCACTGCCGAACAGAACTGATGCCTCGATGCCGGCTCACCTCCCCTGCCAGCCCAGACTGTCTCGCAAACTTGAAGTCTCACCTCCCATGTGGAAGTAAGGAGCCGGCCTCATCTTGGCCTATTGAGGCTTCACCTCCGTGATGCTGTGCACCTTCTTTTGACTTTGTTTTCCAAGGTACTGTTACTTGGGGGGTCCGTGTGACTCTGTGGCCAGCCTGCACCCCTCACGGTTGGCACTGTACTTTTGATGTATGCCTGTCACAACCACATAATAGCCCTAGTTGGAGCTGTTTCAACAAGCATTATTTTTGCAATAATCATTCTAAAAATGAGATCTTGATATATGTATGCTGGATTTTGTTGTATTGGTCTTGTTTGATTTAGATAATGATACTTTATTCCACTGATGTGGTATTCATTTGTAGTGTTTTGTCTGTGTTTACTGTGTGTTTGGGTACAAATAGTTTAAACATTTCCTTTGGGATAAGCCTGTTTGCTCATGCCAAGCTACCAAGGGGGTGAGCAGGGGTTATCTAAAGTGTATAACTCCCTTATCCTGACTAGAAGGAAGCGTCCCCACTTGTACAAGGTGCATACCTCTGCCAACTAGAGACTACCATTTCTAACAATTATGTATTATAATTTTGCATCATGTCATTAATAAATAGTACATGTTAGTATTTTGATCTTTGTTTAATCCACTGATCTTTGAAAATAATGTGTTAGCTTTAGCCTATGGGCTCTATTGTTGTGCTCTTTGGTTCAAGACATCCTCATGATTTTCTAGTATAAATCATCACATGCCATAGTGCCACATCATAGATTTGGGAAGTACAAAATGAAATTTACTTTAAGACTTTCTTCTTTTTACTTGTAGTCAATTGAGTGTAGACAGGCCAGTGGGTGAATGGACATTCAGGCTGGACTGTTCCCATAGGAGCAGAGTCAAGACTATATTTGCATATGGCTGGATACAAACTGAGATGGCAAGGTGTGCAAAAGAGCACTGGATTTAACCCAAATCTCTTGACTGGGGGTGAGGGTTAAAAAAGTTTTAGCTCTCCGTCCATCATCTTTTTTCGTTTGCTATGCATTGTTTCAGCCACAGGACGGTTCACATCTAATTAGGGAGCAGCTTGGCTCAGGCTGTCAAAGTCTGGCCAATCAAAAGAGTCGGCTACAGGGCTGTTTTAGGTATCTTCAGAAAAGCAAGTACTAAAACTACTTTCCTGCACTAGTTATATTAAAATGACCTTGGCAAGTTGTTGGATTTATTGTAACTATTATTTTGATACTTTGAATTAGGTTGCTTGCTCACTCCTGTCAAACGTTAGACTTTATTAAAGTTTAATAAAACCTTCCCTTGTTAACCTATGGAGCTAGCAGCACTACAAGGGGGAAACATGACTTTGGCTGTTTTTCTCTCACCAGGCCACATAAAGCATATTTTATAACCTCAATGCTTTTGTATAACAATACACCCTACCCTTGGGGCACCTAGAGCAGACCTTAGGGGCGACCTATATGTAATAAAAATGTAGTTTTAGACTTTAAAAGTACTTTTTATTCCAAAGTTGCATTTGGACACCGTTTTATTTTAAAATCAGCCTAGAAAGCAGACTTGGCTTTAAAAGGACACCAGAAACCACAGCAGTGCACACTTAAGTGCATTAAGTCCACTGGGGTCTCTAAACCTGCATGCTCTACCATATACTTGGGACTTACAGTTAGGTTGTCTGAACCAATTGTTATTACACCAATTCCCATATACCTTTTAAGGACAGAGCACTGGCCCTGGGCCAGGTGATCAGTGCCCTTGAATAACCACCGGTATCAGTCGAAAAAATGGGGGTGATCAGGAAAAAAGGATGACTTTCCTGCACCTCTTGAAACTCTGATTTTCTGTTCTAACAGAGCGATTTGACCAGAAGGGGGTATTCCATGAATTCTGCCAGCTTTTACTTTGTATAATAAGTAAAGCACCTGGTTTTATGGTATTTAATTTCTTTGCCAATTCCATCTGTAGTTTTGGTTATTGTGTCTGTGTTTATCCATATTTTGGGGGAGGGGTTGTGAAAAATTAAGTGGCAACAGGCATTTTGCTGAGTCTATTGAATTGATAAATCAATGTTAATTCTTGAATGCCTGGTGGCCTTAGAGGCTATGCATATCCTTATATGAGACGTAAACATGGTAATATGAAAATTAAAATGTGCGCCTTATAGCTCACACAATTTCATATAAAAACCTGCCTAATTTTTCACCTTTTATGGTCTGATTTATTAGACAGTGCAATCTATAAGTTTGGGAGCTTACAATGGGCTAAGAGCCTGACAACTGCATACTATTGTTTAAATGTATTGTCGTTCTCATTTGGTTACTTTTTATTTGTTAGCTTATGTGGGCTTTCATTGCTCTTCTTGTGTTCATCCCTCCCCTGGAGCATAGCCTTATTACTTGTGTCCTTCCACTGATTACTTTTCAGGAATACATTTGAGTTATGCACTCCATGAGAGTGCATGTGTTTTCCAGTGGTCTCCCTTGTGCAATTCTCTTGCCCCCATCTTCTGCACTCTGTGTTGCTCTCACTTGCCCTTGTGACTCTCCCTCATCCCCTCCATGTGTGCTAATCTGCTTCTCCCCCCTGCATTGCTTTCTCACATGTGTGCTTGTCTCTCGAGTGCTGCTTCTCCCTTCCACTCCAACAATGCTCTCCCTCAAGTGCAGCTTCCCCTTCCTACCTTCCCACTCCACATTCCTGCATCAGCCCCCACCTCTGTCATCTCCCCTTGTTTTAGTTTTTAAGCTTTTCTCTATGCTACATAGCATTTTCAGCCGTTTAACCTTTCCCCTATGATTCACACTATTTTGATGATGCTGATGATTTCTGTACAGCAAAAGACACACAAATGATGGACGGAATGTGGAACAAATCAAACACTTACCCCCAGTCAAGAGATCTGGATTGAATTCATTGTTCTTTTGCTCACCATGCCACCCCAGCTTAAACCCAGACATATGCAAATCATTCTTGACCCTGCTCCTCATAGGAACAGCCCTGCCCGAACTGCAAAGCAAGATCCTCCCTGGAGCAGACACAAGCATCCTGGGACTGATTTCCGGGTATCACCACTCATCAGCCAGTCTAGTTTGAATCCACTGGCACAGTGAGACCAGGACCCATGTCTGTGCATACCTGGCATACTTAGTCTGAGAAAGTAAAAGACGCACAAATGAGGTATGGAATGTGGAGCAAATCAAACATTCACCCCCAGTAAGAGATCTGGGTTAAACACATCATTATTTTCTCACCACACCACCCCGGTTTAGACCCAGCCATATGCAAATCAGTCTTGGCACTGCTTCTCATGGGAACAGTGCAGCCTGAACTGACAAGCCAGGTCCTCTCTAGACCAGAAACAAGCATCCTGGGACTGGTATAGGGGTATCACCCTATATCAGCCATTCTAACTTGAATCTAGTGGCACAGTGAGCCCTGGACCCAAGTCAGGCCATACCCTGTGCTCATGATTGCTGTACAGGCATAGGTGTGCAGCATGGCTAAAAGGCATTTGCAAGGCCAAATAGATGCCAAAGGTAAATTCTATTGGCGTTGTCACATTTTCTGGGCCTTCTATTTTGTTGGTGTTAGAACTCGCCCCCCTTACCCCTGCTAAGCAATGGTGAAATGCATGTTGAGTTGCCATATTCCTAATTGCCACATTTAACTTGCCTTTGGATCCCTAGTTTATGGGGTAGAAAGTGTGCTCGGGCCTGTAAGTTTAAGTGCTACTAGTGGGCTGCTGCACCTATTGAGTCTTATACTACTGTGGCAGCGCAAACGTGACTCCACCTCCTGCCATGCACTGGTCTGCTCGCACAGCCTGCTCACAGTAGGTGGTAGATGTTTACTTTAACTGTAGAATTACAGCTGGTAAATGAGAGTCTGCACAGTTATTCCTTATTCCATAAGGGTTATGTTGGATTTGGCCCTCGCTGCAGGGTCAGTCCTAGACGGTTGGCCTTCAGGCTCCTGTTTTCTGAACCCGTTTTGTGTTTGGATTTTATGGCTTTGTGCACTGTGCCACTGCTAAGCAGTATGAAAGTGCTTGTGCTCTCTCCTTTACCTATAGTTAAATTAGCTTACACCAAATCGGCATATCTAATTTACCTGTAAGTCCCTAGCAAAGTGGGCATGGCTGTATCCAGGGCACGTAAATTAAAAGCTGCTACTGGGCCTGCATTAACTGTGCCACCTACCTAAGTAACCATGTCTCAAGCCAGCCTTTGTGTGCAGTCTTATACTGCCAATTCAACTTGGCAAGATGAACCCCCCTTGCCAAGCCCTACCCTTTTATTACATATGTCACTCCTAAAGTAGGCCTTAGACAACCAGAGGGCAGGATGCTTTGTAATCCGAAGGCTGGACATGTAGTTTTAAGTTTAACCTATCCTGGTACTGAAAAAGTCACAAATTCATTTTCACTCATGGGAGGCATGCCCCCCATAGGATAACATATGGTTACCCTATTCCATTTAATAAGTGCTAACTTTGATTGGGAGCAGGCAGGAAATTCATGTTTGGTATCCGAGAAATTGTAATTTAAATTGCAATGTGCTGGTGAAGTCGGATTTTAAATCGCAATTTTGAAAATGCCACTTTCAGAAAGTTGGAATTTTTCTGCGCTAACTGTTTAGTGCATGTAGCCTTTTCCTAGATCACATGACTGAGTGTAGTCAGAAGTTGAACTCTGTATATTCCTCCCAGGTAGCCTGGCAGGAAGGGGCAGAGCTATGCATAGCCCCACTTCCAAGTCAATAGGCTCTGCCCTGCCTTCGCACAAAGGACTTCAGACTAACCCATTGTGCCTGCTCCCAGGCTGGACCCTAGGCAGGAAATCAGAAAATTCAAAGCGCTTCAAAGGGAATCTGTAGAAACTTCCCCTACTTCAAAGAAGGCTCCTGGTACAAAAGTCAGATCCTCAGACCCACTCTTCAGTTCGCTTTCTGAAACTGCAGAAGTACTCTCAAAGGACTGCCTGCTGCTGTGGTCTGCTGTCTACCTAAGAAGGCTGCTTTCCTGCACCTGGAAGGAGTGATCTTCTGCCTGAAGCATGCCCTGTTGCTTGAGCCCTGTTCCACTGCTTGAACCCAGGAATACCAGAGTGACTTCAAGGGATAGCTGGCTGGATTCCTTAGGGCAAGAAAAAGCACCAACCATCTTAAACCTGTCATGACCCTCCAAGTGGTACCTCTCCAGTCTGGTTCTGCTAACTGGAATTTTTTCCATATTGGTATCAAATCATTTTCTAAAATTTACTCTGGAATTTCTCTTGTGTGAAGTTTTCACTTTATTACTGTTTGTGTGCTGCATAAATATTTTCTAAATTGCCTCTAAACTAAAGGGACTGCTTTTGTGCTAAGCTACCAGGGCACAGGTCAATTTAGTGACTTTAGTGGTTCACTTTGGCAGGGATTGAGGCTGTTGCTTGGGTAGGGTATACACCCCAGTCAACCAACAACCCTCTTTTCTCACAGTTTAACTTATATTAGCAGGAATTGGGGGTGGAGACTACCGCGGACAATGGAAATTTTGGATGCACAGAATCTCCACAAATAATTCCTCCTTGCCTGATACTTGGAGCCTGAGACGAGTAGTAAAGAAGAGTCAGTAGACAACAGCATTCTCACAATTGTGGTTTTCTGAGCTGATGGTTTCCTGAGCTCGAATGGTGATCCATATCCTGTGAAATAACTGAAAAAAGCACAAATGTATCCTGTGAAAAATTACACCCTCCATTCTACAAATAACCATTTCAAAGGTGCTGTGAAAATGAAAAAAAAAACATTGTAGACAGCATAACTATGGAAAAAAAATAATTGAAAAGAGGAATAGAGAGCCACACATAATTTATCTCGAAAACAGACATCATGTGCTGGCTGCATGCATACACAATATGTGGTGCTGGAACACTTTTCGTAGTGGGCATTATGGCCAATGGCAATACCTCACTGACATTATGGGGATTTAAAAATATTCAAGTGCTACATAAAGAGAAAGTGAAACAAATGAATCAATCATGTTCAGTGTGTAATGATGATGTGTCAGACCCGCACTCTTAGTAAACCTTTAATGAGTTTATGAGCAAGATATGCTAGGGTATTGTACTTTATGGCCTACACATTCTAAATCGACATGGTTACTTTGTGCAACTGAACCTCCAGAAAAACCCAATGGAGAACAAACGCAGTCAGAATTGTGAAAGTCAAAGCTTACAAAATAAAAAAAAAGCCAGTGCTAATCAATCAGAATTG
The DNA here is from genome assembly GCF_964204655.1 of Triturus cristatus. NCBI lineage: Eukaryota > Metazoa > Chordata > Amphibia > Caudata > Salamandridae > Triturus > Triturus cristatus. The sequence goes on from NC_140588.1 coordinate 90,157,631, forward strand.
TGATGATCTATACCATTTCATGCTCCCTATTCCCTAACCAGAATTCAGAGATCCACAGAATATGATCTTTCTAGTTCTTTTATCTCAAAAGTCAGTGGTGCCTGATCTGTAAATCCAAATGATTTAATTTAATGCAAATGAGCACACCTCACACGGTTCACTGATATGTTGAGCAAAAGTCAAAGGCCCTCATTTAGGGTTTAGCTGGTGGGCTGGCAAACGTATGGGAGGAATTGGCATTGGTATTAACCTTTTCTGACAAGGCACACTTTCACCTATTACATTTAGAGTTCTCGGCCTACCTGGCAAAAGTTTCAGTGCATTTAGAAATCTGCTGCCACCACACCTCCTGAAGCAATAAGTTTGCCTCTTTTAACACAAAAATAATGATTCTGACACCCTTGGAGTTTTTCACCAGGTTGTGGGGGTCATTTTTTTATTTTTCTTTTTGGAACTATCATTCTTTCCTTGATTGTCCCAAACAGACTAAAAAAACAATCCGCTTCAAATTGGGCGAACAGTCTGAAGTACTTAGATCAACAGTCCAAACTCTGTCACATCCATCAGTCTAACGTTGCCAACATTGGAGCTGGCAGTGGCACCACTTTCAGAGGCGTGAAGGTCAACCCAACCCTAAATAGAACAGGTGGACCATCAGACAACAGGGAACTCCTCCCAGTTTGTGGCACAGTAATCTACCCACCAGCCTCTACATTAGAGAGTAATATTGGAAACTTGGTGTTCTGCTGGCACATAGCAATATGGCATTCCTAGCCCAAACACAGCAATATACAGTCAAAATGCAGCCTACTCTTGCACCAAGCTGAGATGTTGACTCATGCTAAGCAGCCCATCACCTAAGTGCCTCAACTGTACCTAAACAGGGAATAGTACTTTCAAATGTTGAATTGAATGTATAGGCTGGTGCAGAACCCTGCAGTAGCAAGGTGAAGTGACCCCAGGTTGCCAATTACCAACCAACTGAAATTCCCATCTCCCTAGCGACTTGTTATTAATTAAAATTCGTATGGGGAATTGCATGGGCAAACCCATTTTGAGATGCACTTTTTCTTGGTCTCCCGCTTGATCGATCACTTAAACTTTCTTAATTGACTAATATTTTTTGTATATTGTAGTTTTTAAACATGAGATTGTGCTATCAGTTTTTAATTTATTTATGTATAAAAAAAATGGCAAATTGCATTTAACTAAATGTTGCATTGTGGATGTGCTGTTTGTTAAGGAGTATGGTTTTAAAATGTATCGCTTTAATTTGCCATAGCCAACTATCAGAATATAGGCAATAAAATAACATTTAAAAAAATGATATTTCTGATACCCTACTATTAATAATAACAGAAAAAAACATCAGGCCATCTAAACCTATGATGGCGTGGCCTGGAGCTCTGAACCAGCAGCTGACTACCAATTACTGATACAGTAGTTCTGTGGGTTATATTGCTGCAGGTTAGACCACTCATTAGCCCTTTGCAAAAAGACTCATTTTGTAGGTCAAAGACTATGTAACATATGGTATACTGAAATAATGTGGAAGGCCCAAGATCTCAAAGTTAAAAGGAATAATATTGTGCTCATCTGACCCTGCACTAAATTGGGAAGTAAAGTCAAGGGGCTGAATCAGAAAAGCATTTATGAGTATGGGAGGCAACACTTTCGGAATATTCTTTGATGTACTCTTACATTCCTTTGAGAATCAGTCTCGAACTGTCTAAATTACTATCAGTAAAAGAATGCAGAGGGCACAAACCTTTCCATTTGACCAAATTGTATATGAATATTCCCTATCTAATCTATTCCCATTTTTGGATGGTTTGTGATCAATGCAAAAAAGGCTGTAAGAGTACTTGAAAAAAATACTACTGGAGTACTACTTTGCATATAACAAAATGCCTTTGTGAAAAGGACCTCAATAATCTAAATATGTTGGTTTTTCTGTGCTTTGTCTCCCGATTTATGGGGGTGTCGGGTTAAAATGAGGCATGACGCATATTAACAACGATACTGAGTGCTTTGCATAATTTGCCTGGGCATTTAACACTAGTCTTTTTCAAATGGTAAAGAGAATGATCCTTACATGCAGTGATAAGATTTTACCGCGTCACTTACGTGGTAATTTGCATCACACATGTTGTTTACCACTAACCTCCTAATGAGCATAAAGAAAAAAATTGGTGTGCAAAGCAGTTTATGGCGTGTAGTTGTTTGTGTGATACACTACATAAGTAAAAAATTAAGCAATATACATGGAATTGTATCTCAATTATGCTTTGAACTTACTGAGAAACTACATGATTTTAGGGATTGCAAGTCTCTCTCTCACGTTTGAATGGTACTCAGGCATATTTCAAAAACAACACCCAAATTAAAATAATGTATCTGTGTGTTTCCACATTTTTAGTTTTTGAAAGCTGCTACACTCAGCAGTACAAGAAATGAGTCTGAATCTATCTGGAGGGACCATGTGGAAAAATTGTACCCAGTGGCACAATGGAGGAGTGAAACTGATAACGCTGAGTGTACAAGCCTTGTGGACCAAATCCATCCTTTTAATTTCTCATGCCTGGTCTACATTGTTTAATTTTTCTCATGGATCACTGCCTAGATTGACTTAACCTCTCTGAAAAAACACCATCTCATTTAGACGTGTTTGCCACTTCAAATCTAGTTCCCCTTTAAATTCTCTTTGTAGGGAAATTTCTTTCTGCATGATAACGCCCAAAGTTTCGGATTGATGATGCAGGATTTTCAACTCTGAAGGTGTTTTGTCACCTCACTCACCAAACTACATTAACTATAACTCGCCACTGGACCATGCACTGTATTCTGCCAAATAATATAGTTTCTGATGTCATAAATGTTATTATTATTGCAATTATTTCACATGCTATAACATACATAATGTCTAAGGGTGTAGCTAGTGTGTGGAGAAGGAGTGAGTTATAGTTAATGTAGTGTGGCAAGTGAGGTGGCGGCCATGCCCGGCGGGGTTGGATTTACATATCATAATTAAGTATAACTTTTTGTTAAATATGCCCTAGAAATTCACTGAAAAAAACAAAGGTTAAAGTAACTCTATAGTTGCCAATGAGAACATCAACATTTTGAAGTAAAAAAAAACTACAGAAATGTACAACTTATAGTTAGCAACACTAACTATAACTTGCGCCCCCACCATGCAGTGCTTATGACCTCACATGTGACATCACTCATTACACGTTCTAAGACATCACTGTTGACTTCTCAAATTACATCATCCAATGAGTGTGTGTTAGTTTGTTTTATACTTTACGTAGTGGCAGGTAAGCACCATATTACTTCTCTACCTAAATTGTTACAGCTTGAGTCCAGCTAATGGATGTAATTGTTTACAAAACACATGTGCTCCGAATGCATCGTAGAAGTGCTAAGGTATTGAACACATTATAAATCTTTGTATTCAAGAGTAACTCTGTGTGCAGGTGTTAGTTGACTTGTGTTCATTATGTTCCACATACGTTTTTTGATTCTGCAGAAACAAATCCCAACAGGAGAAAGATTATACATCGTATATATTATCTTTTGTAAGCAGCCTTGTGCTATTAGAGAGAATTGTGTCAGCATGACCATTTCTACCTAACATAGAGGACTACGTGCACCAGGTATTAACCTATGTACATGTGCTTGTCTTGCTTCGGGAGATGGGATATCTGTATAGTTTTCACCACTGTATGAAGGGTGCAAGTAGAATGATCTTTGGCACCTTTGGATCTTAGTTCTTTTTTTTCAAATAGTGTATTTTTGACAACTGTTGCAGAGTGGACACTTTTCTTAGTTGATTCTTTTTAATACTCTGTGGTGTATGTAGGAAGGTGGAGTATTATGTGGTGATACTGGTTAGGCTTCACCATGCAATATTATCGCAAACCCCAAAAATGGTCCTTGGATTCACACTAATAAATCCTTAGCTCAGTTTGGGTGGTGTGGCAAAGAGCAGTCAGGCTTTACTAGAGGAACATGTTAAGCATTTCAGAGTTCCAACCTGGGCGATAAGTAATTCAACACCAATTTATACGTACAGAGTGTATTTTTATCTTAATTTAGACACTAAAATGAATAGAATAGCCTGAGTTATAGATGTTAGAAGCAATAGAAAATCAGTGCAAAATAATACAGTGAAAGATTAACATTACGGTCAATGGGAAAACCCCCAAGTGACAGTAGGTCACTTGGAGGTCAAGTTGCATTGTTTTCGTGCAGGGTAAAGGTGATCCAGTTCCAGGTCATGACAGTCAGTTCAATTTTATCTGGCCTATTGAGCACGGGTGCAGAGTTGCACTGGCTGCCCCTGGTGCTGAACTAGAGTCGCAGGACAGCTGTTTTTACTGCCTGCATGGTGCAATGAGAAACAAGATGCAAAACATAACAACAGGGTGTTTGCAGATGTCAGTCGAAGGTTGGATGGAGTTCCTTCTGGGTGAAACATCCAGTGCAGGGGTTGGGTGCAGGATTGGCGGCCAACAAATCTTGGCAGCGGTAATCCTTGGAAAAATGTACTTTGACATCCTGTGGTCTCAAGGAATGCGGTAGCTGCCTGTAACTTCGTGGAAGACAGGAGTGCAGTTCACACAATGCACTAGACCATCTGGATATGGGCTATCCCATGGAGGGCTTGATTGCCAGCGATTCATCCGATCTGAGTGTTGTTTTACCTGCAGTCTGCAGGGTACTAGTGCCACTATTCCAAGTGAGTGTGAGGGTGCTTCAGGCTTGCACATGGGTCCCTCTGTCTAGTTGAAAAGAGTTAGCCTAAGAAGAGTCTTGATCAGGCAGTTCCAGGACCGTTGGTACAGGTGTAGAGTGTCCTTCTTTTCCTTTGTGCAAGTCCTCTAGTTGCAGGCACAGGTCTTTTCTTTTGTCTTCTTTGATGCAGGTTGTTCAGAGCTGAGGTTCTGGTGTCAGGAATAGCCCTTAAATCCTAGATTTATGAGTGTTAGGGATGTGGGTGCAAGTGGCCAATGTGCTCCTTATCCCAGCGGCTAATCTGCCTCTGATGTGACCACATCTGGGGTGTAGGTTGCCTTTTTTTATCCAGAAACCTTTATTCTGCCACTTCTAAAAATGATGGAACCCTTCTTTCAGTGTACAGATTGGGCTTCCAACCCTGGAGGAGTGGCTAGCCTCTCGGGGTGTACACCTTCTTGCATACCTAATTTCCCATGTGCCTGGGTGCAAGTGTGCCTGGGGCGGGTAGAGGGCTGTTTTCTCCTCTGCAAGTCAGCCCTGATGCATATTGGAGGTGGTGCAGCCTTTGAAGCTCACCGCCTTGATGTGCCACTTCACTAATCTTTCTTGGAAGGAGGAGGTGGGACTTCCTTCCTGCTCAGGTCTTTGTTCCTGAATCCGGGGAATAATCACTCTGCAAGGCAGGAGGTCAGATTCCCTCTTTGTGTCAGCAAGTGCGGGCTGCAAGCCAGAGCACAGGGAAGCTGCGGCAGCCAGATGGGCAACCTCTGAGGTAGCCATCCAGGTGCATGCAACATCGCCCTCAATATGAGATTTGTGTAAGGAGTGAGAAGGTTTGTTGTTTGAAACCAAACATGAAATATTTAGGTGGTGCCATAATGGAGTTGCCAATCTCTGGTTTGCCCGGGTGCCAGCCCCTATTATCTTATGGACTGTCTATCACTAATAGTGTCCTTTAATGGCAAAGGGCACTGTGGGGACCTATTAACTTGCACTTACAATCTGCACCTCTAATATACTGCACTTTACTTCCTGGGCTTTACGTGGCCTTCCTTATGGGTGACTGATAAATATTAAAGGCAGTTCCCTCACTCTGCCAAATGTGGTAAAGTCAGGGATGAATTCAAGCAGTTTTCACTGCTACTGCAGTCTGCGATGACACGTCTGCTGTATGTTATTTACTTGGACAACTCAGGGTTGCACAACCAGTGCTGCTGGCAACTGGGACACTTGACCAGCCATGTCCTGGGTACCTCTGGTACCAGATACTATGGACTTATAAGGGGGTAAAATTAGGGTTGCCAATTTACACATAACAGTTTTAGGGGGAGAGAACTGGTGCTGTGGCCTGGGCAGCAGACTCCAGTGCACTCTCTGTGTCATAACCATCAGCACTGGAGCAAAAAGTGAGGGGGTGACCATACAGGCATACAGTGGAGTAGAATAAAGTTTAGTGGCGTACAGTAGAAAGGCATAGAGTGGAATAGCGTATAGTGGAGTAGCATCTAGTGGAGTGGTGTAAAGTGGAGTGATATAGACTGGAGTGGTATACAGTGGAATTGTGACTATGTAATAGCGTAGATTGGAGTGGCACAGAGCTGAGTCTCGTTATGTGGAGAGGCATAGAATTGAGTTAAGTGACATAGAGTGGAATAGTATATAGTGGAATGGCTAGAGTGGCGTAGCATATGGATGTATGTGAAATTTAACAGCAATGTAGATTCATTTGTGCAGAGTAACACAAAACAGCGAATTGCGCTGCCTTGCGTTTCTCCAGATTTGCTAAACAACACAGGGCCATGCATGGTGGCCTTGCACTCCTTTGTATATCTGATTTAAGTATTTTACTGTCCATTCTACATCAAGAGTAATGCAAGGGTACCACAATCCAATAATACAGCTAGCCATAGTTTTATTTTGGACCATGGTATACCGTGCTAACTTTGCAGTATACCGTGGCACATGGCGATGATAAGACAGTATATAATTGGGTAATGTCTATTTTTAGAGAATAAAAAAAGGCAGCCATATTGTTCTTACTAAACTTTGGCTGCGTTCAGTATTAGGGACTTAGACATAGGTAATAGTGGGGCCCTACCTCTTACCACTTTATTAAAATGGTAATAAGTAGGGACATTTAATTATATCTTTTTAAATTAGTTTACAGGCCATGTACCGCAGTAGTTTCACAAACATTTGTGAAATTCTGCAAAAGTACCGCTGTGACAGCTATCACTACGTTTTGAGGGCTTATAACTTAGAAAAAGTACCCAGGGCATGGCCAGGGAGGAGACCCGGCAAGACACATCTCCCCTGAGCTTGCCCTGTGCTGCCCCAATGCCCCCTCTAAATGTGCTTAAATCATCAGGAAAATAATACCCCCCTGTCCCCCAGCTACTGTAGTGAATCAACGCCCTGGGGCCCCCAACTACGTCCTTTACCGTCACACTGTGACTTGAGGAACCTACCCCAAGAGAGCTGCAGAGTCACGGTGGCCATCTCGGGGCTGAGCCCGGACAACAACATGGGCTGAGGCCTCACTTGGAGACACTGGGTTCGACTTACTTGGTGGTGTGGCAGCTCCCTGCACAGGCTGACACTCTATTCCAACACCCTGATCAGCTCTGCATCCCCAAATAAAGCAGTGGGAGCGGTGCAACTGCTAAATCAAGGCCACACCCAACGTACAGTGTGAGCCGCACTTTGTACAGAGAAGCGGGGCCTGGAACAACGAAGTGGCAGTCCATTCCAGGAACACGCACTTCAGCCTTGTTGAACCACGGGGGCCCAGCCCGATCAGCATACACAACACAAAAGTGAGTGAGGTACAGGGATCAGCCTGAAACTGCACCGCCAGAGGGCCAGTGTGGATGAAAGCCATGGTCGGCCGTGGGGTAACTGGCCTGGAAGTGCAACAGCATTTCAAGTGGGCTTACTAGGTACCCCCTTGCATCACAGAGACCCTGAATGTCCCCTGTCCCCCTGTCCCAGAGGCAAGAGTGATTGGGACACAGCAGTTTGGGAGTGTCTATCAGAGGACCGGGCAGGGGAAGAAGGTCTACCGATGCAGTGCTGCACACCTGTGCCCTATCCCATGGGGACTGCTTAATGGACTCTTTCTAGCCCCTCCTGTTTTCCTTGCTGGCCCTGGGACATTAGTTTGCTTGGTGCGCTCTTTTCAAGGGTCATCCTACTGTATGACAGTTCACCTAACAACACTGAACTATATGACACTGCACTCCACTGAACTACACTCTATGCCACTACATTCTACCACCTTCTATTCCCCTCTATGCTACTCCACTGTACATTATTACACTATGAGCAACTCCACTCTACGACACTATGCTCTACGCTACTCCACTCTGTTTCACTCAACTGTATGCCACTTCAGTGTAGACATCTGCACTCTATGCCATTGCACTTTACATCACTCCACTGTATGCTCATCCACAATATGCCAGTCCACTGTATGACAATCCACAGTAAGCTATTACATTGTTCATAACTCCATTGTAGGCAGGTCTACACCACTCCACTCTATACTAATCAACTCTATCGAATTACACTCAATGCACTTCCACTGTACAACACTCCATTCTATAATTTTCCACTATATGCCACTCTGCTCCACGTCTCTCCACTGTACATCAGTAACACTCAATGTTATTCCACTCTACACCACTCTACTGTCCACTGCTGCACTGTATGCCACTTCACTCTACACCATTCCACTCTATGCCACGACACTCTACGCTATTCCACGGTATGCTGCTACACTCTACAACACTCCACTCCATGCCTCTCCACAGTACGCTATTGCACTGTACCCCACTACAGTCAACCTCCCAACACTTAACCCTGCTCCACTCCACTGTACAGTATTCTATTCTAGATTACACCACTCTACGCCACTACACTCAATGCCATTACAATGCGCCACATAAGTCTACACTATTCCACTGTATGCCTCTACAGTGTACCTCACTCTACTATAAACCACTGTACTCTACACTACTCCACTATATGCCACTCCACTTTATCCTACCCCACTGTACACCTTTCCACTCCATGCCACTACACTCTACCCCACTCCAGTATATGTTATTCCACTGTATGCCACTCCAGTTTACACCACTCCACTCATTGCTATTCCAATGTACGTTACTACACTGTACCTCATGCCACTCTACGCCAGTCCGCTTTACAACACTCCACTATGCGCTACTCCACTCTTTGGCACTCTAATCTATGTTACTCCACTGTAAGCCACTCAACTGTACGCCACTTCACTCTATGCCACTCCACTGTAAGCCAATCCAGTCTACACTACTCCACTCCATGCTAGTCCAATCCACACTACTCCACTCTCACAACTGCACTATATGATATTCCACTCAACACCACTACACTCTAAGACACTTCCCTTTATGACACTCCACTATACACTCTTTCACTCTACTAGCTTCACTCTACACTACTATACTATATACCACTACACTGTACCTCACTCCACTGTAGGCCACTCCACGCTATGCCACTGCATTCTTCACTAAACCACTGTATGCTATTTCACTCTACCACCCTACACTCAACACCACTACCCTCTTCACCACTCCACTGTACGCTATCCTACTGCATGCCATTTCACTCTATGCCACTCCACTATTCAACAAACCACTCTACACTATTCTACTGTACGCCACTCCACTGTACACCACTCAACTCTACTCCACTTAACTGCACCCCACTCAATTTTACGCCGCTCCACTATACTCTTTTCTACTGTACACAACTACACTCTATGCCACTCAACTCTACCCTATTCAACTCTATCCCACTCAACTGTATCTGACTTCAGTGTATCCCCTACATTGTATGCTATTCCACTGTACGCTACTCCACTATACCCACTTCACTCTATGCCACTTCACTGTACTCCAGTCCAATCTATGCCACACTACAGTACACTGTTCCAGTCTGCACCACTCCACTCTATAGCACTCCAGTGTATGCCACTCTTCTGTACATCACTCCATTGTACGCTATACCACTGTATACTATTTAAGTGTATGCTATTATAGTGTACGCTATTCCACTGTAAGCCACTCTATGCCACTTCCCTCTATGCCACTGCACTGTATGCTATTCCACTATGCACCACTTCACTCCACTCTTTGCTACTCTATGCCACTCTCCTACATGCCACTCCACTCTGCACCATTCCAATGTATACCACTTCACTCTAGCTCACTCCACACTATGTTACTTGTCTCACCAGCATTCCACTGCATTCTATTCCACTGTACGCTACTACACTCCATGACAATGCCACTGCAGTCAACAACATGCTCCTGCATGCCACTCCTCTATATGACACAGTAATATATGTTGTTCCTGTGTACATAACACCACTTTACCCCACTCCACTCTATGCAACTCTACTCTGCCATTCCACTCTATGCATCTCCACTGTAAACTACTCCACTTTATGCTATTGCACTGTACGCCACTCCACTCTACACCACTCCACTTCACGATACGCCACTCCAATGTACAACACTTTTATCCACTCAATGACACTCTACTCTACTCCACCTTACAACATTTCTCGGAACTCTACAGCACAGCAGTCCAGTTCACTGCACCACACACCACTCCAATCTACAACACTTCACTCCACTGTATACTATGCATCTCCACTCTACTCGATTCCATGGCACTCTACTCTAGAACACGCATCTTCCCTCTATACTACACCACTGTACTGGACTACACTACACTTTTCTCAACTGCACAACATTTTACCCCACTCTACGGCACTGTACAATAATCTCCTCTACACTGCCCCACTGTAACACTGTACTCGACTCTCTGCAACTCCACTCTACAAAACTCTACTACACTCTGTGCCACTATAGAACACTGTACTCCACTCAATACCCCAACACTGCACTGTACAACCCTCTACTCCACTGTATGCAGTGTACATCTACTCCACTCTACAAGACTTCCCAACACTCTGACACACCACTCCACTGTACTGTACAATTTACTAAATTCTGCACTACACCTGTCCTCTCTAGTGCGCTCCACGCCACCGTACTATACAACATGCCATTACATTACATAACAATTTGCTCCACCGTACGCTACACCACTCCACTCTACCCCACTTTACTCTACTCCATGATAGTCCACTCTACTCCAATCTGCTCTATGACGCTCAACTCTACCTCACTCCACTGTACCCCGCTACACTGTACAACATTCCACTCTATGCTCCTCTACTGTACACCATTCTACTGTACACCATTCCACTGTATGCCACTCCACTGTACCACATTTTACTCTACTCCACTTCACACTACTCCACTGTACAACACTATACTCTATGTCAGTACACTGTATGGCATTCTCTTCCATTCTACCATACCACACTCCACTTAGTGACACTCCACACAATGACAGTAACTCCTATGATTTCAAAGACAAGTTGACAAAAACTAAAAACCATTGAAATTCGATGAAAAAAACAAAGGTTAAACCTTTTTTAAAGTTATGAAAACTTTATTTATTCTTTGTATACAATCCAAGCCTGGAACAGGAGATATTTTATTAAAAGGGCTCTTTCACCATCTAGTAATAACCCAAAGTGAAAAACATTTAAGAAATGGCACAGTAATTTGAAAATGTTTAAAGTCAGTTCTCAAAATCCCTGGCTCCATTGTGGTGCTTAGGGATGGTGTCTGCCAAGCATTACACTACTTCTTTTAGCATGACTAGGGGAAGAAGTCCACTCAGAAAGGATATTTTTTTTTAAAAAGCCATCGCTTTCATTCGGATATGCTTTGGAAAGCATCATTACAGAAATCGAAAAGAAGCGCTGGCAGGGATTTTATTTTTATTGAAAGCAGTTTTGTTTTATGTAATATTGATGAAATGATTTTTCCTGGGTGATAAATTTCCGTGGTCTTGTAAAATATTTAAACGGTCAGTGAAAGGTTCCTCTCCTGCTGCGAGAAGAGAGGCCCCCGAGGTGACTGAATTATGCCGCTGAGCTTTGCTTCATCATTCCCCATGTCTGACCAATCTGAAAACCCAACACACTAAAATTCAAGCGGCCCCACGGTGATTAAACATATATGAGGCACGCTTTCATCACTGCAATCCTTCATTTTGGGGAGAGCAGTTAAGAACCTTGGAAGCGGGGATATTATTCAGTGGACAGAGGCTTTAAAACGAAAAACCCTTCAATCTCGAGGATGTGTGCAGCAGGCAGGAGCATAGGTCAAACGGTACCTCCTCCACATCCCTTTGTATAGGCAGTCCGCCTGAGACGAGGATGCTGCAACAAAACAGCAAGCAAATAGGTAGGTTTTTCTGTGGACCCGTTTGACAGACAATGAGCTAAGCCAATCATCTTTGAATAACATGAAAATGACCTTGCATACCTATTTCTTCACATTGAATACAGTATTCCAGAAGAATTCTTTAATAACAAAATATTTGTGCTCATTTTATACCAAAACTGCTGTTTAAACACAGGACAGAATGCAGAACAATGTCATACATCCACCCCAGTACAGAGATCTGGGCTTAAATCCATCGTTTTTTTGCTCACCATACCATTCCAGTTTGGACCCAGCCATATGCAAATCAGTCTTGACCCTGTGCAAATGGGAACAGTCCAGCCCGCACTGCCAGGCTAGGTCTTCCCTGTACTGGAAACAAGCATCCTAGGACTGGTTTCGGGGTTTCACCCCTCTTCAGCCAGGATAGCTTGACTCCAGTGGCATGGAGAGCACAGGACTTACGTCTGAGCATACCCATCCCACTCATTGTGACAAATGCAAAAAGAACTATTGATGGACAGAATGCAGAACAATGTCATACATTCACCCCAGTACAGAGATCTGGGCTTAAATCCATCGTTTTTTTGCTCACCATGCCGTTCCAGTTTGGACCCTGCCATATGCAAATCAGTCTTGACCATTCCAGCCCGAACTGCCAGGCCAGGTCCTCCAAAGTGCAGGCAGAAAGGATGGCATTCGTGCTTTACATTTGCTGACCAGTATTTAATGTTACAAATGTAAGTATCAGCATAATGGAGGGTTCCTACTGTTCTGTTCCGAGCGTTGCTCACCGCTGGTAACCGGAGCTGTGCAGCCCGTCTGTAATCTTGCCCATGGTTTAAGAGTCCCCAGAGGTCTGTGACAGCTATCGAACCCATATGCCACATGAGAAAAAGAGATCACGCTCAGTGTAATTGTAGAGATGTGAGTTTTACCAATGGCAACTCGTAGTTTTTGTTCTTTGAGATCCAAGGCTTTTGAGGTCTCACCCTCTGGGGTGCTCCATGGAAATTCATATCTGAGCTGTGAACACGGAGCTCACCTTGTGGTGAAAGGTCTGCTCGGGTTAAGGTAATGTAACTCAGGGAAGGCTGCTTGCAGCATCTCTAACATGAGGGCTGAGCAGGAAAAGCTGCAATCTGAAATCAGTCTGTCAACTTCACACAGGTAACCCAGCTGGGAGATGAGTCCCAGCATAAGGTATATGTGGGCTAGCATACAGTGACGCTGAGGCCTTACAATTCACTTGGATTCTAAAACCGAAGCATCTTTTTTTTTGGGTAAAGTAAAACAGCAAAACTGCAGTGTTTTAATTGTATACTTATGTTATATCCTGACTTTAGTAATGCAATGCTATTTACCACCAATGGAATGTTACTTTGATGATGTTGTTTATAATGTTATGATTCAGCCAGAGAAGACACAGTTGAGTGGGCTGAGCAGCTTGGTGGCTGCTCCTGGTGGGGTCTCCCTCTGGACCTGAACTGATCCTCATCTGGTCCTGTTCTTTTCTACCTGTGATCTTTTGCCAACTTGAAATAAACCTATTTAAATCATCACAACCTAGTGGACCTGATCACTACAACTTTATTATTCAACTAGTTTAGGTGTAATGATTCATTGTCACGTGGCATGTGGACCAGAAAGAGCTCCGTGTGCACAAAGGAGTGGGTCCAGAATCCAGATATAATGTTAGTTTCACGCTAACAGGATCCCTTCGCAAGCTTCTTTAAGAAATATATTTTACTGAGTTACATATTAATGAAACTTGTTCTTTGTCTATCTCATTGGGTGGAGGTCATTTTTTTGCTCCCCAGCTGGCAGATCAAAGGCCCATTCCAGAAGGGTGTACCTTCTGCTGCGTGAAGGGGGTTTGGAAGTGAATTTTAGAAGCTGATAGCAACATTCTCCTGTTAACACAGCAGAGGTGACCAAATCATATGTAGGAGACCTCTGCCATTAGGAAAATCTGCCAGCATACTTTGTAGGGGTAGAAAGGTCTGTGGGTTGAACCCTAAAAGTGTAGGTTTTAGGTTGAGAGTTAATGTGTCAATAGTTGCTTGAGTGGAGGTCCCACCAATGACAGAATCCCCCACCCCCATTTATAACCTCCTACACAGGGAGAGCGAGAGGAGGAGACTGGAATGAAAGGAAAAATCTCTAGCTCTGCTGTCTGAATCAACCTTGGGTGCCCCTCTCCTGACTTGCATCTGAAAACTTCCAATCAAGGCCGGACTGGCCGTACAGGCACCAGGCGTTTCCCCGGAGGGCGGGAAGGGTGGGGCCTGGTTTTGTGGCCTTGGAGCCGGTTTTGTCATTGGGGGCCGGTTTTGCAGCAGTTCTGCAATATCGGCCCTCTGCAACAAAAGCGGGAGCAGTGCTTCTTACTAGCATCCCCCCCGTCCCCCAGGGCCACTCCAGCAGCAATCTGACACGGCTGGTTGCTGTTCCCCATCCGGCCCTGTTTCCAATGAACTTTCTTTATGACTGGAGGCACTAGCTCCCTAACTGTCCCCATCAATCAGGAATCATTGCAGAAAAAGGCATGATGAGGGCCAGCCAATCCATAGTGCCACCCAAGGAGAGAAGCACCGTAGGGGCTGGCCGCTCCTGATGAGATGGGCACACACTGTTCCCTCTGCCCCTGAAGTCCATGTGCTGCAGATATCCCTGATTCCTTCCACACTTCTTTTGGCTTTGCACAATGTGGGTTGGTCCCAGAGTGTAAGCTCTGGCCAGGTCCAGTGCTAACCCGCCACTTGGGCTCAACCTCTGCTACACTCAGCCAGAACAGCTGGGTTTGATCGGAGGGACTCGCCAGAATCCAGGCCCTATGTCCAACATGCCACGAACAGCCCGACTATATGGAGTAAGTCCAAAGGCTGTGCACAGTGAGGGATGGGCGCATGGCCTGGGCTCTGGCTAGTCCCTACTCCCAACCCATTGGAGGAATCCAGCCCCTGCTTCAAATAGCTTTCAGCTTTGCACAGTGGGGGTTGACCTCATAGACCTCAAGGCACTGTGCACAGACTTTGGGCAGGCCCTGTGCCCAGCCGACACAGAGGGCGAAGCCTACCAGCACATAGGTCTATGACTTGGCCTTTGGCCAGGTTGTGTTTTGTTTCTTTTAAAGAAACTTGGATTCATGGATCCATATTAGAAAGCTCAAATCCAGGCATGCTTCATACCCAGGTATCATGAATACAGGGCAAACCGACCTTTACATCTCCTTTTGGGTGATTAGCCAATCTATTTTAATGATTCCTCTTTCGGTAATGCATGGGTTAGTGAAGCGTGACATGAAGCGTGCCCTGCATCCATGGTAATTTTCAGGCTCTGTGCATCCATGCTACCTATGTCTGCCAGGGTTCATTGTACCTCTGTTGCTATCGTGGACACAGCCACCATTTTAGGTTTTTAGCGACTTGTGGCTCCCTAAAAGGTGAAGCGGATCAACACCATTTCAGGGTCCTTGCTTTGGCCTAGGGGTCAGGGTATGCCCACCCTTCCCCCTTATATTGGCTTTTAATTTTAAGATTTTTTGTGTAGAATGCATGGACCATGGCCTGTGTCCTGAAATAGCTGCCACAGGAAAACAATGTCTGCTGTGTCAGCCGATTAGATAACTCAGATCCATGGTTTTAACTTGAAATGCGGATCCAAAAAAGCCAACGGGAGAAAAGATTCCCCCTACCAATCAGATTCCTTTGTGTTTTTTCTTATTTCTAGAATCGAAAAGGATTCAATCAATCAAAATGGCACGAATAGTATCAAACATTTAAAGCCCACAGGCAACTTTCTTAAATACTGAGATCTTAAAATCACCAGAATGGATTTACACCAAGCGAACAAAAGTTTAATGTTGGGTAAAGTTCTACATTCATGCCAAATTTGGTGTGCATCCATTCAGTTGTTTAGGTTGTAGCATGAGAAAAGTTTCTTATGAAAGATAAAATGGTAAAACCCAACTTTTTTCCTCCCACCCTTAACTTCGTTTTGCCCTGTATAGATCTGCATGAAACCTTAGCTGACTATGCCAAGCAACTAAAAGGTTAGGTGAAAGTCTGTCAACAGGGTCAAAACGTGTGTGCATTTTTACACTGTGGCTACTACTGAAGTGAAACGTATAGACACATTTTGTGCCTGTTGCAAAAATGTTGAAAGTGTTGGCTGTAAGGTTTGCTTTTTCCTCAGCCACTCAGCTAAGTATACTGTGGGATATGTACACAGGTTTCCATCACTCTCATTCACAAGGATGCACAAGGGTTAATCGAAATACTTGCAACAACTTTCTATTTTGACAATGTAGTGTATAATTGAGAAGGAAAACATTGCAATTTGGAACACCTGTTCATAAATTATGAGGTACACAGAGGTCAATACATCAAAGACTACAAATAAAACTTTTATTTTTAAGACAGTTACTGGTGGTGCTGGGCGATATGCACACATCAATACCGTCAAATGGGCCCATGAAGCTCCATAGATATGCATTTACTTTATAACAAAGATACCTCTCTAAGTACCTACTGTTTGTCTCATATTATCTCCTCTTCCTGTACTGAATGTCAGACATCAGATTGAAAATGGGAGTGTACCATTCTATCAGAACGAAACAATTGAATATCCATTTGGCCCTTTTTATAATGAAAAGTTGCAAAATCTTAATCCTTGGAATTGTTATGAGGAACTATTATTTCAACATCTCATTAAAAGTTCAGATTGTTCCCTGTTACGTTATATATTTCTAAAAGCGCAAGTTTGCAGAGTCTCTCAGCCCTGATTGTGATCAACAATAAATTGGGTAATAGAGGAGAACCTGGCACAGTAATAACTAGATGAGGGGAACACACATATTTATTAGAATGTCAGATCCTTAAGAATTCCCTGGAAATATTCAAATTAAATTCACCTCTCATGTGGTAGTCCATTGAGATCCAGAGTTAAGGAGCTGCCTTGGATAAAGACTAGCTTCCATACGTCACAACTACTGTCACAGGGGGAGGCAAAGGGAGCATAATTCCTGAGACACCGCACTTTATCAGGGCCCCACTCCTCTGTTGCATACATTACTTTAGATACGTTGATCCTCATTATGATTTGGCCATTAAATTTCAATAACTATAGTGTTAGAAATTGGGTTGTTGGTTGACTGGGATATGGGGCCTGGTCAAGAAGCAACCACAATCCTAGTTAGGATAAGAGGCAGGCAAACCCAAATTACCTTGTGCTCACCCTCTGGTAGCCTGGCACGGAGCAGTCAGTCTAAACTTAGAGGCAATCAGTAGTGGCCCATGCAGGTAAGAGTGGTGGGGCGGGTTGGTGGGTTCATTGCCAGATTATGAGGGAAAATAAAATTAAAAAAAGAAAACCGGCGATGTGGCGAGTGCAAGATAAGTGTTTTTCTTTTTTTACATTTTATTTTCCCTCGTCATTGTCTGTTGACTCCCCCTCACCCCGCCGCATCGCTCTTACCTGCATGGGCCTCTCGTGAAGGCAATGTGTAAAGTATTTGAGCATACTTCAAATATTAAAGTCAATTAATCAAAGGTTTTATAGAGAGCGCAGCTACTCACAGAGTGTTCCAGCGCTAATAGACTTATTGACCCCTGGTAACTAAAAACAGTTTACTGATATGCCGATTCATATAGGCAGGTTTTAAGATTGTGTTTGAAGGAAAGCTTGTCCTTCATGGCCCAAAGATGAGCAGGTAGGGCATTCTTTTCACTGGCAGCAAGGAGGGAGAAAAAGGTGGCACCCCATTTTGTCCTTTTAATTTCAAAACCACAGCTAACCTAGAGTAAGAGGAGAGCCCTGTTCTTGAGGGATGGTATGGGATAATCCTAGTTTAGGTACCTCAGACCTGCCTGATGGAAGGTTCTATGGGCTAACGAGAGCCCATTGAACCAAACCCTCTCTTTGATTGGTAACCAGTACAGCTCTTTAAGATTTTGGTGGATATGATCCCCTCTAGGAACTTTTAATAAGATCCAAGTAGCAGCATTCTATACCCGCTGGAGTCTTCTAAGTTGATATACTGGAAGACCCTAGTAGAGTGAATGGGCATAGTCAATTTGAGAAGTGATGAGGGTGTATATTACCATCTTCTGAACCTTAACCGGAAACAGATAAGAACATTTTTTTAATGATTTCAAAAGTCTGAAACAGGAACTCACCACGCCATCCAAGTGTGCGCCAAAAGAAGTTTGATTATCAAACTTGACTCCTGAATTACATACTATAGTAGAGTAAAAACTTCACACAAACAGATCCCACACCAGGTTTAGAAAAATAGAGTAGACTTTAATATATAAACAAGACCAAAATAAAAAAGAACTCCAACCAGTAGGACCGGAATTATTGAATTATAACGTTTATGAGTAAAATAGCAACTAGAAGCAAAAAGAGCTATTGGGGATATCTGGGTGTACCGGACCGGGACAAACTTACAAGTTCAGGCAGACGGCAATGGAGCATGGGTCGGCTACAGGGACCCAGTTAGGCCCGATGAACAAAGTACCTTAAAGCCTGGTTACATAGCACTGCATGGATCTGCATCAAAGATGCGTCGCACAGCAGTGGCGATGCGTCGGTTCAGAGATGCATGAAGGCTGCAGTGTGAGGTCCTGATGCATCAACGTTGAGGATCCTGTTGGCAAGGCTTGCAATGTGAAGTCAGGTGTCAAGGATGCGAGGCGCAGCCTAAGTGATGCATTGGTCCCGAAAAGCAGTGAAGCTGCGATGCAGACTTTCGAAATCGCCGTTGAGGCTGCCGTTGACGAGGGGTGCGAGGACCTTGCACTGGGAAAAGCGTCACACAGTTGCAGTTTCAAAGACAATTTAGTGGGATAGAGTGGTAAGCATACTGGGCAACAGAGACACAGGCATTATCACAAAGAGAGACCTAGACACCAGAAAATAGAAAAACAGAATGAGAATAATGGGCAGCAGTACACTGAATCCATGATACAGAGAGTTGGGGATTGGAAGAGAAACCCAATAGTAGGACAATGAGGCTACAACAGTGGGACAGAGATACATGGACACTAGCATCAGAAAAGCTGCATAATAAGACAGTGAAGCACAAGTCTATGAAAGAGGAACAATGGCATAGATGATTGTAAATTTAGGATAAAGACACTATGCAGAGAGCTTCAACCATTTGAACACGGTCAAATGCATTGAGGCACAGACTCAAACAACAAGATTTAGATATGAATAGTCGGACAAGGAGACAATAATATGGATACATGTACAGAAGGTATGGACAATTGAACAAGAACACACAGACCTGGCAGGATAAATAGACACAAGGGCAGGGAAACATGAACTCCTGGATAAGGAGACATTGGGAAAAGGTGACTCAGATATGAGAACAGAACAAAACCGGCAAAGGGACAGGAAAATACATATTCAGACAAAGAATCGGGAGCCAGGGATTTAGACACTTGGCAGAGAGACAAGGGCATGGTCACAGAGACAGGGAGACATGAAGTGTCAGAGAAAAATAAAGGTTTGTGCAGGGAGACAAGGACATAGGTCAGTTAGACCCAACAATGGGACGGAGGAAGATGGAAAATGGAGCAGGGAGGCACCAAAACTGCTACACAGTGTGTCATTCACAAGCAATGTCTCACTGAGTCATGTATGGAAAAAGGTAATTATGAATACGGACATGCAGAAAGGTGCAGAGACATGTAGGCTTGGACAGTTAGGGACTGATTGTGAGTCTGGCAGTCCTCGGACTTCCAGACTCGCGAGGTGGTGGTGGTAGTCCAGCCACCGCCGCACCCGCGGTCCGACTGCCCTATTAGGACTTTATCGGTCGGATCGCCATTGCACTGCCTCAACCCCCAGACAACCTTGTTCCATGATGATCCTGAAGCAGTCTGAGGGACCAAAATATGCTTGGTGATGCCCTGAGGCACTGTCAAGCATATTATGACTTTTCTGGAGAAAGGACCCCCCTCTTGCCCCTCTGCACAGGGGTGCATGTAGGGGGGCACATGTTGTGCCCCCTGTAGTTATGTACCCCCATTTCCTATGTGGGAAGCAATGCACAATATGATGCATTCCTACCTGTGCACAAACATGCACTGGCGGTCATGCAGCGGTGCTGTTTAAGGCTCACAATGAGCCTTTCAACAGTGCCGTCCCAGGACCACCATGCCCCCTCTTGGTTGTGTGGGGCTAGGCAGTGGCGTGCCGCCTGCACCACCAAAAGTCATAAACAGGCCCTTATACATTTCAACGGAAGTGTCAGACACAAACACTCAGAAAAGGCAACAAAGCCATCGGAAAAAAGGTAGGTACACCACCAGCTGGGATAGCAGGAGAAGCTAAATTGAAGAATGAAAGAAACATATACACCATCAAACATGGTTGGGTTTCATGAGGTTTGTAATAAACAAGTCCACTAATGGATTATGGCTGCTGTACAGGGCTCACAAGTTAGAAAAATCATAAATAGGAGTCAAGGATATGTTGAAAAAAACATCTGATAACCATTAGTGTAAAAGTGTCCTTTAAATGGCAGACATTGCATTTGATATTGTCCAACGGCATCTTTGCATTAAAATATTTGTTACAACACCGGTAAGCAATGAATTAATCTCTCACAGACATAGATACTTAATGGTATTTCAATGCATCTTCTATGCTTGCTCGTGTTTTACAGTGTAACGTTTTAAAATACACAGATTTTACCTGTGCTTTGATTCTAAGTTGAGAGTTCTTGATAGGTTTCTGGACTGTCTTGTATATTGAAGAGTGATTCCATAGACCTCGGAATGACCATGCACCTTTCGAAAGAGGGGAACTAATCCTCTTGTTTGAATATTTGTTGTTGAATAATTGCACTTACAACAGAGGTGTCCAAAGTTGCTTTACAAGAGCATGATTAATACCAGACTTTCAGGATAACTGCAGATATCCATGTGGAATACATTTACATACAATGTTTCCAAATGGATTATTTTTTTTACTTAGTGGTTATCCTGAATTTTGGCATGGATCCACTCCTCATAGACCAATGAGGAAAAGCCTTGACTTGAGTTTCCTCATTTCTCGGTTGCAAATTTTCATAAATGAAGTTGTAAAATGGCCCTCACATTCTTGATAGACTGGACTGTGATTCCATGTTGCATAAAACGTACATTGTACAATAATTAATTTTGATTGATGTTTGAGGGTGAGGTGAATACCAGAGTCCACAAAGTTGCTTATCTTCTGTATTAAACTGTGACCTCTTTCACCATCTCAAGTTAATTCCTGGATTTTGTTTTTTTCTTGGCAAACAGCTTCATTCTGATTTGGACAAGGGAATTGGCACTGTTAAATATACCCTGCTAGGAGATGGAGCTGGCACCATTTTCACCATTGATGACACCACAGGAGATATTCATGCCATTAAGAGCCTTGACCGAGAAGAAAAGCCATTCTACACCCTCCGTGCTCAGGCTGTAGCAATAGAATCTGGGAAGCCAGTGGAGCCAGAATCGGAATTCATTATCAAGGTGCAGGACATTAACGATAATGAACCCAAATTCTTGGATGGTCCTTATGTTGCAACTGTACCTGAAATGTCACCAGTTGGTAAGTAGTGACTATAAAAATTATTCTAGACTGATTTTAAAAATATTTCATGAAAAACTGATATTTTGCCAAAAGGGCAACAGGAGGATAAATTAAATCGGCAAGAAAAATTCAATAAATTGACTTTTTGTAGATGTCTAGATTGATAGCATGTGCTTTGAACTACAGTATGTATTTAATAACCTCACTCTCTCTGTAAGTTACCACATCAATGATGATCTTGCTTTATGCATGGTGAACAGGCTATACTGTGAATCATCAAACTCTAGATTTTCCCACTATGTTTAGTGATGATTCAATATTATCAGATTTGGCGCAGAACTGCACTAACTAGTTGATGTTTTTAACTTTAGTACTTATCCTGGAAATTCACATGGATATTTACATTTGAATCAGTTTACTGACTAAGATAGCCAAGCGTTGCATAAAATGGGGAAGCGCCTTATATGTACATTCGGTACAAAACAGATTAAACTATTCATCTGTATGATACAATTTGGGTAATGTCTTTTGATACTTCTCTTGTAAAGAGCAGATTTGATGGGAAGTCAAGGACGATTTTGCTGCACACAGGAAAGACAATCTCTTTCATATAGCTCAAATATGTAATAAGTTCCACAGTCATGAACATTATATTCAACAATGCAGCAATTTGAAAATCAAATTTTTATACCTCTATTGTCGTAGGAAAGGTCTTCTTTACTCTTCATTTCGGTATCTTCGTGTGTTTGTAGATTGTCTAGGCTGAATTTCACAGTTTATTTTACATGCTTGATGAAAATGAAATTATAACGTAGAAGTATTTACCTCGGAATTGTGTGATCTCAATGCACTTATGCATTATTCTGCATACAGTTTATCTATATATGTTTATTATTTTAATTGTGTGCAATACATTCTTTGCATTTTAATTATACGTGCAATGTATTCGTTGCATTCTGTACAAAATCATATTTAGTAAAAAACGAATGAAAACTTGATAGTAGCATCAAAACAATAGGTAAAAAATTGAAATTTGAAATGTTTGACATATATAACAAATAATGATGCATGGGTGTGATGCCATTTTACTGATGACTCTAACAATATGTTAAACATATCCCGCTGAGGCTAATTGTACAAAAATGATTCCCGGAATCTGTGATGAATAAAATAAATTATATCTCACCCACACTATAATTTCTCCCACACTTGCTGGACCCAGAGGACTGGAAAAACGTTAAAGATGCAGGTTACATCCTGCAAAAAGGTTAATTCTGTGAAAGAGGCCTAGGCACATTACATTACACTAATAGCATCAAGATTGTCAAATACAGATCTTTTAGTCAAATCTGTCTGTCATAGTTTGACATATTGTAGAGAGGTTGCAAATGTTAAATCATATTACTTATGGAAAGAAAGGATGTGCATACAGAAAAAGAAAGCTCTACACAACAATGCAACAATATTTTTACATTTTTCCCTATAAGATGCGTTGACCGGCAACCTAATATTGATGATTATACCACTTAAATATGGTTGCGAAAATGAAGTACCAATGTAGTTATGCTGATATCTTCATAAACAGTTGTTTATTTCAGATACAATATACCCTTAAATCAGAGCAGTATTAAAAAGAGCATAATTCAGTATTCACATGTTCATGATGCAATATTATAAAATCCGTCAAAAATACATATGATAACACCCATAAAGATAACTTTATACATAAGGTTCAAAGATAAAAGGCACCAAGGTTGTCAACCCCTTTCTACCACATTCGCCGTATACACATATACACCATGTAAACAGAGCCGTGTAGAACTGGATCCTGACAAAAACTAGCATTTTACATCAAGCAAATGTATCATTACTAGAAAGAACCCCCTTTTCAAAAAAGCTATGATTTTAAGACCTAAAATTCAAGTTGCGTATACTCCATTTTTCAGTAAACATTTGAAGAGGCAACTTTGAGTATCACTAACTCAAAGTTTTTATTTTATTTATTGAACAAATGTAATTTAATTCAAGATATCTATCCTGTCTCTCTGCTTTCTTCATTAACTAAAGCAACTGGGGATTTCTGATATTATTGGGGCTTGACCACAGAGCACCAAGACCAATCCAAACACCTTTTTTCATATATGTGTAACCCAAGGGAGCCGCCTAATTATTTCCCGTGACAATAGGTTCTGCAAACCCTGTTTATATAATTCAATGCAACTGTTCCCCAAAAATTCACAGCAAGCAAAGCTATGAGAGGTGCACTCACCATCAATTCAGCCCTCAAATATTTTAGAGTAGACATAGGTAAATTAGTAATTTTCTTTGGGAACAAGTTCAGTACCAGTTTTAAGGGTTTCAAACCTACAAATTCCCATAGCGAAGCACCACATAAAACCCCTCTCTCAGTTTTGGCCCCAAACACCTTGAGCTCTACATTTATGGGGCCTTTATCCAGATTGTTGAAAAGGCTGACAATACAGACCTGTTTTGAATTGATCTCAGTTGAAAGAAGGGCAAAAAGAGTATAAAAAGGGATTATTGGCATGGAGAGGTAGGGGGCAATGGATAATGACTTCTACGGTGGTCTCTTGGACTGAATACCTTGGATTGGATTTCTCCATATCTGTGGATTCAAATGTAACTGGCATTGTGAAGCAGAACCAACAATTTTTTAAACATATTTGGGCCAGCCTTATAGTAGATCTCTCTTACTCAACTGATCTTAAAAGGCATGTGCAAGCACGCCATATGCAATCTAAAATTCAGTGGCTCATATGCCAGAAAATAGCACAGTAGATTGGGACCAGAAAGATCCTGTATCGACTTTGCTGTTTCCTCCTGTTTCTTACCCCAAAAAAGGCTATGGTAATTTTCATCACTATTGGAAATCTCAGACAATGTCTAAAAGGTCAATTTGTGTGGCAGCTTAGGTTATCACAAGGAAATCTGGCACTGCATTTAATGTGTTTCAACTCATATAATGGACCAGTGGGTCTTAGAAACACATTTCCCGTGTTCTACAAATATTTAATTTATATGGGGAGAAATTTGACAATCTGTCATCTGTGGGATGCAAATTCAAATTATTTACACGTCTAATCGCTTTAATAGGCTTCATTTAGCTCACTTTTGTGTTTGCGTTGAATAATGAGATTCTATGTTCCATTCCACTATATAATGTCTTACAGTTTAAATTTTACGTTGATGTGCGCCTTTTCAAAACAGTTGTTGCTGTGGAATTATTTACCTTCTATTCAATTTGACTGTGAACTAATTGTTGCATCAAGAAATTGACTGGAGTATAGATTCTGTAAAAATATATAATGTGCTTTTAAGTGTTTTAAATGTCATCTTTGAGTGTTATATTTTGGTTGAATGCATATTTATAAGTGCATGATGACATAGCATAGAGTGTTGCTGGCTCACAAAAGTGTCACACTAAATGCATAAGGCATAAACCATGGGATAAAACAATTCTGATGGTGATTGTGCTTATAAAAGCACTTTTCCTATTGCATAATTAGAGGGGTCTGTTTGGGATACCACACTATCATGGGGTCAAAGAGCGGACAGCAGGGCATTGCAGTATTTTCAAAGGCAAATTCTTTGGTTGAGGTAGAGGTGTGATGTAAGTGGTGGACTTGCCATGTGAATTGGGTAGTTGGGCACTTACAAAGCACAGTTAGTAGAATTATCATGGTTCATATGGTGAGGGTGGCTATCAGTGGATTCTTCTGCCCAGTGACAACTTTTCCTGCATCTAATGGCTGTAGCATGCAGCGTCAGGAGGTAGAAACAGGAAACACAGCACAATTGGTAAAGTGTTCATGAAGATAAGAAAAGAGAAGGCCAGACTGTCCATGCACCAGGGAGTTGCTCAACACTGAAAGAATGAATTTATATTAGGATGGTAATTAATCAGTGTAAACATAGGGCCAATTTTGTTTCACCAATAACACCTTGGTAAAAACAGCAAGAAGAACCAGAAGGAGACGAGTGAACAGAGAAGTGTGTGAGAGCCTCAAATTGCGAGCTTGAATTAGCGGGTTAGAATGAAAATCATGAAATCAACATATGAGGAATTCTCTGAGCCCCTCTTTCATTCAAACAGATGAAAAACAGAGTGTGCCTATACCCTGCTGACAGTGTATGTATGAAAACCCAAAGAATTAATGCACTTGATGCTGCACGTTTCTGCGGCCACAGGCACAATAAAATGGACAGCCATATGTGAGACCATATGGTATTTCCGTGCATGCAGTATCTGCAGTTCATGCACTCACACGGGGCAATTGTGAGTGAGTGCCTAGACTGCTGAAAGATTAATTTTGCTGTCTAAAAGTGTACAACTTTGCATTGTGTACCTATGCTCAGGCAAAGAATGAGGTTCCGACACTTCTCCACTGGTGTGTCATTACTTCCAAAGGGCATATAGAAAAGCTGTAAATTATAGTTGTTTTAGCTGACGTCAAAGTTAGCCCACAAAGTCAAGAGAGTGTCTGGATTTCACAAGCAACCACTCATTTATACCTTAGTGCTTCCATGCCATACTCGTTCTTTTTACCCCTTTCTTCTTTTTGACACTAGAATATTGGGAACTTGTTTACATTTGTGCATCAACAGACAGGGGCAATGAAGTGCACAAGAAGTCCTGAAGTTATTAAACATCTGTGCAATGAACACACACACACTCCTCTGTCTGTCAGTAATTTATGCATAACCATATCACAGAAAGGTTCCTGTGACTTCCAAGACATCAAAGGAAACCATTGGAAACAAAGGATCCATTGAGATTGGTTGCAATCAGCCTCCAACATCAACTTCTATCACTACTTCTGCATCAAGAAAGATAAATCGCCGACCAAAAAGCCAAACGGAAAATGGCTACCAATGGTAAAAGTAAGAAATTAAACAAACACAACCAAACAATCTGCACAATGCAGGTCCCTGACACCACCACCCTGCCTGCAGACAGCCACAAAGTTACTGAATGGTAACTGTTGGGATGGAGGTACATGTTCAACAAGTGCTACCGGCAATTAAAGCCTGGACTAAACGGCTTAACTGAATGAGTTCCTTGTTCAATGGAGAAACATTCTTGATCCCATAAGGTAACCAATCCCTGCAGCCTGAGAGCCTTCTGTACTGAGGGCAATTTCAAATGAGCAGGAGTCCCACACATCGGGATTCCCATCGTCCAGTACTCCATCAATCAGCCGCCTTGCTTTAAACCTGCCCTGGACTTATCAAAGCATTTATGAGATCCATATTGGAAGAAAGCAGGAAACGGTCATCTTAGCATACAGAACTTTATAGAGATTCCCACCAAAGTATGTGGCATGGACCAGGATGTCCAACCTGTCCCAATGCTGGTAATATACAATGATGCCAAATCCAGAGCTTCAAAAGGAAGGCTTCTTTTAATAGACAATAGACAGGTGAAATTTATTCAAGGAGAAAATGCATCCAATGAAACCGTTCAACTGTCTAATGGAACAAAAAAATATATAAATGTATGGGGTACATCAAGAATAACAAAGGTTGCGTAAAAAAGCATAAAACGACTGTGATAAAAGAGATGGTCTAAAATGTGGATTTTTTTACAACTGCAGGAAATAATTAGCAACGAGCTGGAAGAACTCAAGCAATTAAAGCCAAAGTGAAAAGCAAACACAATAAGATAGTAGCCCAGGCACACAAATGAGTAAAATCAAGGACCCCAACGAAAAGTCATCTATAGCTACACAGATCTACATTTAGACTGTTTTGGCACAAAATTCATCCAACTGACCCTGTCCTGATAGCCCTGAGCAAAGACTTAAAATGGCCATACTAGGCTTGGACAAATGGTATGGGTTGAAGGGATAGTCCTGACTGCAAGAGTCTCCACATAGCAGCCTAGAACTGCAATCTTATACTATCCAATAGATTGTGGCAGAAATCAGACAATTATGATTATAGAAAATCCCTAATAGAATGATTCACCTGCTGCTCTTAGAGCAAATGTTATAGCATGGCATCTAGAAAACCTTTTCAAAATAATGTTCATACTTCAAGATCTGACATGTCTAAGGTGATTATCTGCAAAAGTGTGGCCCACATCAAAAGAGTGCACAGCAATGCACGGTGAGGAGCGGAACCTCATTTATATACTAATATTTCACAAGGTGTTTAGGAACATTTTTCAGAGATGAAGACAAAACTAGATCGCCACATACTGAATGCTCAGTATGTGTGCATAGATCTTGTTCACTCTAAACCATTAATTGCAAAACCCAACGCCCACAGCAAAATGGCTGCCAATATAACCCATCTGTAGCTTTCTCAGGCACACCAGAAGAAGCACGTGTTTGGGGTTTTGCAAATAATGGGTCCAAAAAGCCTCGAGGAACCACAAAGAAAAGATATTCACTGTCAGATACTGAGGATTGCCATCATATGGCCACATCAAATCTCGAGACGCACTGCAGTACTAGTCTTGCCATGTAGGTCAAAATGTATAATTTCAAATGTAAACCCTTTTATGTCCAGTCTTCTGCTTTTTCACCATCTTCTGTTGATACTTGTTTCTCTGACCATCTTATGTAATCACACAGTTCTGTTGTCTTATATGCCTTGTTTTCCAAATCCATTTGTGTTCTCTGCTCTAAAGTCCAGAAAGCTATGTGTGTTCAATGTACAGCTTAAAAGCTAACCAGTGCTAAAAATGGTCTTCAAAATCAAAAGTGTGCTCTTTTGTGGGAGGCCTTCAATTTAGCAGATCTTTTCCTAAAAGCTTCGTTATTGCTTAAATACAAAAAGAGTGATTTTGAAAGAGTGTCGTGTAAAGGTCGGTAGAACCTAAGACTCTCTGAAAGTTTTCATTGTTTTGACATATTCCAAATCCGTAACTTCCTAATTTAATACGGACCTAAATCCACGAATTGTAAAAAATATTACATTTTAATAAGGAGATATTTTGCTAGGGAAAAGCACATATGGTGTGAGTTTTTTTTCGTTCTGGAGATGTGAGGTAATAGTGCTTCCTATATTGCAGATGCTTCAGATACTTAACAGGCTACATTTGTGCCTTGTGCTGACTCCATATAAACATTGAAAAGACCTTAAAGGAGCACTTGTGTAGCCCAAAGAGTAAAACAATATAATCATAATGGTAATAAACCATTTAAAGATTGTTTTCTATTCAACTACAACACAATTTTGTATCAAATAATTGCTCCTTTAAGATTTAACTTAGTGTACCAGCTAAGGGAATATGCCCTTGAAGTGCTCATGAAATATTTGAATAATGTATATTTTTATTAATTGGACGCTTTTAATTAGCGTGCTCTAGACCCAGCATCACTAGAGAGTTTACGAAAGAGACTTGCTATAGGTCAGGTACTAATAAGCATTAATAAAAGAGTAAAAACCAAGGTTTGTTAGCATAAACCAAGTAAAATGTGCAGCTTGTAAAAAAAAAGTTATTTAAACATTTGTATACAGATGTAAAAGACAGATGTAAGAAGAGAGAGAGATCGCAAAAACAGAGCAATACTTTTGCAACCTGCCTCTGATTTTGCAATGAGACATATGTACTAATAGAACACATCACGAAATTAAAGTCCGAGGGTGTTGTGTAATGACTGTCTTTGCGAATATTAATTAGGCAGGTTGCTGTTTGTGACCCCTTGTCATGGGGTACAAACATAGGGGTGGTGGCTTGTAAGGAACAACAGACCGCCATCCTTGTATGTGAATTCATCAAAGGGACAGGTGCTGATTTAAAACAAAAAAAGTGTCCCATTTGGTAAGTCATGGAGGGAAGCAAACTGTGGTCCAGGGACCCCAAAGTCCCCAGACAGAATTCTCAAAGAGGAAATGGTTACCAAAGGCCCTCCTTCTCCTTTGCAAACCAGTTCCCACATCCTTTGAGGTAACTGGTCAATAGTCTGCAACCGTAATTGGAGTTGCAAACCACTGGTCTGTACCATACCAAATCGCAATTCGAAAGGAACGCCTCTTTTACACACCCTTCCTAATTGCAATTCAGTATGAGCCACTAAACCTATTTTACAAGTCAGAAATGCATTTTCAACTTGAAAGATGCGTTTTGTACATGGTAAAAACATTTTACATGTATAAACCCTGTCATTTTGCGAATCGCAGGGTTCGCAAATTCAAAACGTTTTCGTACATCAGGCCCTAACTTATCAATCCAGCACTAGTTATATAAGAACAAACAGCACCTTTATACATGGGACACAGTGGCATAGCTAGGCCTTTTGACACCTGTGGCAGCCCCCACGTTTGCAGCCTGTGTTTTCCGAATGTAAGAACGGGGGGAGGCTGTGCCCCCCAAACTCGTGTCGCCTGGTGCGGGGCACCCCCCTATGCTCCCTAGCTATGCCACTGATGGAACAGTTCACAATTACATCCCAAGAGTGATTATGATAAACTATTCCTATAGTCTTTTAATATATGCCAAAGACCTAGTACTAGTGAGATATAAGAGGAGAGGGAAGAAGTGTTCAAGAATTCATCTTCTGAAAACATAAAGAAGAGATGAAGCACACAGCAAACTAAATCGATTTCCAGACAGACCTAGAATGACATGTTCAAGTCATATTTTTTTGTCAAGGGTCAGTGTTTGCAGAAGTTGCAAAGTAAGTTTGTGAATAATTTTGTGTAGCTTTTTTTTAATTGTAATTGATTTTTTTGATTATCAATCAATAACACGTTGTTTATTCTGTTATACTCTTTTTGGCTAAAGTGAAAATAAGCAGCCCAGCTTACGATGTAGACGTTAAAAAAAACAAAAAACTTTTGCATACTTTTCTTCTCCAGTTGGGGCAGTACTGTTACTTTATAATTAGGACCAAAGCTGATTTCCTTAATGTTGGCCCTTGCTTGTAATGGCAGAGCAAGCAATTAAATGATAGACAGGAAAATGGCCCACAACAATTAACATAACGTGTATTTGTAAAGTGCACGTTCACCCTTAGGAATCTTGGCTCTGAATAACAAATATTCATTATTATCCATCTCAAGGGTTCTCATTTTATCAACCTCAGAAGGATGAAAAGCTGAGTGGACCAGCTGGTATTTGAATCTGTGACCATGAGGTCAAACACAGGCCCCTTCAGTGACTCCATTATCCACTAAGGCACAAGGCACAACTAACTATATTTAAAATTAATTCATGCATTCCATCCTTCATTTTATGTTTTTCTCAATTTCTGTTAGGGGAGGAGAAAGACTGATTTGTCTATGGTTGGTCCCTGCAACCGAACACCAAGCAAAAAGAATACATTGGAGCACAGACCAAGCATGGGAACTAATGGTTCAAATATTTTCAAGCAGCTAATTCATCCCCTTTTTTATGTAGAAAATGTGAAAAGGGCTGCAAATTTACAAGATTTCAGGAACAGAGGCAGGTCCTTCTGCCAGGCTGGTAACATGGAGAAACAATAGTTTTCTTTAGCTTGGTCCCTGCCTCGATCCTTCAACTTCAAACTAGAGGGTGCTATTTGTTGTTTAATTGCCGGGCGATAGACAAAAGATACAACCAAAGAAGGGAAATGGACTCTAATCTATGTCTAACCTCCCACGTCATCGCCCCAGTAAAACGCCCTACACGGGCCGTCACTGCCTTTGACCCTTCTGATGCTCCACTTATTTGTGAACCAAAGGTCACAAGAGAAGTACCAGGGAGATGGTTCAGATAAACAGTGCTAGGTTTGCACGATGCCCCAAATGCAATGCACATTCGCCCCCCCTTTGTACACATGACATGGACATGTAATATGATAGCTTCCTATTGGCAAGACATATTTAGGGAAGTGAAACAGATGACCGGATTACAACTGAACCTCTCCCCATTGCTAGCACTACTGGGCTATGTAGGTGAACTTCCTAAGAGGAGTCGCAGATTTGTAGCAATGGCAATGCTCCTGGCAAAACGCGAAATGGTTATGCGTTAGGGCAGCAGACAGACACCCGCGGTTAAAAGCTGGATCAAGAGTATGACATTCTGTGACACCCCAAGTGAGCTGTACGCAGAGTTCCAGCCCCCGACATCTCGCCCAAAGGACATATGGCAACCGCTGAGGGAATATCTAAGGCGACAGGGGGAACACGACACACAATCCAGTCAGGGGGAACGATCTACAGAGCACGATGCAAGAGTGCTTTTACATGGGGTAGATATGACACGCAAGTGTGCTACGTGACGCAGTCTGTGTTTCGTATTGAAACATACTGCAGAGGGCGGGAAACGCAATGGGGGATGACAAAATGTAGCAGTCATAAATTGTACAGCATAAATGTATAGAGATGTTTACTAAATGAGCCAAATATTAGACAGTTGCGGGCGTGGGGGGTGGCATGTAATTGTATCTTCAATGTTTTTGAAAAATGACAACGTTTTTTTTAAAACAAGAGAAGTACCAGGGACACAAATGGAAACCAGTCAGATCACATGTGAGCCCCACTAAGCTCTGACTCATATATATGGTTTTGTATTTTCAGCAGTTCATAGATGACATGTATCGGCACAGTTTTCTCAGTTGCTTCCCAAAATAGCTAAATACTCTATAAAATATTATAGAAGATTAGTTAAGAGAAAAAAACACGAAATTTGGTCTTTGATTTTTCCGATTTTCAATGAACTGTGAATTTATTTGCACCTTATTAAAGCCTTCAAACAAAGAGCCTAAAATAACTCAGCCTTTCACACAGAAAGTGTTATCCAGCTCAAGGCCATGGTACCTTCACTTGGCACACAGTCCAAGTTGTCAGGTGTGCCGGGGTAAACTGTGATTGTATCTCAAATTACAAAAAAAAAATTCTGCCCCCACTACAGGTGGGAACTTTCACCTGGGCCAGAGCCGCTCGGTGTTGAAGGAAACAGTGGCAACTTCACTTTCATTGCAGGGACCAGCCAGCTGTGAAGACAAGGGAAGGGCTCCACACAAAAGCAGATGCAGTGTGTGGGTGTGCATCTCTGAAGAAGAAAGCCTTGGTGGTCCATGGGAGCTCTGCGCCCCTCCAAATCTGTCCTCAGAGATGCATTAGTAACTATTACTTCTTCTGTGGTACACATTCAGTTTGCATTCCTGAAGCTTGTTTGCTGCTGCACCTCCATCAGTAAAGTGTCAGGGGTGCAGACCTATCTTATTGGAACAGGGCCATGCCCCATGCAAATCACATCTCCTCCTTATGTTCACCCACAAAATTGATATTATAGACGGGATCTCACAACCATCTGTGGCTCCTTTTGTAACATAGAGGTGCCTTGTAAAGTATAAAATGGGCACAATATATGTTTGCTACCTGGAGACTCTGATGTCATCATTCTCACATGGATGCTATTCCCTTGCATACCTTGTTAGGTTTTCCCTATATGACCAGTGGCAATACTTCACCAATCTTCTCACCGGCGCTGATCAACATGAGGGGATGCTCATTCACGATTAACCTCTGTGCCATGGCACTGGTTCACTTGGCAAGTGTCATTTTCCCACTGCATATTGCTTTTTAAGTAAATTGTTCTCTTTTGACTTATTAGCTCCAGGACCAATGCGGTTAGTCCATTTCTATCTCGAAAGGAACAGATGAAAATTATCTGTAATCCATGATGAAGGTTATTCTTTGGTATCATCAAAGTGTGAATCACACACTAAATTTAGGACCATTCATATTATTGTATACTAATCATAGCTTTGGCCACAAGTAAGGTTCCCCTTGTCTTTCTTATCTCCCTGAAAGCAAGTAAGATATCAAAGGATAAGATGAAATGGAAAACTCACCACTTGTGTCTTACTCCTGTCTTAGATGTTCCTTACTCATACATTTCTAGTAGGTGTTCTTACTTACTCATGGAGTAACAAGTTTTTTTTTATTGCAGACGTTTTTTGCAATGACGAAGCATCTCTGATTGCCTAGAAATATATGCAGAAGTAACATCTAAAACTGGAATTAGACACAACTCACAGAAAATATTTTGTTAATTAGGCCAGAATATTGTGTTGCGATTCACATCTAGTGTCTAAGAAAAGGTTTTCCCCAAAAACAGGATTATAAGGCTCAAGAGGGGGGAAGAGAGCAAAAATTAACGTAAAGTAACCTCTTTGACGGCCTATATTTCTTTCTATTACTGGCAAATGCTCTGATTGAGTTTTAACACATATGCGCACCTACAGTGAAGTCCTCCAAGATACAATGTATACACACGCGAGAATATTTACGCGTAAATATTCTCGCGTGTGTATACATTGTATCTTGGAGGACTTCACTGTAGGTGCGCATATGTGTTAAAACTCAATCAGAGCATTTGCCAGTAATAGAAAGAAATATAGGCCGTCAAAGAGGTTACTTTACGGCGATTCACATCTAGAACAGAAGTAAAACACAACTACTATAGCATTATAGC
The DNA here is from genome assembly GCF_964204655.1 of Triturus cristatus. Taxonomy (NCBI): domain Eukaryota; kingdom Metazoa; phylum Chordata; class Amphibia; order Caudata; family Salamandridae; genus Triturus; species Triturus cristatus. The sequence goes on from NC_140588.1 coordinate 90,191,720, forward strand.
ACAGTGCAGAATAGTACAGTGGGTCAATGAACCCCAGGGAGAGGCCTGAGGTGCAGGCAGTGGCCTATAACTATGGAGAGGACCTTAACAACTAGTATACCTGGAGGCAGAAGGGAGATAAGGCTTTAGAGCATTCATTTCATTTAGAACAGAATGTTCTAAATGAAAAAGGGAGAACTAGAAAGACATGAAACAGAATGTGGAGCAGACGGCTCATAACAAACTATTGACTCTGAGCCAATTTATGGTCGTCAATGGAGCTCTGAGTAGTCTAATGGTCTAATCATAGAAAAAGGTTGGCAAATCAGATCACCTTTTTGTAACTGGTTTCATGCGGCCAATGTGTGTTGGGTGCACCTAGTATGGGCGTCAGCCAGGACAGACTAGGTTGTGTGCCCCGCATGCAGGGAATCATTGTTCCTTTACTTTGTCTCAATGTACATGCAGAAGCATGTGTGTGATGAGCTCATAAACCCTCCCTAATGTCCTTCTCACGTTTCAGTATAAGTGCTTAATTTGAGCCAGTAGTTTCCGGTGCTCGGCACCGTCACTTCGTTGTCAACACAGGCACTTATGCGGGCCTGCCACATGGTGGCGCCGTCAGTCAATTTGAGAGATAAGCACAACAGCTGTTAATTATTTCAAAACATAATATCACAAAAACGACTAACACCTACCAGCCAGGCCGTTTTACAGCTTTGGGGGCCTGGAACTGCCACACTTTTAAACGTGTGATGATTTGTAGTGTGTTGGTGCTATCATTGGCTGCTCTGGCAAGGTCAACGGGTGGTGCAAGGTGCAGTGGCCTCCTGACAAGGACCCTGGCACTACTTTTTTGTAACAATTAAGCACTGGTGAAGATCTATAAACCCAGATTAGGAGAATGATAAACAGTAGGATGTAGAAAGCATGTTGCTACATTACTTCACAGCTGTCTCTCACATGATTGACTTTTTGCACAGTGGAAAACGTTGCAAGTTTTGCAAAACTGCGGATAATTCCAGGTTGCCTCCAAGAATCAAAGAGGAACATTATGTATGTAACGTAGATTCTAAAGACCGCTGTTAACATTTGTTAAATGAATGCGGGGGACTTATGCAATGAAAAGAAATTCAGTGATTTAATACAGCTGTTGAAAACACATTGCTCTTTACTTGGATGAACAATCTTCACATGGTATAAAAGCAACACGATATGCCAAGGTTTCTGGAAATGTATTGTGAACTAAAACTGAGATATTGCTGCTTCAGTAATAGGCTCTCAGTGGGCTTTGGTGCATGAACTATGGCGGTAACGCTTCGAATTCCTCCAGTGATGAAAGGAGCCAGGATGTCAAAGGAAAACACTTATCACAAAAATGATACCACGGTCTCAAGACAAACTTAGGGAGCTGGATTATCACACTGTTTGGAGAAGCTGGAACCAATATGAGTAAACCTACTTTTTAAGTAACTTTTTTATTTCAATGCTTACTGGGGAAAATAGTTTACAAATACAAATGGCAAATACATCATATATCTAACAGAAACTTCCAAAAAGCCGGTGTATCCTAACCACTAAACGGTGAGCGTGTATCTAACACAGATGTACAAAATGTGAGCCGTATACAATAAAGTAATGGAAATTAAAGCTGCATGTGGCAGTTCCATAACAGTTGGAACTGAAATACTGGTAAAATCAAATTTGAATTTCCAAATCCGCACAATTTGAGAAATTTTGCAAATCGCTAGGAGAGGAATTTATCACAGAATAAATATGAAGGGCCCAATTCATTGAAGATTTGTAGGAAATGAAATTCAGGAATGTATGCATTGAAGATTTCAGCCTCTGATTTCTATAGATATATTCCACATGGAAATATATTTTTCTACAGAGAAGCCCCTTCCACTGCATCTTTGTCGAATATGGTGGATTGCTTCTCTTTACGACCCTATAAGTCAACTCGGGGTCACCTAGTGTGGATGTGTGCCATCATGAATGAAGTTGATGTCTTACAATTAATGGTTGTGCCTACAGAAGTTTATGTGTCTTTTTCAAGGGTAGTTTTCAATATTTTTCAATGATGACAAACGAGCTGCAAAAATATTTGTGAATATCCACAAACATACGTTTTTGGCCACAAGGTTAGTCTAAAATGCAAGAGAACTTAATTACGTGAGTTTGCAACACCACAGGTACTCCAGCTGACTATAACTCGCTAAACTCAATGTTTTCAAAGCTTTCAATCATAATTACAAATATTTTTCAGCCGCGTGTCAAACCTATATTTTAAAGGAATTAAATAATACTCGTAAATTATGTATTTTTTCCCCTAATTTTGGGAAATTAAAATAACTTACTTAGATTGGATGTCAGCCAGTTAGAATATTAGAAAGTTGTACAACATACAATATACAGTTTTATGCACATTTTCCAATTTTTAATACCAAATAGCATGTTAAGGGTTTGTGAACACATTTACAAACAACTCTCCTTCATTAATTAGCATCTGGTCAGCAGAACAACCTACACTGGTAGTATTGAACCAATAATAGGCAAAACTCCATTCAATTGGTAATTGGAGGGAAAACTGGGTTCTGACAATGGAGGCGCACTGTTGCTATGTTCTTTTGAGGGTCTTCAGCTTTTCTCTACATTGGAGCAATGTTGCAGCTGTCTTGATAGATACATGCTGTCGTTCAAACTCTTTGGTGCATCAATGAGGAAAGCATGTTGCCTTTTTGTCTTTTGCACTTCTTCTCTAATCTGATGGAGTCCTAGCTGTACATGTATGAAGAGACATTTGAAGTTGTAAGTTTGTCTGGCAGACAGGCAGCAAGCCAATGGTGATGGCGTTGTCTATAATGCAGCTATTTACAAGATGGCGCAGGATGGCCAGTGGAGCAGTGGAGGCATGGTGACTAGCCAATTATCTTGAAAGTAACACAAACCAGTGTTTGGTGGAAACTGTGAGGCTAGTCCTAAAAATATTCCCACGCTCAAACTAATCTGTGTGTCTAGTACTACATATTGCCTTCTGGTAAACAATCCCAGAAATCCTTTCTGTGCATGCCTGGGTGAGGGTGATGTGGTCATATTCTTTCAGGCCCTTGATGTGGCATGCTCTGCTTTTAGCACACCCTTAAGGCAACCAGCATTGAATGTGGAAGTGCGTGGACCAGGTTGTTGCCACCATCCAGAATTGTGTTACTTTCTTCGATAGAGACAACTGATTGGTAATGTATTTCTTAAGGGTGATATTTTTACCAACGGTGAATGCTAGTGACTTGGCATTGGGTGAAAGATGGGCTCCAAATCTTTCCAGGTTCAAGTATTTGGAACAGGTTTGGACTAACTGTTGCTTGTTGCTATGGGTGAATAGCTTTCATTCTGTGTTGGTGGGGTTGATATAATAGTGCTTATAGAACTTCTTATTTTTAAAGGACATCCAGATCTGAATGAGTTGCAAACAATGTTTGATGCAATGGATGTCTAGAGCAAAGGTGACTTTCAAGTAGAGTTGTGTGTCATCTACGTATTTGTGAATTTTGATGATTTTGTCAGTTAGCAGAGTTCAAAGAGACATCATATGTAGGTTGATGTTGGCTGCAAAGAGATGGAAATGCAGGGACTCTGAAGGTGAGTGGAATCCTCTGGGACCCTCGAGAATGAAGTGCTGCCATCTGGATATGTAGGAGAGACATTGAAAGACATTGCAAGTAAATCCTATTCATAATTAGAGAGTGCTTGAGGGTGGAATCATCACTAGGGTTTGAAGGTTTGTTGAAAGTTCCAATAAAATCAGAAGGCAGGGGTCACGTTTGTCTGTGGACAGGAGGGTCCATATGTTTTTTTCTCCTCATACAGACACACATACTGCAGTGGTGGAATACCTAGACTACATATAACTTAGAGCTAGAAATTGAGTTGTTGTTGGGGGGTGAGGGGGGGCCCTATTCAAGCATCAGCCAAAATCCTTGTCAGAGTGAATCAGAAAAAGTCACTAAATTAACCCATGCGTAACCCTCTGGTGGCTTGTCACAAAAGCAGTCAGACTTAGCTTAGAGGCAATGTGTAAAGCAATTGTGCAGCACCCAAACAGTAATAAAGTTAGACCACAACAGAAGAATAATCCCACACCAATTTAGAAAAATATAGTTAAATGTATTAAATTATTATTTAACACCAAAACAATAACAATTCAATCAGTAGAACCACAGATATTCAATTTCAGAGATTTACGGTAAGTACAGTGCCTAAAAGCAACAAGCATCAATAGGTTTTGCCTATGTAACATCTTTTAACTTCGTTAACATTTTATATTAAATTTTCTTTTGCTTTCCATGCTGCTATCTAACCTGATTATTAAATTTTGCTGATGGTAATTTTGATTTTTGTAAAAGATCTTGGAAACTGTTATTAGTTGTTCAGGATGTGACATGTTGAAGTATTAAGCAAGATAACCAAGCTTCTCCATGTAGCACCTGATTTGTATATGGCATTGAACTCCTTTCACAAGAAACATACAAAAGAAATTGCCAACAATTTTCATATACAAAAACTCGGGTCCACGCTACCATTGAAGTCTAGCATGCTAAGAATGGAAAATAAACAAAGGAGCACAACCCTGTCACACTTGAAATCCTTGGAAGGGGATAATTAGCTCTGTGTCGGGCTCTTTGGAGTCTGGCAAACACAGGAACATAAGGAGATGCAGGACATGCGTTCTTCTGTATAAACAAATCAGACTGCAAACCTGTCGCAATCAATAAGTATGTTCCCAAGAAGAAAAAAATTACAGTGAAGAGTGCTTCTATAGAAACATGGTCACCGAGCAATGCACAAGATGGCCGTCACTGCTTTGGAACGCATAATAGAAATGCTTTTTAATTTTGCATTCCAAAGGAGTGTCAACCACCTTATATGCTGATCTCAATGTCTATTACTATAGAGCAGATAACGAAAAGAGAGAGGGTGTGGCGTAAGGGCTATAACGGCCGATCTTGAAGCTGCCTTTTTCACCCAGATTACCAGGAGAAATTTATATCTGCCTGCAGTCATCATTTATATGTAGTATAAAGCGCCAAGAAGCAGACAGAAACGCAGTGCTATATACTGAGAACTTATAAATTGACTTACTCCATATAAATCAAAATTTGGTCCGGACCATGTGAGATATGTCAAACAGTGAAACCCAACAAGATGACACGAATATGATATTTTAAAAAAGTTGAAATTGAAGATGTTAATTTATTCTTAGTACTGCGAGCAAGCACAATGGGCACAATGTCCCCAAAAAGCAGAAGTTAGTAGGTATACACTAACTGCACATTGTGCACAGCAGAAGCAGGGGGATCAGTATCAGGACACACAACACACCAGAAGCCAGGGGCACAGGGCAGAACACACAATTTACACTTAAAGCCAGCATAGTGCCTGCTTCAGGATCTAAGAGTACACTGCCCCAATGGGCAGTACACGTTGTGCATTAAGAAGTGGCATTCATTGTTCTTGTGCACACTGTACACTAGGGGCTATGTAAATGTCATGTAAATGTCAAGGTACTTATAGAGCGCACTGTCACCAGACGGCCACCTTGCGGTGTCGCCTTTGCAGTTTCCTGGCGCTGATACTCATACCGCTGTGGAACCCCTCCTGGCTTTCCCTGTGAAGTGTCCACTCCTGGGCACCCCCAGGGTGAAGCCAGGCATCCTTAGCGCTGTTGGGGCTGGTGTGGAGGCTAAGCAAGCTATTGCCCAGAGTTGCAGCGTGGGGCCCGTGATTAGAATAGGCACCGAGGCGAGAATAGACAGGTCCGAGGAAATTGAGCCCGAGCCCCGCCGAGGCGGGAATCGAACCCTGGTCCCTGGCCAGAACTCTGCTTCAGGGTCTGCCGCTCTAACCATTGAGCCACACTCCTGGAGCATGCACACACACTTTACATGTGGAGACGGAACAGCAGAGGTAATCCATGAGCATACAGTGCACAGGTGCAATAGAGCAAGGAGGATTTAAAAATAATGGAGATGGGGTTGCAAAACCACGAGGAAGAGAGAGGCAGCCTGCAGATGCACTCGTATGGGGTGCGCGTTTGTGGCATTGCCAGCTTCAATGTCCTAATGTCTATTTCGGCAAGGGTGATAGAACTGAATTCAAGACAGTACTTTTTACTAACAGCAGTAGTCTAGAAGACTGCCCCAACAGCTTGGCCAGATGAAGCATCCACAGGTGGACTACATACTTCAATCCTAGCATCTAACTCTTTTCAGGATTGTTCAGCCAATCAACATGAACCAAGACTACAACTCACAGAAAGCAGTAGGTAGTTAAACAGCAGCCCTTGGTTAGAGTATGTGGACAGCAGAGATTGGGAAAATCAGTCTTTAATACTTATCAATGAACTTTCACTTCATTTAATCAAACAATGCCCACACCATGGCCCTTTGCACCTGACAAACACGAGCAAACATTTAGACACAGCAGCTCCAGAGGGGCAGAAGATCATGGTACCAGAGGCTAAGGCTACTAAGGGAACTTTAAGTCATCCTAGTTCTTTAATCTACTATGCATTCTGGGATATGTAGCTCTGGTTCACTTCCGATAAACATACACACTCTAAAAACAATGTGTATAAGAAAAGCACAAGACTGGTTCATTGCCTCACTGGTGACCTGGAGTCGTCTGGAAGCCTTTCCAGAGGCACATCTCAGTGCTTGTGTGTTCACCTCTTTACAATGTGGTTGTAGCTGGAGAAGAAAGCATTAAGGGCTCTCTACCAGCTGCAACCCTAAGTACTTCACAACTCTCAATCATAAAGCAGGGATAAGCTTTTTCCAGGCACTGAGAGGTGGGTATCGCTCTACACAGGTTGAAATAGAAACAGATGCACACAGCCCCACAGAGTGGCTCCCTCTTCCATTGCTGCGAAGGTGGATTATGCCATATGACACTCAACAAGTCAGTCCACGCTTTTTAACTACCAGGACATAGCATTCTTGGACTTGTTGTTTTGCATTTTTGTGATAAAAATTTCAGCATATAATGCCAGGGATGGCTGAACGCATTACATAGATGGCATGGATTCCTCCTTTAGTTAACATTGATCTTACAATAGCACCATACTGTGTACCACACTGAAACCCACTGCCTATAGAACCGTGATTAACACACACCAAAACAGTAAGCATGTTGGTGGGGGCAGGTTTTGTCACTATTATAAACATATTCGCTCAAACCAGTGCCAATACAACCAATGTACATTAAACAAATAACATGGCTATACTATACACCACTTCCAAAAAGTGCAAAGAAGACAAGTTCCTAAGAAATATTGTTTGTTTTTGGCAGCTTATATAGAACAAACTCAACTTTGAAGTGCTTTAAATGAGCTCCAGTTACATTACACAAGGAAACGTCAATCTTTTTTAAGCACTGGGGGATTCAGTGATTTGCCCAAAGTCACAGGATGTTGACCCGATGCTGAGACTCACACCTGGTTCCTCAGCGCTAAAGTCGTCAGCTCCGGCCATTACACCACATCCTCTCCCATGTAGTATTCGTGCAATTCTCTGATTGGACCAAATCAGACAGAAATTTCATTTTGAACAAAAATATTTGAATGGGGTATTGATTGGACAAGATACATTGTGGAGTTATCAATTACCTGGCAAAGTATTAAAAGCATATATCCTTTCTTCTTGCACACAAATTTCCACTGGGTAATGCATCACAGACTATTTGGCCTGTGGCGCAAAACTATGCCTGCTGTATATACAGCACTTGTCCTGGGCATATCATGTTTTTCTGATGCCCATTTGTTGATATTTTACTGGCATTTGTAGTGAACCCCATGCATCAGACGAGAAGCTGGGGGTGGGGAGGGGTATGGGTCTGGTGGTTACCCACATTCATCTGGATGGTGCCTTTTTGTATGTTAACATCTCCCAGCAAGGAACGAGATGACAGTGGAGCCTGCCTCTGAGGGTGGACAAAGATGCAGATCTCCATTAAGTCCCATTGTGGCAGCCGCAAAAAGCCCCAGCATGATCAGTTGTCACAGTTTTGATTTGGAAGAGAACAAAATAAGGGAAAAACAAGAACGGGTATAGAATGTGGCATAATGTCCAGAACTGTTTATTGTAGACCTGGGGGGACTAGGTTTAAGTCTCAAAATCGCCATAACATTCTGTGTTCTGGGCAAATCACTAAAGTGCTGCAATGCCTTCCGGGCGAGTTTACGCTATACAAGCAGCGATGGGAGGGAGCTGGTGGGAGGGAGCTGGTGGGGGGGAGCTGGTGGGGGGGATGCAAGGGAAGATTAAGCGATTTACGGAAGATGCAATAAAATATATTTAAAAATAAGTACCTGTGCAGGCACATGGGGGGTGTGTGACAACAAGCTGGGAGGAGAGAGACAGCCTGCAAATGCTCACATATGGAGTGCTGGTTGTAAATGAAATTTAAAGAGTACCTGCATAGTGAATAGCTAGTGAAGGGACACTGGCCAGTAGCCAGTGCCCAGTGACTGGCAGCTGTACTTGGTTCAGGCTCCACATGATGGCATGGATGGCAAAGTAGAGCAAGAATTAAAAGCAGACGACGTGCTGGCCAATCAGAATCACGTAAATTAGAGTGGCAGTTGAACAAACAAATGGTAAGTGCACGGAAGTAAGGAGCGGGCTCTAAGCCCCTTTTAAGATGTTCTTTTCTGAATACAAGAGACTTCACAAGTACAGCACAAATACTGTGCAGGTGAAACCTAAAATGCACCACTCAAGTTTATCTGGTCGTGCGAGAACAGGTGAAAGTTATAAGTTATGGCTGACTGCGATGGGTTGCAGGCCGGATACAGATACAAGGTTAGTTCTGCTGAAAAAGTGATCTTCCTAAGTCCCATGCAAAGAGTTCCATTCATGGTGGAGGAAGCAGCTAGGAGCATGGAGAGTAGCGTGAAGAGCATGGATGGCTAGCACTGTAGCACAAAAATACTTTTGGGTGTTGTGGATGGTTGTTGCTGGAAATTTATATTGGTGGTCAACTCTGGCTGTCGATGCTTTAGTGGGAAGTGTAGAGCTCAGATTGCTGGTCACTGCTGGTGGTCACTGTCATATAAAAAGTGGGGTTCATAGGAGCTTCACATTCGCGGTTGGGTTGATCTTGGTGGAAACAGACCCATTTGCCACCCCAAAACGTTCTCTTTTTCTCCAAGGAGGAGCTCAACTGATACCACACCAAGGGTCCAGTACTTGGAAGACACCTCTTGGGTATTAGGACCTCACCCCAGCAGAGGCCGACACGTCTCAGGCAGGTCCAGTGCAGCATGTTCTGCTGGGCAACTGTTTGGAGGCCTCTGGAGCTTGCTATGGCCCTCTAGTTCAGTATAATATACATTCTTGAGAGGAACAAAACAAAGGACAAAACAAAGGAATTCCTAAGATTGTTTAGAAATACTGTTGGGGCAAGAGATTGTGTGCCCTGTTCAAAAGGGGAGATACCTTTTCTTAGGACAAGAACCCTCACTTGCCCAAGGGTGACAAGCTTCATCATGGGGTTCCCTCCTTCTCCCTCTTGCTCAGAACAGGAGGTCAGTCAGCTGACCCTTGGAGTCACTTCAGCCTGGGATGAAGGGTGCAAGTCTCCCTTCTCAGACAATAGGGCAGGCATCAGGCAGGGCAAGTTACAGGTCCAGGCAGGTCAGCTGGGCATTCCTTCTTCTGTTGTATCCACAGGTCCAGGAGTGTACTGGGGAATGGGTCAAAGGGTCCCCTTTTTATACCTGATGCCCACTTTAAAGTGGAAGAAACGTCTGGAGTCTTTCCCCTACAGAGGTGTCTGGAATTTCCTGCATTTCCGCCCTGGTCCCAGTCTGTCTGCAGGCACAATAGACTATTGTGAAGTCCTGTGTGAGGGTGATGGGCCAGTGCCTTTCAAGTGCATGTGTGATGAATGACAGCTCTACCCCCCATCCTGCCAACATTCCCTTTGGTTTCGCTTTGTTCGCCATAAGTTGGCAGGGTATGCTCAGACGTGAGTCCCTTGCTCACGTTGCCACTGGATTCAAGCAAGCCTGGCTGAAGACGGCTGAAATGCCAGAAACCGGTCCTAGGAAGCTTGTTTCCGGTCCAGGGAAGACATGGCTTGGCAGTTCAGGCTGGATTGTTCCCATGAGGCACAGGGTCAGACTGATTTGCATATGGCCATATCTGAACTGGGGTGGCAGAGTGGGCTAAAGAACGGTGATGGATTAAACCCAGATCAGTTGACTGGGGGTGAGTGTTTGCAATGTTCAACACTCCATCCATCATTCCCTTTGGTTTTGCTTTGTTCGCCATAAGTTGGCAGGGTATGCTCAGACGTGAGTCCCTTGCTCACTTTGCCACTGGATTCAAGCAAGCCTGGCTGAAGACGGCTGAAATGCCAGAAACCGGTCCTAGGAAGCTTGTTTCCGGTCCAGGGAAGACATGGCTTGGCAGTTTGGGCTGCACAGTTCCAATGAGGCACAGGGTCAGAGTGATTTGCATATGGCCATGTCTGAACTGGGGTGGCAGAGTGGGCTAAAGAACAGTGATGGATTAAACCCAGATCAGTTGACTGGGGGTGAATGTTTGCAATGTTCAACACTCCGTCCATCATTCCCTTTGGTTTTGCTTTGTTCGCCATAAGTTGGCAGGGTATGCTCAGAGTTCGGGCTGGACTGTTCCCATGAGGCACAGGGTCAGACTGATTTGCATATGGCCATGTCTGAACTGGGGTGGCAGAGTGGGCTAAAGAACGGTGATGGATTAAACCCAGATCAGTTGACTGGTGGTGAGTGTTTGCAATGTTCAACACTCCGTCCATCATTCCCTTTGGTTTTGCTTTGTTCGCCATAAGTTGGCAGGGTATGCTCAGACGTGAGTCCCTTGCTCACTTTGCCACTGGATTCAAGCAAGCCTGGCTGAAGACGGCTGAAATGCCAGAAACCGGTCCTAGGAAGCTTGTTTCCGGTCCAGGGAAGACATGGCTTGGCAGTTCGGGCTGGACTGTTCCCATGAGGCACAGGGTCAGACTGATTTGCATATGGCCATGTCTGAACTGGGGTGGCAGAGTGGGCTAAAGAACGGTGATGGATTAAACCCAGATCAGTTGACTGGGGGTGAGTGTTTGCAATGTTCAACACTCCGTCCATCACTCCCTTTGGTTTTGCTTTGTTCGCCATAAGTTGGCAGGGTATGCTCAGACGTGAGTCCCTTGCTCACTTTGCCACTGGATTCAAGCAAGCCTGGCTGAAGACGGCTGAAATGCCAGAAACCGGTCCTAGGAAGCTTGTTTTCGGTCCAGGGAAGACATGGCTTGGCAGTTCGGGCTGGACTGTTCCCATGAGGCACAGGGTCAGACTGATTTGCATATGGCCATGTCTGAACTGGGGTGGCAGAGTGGGCTAAAGAACGGTGATGGATTAAACCCAGATCAGTTGACTGGGGGTGAGTGTTTGCAATGTTCAACACTCCGTCCATCATTCCCTTTGGTTTTGCTTTGTTCGCCATAAGTTGGCAGGGTATGCTCAGACGTGAGTCCCTTGCTCACTTTGCCACTGGATTCAAGCAAGCCTGGCTGAAGACGGCTGAAATGGCAGAAACCGGTCCTAGGAAGCTTGTTTCCGGTCCAGGGAAGACATGGCTTGGCAGTTCGGGCTGGACTGTTCCCATGAGGCACAGGGTCAGACTGATTTGCATATGGCCATGTCTGAACTGGGGTGGCAGAGTGGGCTAAAGAACGGTGATGGATTAAACCCAGATCAGTTGACTGGGGGTGAGTGTTTGCAATGTTCAACACTCCATCCATCATTCCCTTTGGTTTTGCTTTGTTCGCCATAAGTTGGCAGGGTATGCTCAGACGTGAGTCCCTTGCTCACTTTGCCACTGGATTCAAGCAAGCCTGGCTGAAGACGGCTGAAATGCCAGAAACCGGTCCTAGGAAGCTTGTTTCCGGTCCAGGGAAGACATGGCTTGGCAGTTCGGGCTGGACTGTTCCCATGTGGCACAGGGTCAGACTGATTTGCATATGGCCATGTCTGAACTGAATGGCAGAGTGGGCTAAAGAACGGTGATGGATTAAACCCAGATTAGTTGACTGGGGGTGAGTGTTTGCAATGTTCAACACTCCGTCCATCATTCCCTTTGGGTTTGCTTTGTTCGCCATAAGTTGGCAGGGTATGCTCAGACGTGAGTCCCTTGCTCACTTTGCCACTGGATTCAAGCAAGCCTGCCTGAAAACGGCTGAAATGCCAGAAACCGGTCCTAGGAAGCTTGTTTCCGGTCCAGGGAAGACATGGCTTGGCAGTTCGGGCTGGACTGTTCCCATGAGGCACAGGGTCAGACTGATTTGCATATGGCCATGTCTGAACTGGGGTGGCATAGTGGGCTAAAGAACGGTGATGGATTAAACCCAGATCAGTTGACTGGGGGTGTGTGTTTGCAATGTTCAACACTCCGTCCATCATTCCCTTTGGTTCAGCACTTCATGAAGCCATCACCAATGCATGTTCTTCAGGTCTGGTTACTATCCAGTCAAAGTAAAAAACGCATTAGGCAAACAAGCTGGGAAATATGAAGCTGACCTTAATTGAGTGCATGTTTAATCTAATGACGCTACAGGAGGGCAAGCAAGTATATATTATTATACAGATATTGTAACTTAAAAACTACATGTTAACCACAGAATGCACATTTATATCAATACATGTACAATCACAAAAGAAATAGATGTAGTCATATAAGTAAATTCAACCTTTTGTATGGTCTCACCAGAATGTTTCTTTGATGGGACTGGATTATTTTGCATATATTGACACTGAGCCTTAGCAATGCACTTTCTTTTTTCTGATTTGGAAGCCCTAAGTGCACGGGGGTGCCATGAATCCCATCATGCGGTCACTGTACATTTGAATTCAAGCTGCACCTTACTGATGAGGCCCAAAAGTGCAAAACCCATCCGGGGTTATTCTGTTCCCATCAAGAGAGAAACTGGCGTTGCAGTTCAGACTTGATTGATCCTATTGAAGAACACCAATACTGATATTCATAAAGTTTAACTTTCCCTCTTTTTACATATTGGGTAAAAAGACAGAGCCGGAATGTGGCACAAGTAAATACAAGTGGCTGAGATATATTCAAGCGTTTGCCCAATCACTTGTTTTGCTTTTCTTCATTTCTTTCTGCAATTGCAGCCCTGAACAGAAGAGAGTAATGTTGAAGCACCCTCATGACAAAAGAATCTATGTTAGGTATGTTTCAAATGTAACTTTTGACATTAGGTAAGTCCCCGATAAGGTGTGAAAACCCCTTCAGCAGGGAAAACAATAGGATTCATTATATGGCAGAAAAGCAGGGAGCCGTTAATTACCCGCCACTCACTGTCAGTTATATTGGACTATGGGAGAGAGAAGTAGACAGGAACAGATAGTGTTAAAAAGGGGAAACATCGTTTACATCGCATTCAGTACAACGCGATGCTGTTACATCGCGGTCGTTACAACGAACGCGATGTAACCACGCGATGCCATTACAACACAAGTCTTTACATCAACTTGCGCTAGATGGCGTGCTGACATTACAAATAGTGTAGTTTACTATCCCAACACCTTCCCTACTGTTAAGTGGACTGGAGTTGGAATAGTAAATTACGCTTTTCTAATGTTATTACGCCATCTAGCGCAATTCGATGTAAAGACTTGCGTTGTAATGGCATAGCGTAGTAACATCGCAGTCGTTGTAACGAATGCGATGTAACTGCACGCGTTGTAATGACTCGCGTTGTAACGTCATACATCCGTTAAAAAGGCCTGACCTGGACATGGAGTTTTGGCATGTAGATGATAAACAGAGTTTATTTGAACGTGACCTGTTCACAGGCAAATTGTCTTTGCTAATAAGTGGCGAGAATTATGCCCGGGTCAAATTAAAATCACACCAGTGTAATTGGCATAATTTCAGGAATTTCACGTTACGTCTTTTACATAAAATTACACCATTGCACCTCATTGTGTAATTTATGCCACTGTTCGCTCCAACATTAAAGCATGGGATTGTGGGAGATACGAACAACCACAATGTGAGCCGCTGTTTTTTGTGGCAATTGTGCTGGTTTTCACCTAACATTTTGTGTGTGAAATGCATCTGTGCACAAAAAATTGACACACAAAGGCATTTAGATCTAAATATAACTGAAAATAATGGCTTTGATTTCACATCATTTCCCCAAAATTTAGTGTCATCACATGTAAGAAAATTAGGTGACTTTAACACACACCTCGAGGGAACTCTGACTGTTAATTACCCTGAGCTCTTTCTCATAGGGAGTTACCTCACTGATACTAGACGGCAACTTGGTGGGCATCCAGGCAGCAGTAACAAGAATCTTTATTTTGTGATTACTTAAAATTATTACAAAAAAATGCTTAAAACCATAGAACTATAATCCCCCAAAAAGAACCTTTTCAAAGCAATCTTTAAAAGTACGTTTGAAATGTAAGTGCGTGTTCATAATGTCAGGAGAGGCATCTTTGGCGGCAGTAAGAGGAGAAGCATTTCATTAAAGTGCTGAGTGCAGTGCCTAAAACCATAGAGCTATCGTATCGAAAGAGGACCTTCTCAAAACAGCATTGAGGCATGAATATATGTTCGTAATGTCACAATCTCCTAAAAATTATTACCAAGTACCCAAGTCAGAAGCACCCTAGGCGGAAATGAGAGAGAAACACATGGCATTAAAGTGCTGAGTACAGTGCTTAGAGGTATACACTGTAGGATGTTTGAGATACTCAGGCAGTTCAAGTAAAGGGCAGGGTCGTGCTCTGGATGATAACACGGCCTGGCGTTAGACAGAAGCAGTAAGTTAAAGTGTGGTATTTCCAGACTTTACATATTGGCAACAGAATTCCACCATTTTGAAAGACACCCAGGGAAAGGATTTCTGTGCTTGTTTACCTGAAAGCAACATGTAGTACTGAACACATAGGTTTAGTCTGAGCATGGAAATCTTCTTTGGATTAGTATCATAGTTTTCACTAAAACCTAACTTGTGCTACCTTCAGGAAATTTGGCTAGCTAACATGTCCTTAGACCACAAGTGCATTAACCTCTTCAGTGCGCCGCCCTTTCCCCGCCCTGTGCCGGGCCTTTCATTAGCGGGCGGGGTTCATGACGAGATAGTCTCGTCATGGGCACAGCGCAACCGCGCTCCATGACGAGACTATCTCGTCATGGGCACTGAAGGGGTTAAAGAAAAGCAGAAAAGGAATAACCCATTGCTTTGTCAGTCTGACACCCCCTTCATCTGAGACGCAAAGAAATTTGCTAGTAACTTGTTTCTTGTTTTTGTATTGCTACAATAGTGGCTTCAAGGGCTAATTCTGTTAATTCACGTGGAATAACAAGGACATTTACGAGTTGGTTGTGTATCAATCATTAAATGGGTCTTTTTTTCAAACTGGTTTGGAAATTTCACTGATTCGGGGATGCTGAGGCCAGCAGCTTTGAGGCACACGTGCACTCAGAGGGTACAACATTGGCCAGGATGCAACGGGGCACACTACACCCCCACTGACAGCGCATTTAGCAGCTCCATCCCTCCGACAGAGCAGGACACCGAGACGGCACCTTTGGGGCACACACGCCCTCTGAGTGGGCTGCATTGCCCAGGAAGCAACGGGGCATGTTGTGCCCCCACCAACGACGCATTTAGGATCATCATCCCTCCCGTAGCACGGCTAGGCTCGGGCATTGCTCATACCCATCCACACCCTTTGGAGCACAGAGGAGGCTGGGCCACCCCTCTTTCATCTGACAGCCGTCATTTGTGCACCGTCTGTGAAATGGGTAAACGTAAACTTATTTCATCAGAATCAGGGGCCCCAGTGACAGCACTTACGTCCAAGGTCGAGGTTACAAACGGTGCCTCTAAGTCCTTGAATCTTTCATTTTTGACAATTGCAGTGGGGCAATTAATGAGGAAATATGTACATTTGAGGAGGAGCTGGGTATTTGTATCACCGCCTTGGATCCAGTCATAATTCCACCAAACCGCACTGCTCTTTTGAGAGCAACTCAAAAAAACTTCACGCATGCAGCGGGCATGGGCAGCCCGGAATGAGAGCTGCACTGACCCTGCAGAAGAACCTGGAAGCTACCCGAGAGCGCAGATCAAGGTGTTGGTCCTGGTGCTGGAGGATCGAGGCTGTGCCCTGCCCGCAGACATGTCCTGCGCTGCACTGGCCCTGGCTGACGCCGGCATCGAGATGTACATGGACATGGATGGCACAGTTGTGCTTCGGTGACCACCTGCCCCCCCTCCTCATCCTTTTCTGACTGTCTGGCTCCTTTCCCCTTCTTGTTCCTCCACCGTTGGGTTGGTTCCCTGATTTTCTTCGGACTTGGCCCTCCTAACTTTTGGACTGGATCTCGTGTGCCCCCCGCCATTTTGGGACCGTCTCCTGTTGTCGCTCTTGTTCTTGGTCTGCCATCTTGTGAACTGGTCTGTCCCTCCGTCCCCGCTGATCTCCAGCTGGGCAACCTATCGATCATCCTCCTTCTCCAGGGATCTGTTCCCTGTTTGTGACTATTGTTTATACTTATGGTCCGATCTCCATTTTCTCTCTCTCTCTCTTTCCTGTCCCTATCTGCTTTTCTTACTTGTTTCTCGCTGATACTCTTGTAAATGCCCTGCCCTGTAAGTTTGTAACATATAATTGTCCAACCCTAATCGCTTTTTAAATGTAATCTTGAGTGTTTTGCAACTTGTATATATGTAATTCTAACCACTAGAATCTGTAGTAGACGTATTTACTTATTAATCTTCATCTTGTATATATGCAACTCTAACCTCTAGTATCTGTAGTAGGCGTATGTACTGACTACTGTTCTTTTGCGATTTTAGAGTTGTTCTGTCTGTATCTTTTATGTAACTCCTGTACTCTCTTCCTTGAGTAACTCTACAACTTGTACATTTGCAATTTTTCCCTCCTTTGGCTCCACTTGTACATTTGCCATTTTTTTTTATGTAACTCATATAATCCAAAGCCCTTATGTAACGCAACTGGTTCTTTTGTAAAGCGCTCTGAAACCTTCGGGTAATGTTTACGCTATATAAAATTGCATTAAATAAAATAAAATAAATAAATAAACTAACAAGGGGAATGGTGATGAGGCTCAATCAGGAGGGACTGCGCAAGAAACTATATAGTAGAAGTTCATTAATTACCGAACTCACCATCCAAAAATGGTCCACCCACATGTAAGCACATGAGAAAGCCTGATGTAGCTTCTGCTTTACCAAGAACCAAGACAAAGGGACATATAGAAACACAATAAAGTGCAAAATGCTTTGGGTCTAAAGCCTTAAAGGATTACACCATGGCAATAATGTTGATGAGATTGTTCTTAAGGTTCAATTATAGGTGGAGTCCACATTTGGTAAATATATGGCAAAGTTGGTGGTCATTGAATGTCGTCTGAAAAATGTAATTTTACATTGCAAGGGCAATACCCCCCCTTATGGGTCCTGTGAGCACCATGGAAACGGGGTAGGGCTAGAAACTGAGGAACAGAGGGAACCTGTTCAGGCACATTCTAGTTTTCCCATAGATGGATTATTACCAACACCTACTCAACAGGCCAGAGAGGGTGGGGTCGATAGGTCCGTCAGCAAGGTCCACAAGAGTCCAGACTGGTGCTCGGGCCAATATGACACTCAAGCCAACAAAGAGGGGCAGGGGTTTAGTCACCCTTAAATCTGGTATAGTTGCCAAACGTGGTGTGATCCTTGGCCTCCCCCCAGCCTCGGCCCTCTATGTGGTGGTATTGATGGGTATCTCTTTGTTGGGGCATGAGGGCAGTGAAGGCTATCCCATTCTGTGAAACAAGGTTAGTCAGTCACTGGTAAATGCAATTAGGTGGTGAAGGGAGAAAACTAGTAGACAATATTATAATTGCTCGAAGGGTGAATTGGGTAGGAACATCTCTGAAAACCTCTCAGGTGGATTGTATTGTTATCAACTTTAACTGTCCCAGGGCTGCTCAAATGGCTTTGAATTTAATAGGAAGGTCTACCTATAGAACAAACATCCATCCCCACACTCTTGGATATTTTTATCGACCATTGGCTGCCCAGTGTTTTCCTCGGATCAGTGATCCTAACCCGGGCACTGGTCCTGGATAACTCAAGGCAGCTGAGGGTGAAGACTTTGCAATACCCACTTACAATCAATTTGGGGTTCTGAGGGTAGGTTTGTTAGACAGACCAGACAGTTTCAATCATGTAAGGCCACAAGAACGTGAGGGAACAGGGAATGAGGTGAGTGTTAGTGGGGAACTAGATCAGGTAAAATACATGGGGGCAGTGCGAACAACTGTACCCACTATCATAGCAGATGGTGGCACCTCTGTTCTCCCTAATACTACTGATGGTCAACTGAACATAAATGATATTAGCATTGACCATTTTACATTGGCCTCCTAGAATGTGGCAGGTATAAATAATAAAAGATATGACACCGAGGGGTAACTACATCTAAGATCATTTGCCATAATAAGTATGTAGGTGACATGGGATGCAGAAGGGATTTTCTTTCTGGAGGGTTATGAATCTTATTAGAACATTGGAATGTGGAGCACTCCATTGAATACAATGGAGTGCTCTGTGCTTCTATGGGCTAGTTAAAGCCCGCAGAGCAACATTCCACGTTGTGTTTGTTCACAGCTGTTGCTTTGAACAAAGGCCTCTCTGAGCCCGAGGGGATTTAAACGCCCTCAGGCTCAGAGAGGCCTTTGTTTTATTCATTAGAACATTCTGCTCCCTTGTTAAAGCGCTGGCATAGCCGCTACGGCTGGCTGTAAGGCTAAATTCTATCCCTGCTACACCATGAATTGGGGGTGATGCAAGGTGCGGATTGCTAATTTTGGTCTCTCTCTATTTGAACTGTAGATTTAAGGAACTGGTGACAAGTTCTCCACACATACAGGTCATTCTTACTAGTTCCCTTGCCAATGTGGTCCTATTAAACTTTTACAATGCTACATCAGGTCCCACATTCTGTGACACTCTTTTTATTCCCAAGGATCAAATGCTCCATATCGAATCTTGCAACAATATAAGAGCTGGATTTATTTGAACAGGATATTAATATTCATCCATGTTTGAGGGTGGGGCACAACAATCTCACACATTATGCTATTATGTGTGCAATGACAATTGTATTCATATGGAACATACTCAAGCTGTCTCCTTTTTAAATCACCTCCTTGCTGTATTCAATCTGGAGTGTGCTATGACCAAGCAATCCCAATCTAAAGAGGTACGTGTTCCTCCCACATTCACTGGTAAAGGGTAATTCTCTACAATAGATTATATTTATGTTTCAGTGTTTCTGAGAACTGTTTTGCAACATTTTAGGGTAAACGTTTCTGGTTTTAGTGACCATAATTGTATTGACAATAATATGGAGGAGCTTTTTGTATGGGTCCAGAACAGGGGTACTGTGACCCCTGAGGGTGGAGTACCAACTGATCAGAGTAGAAATTGTAAGTGGTCCAAGGTTATCCCAGAGGACTTTTTAAAATCCCTCGAGGTGAACAAATGTGCTGATTTTGTGAAATGTTGGGACTAACACCACTTTCTTAATGGCATACTCAGGGATAGGGAGGAAATTAAGTTAAAACTTTTGCTTCCCTCCAGATAAACAAAAAATAGTGCTCCATGTTGGTTCAACAAGGACTGCTCGAGAGCCTATACATTGTTATTGAATCACTTAAAGCATTGCCACCTTATTGCAAGTAGGCAAATTACCTATAAGAAGAGTTAGAGAGGAAAAGAGAGGCACGGAAATAAGAAGCATGGGAGGAGCTGATCGAGGCATTAAGTTGGGCCAGTAGTTGTAGAATCTGGGAAGTGGTTAATCGCCCTTTATTTAATGACACCGGGGACCATACCATTTCCTCGCATATTCCCCCTAAAAAAAAAGGGTTGATCATTTCAGTAGAGTTTATAATGCCCCATCAACTGGGGGTCAATGTGAGCCGTTACATTAGTCACCTCTCATTGTAATCTAACTATCACTGTTGAAGAGACCCAACTAGCCATAGATCGACTTACCTCACATAAAGCCTCTGGACCTGATAAGATCACTGCAAACCTGTTTAAGGAAACACCAGATTTGTGGGCACCAATCTTAACTCACACCATCAATTTGACAATGCTGATGAGTTTCCCAGTTTCATGGTCTCAGTGGGTCATTATCTTTATATATAAGAAGGGCTCCAGAGGATTACCAAGCTTTTACCGTCTGATCTCTTTGATCGATCAAGTTATTAGTAGTTTGATGATGTCTGATGATGTCGGATCGCTTTTTTGTTTCATCTGCTTTTTTAACAATTCCAAACAATTTTTGTGGATGATAATCGCTGTGTCAAGTTAATTTTGGAAGAATGCTGCATTGGAGTTCCTGATGTGCCTGTTATAGGTACTTCGTCTTTGATGTAGGAGTTTGAGATTGGACAGAGAGGGGATATGCCTCCATGCTCTTTCTTCAAGTCTGAGGTATCAGCGTTCCTCGTTAAGGTTACAGTTAAACCTGGGGTATTCTCTTTAGTTGTTTGGAAGCAAGGGAGTCCATAATAATTTCATGGATTTGATGTAGTGATTAGTGAGATCATGAGCGTCATAAATGGAGGGGGCGGGAGCAGGATATTGTTAGTAAAAGCCAACCTAGTGAGCAGATTAATGTTGCAAGTGTCTTGGATCCAATGTTTGGCTTTTACAGGTTGGCCTTTACTGATACGTGCCCTTTCTGAAATAAGGAAGGTGATGCAGTGATGGTCAGCCCAGTCACAAGGTAGGCTAGATTCAATATGTATGGTGTTCTCTTTAGCGATGATTAAATCTAACGTGGCCCTTTTGTTGTAGGTCGGGCTGTTGCTTGGATAAGGTTGATTTCCTGGAGGAAGGATTTGAAATTTGTTCATGAGAAGGTGGCTGGAGTTGTTCTTTTTAAAGTTAAAGGTGCCAAGAAAAATGTGGTTGTTATGTTCTTTATTATTAGTGGAGATAATATCCATGATTGGTTCAAAGAAAATGTAGTTATTTTCAGGAGGATGGTAGAATGTGTGAAGTGAGCAAGTTGAGATGTCACTGGTGGTGAAGTTGTTCCTAATGTATTCGCAGAAAAACAGTGACAGAGCTTTGGATTGTTTAATAGATGGTGTGGATGGTATACAATCTATGCCACCCCCTGAACGGCCTGCAAGGTCAAGTCTAAAGATGTCATGGCTGGGGGGGAATAGTATGTCAAGCATTGGGGATGGGGGTTTGTTAAGCCAAGTTTCAATGAGTATAAGGATGTCAAGGTCAAAGTACAAGATCGACTATGTCTGTTAAATGTCTCACAGCTGAAAGACAGTTGAGTAATGAGAATTTAAGGGATGTTTTAGAGGTGTTCATAGGTTTCTGTGAGATTGGAACATGTTTGAGGTGCACTTTTTTATATACCTAGTGCAGGATGAGGGATAATAGTCTTTATTTTTTGGTAGGTATAGTTTGGACGGTCGAAGCATGGATATAAGTGTCTAGATGGGAGAGTATATCTTTGTTTGATAACTGTCTGACTACCCTATTGGGATGGGAGGAGTGGTTATGAGGAAGTGAGACCCAGGTGTAGGCAGGGATCGAAGCAGAGTGGTATTTGAGAGTTGGAGTGTTAGTCTGGAGGTCCATTGTGTGTGAGGCCAGCTTGCTTTCAAGGTAGGAGGTGATATGATCTAGTTTAAGGATGTCAGCCCTAGTCAGCTGCAGTTCAGATATTATAGTGTTGAGCGTTGAATCAATGTACCAACTCCTAAGAGGCTGGCTGGGGTAGGAACTGCGCTGTTGAGAACTGGCCAAGTCAGGGCAAATGGGGGAGCTAGCATAGGTAGAGTCTGCAATCAGAGCCTTGGAAATGGTCGGCTGAGCGGGGGCTGTGGATGTAGTGGTCTTGTTGATGGAAGCGTAGCTGCATGGATCTTTAGGAGAATGGGAAGAATAGATTTTGGATTGCTGTTGTCATGGGGGAGTGCCAGCATTATTGCTGGGGGAAGGGGGCTGTTGGACTGGAGTACAGTTAGGTGTTTTAGTTTGTACTGGTTTCACTCTTAAGTTCCATTGAAATTGTACAAAATGACAAACCCTATCCTAACATCATATATTTAGCTGGCTTCTGTAAAACTGATGTATAAATAGTGTTCAGTCCCCAAAAATAGGGAAACTGTGGCTTATTAGTTCAAATACAACTCGAGAATGCTTTGGCTTAAGCATTGGGATGACAGGCACAATTCGTAGGGACATGCAAGTTAACCATTAAAGTGAAAAAACACAATCAATGAAATTCAAAAGCTTTATTTGGACTTTAAAATAAGACCATAAAAGTACATAATAAAAACAGTATGTCATACGGTAATGTATAATCCTAAATGTTATTAAATATTTAACTCAATAGATTGATCACCATGTGCCATTTTTAGCTTCACCAATACCACATAATCCATGCCCTTCAAATTCAATATAATAACAGGGGACAATACATAATTAAAATAGAGACCATATTAAAAATTCAATCTAATAATATACAGCTAATAATATATTTACAATTGATAAGTAAGTGAGAAAGAACAATAGGACTAAAACCACATACAACGGGTCCGCTGTCCACAGGCTATAATAAACTATTTTCAATAACAAAGTTAAGCGCTGAATCCTAGGTCTACAATTTCACATCTTCACCCTTTTTCACAAGATTCTCTCAGCTTCAAAGATGCTGCCAGAGAACAGGCAACAGCAAAAGATATTTGAACATCTAGAAGTAACTGAAGAAATCTAAGGGCAAGCCTAACCTGTACAAAATTCAATGATTTCAACAAAGGCAACAAATAAATCTTATGAGGAACTTCATGAAAACCACACAAAAAAATAGCATGGACAAAATCCTGGATTGAAAAGCAATCACATGGGCAAACTCAAGTCTGTCTATTCCCTTTACTAGGCCGGGTAAAGCCAACAGCACATGTATTTGACTGAACTGAATTCTGATCAGGAGAAATTTGGTGGTGCCTGTTATGTACATTTAACAGATAGGGTTCAATGGTATTCCCCGTTAACAACTGTGCATGAGTAAGCACTGAAGAGTAAGTTCCAACCCTTCTCTTATTACATCCCGCCATAGTTTAAAACTCTTACGCATCCAAAGGATATCAGCCTTCACAAAGTTAATAGGGGATTTGAAAAGAGCTTCTCTTCCCAATTTAGCAAAAGAGTCTCTAATGTAAAATAACCACTTAATTGATCTCCAACGGTGGGATTTCATGGAACTTCATGCAGTCCTTGATCTCCCTGTTAAAGTGGCTGTCTGGACATATCCAAATAGAGTGCAGCTTAAGCAGGAGAGCAGCGCAACAATATACGAAAGATAGGGCAAATCCAACTCCTTTTGGGCCTTTTAAGACAGGAACCTTTGAGCCTTTTAATACAGGAACCGCCAAGAGATGCCTATAGAAGCTATTCTCCTGAACATGGAGCTCTGAGTTATCTATGTAGCCCCAAACATCACTGCCATA
Source organism: Triturus cristatus (assembly GCF_964204655.1). Taxonomy (NCBI): domain Eukaryota; kingdom Metazoa; phylum Chordata; class Amphibia; order Caudata; family Salamandridae; genus Triturus; species Triturus cristatus. The sequence goes on from NC_140588.1 coordinate 90,215,317, forward strand.
TATGGCTGCAGTAACCAATTTAGCTTAGTAGATCTTTGAAAATGTGACTAAAGACCTACTGCCTATCCTTAAGGAAAAGGAGAAAATAGTCCCTACAGAGTGAGACAAGGATAGTCGTCTTGATTTTCTCAACGGGCCCCATAAGGAGCAATTGTCAAAATCAACCCCTAGGTATGTTAAGGTTTGAACATTGGTTAACGTATGATCCTGTACTTGGAAGGATCTAGATTTAGTCCCTTTGGGACGAAAAACCATTACAAGAGACTTGTCGTGATTAGTTGATAAATCAAGGCTGTTCATGTAACTGACAATGCCATCAAACAGTACTTGTAGGCCTAGGGTTGTTCTCGCGAGCAAGACAGTATCATCCGCATATTACAATGCAGGAATTATCTGATTACTGACTCACAGATAATCTACCTGATTATCTAGCATCTTGGCCCCTAGATCATTCACATACAAGGTTAACAAAAAAGGGGCCAGTATGCAATCCTATCTTACTCCTTGCTTTAAGGAAAAAGCTCTTGTGCAGGACCCATCCACATTACAATAGACAACAGCCGACATGTCCCTAAGTAGCTCACTAAGAAAGGAGAAAATTTCTCTATCCATTCTGAGGTCCAGTAAAATCTGCCATAATTTGCAGAGGACATGTCCATAAAAGTGTTGTGCATGAACCCAGGCCTCACCACAGTGTGCTTGTTGATTAAAAAAAGAGATTTAAACACTGACCACATGTGCTAAGGCCAGGACAAAACCCAAATTGCAGCTCAGGGAGTATGGAGCCGTCCTCTGCCCATGACATTGCCATCTCCAAGATTACCATGCCAATTACCTTAATAACGAGAACAACATTTCCCGCTCACTAGGTTGGCTTTTACTAACAATATCCTGCTCCCGCCCCCTCCATTTATGACGTTCATGATCTCACTAATCACTACATCAAACCCATAAAATTATTTTGGACTACCTTGCTTCCAAACAACTAAAGAGAATACCCCAGGTTTAACTGTAACCTTAACGAGGAACACTGATACCTCAGACTTGAAGAAAGAGCATGGAGGCATACCCTCTCTCTGTCCAATCTCAAACTCCTACATCAAAGACGAAGTACCTATAACAGGCACATCAGGAACTCCAATGCAGCATTCTTCCAAAATTAACGTGACATAGCGATTATCATCCACAAAAACTGTTTGGAATTGTTAAAAACCAGATGAAACAAAAAGGCGATCCGACATCATCAGACATCATCACACTGCTTAACTGTAAAGCCTTGTCCTCCTTCTTTGCTGGGAAAACCACACTAATCATCAGCAATATCCAGAACACTATGAAACTTCTTCCGTGCGAACCGCACGCACCTCACCCCTCTCGATCAGGATGAATGCCAAAGAAATCCTCTCCTCACACCTAGAAATAAGTCCACCTGGTCCAGCTTTAAAACCTTTGTGAAAAGAATCTTAAAACTATTGACCTCTCTCAAATACTCCAACCACTTCAAAGATCCCCTTCCCTCCAAACTCCTCACCGAGTCCATTCACCTCCTACTCCCATTATGGACTATGATAATTACCACCTCACTCACCCAAGGTTCCATATCCGACTGCCTTAAAAGTGGCCATGTTGATCCTTTCCTTAAAAAAAAACAACTCCGACCAGTTTGACTGCAACAACTGCCACCCTATCTCCAACATCCCAACTTAAGCCAAAATCTTAGAAAAATGTGTGCTCTACAACAGCTTCGCAATCACATTGATCATTTTTAATTACTCAAACAATGTCAATCTATCCAGTTCTAAGACTATGTTCTCTGATCTCTAAAGCATGTAGAAAGCGACTGTTCCCTGACTGGCGTATTCAACTCTTCTACTAGGTCATAGGATATGGTGCAGGAACTGCACCCAGGGCATGGAATGTTAAATGTCATCTGTGGACTGCAGCACGTATAGTGTTATCCAATATTGTGAAAGTAAAACTTGGTTTCAGGCCTACCATGCCGTCGTTTAAACCTGTAGTGCAACCTGTTAACAGGCAAAACCTCCCTTTTAAAGTTTAGGAAGTACCACGTAACATACGCCTTGCAGGCCCTTAAGTGACAAGGCCCTAAAGGCTATTTTGACCGTAGCAGTCCTAGCTGACTATGTAGAAAATCTGAGTACAGATAAAAATGCTAATACTGACCCGCATCAACCAGAAAACGTATTAAACAACTTTTTTTAATAGTAATTAAAAATCCAAATCAATAATAGAGTTACGTTTTTAATAAATAACAAGAAAAATCAGCTTTAACCCCTTCGATGCTGCGCAGATTCCGCCGCTGTGCTGACGGAATCTTGCGCGGGCGTGGTCATGACGGAATGGTTCCGTCATGAGCACAGCTCAACCGTGGGTCATGACGGAACCATTCCGTCATGAGCACCGAAGGGGTTAAAAAGTAGCATTTTACGGCCTCCAGAGATACCATGGTTGTACCTGATTTATCCTTTTATGGCTCAATGTACTGTATCTCCTGCTGAACTATTACCTAAGTACTGTACGTGACTTAATAATGTGAAATATGTTTAAAAAAAAAAAAGCATTTTAGTTACCTAAAGTTCCTGGAGGCTAATTTGCACTGACTCTCCAGCAACTCATTGGCCTGAATGCAGTGTGAATGAGGTGTGTGAAATTACTCCTAGGAGCTACAAAATAGGTCACTGTGATTGGAAGGTCGACATTAAGGGTCCAGGAACAGACCCTTCAGCTCGGTAGAACTGTGGAGGCTTGCTATCCTGTTGGCACCACAGTGTCATAATAGGCCTGACAGGTCTGTTTGAGCTACATGTAAGAGTTTTGAGCACTGAAAAAGGGAGTAAACAAGATGTCAGGACAATTCTTGTGCAACCCAGTTTTTGTCTTACCAAAACTCTGTCTCCTGTTTTGTTGTACATACATAGTCTGCTTCAAATTGGATTTTAGTGTTAGTTGTGGGTGAACACTGGTGTTTCCGTAGTACTCTACCCTACACAGTCCCAGCCTTCAGACCCCAGGTTTAGTGTGGCTGAAGAATTCGGCCATCTTGACATTGTCCTGGCAGAAAGCATTTTGGTACTGGTTGTGATAAAAAAAAACAGGAACTACTGAAAATGTGGGTAGGGTTGTCTCCAGAAACATTTTTCCTCATTGGTTAGGGACTGTCCAGGAGTCATCCCCAACTACTAGATGATGCCAGGTATAAAAATGTGGTACCTCAAAGAACACTTTCTGGAAGTGCAGAAGAAAAGATGAGGACTGGACCTACTATCTGAAAACTCAGAGGCACCTTGAATAAGTGGACTAGCTCCATCTTTTACCCAGGAAAAAGAAGTCAGTTGACTGATATCCTGCGTTGCTACATGGACACAACAAATATCAAGAATCCCTTTTCCTAAAGTATCCAGCTAACCAGTGACAACTGGACTTAGACTGGAGTTTAGTACTGGCTTCATCATGACACATTGACAAATGCCCTCCCTTGAGGTCAAAAGGGCATTAGAAATGTACTTCTGGGCATCAGAAGGAGACATGAAAATTTTTGAACATTTTCAAATTCCAGATTTTCACCTGGAATAAATCATATGGCGTATCCAATCTGGGTTCCATTACAGTAGACCTTAAATGGCACCTAGGTCCCGTTCTACTGTAACCATTGCCTACCAATTGTGCTGTAGACTTTGTGGCACTATTTCATGTTTCTGGTTCCCCTAAATGGATTTGTGTTGTTTTGGTATCAGTTTGCCTATTACATTTTTCTTTATGTTTTTATGAATTGGAGTGGGATTTTTAGTGTGTTGTATCTTTGACTTTTTAACAGTTTTGATACTTGTAAATGCTTTACATATTTGCTGTGAGTTAAGCCTTTCTGCTCTGCGCCAAAGCACCCAAGGGTTGAGTTCAAGTATAAATTTCAGAAATCTGTGACAGTACTGAACAGGATAGTGAGTTTATTACTTGTGGTGGACTACCATCCACTCGAATCAATAATTTACTCTACAATTTTAACTATAAAACCTCATAGGTACTGAAATAAATTGGTTCAACAGTGCTTTGAAAAAAGCCTAATAATGCTATACAAAACACGTAACTAATACTGTTCAATCGCCGTGGGGAATGACATGCAAGGATCCCCATTTTCGTTTTTAGCTCTCGCTGAGACAGCGAAAGCTGTCTCTTTGAGACATTTTGTAAGTGGGCTTTCAAAAGTGCTACCCACATGGTTTTGCTGGCCTAGGGCTTGAGTGCACGATGGCATGCACGTGCACAGCTGCTCCTTGCATTCCCCCCTCCCTTCTCACCCAGCCCTTTGATGCTCTGCTCGATTACTTTCACTTTTGCCGCTTTGACCCTTGCATTCCCCCCACCCTTCTCACCCAGCCCTTTGATGCTCTGCTCGATTACTTTCACTTTCGCCGCTTTGACCCTTGCATTACCCCCTCCCTTCTCACCCAGCCCTTTGATGCTCTGCTCGATTCCTTTTCACTGTCCTTAAATCCCTTTGTAAGTCCATCTTGTTTGGGTCACCTTTGCTTCATAAGACCCATCTTTCCCGACTAGGAACCGGTTATTTTTGTCCACTTCCTTTAATTTACTTTAATAATAAACTCTCGCCTTAAGTGAAGCAATTGACTTTTAAATGTCGTCGTAATCTTACAGCCTTGTTCTCAAACAAGAAAACTCCTCTCCTTCCACACGTTTCCCATTCGGCCATCTTTTCTTCTGCAGTAGTTGATAACATTGTGGCCATGTTTTAACCAAAGCATCAGGTTTCTGCAATTTTGTAACGACGTGGAGATGCACATACTTTCTGTATGATGTACATTCCGCTGCCCCTAATGTGTCCGAGGTTTGTGAGCTGTGATGCATGCTAGCGCGATCCCACGCCATGCACCTCTTCAGCCCTCCTAAAATATACCATCCTCACTCTCCAGGTTAGAATTCGACACTTCAAAAACAAACGTGTAGCAACGATCTTCTATTAATAATGCTGTAATGGCAGCGCTTCTATGCATTCCATCGTAAATGTTCTGTGGAAAGTATTTTTATTTTATCATTTTGCAGTGGTTCCGGTGGGTCGGCAGTCATTGATTCCTTGTTTGTGTACCTTTGCCCAGGGGCGTTTCTTCAATTGGTGCAGCAGGTGCAGTGGCACCAGGGCCCACGAACGCTGATAATTCATGTATTTAATATAACTGTAGCATATTGAGGAGGTTGGGGGGTCATTTACTTACTTGCCCTGGGGTCCATGACACTGAATAGGCTGGTGTTTTGCCACGTAATTTCTTTGGTGAGTGTTTAGCATTCGAGATTGTACTCCTGAGTGACGTGACATAGAATGTAAGATTGATTGTGCCAGGGCATGAAAAGGAAATGCTGCTCAGGGCGCCAATTGTGTAAGGCGTCTAGACCTCACATATGCTCTTCCCTCTATGTTTTTCTCTCTGGTCTCACATGTGCTATTCCCTCTGTATTTTCACTCTGCCCTCACATGTGCTTTTCCCTCTCTATTTTTCTCTCTTTCCTCACACATGCTATTCCCTCTGTATTTGTCTCTCTTCCCTCACATGTACTCTTCCCTCTGCATTTTTTCTCTATGCTCTCACATGTGCTCTTCGCTCTGTATTTTTTTCTCTGCCCTCGCATGTGTTCTTCTCTATATTTTTCTCTCTGCTCTCACATGCTCTCACCCTCCACCTCGGTCTCTCCTCACCCTCCACCTCGGTCTCTCCTCACCCTCCACCTCGGTCTCTCCTCATCCTCCACCTCGGTCTCTCCTCACCCTCCACCTCCGTCTCTCCTCACCCTCCAACTCTGTTTCTCCTCACCCTCCACGTGTCTCTCCTCACCCTCCACCTCACCTTCGTCACCCTCCACGTGTCTCTCCTCACCCTCCACGTCTCTCCTCACCCTCCACGTGTCTCTCCTCACCCTCCACACGTGTCTCTCCTCACCCTCCACGTGTCTTTCCTCACCCTCCACACTTCTCTCCTCACCCTCCACACGTGTCTCTCCTCACCCTCCACACGTGTCTCTCCTCACCTTCCACACGTGTCTCTCCTCACCCTCCACACGTGTCTCTCCTCACCCTCCACACGTGTCTCTGCTCACCCTCCACACATGTCTCTGCTCACCCTCCACATGTGTCTCTGCTCACCCTCCACACGTGTCTCTGCTCACCCTCCACGTGTCTCTCCTCTCCCTCCACACGTCTCTCCTCACCCTCCACACGTCTCTCCTCACCCTCCACATCTCTCTCCTCACCCTCCACCTCACCCTCCACACGTGTCTCTCCTCACCCTCCAGGTCTCTCCTCACCCTCCACGTCTCTCCTCACCCTTCACGTCTCTCCTCACCCTCCACGTGTCTCTCCTCACACTCCACGTGTCTCTCCTCACCCTCCATGTCTCTCCTCACCCTCCATGTCTCTCCTCACCCTCCATGTGTCTCTCCTCACCCTCCACACGTCTCTCCTCACCCTCCACACGTGTCTCTCCTCACCCTCCACACGTGTCTCTCCTCACCCTCCACGTCTCTCCTCACCCTCCACACGTGTCTCTCCTCTCCTTTCACACGTGTCTCTCCTCACCCTCCACATGTGTCTCCTCACCCTCCGCCTCACCATCCACATGTGTCTCCTCCTCACCCTCCACATGTGTCTCCTCCTCACGCTCCACATGTGTCTCTCCTCACCCTCCACACGTGTCTCTCCAAAAACTCCACATGTGTCTCTCCTCACCCTCCACACGTGTCTCTCCTCACCCTACACGTGTCTCTCCTCACCCTCCACATGTCTCTCCCCACCCTCCACGTGTCTGTCCTCACCCTCCACGTGTCTCTGCTGCACGCCTCACACTGCTGCACGCCACACACTGCTGCACGCCTCACACTGCTGCACGCCTCACACTGCTGCACGCCTCACACTGCTGCATGCCTCACACTGCTGCATGCCACACACTGCTGCATGCCGCTGCACACCACACACTGCTGCACACCTCACACTGCTGCATGTCACACACTGCCACACACTGCTGCACGCCGCACACTGCTGCACGACGCACACTGCTGCATGCTACACACTGAAGCACGCCACACACTGCTGCACGCCACACACTGCTACACGAAACATTGCTGCACACCACACACTGCTGCAAGGCACACACTGATGCAACCGGCACACTGCTGCACGCCACACACTGCTGCACACTGCTGCATTACTCACTGCTGCATGCTGCACGACACTGCTGCATGCAGCACACTGCTGCACGCAGCACACTGCTGCACGCTGCACACTGCTGCACGCCGCTGCATGCCACAGTGCTGCATGCCTCACACTGCTACACGAAACACTGCTGCACGCCACACACTGCTGCACGCAGCACACTGCTGCACGCTGCACACTGCTGCACGCCGCTGCATGTCACAGTGCTGCATGCCTCACACTGCTACACGAAACACTGCTGCACGCCACACACTGCTGCACGCCGCACACTGCTGCATGCCGCACACTGCTGCACGTCTCACACTGCTGCACGCCGCACACTGCTGCACGCCGCACACTGCTGCACTCCACACACTGCTTTTATGCGAGTTTATGCTACTGACATTGTAAATGACAATGCCTTTTATTTGTTTTAAAACCAAAACATAAATAAAAGGCATTGTAATTTTACAATGCCAATAGCTCAAACTCTTATAAATGCGAGATCTATTGCATTGCAAATGCTTGTTGTTGGTTGTTGCTGGTATTCAGACTCTGTGCTCAATTTTAATGGGTTCGCGACTTCGGTGTGCACACTACACAATTTGTTTGTGTCTTGGTTCTCGGCGCAATTCCTGTTAGAGGGTTTTCCCTACAGATATAAATTATTCGGACAAGTGTCAATATTGGTCAACGTACAGACCCTCCACTGCACTCAACATCCATTGTCCTGTTTCCTTGAATTTTTTTCTATCCTTTTGGAACTTACACATCAATCAAACCTTTTTGTGTTCCTTTTTGTCCTGATAATGACCCGAAAAGCTGTAGAAGGGCGAAACGCAGTCAACAGGTTTCCAATTGAAAAATGATACTTATTGTGCAATGAGGCATAAATAAACTTGAGACCTTTTCATATACTCATGCACAATATATCCTGACTTTTAGCTGCTTTTGTACCCTTTTGTGTTTCACTTTGCACCATCAACACGAAGCTCACAAGCACTGTGTGATCCCTTTGTACATTGAGCATTTTTTGTTTATTAATCATAATTGATGTCTTTAATTATGCCCTTCGAGGAGATGTTATGCGATACCTATTGCAATGTCAGTCATTGCCATGTATATTTTTTCCCACTACAACTAATTGTTTTTGTGTGTGTGTGACAGAAATGGTTTAGGAGACCATCATTGCGTTTGCAGTTTCAAAAACCATGTTGCTTTGTTGAAACAGCCAGCAGTGGTGGAACTAGGCTAGGGATAGTGCTTTCCCCACAGAAAATCTACTTTTATATATTTAGAGGTCACCTCTAAGTGTGTTCTAAAATCTCACAGTGCTGGTTGCTTATTGTATAAAAGTGTCACGTACAAAGTATCAAAGAAAATGATGTCCCCTTAATTAGAAGGTTACTGTCACGATGGCCGGTCCTCGGGATCTGCACGTAGCTCCTAAAGACACACCTCCAGGCAGCTGCAACTCAGTGTGCTTTTATAGCACAGAGTATTAGAATGGCCAGGCGAGGGAACAGCTTTGAAGGAGATCTGTAAAGAAAAATATTTAACATGCAAAGCAATCATAAACAAAATGTGAATAGTATATATCCAACTTCAATGCCTTGCAGTATTTGCAGTTTTCAATTTAGCGCAATGTTTTGCCCTCTATGTTAAAGACTCACAGTCAGGAGTAAACACACACTTGCGCTCTCTTCTCTGTATTGTACTTATAGTCAGGGCTTTAAGTGGGATGAAAAAACTGGGGGGTCTCTCGAAGGGGCGTGGCCAGTGTAATTAAGGGTGTGGCTGAAAAACATGTAAGCTAAAAATCTGTGCCTAGCATAGTGTGCTGCCTGACTTGTATTTTGCTGTTTCTGTCATTGCATCCAGATATATGATACAACAAGTAACATCATACCTACAGCAAGTCAGGACTATTGGCTTTGTCAATGGTTGTTAGTTGCATAAGATAAATAAGCAGCAGCTATGGCTTGTATATAGTATTGAAAAGGCTTCCACTTAGAGCCCTGGTGACACCACGACGATGTTGCTGCTCCTGAGTTTCAAAAAGAGAAGGAAAATCCAGAGAGAAAAAGACTCTCTTTAAAGGATTTCCCTTCCCCTACATCGCACACCTGGCACGACGTCATGCCATAACGTCTCCATTGGTGAGAAGTGAGCAGTGTGAGCACGCTCAGATCGATGTGCCTGCTGTCACTGCAGTCCGGGAAAAAACGGACCGCTTGTGCCAGGGCCCCAAACAGAGCCTGATAGAGACCCGTTTCGAGGCCCCCTTTAAAAAACTGCAGCACTGGTGAGACCCGGCCCACTTAAAGCTCTGCTTATAGTGTTCTTTCACACTTCACACAGACTCGCGATTTGTGCCATAATTTCTGCATTCATTCAAGCACACAACACAGTACTCAGATCCTTCCCCTTTCTGAAGGAAGAAAAGAAACAAAGCGAGCCCAAGCCCAAGACAAACACTCTTCAAACAAAAGAAAAATAAATGGCAAACAAGAACAATCTAAATCACTGCTTCAGTCTCTGTTACTAAATAGGCAATGAGCTGTTGAGTGCACACAGTGCGTTCTTAAAAAGAATTGAGGTCGTGGAATCCACTTCCTGCCTTACTGCTCAGAACATGGCCACTCTGTGCTTTCTGGAATTTGCAGTGGGAGCTGCGCTTCAAAACTGAAGCGGGCAGCCAGGATTAGATAGTGCAGCGATCGGGACAGGAAGTGCTCTCCAGCGCACTGGTACGGAAACTGTCAGGCTGCCTGAAGAACCGCTGACACCTCTGTAAACAGACCGGAGCTCCGGCTTTGGCGAAGGCGTTGGAATAGTGAGAAGCTTCCATAGGGTTGGGCCGCTCTAAATAGATACAGCCAAACCCAAGATGGCCACCATTGGGACAACTAGAACTTGTAGTCCCCAACACAAGAACTGTAAATACAGAGGAAAAAAGGTTGTGATAAAGCTAGAGTGAACAGCAGGCTATTAGAATAGGAAGACATCTAGGGCCATTTTTTAAAGAAGGACTCTGTGGAGGTAAATTGTAGGGTGTCCTAAAATAGGTGGTTTGATTTTCATTTTAATGTTGCCTGGACTGAGTGTGAGGAATTATCCAATCACTGGCTAGTGTGGATAAGAATGACACCTTGCAGGTACTTCTGCAGAACATTCCTGGACCTGGAAGAGCACATTGAAGAAGAAAGAAGATTTTGCCTGGCTACTAGGAAATACATTTTGAATGATTCCCGATCTCCACTGGCACCAAATGACTGACACAGCTCTCTAAGGGTGATTTGTCTGGGATCCTTGTTCCTTGTAGAGAGAGAGAGAGAGAGAGAGAGAGAGAGAGAGAGAGAGAGAGAGGGGGTGGGGGGAGAAAATGCAGAAAGGGCTCCCACTTATAAAGATGCAGATGGACACTTTTGAGTAGACTCGAGTGGACCTTGAGAGAATCTTTGCAGGCAAGGGACTTGCTGACCAAGAACCTTGCCAATAGGACCTGCGGGTTGTCTGAGAAACCAAAAGTAATATTCACAGCATTAAGAAACTTTCTTAACTCTTTTAGCCTTGGTTGTGTTGTTCAGAGATGTTTGCTAAGAATTATAAAGCTCAGGTAGGCTATACCAATGCATCTCTTCAGTGTCCTGGAGCCTGCTCAGTTTGCACATTAAGTCTTCTGCAACTGGACGATTTAGTGAGTCAAAAAGTGTCTAATTCCAAACATAGGACTTCAGACAGGGTGAATCAAAGAATACATCATAGCAGTGAATCATTTGTGGGCCTTGGCAGTTCAAAACTCTGACTTCCTTCCTCCTAGAGATTTTGGGATGAAAACTGAAGGCTTCAGAGCGAGTTCAATAATCACCTATCTGACTTCAAGGGACCCTCTCGACTTCAACATACTACCTTGCCTGGCTAGCAGATTTTGAGAATCAGAAAAGTCCCATGGTAAAAACTTTGATTGATATGATAAGCTAGTTTTACAGGACGTCTCAATTTGTTGCAGTAAGCCTGAAATGATGCCTAGGTCCCGGTCTAATGTGAACATTGACTGGTGCTTTACAGTGTCTTGGAGCTTTCTGCCTTAGAAGATTATCTCTGTTGGAAGGTGGTTTATTAATAGGTCCTTAGTAGCACCCACTGCCCTTGCCAGGATGTTGTTTTTAAGTGCTTTTTGAGCCACTCATGACCTTCTTCCATCAAAAACACCCCTAAATAAGGGAAAGTAGAATCTTTTGTAAGTTCTACTCCACTGCAGAAGAACTTCCGGGGAATGGACTTCTGGCTGTCAAAAATCATAATATGGGATTTTGTAAAATTAATTGAAAGGTCTAAGGAATCAATAAAATAATTTAAAAGACTTCGGAGAACCACAGCAGTCTGAATGAGCAACACTGTGTTATCTGCATATAATAGAGCAGGAATACATTTTGTGCCAGCCCTGGGAATGTCTCTACTGGCTGCTGACAGCTTGTTAATATAGAGGGTAAACAGCAGGGAGGCCAAAATACTCCCCTGCCTAACCCCTTTATTGACTTCCCAGAGAGCTGATACACAACCATTCTCATTGTACCTCACCAGCAGTGAGGTTAGAATGAGAGGTATGTTGAAAAGCCACCAGATCTGCGTCAATACCCATGTCTATTTGAGTGTGCCAGAGCTTGGATCTGTTGATGCGGTCAAATGCCAAGGTTAGGTCCATGAAAGCCATGTGTAGGTAATCCCTTTTGGCTATGGTATATTTCCCTGTGACCATGTGTAGGTTGATGCATTGATCCAGTGTCCTTCTGCCTTGCCTAAAACCATACAGCCAATCTGAAATAACGTTGAAATTATCTAACCAGGAGGTAAACAATCCAGGACCACCTTACCCATGATTTTTGCAGCTAAGTCTAAGAGAGAAATTGGACGATAACATGCTGGGTCATCCCTCGCACCTTTTAAAATATAGGTAAAATAATAGGGGGGACCAGGATGAGGATAAGCCACACATACAGGCCACATTAAAAACCAGTGTCAGGACCTTTGCCCAGGTTAGTGGATCAGCTTTGTAGAGATCTGAAGGCACCTCATCCGGGCCCGGCGCTTTACCCCCAGCTGTTGCCACAATGGCTTTCTGCACCTCTTCTACATTAATAGACAATGGTAAAATGTCTATTCCAGGCTCTCACAGGATGTCAGGCTCCCCAAGGTCATCCCCACTATAGGTCACTTTAAAATGTTGAACCCATCTCTGTGAGGCGTTAATGCAGTTCACTCTGGTATTTACTGAATCTGAAAAGAAAGGGCTGTCCCTCACTTCCCAAAACTTAGAACTATTGGCCAGCACACTGGCCTGACATAGGGCCTCGCATGCCCGCTCCCTGATGAGCTTTTTCTACTGCTGAGTAGCAAGTTTACATGCTCTCCAACAAATTCTGATCCTTTCTTCAACCCTGGGTTTCTGCTTAAGTGCTACAATTACGTTCCTATGTGTTTTGGAGCAATCGCAGTCAAACCACTTTTTCCACTTAATATCATTTACCATGAACAGTTACGTTAGCAGCAATCCACCAGGTTAATTTATTAAAAGTATCTAATACAGATCTGTTCTGTGTTCATTATCAAGACATAGTGCAATGTCAGCTGTACTTTCTGCATACAGGTTGTCTTAAAAGTCCTCTGGTATCACCTTCTCCCACTTTAGTCTGCGTGCTTGATCTCTTGTGCTAATGGCACTGTTTGGAATGCTCCTGCCCTCCTCCCCAGGTATATATAAAGTCCAGGCCAGTTCCAGCGTTATAGGATTATGGTTGCTGAAACTGCTCCAGTAAGTTCTCAGTTTATGAACTGCAGGCACCAAGGTAGCAGAGAGCAGAATGACGTCAGTGGTGGTGGAGCAGCCCCTGCCTGAGCAAGTTGGAACTGAATCAACTCCTCCCGTCTGTTCTAGACAATGCAACTTGTTGTCTGCATGTAGCCCTTCTAGTCGCAGGCCTAGTTCAGTGAGCTCAAAGTGGCAGACCGACGATATTGCATCCAAATGGCCTTTAACCAAAGTGCAGTCAAGCTGACAAAGATGTGTATTGAAATCACCTAGAACTATAACATCATAGTAAGAACAGCTCCTCTCCACGTAATATTCGAGAAACCCCTCCAGTGTGGCAATATGTTCAGTGTCAGACCTTCTGCTGAAGGAATTATAAAAATTCACTACCAACAAAGGGGTATAATTTGTGAACATCAGCTCTGCTGCTAACAAGTGTGATGTGTGACATTCCACCAACCCTAGCAGTCCATCGGATTTTGAGAAATAAGGAGGCAGACCTTAGCCTGCCCCGCTGGAGAGGGAGATGCAGCTTTAAAGAATGAGGAGAATCAATCCATAAAAAAAGGATTCACCTGTGTCCCAGGTTTCCTGCAACGCAACTATGTGGCAACACCCAAGTTTCTTCAGCCACATCGCATTGTCTCTTTTGGCCCTCAGTCCTGCAGTATTCCAGATCATTATCATCATGATAGAGGGAGTAGTGAAAGTGGGCACCACCTGAGGAGATGAAATGGGCAGACTAGCTACTGAACCTGCAGACCCTGGGCTCACCAACCCAATCTGAGGTAATACTTGTCAATCAATATTGTCTAAGCCTATCAGGGGTTCAAACCTGTTGGCAAAAGGGGCATCTATTCTAGCATTCACACCCTGCGAAATCCTCATGGGCCAAGGGATAAACCGGTCACAACTGACTTGGGGAAAAGGAATTGGTGGGATAGGAGTGTTGAAGGGGAACAATCCTGATTGTTGTATTCGTGTCTTGGATAAAATGGCTCTCAACCATTGCTTTTGTGTATGTAGGCTGTCTTAGGTTGACCACAACACAGTCCCTCTCAATATATTTCTTCACCTTAGAGTCCACCCAACCCACTATTCTAGCCATTATAATGTGGGGAGAGAATAGGTGCCTGTTTACTAAGGTAGTGTCGCACCAGTGAGTAACCTTATGTATCTGCTCCACCGTGGACTTCCTCATACCCTGCGTAATGGGAGGAACACCCATCCGGATGGCCATCAAGGGAGCTGACTCAGGTGTCATGTTTAAGGAGATAAATGCACCCACTTGCATTGTATGGGATCTGTTTGTGTTAGACTTATTGACTCTGGCCCCATTAGGCAGTTGTGCACCTCAGGGGATCTCCACCTGACCTGTTGTGCACCTCTGGGGGATGTACCTGTGGCCTCACCTGCCGTCTCAGTAGCACAATTATCCCTTGACCCCTGGGTGCCCCCTTGTGTAAATCGTGTAACAGCCTGCCCCTCCTGCATTGTGCAGCTAAGCTCGGATAAGGTTTCCCCTCACTTGTAAGACCCACGGGTGTGGGCCCAGCCATACAACTGGTCCCCACAACCACGGTCTTCGAATTCTTATTTGAGGTGCTAGGTTCAGACAGAGTGAGATGACTGCGCTTGGCCTCTATCCCTACAAGCCGTGTCAAAATAGGGGCCAACAGCCCCTAAAATAATTATTCAAACCGGAGGAACAATTTGTCCATAGCCTGATCAAGTTCAGTGTTGACTCGCATAGCTGCAGGGGCCACCTTCTTGTGGGGCTGGACTACCCTTCTACTCCCAACTAACTTTGCTTTTGGCACAGAGTCATCTGATTCCTCTACTTCTTTGGGATCAACAAAGGGGTAATAGTCCTGGATATATCTCTCCGTCTCCAGGAAAGTGTCCTGTTGGTCAAGGCTATGTCTTTAGAAATTACTGTTTGCAACCCGGACCAAAAAGGAATCTATGGTGGTTATAGTGTCCCTCCGGCTGTGCCTGTGTTTATCTTCCTTTTGCCCATGTTCGCACACATTTGGGGTGTAGGTATATGTGTTGCTGGTGAGACTGCACCGTACAGCAGTCCATGTTTCCCCATCGGGGCTGAATCGGCCCACCCAAACGTCTGGTATGCTGTGTTAAGCAGGGCAAGTTGTGCGTGTTCGCTCGGTCAAAATGGCACAAATCCTCCTTCAAAACTCCAAGGCAAAACACGGCAAAAACTGAGGGGGGGAGAAATAAAATAACAATACCTTTATGTAGCTTGGCCCGATAAAAAGAAACCAAGGGCCGGGGCCCAGTCCAGCCTCGTGGGGCCACGGATGGGCAGAGATGGGCCTGCTCTTGGCCTGGTCTTCTCCCAGGCCATGCCGGGGCACGTCCCATACTGCGTGAAGCCCCTGCTAGAGTTATGGTGCTCCGGTGCCTCTCCGCATGTCACTGCCAGCCTAGGAGTCAGGGAGGTGTAGTCTCCTCCGTTGAGCTGGAACCAATGTCCCAGATGCTGCCGTATGTCTCTGAGCACAGCAGGCGAAGCCCCGGTGCAGCAAGGTATGTGTGAGAGTCCCCTACAGCTAGTAATGACACCACAATCACAAATAAGGTCTAGTCATGTTTCCATTAATGATCCTTGCTCAACCCTTGGTAGCTTGGCTGATGAACAGTCAGGCTTAACTTAGGAGACAGGTGTGTAAAGCATTTAGGGCCTCATGTAGGTAAATAAATTTTACCGGTTCTTAAATACCGAGCCGTACCGAATCGGTAAATTAGAATCGGTAAGTTATATGTAGGTAAAAATTCGGTAACAGTTACCGATTCGGTAACATTCGGTAAATACGAATCGGAATTCACCGAATCGGTAAATACCGAGGTGATAATTACCGAATCGGAAAATACCGAGGTGGTATCTACCGATTCGGAAAAGACCGAGGTGGTATCCACCGAATCGGAAAATACCGAATCGGAATGTACGGATTCGGTAAATAACAGCACATGACTTGACGAAACAGCTAATCCTGTGCAACGACAGCCCACCCAACCAGGAACTGCCCACACCCAGGCAGGTGTACACAATTAGCCGACGTGGCCACACCCAGGCAGGTGTACATAATTAGCCGACCCTGGAGAGGCTTGGAGTGCAGAGGAGAGGCAGGGAGCAGTTGCATGTGCGAGCGGGAAACGAACAGCATGTCCAGCCAGAGAACACAGAAAGACGGAGGGGAAAGGAGGAGGAAGCTCAAATTCAGCCCCAAGGAACTCCAGGTGCTGGTGGAGGAGGTGGTGAAGCAGCACCAGAAGCTGTTTGGGAGGCAATCCCTGCAAGTGCCTGAGGCCGAAAAGCGCAACATATGGCTGGCCATCCAGGCGCAGGTCAATGCTGTGGGAGTGACCCACAGGGACATTGAGGTCCTCAAAAAGCGCTGGTATGACCTGAGGATTGTGACCAAGAGGAAGATGGGCGACATCCAGAAGGAGGCCAGCCAGACCGGAGGTGGAACCAACAGGGCACCTGCCCTCACCGAACTGGAGGAGCTGGTGGCGGCCACAATCGAGCAAGAGAGCGTCGTGGGTCTTGGGGACGCCGACAGCTCTGCCAGAGCCGCAACACACCAAGGTAAGACGAAAGCACAGCAATGTAGCCCCCCCTACCCCTATCCCACATCCCCCATTGTGAAACGAGAATCACACTGCAGTCCACACGTGTCAGGGCAGACAGGCAATGCATTCCGGGAGATGTAGTCAGGGCAACACTAACCATGACGTAAATGTCACAGGGCAACAGGGCATGTCACGCACTCGAGGCACAAGGAGACAGAGGACAGATTGGAATGTGAAATGATTTATTGTGACGCTTGCAATGCAGCCCTTCGGGGACACTGAGCCAATGTTGTTTTTCTGTCCACAGATGTGACATCATGCAGTACAGGGCATGCTGCAGGGGAGACGGCACACCTGCCACAAAAATCACCTCTAGCCAGCACGAGTTCAGACCAGGGAGCAGGCCCACTGGCAGCCGCACCACCAACACAGCCAGCCTCGCCGCACACAGAGCCAGCATCACCTCACCGAGAGCCAGCATCACCACAACCACAGCCAGCATCGCCACTCATGTTCGAATCACCGGCCACATCTCCGCTTGCAGGTGTGAGAATGAGGAGGCGTCCAGCAGCCAGGCTACGAGCCTTCGACACCTCGTCAGACGACAGCATGGGCCCAGAAGACCGCACCGGGCACCAGGAAGGGAGCCATCCCACTGTGACCCACACCTCACAGGCAGCACAGACGGGAGCAAGAGGGCGCCGCAGGTCGCGTGTCCAGAGTCCACCAGCACCCACTGACGGCCATGGTGTCTTCTTGGGGCTCGAGGGCCAAATGTTGAAGCAACAGCGCCTGCAATCAAAGGCAGTTATGTCAGTCCAGAGGCACATGCGGGTGATGAAGACAAGCTTAGTCAACATGGACACAAACATTGGCGGCATGGCTGCGGGCATTCGGGACATGTCCCAGTCAATCCAGCAGTTGTGCAGCAAATTAGATGCTGACATCGAAGCACGGCGCCGGGAACGCCAGAGAAGGGACACTACCAGCAGGGCACTCAACCGTCTGGCAACTGCGACTTCCCTACTTTGCCGGCGCTCTGTGACGATGCAGGAGGGCCTAACACAGTGCTGCAGCGACCTGTCTCGGGGGATGGTGCAGGTGACAAGTGCACTAGGGGTGCTATTGACTAGTCAGGCGTCGACAACTGCTGCAGGGGATGCTGCGGAGCGCATCGACACCAGCAGCAGCATCACACCCCCCATCCCAGAAGCACGCAGGAGCAGCAGGCGGCTTGGGGTTGGCTCTAGTGAGGATGCACAGGCCGTGCAATCCACCACTGCAGCGCGTATGCGCAAACATTGATGTGGCCCTGCTTAGCCACTTCCCATTGGGTGACGTAACCCTGGACATACTCCTTGTATAGATGGTATATTGCCAGATTGGCCTGTTCATGTGTTCATGGCGTGGTGCCACATTAAACTACGTCATGACTTCTCACAACTCGCTGTGTCCCCTCACTTACTCAGAAATAGTTGCATGTGATCTCTGCCCGTCTCTCTCTCCCATCGATTGCAGTTGGCACTCTAGCTGCGCTGCCCTCTGGCTGGCCTGACTCATCCTCGTAGTCCTCGAAATATGTTAGTTACACATCTGTACCTTTTTTCGTGGCAAGGTTGTGCAGCATTGCACAAGTGGCAATAATCTTGCAGCAGGTGATGGGTTTGTACTGGCGTGCGCCTCCGCTCTTGTGGAGGCAGCGGAACCTGCTCTTCAGTAGTCCAAACGTGCGCTCCACCACATTGCGTGTTGTTTTGTGGGCCACGTTGTATCGTCTCTCACTCTGGGTTGCTGGGTGTAGGTAGGGAGTGAGGATGAATGAACGGCATGCATATGCACTGTCGCCTGGATGAGTAAGAGGGAACCATCAGTTACATGCCTCTATACACTCTGATTTGCAGGTTTCAAGGGGCGTCACTGTTACTTACCCAGCAGGTATCCCTCTCCGAATTCGCCGGCACTCAGTCGTGTGTAGATCCCACTATTCTGGAAGATGTAAGAGTCGTGGGTGCTCCCAAGAAACTTTGCAACAATATCTGTGATGATGTTCCCTGCATCACAGATCACCTGCACATTGATGGAGTGGGTGGACTTCCTGTTCCTGTAGATGTGCTCTGTATCAGCTGGTGGACAGATTGGGATGTGTGTACCATCAATACAGCCGATGACATGGGGGAACTGTGCCATGTGATAAAAGTCTGTTTTTGTTTTCTGCAGTGCAGCCTGTGTGTTTGGGAAGCTTATGTAGTGGTGCATTCTCTGCATCATGGCATCCAGGAACTTCCTGAAGAAACGGGACAGGCAACTCTGGGATACACCACCCACCGCAGCTATCACCACCTGATAACTGCCGGATGCCAGTAGATGTAGGCTGCAGAGCACCTGCACATGTGGTGGTATGGCGTGCGCCCTTCTTGTTGGCTGGTCCAGGAGTGGGTGCAGGTCCCTTATCAGGTCCATGATGGTTTCGGGGTGTAGCCTGTACCTCTCATGTATCTCTGCATCAGTCAGCTGTAATAGTGTGATGCGCTGTCTGTAGATTTGTTCCTCCCGTCGCCACACCCTCAGTCCTGCTGCCTGTAGACGTAGGCGCCTTGCAATGACGTACATGGCGGCCATGTTGTCCACGCTGTTGCATTTTGGGATTGCTTATGTGCATTGTTGATGGTTACCACCTGCTTTCAATCCGTGTTAATTACCGACTCTTATTTACCGATTTTCCTGGATTTCTTAATTACCGCCTGCTCCTACATGTCATTTTAAATTTTTACCACTTCATATTTACCACTTCATATTTACCGATTCGTTAATAATGTATTCGGTAAACATGAATCGGTATTTTGGAATTCGGTAACTATGAATCGGTATTTACCGCCTCATATTTACCGAAAAGTGGTTTTTGGACTCCTACATCTCACTTGTCTGAATACCGGTCGGTAACGGCATATTTACCGAAAATCGGCCGTTACCGACCGGTATTTCGCTACCTACATGAGGCCCTTAATATCACCAAAAGAGTAAATAAATAAAAGACACAAAACAATACAAATCCAACACCAATTTATAAAAATAGAGAATATTGTTATCTTTAAAATTACACCAAAATGATAGGAATCTAATGTAGGGAACTGCAGAAATTCTTTTTTAAAGTTTTCAATTAAAAGAGTGTGCCTTCTAGCACCTAAAAGTGTAAAGCGCCAACCACGGCTATCTGGTCGCCCTGGACTGGGACAGAGCCAAAGTTTTCAGGGCGAGTGCTATGGAGCGAGGGTTGGATGCATTGAGTGGTTGGGTCCAGTCAAGTTTGTACCTTCTGACAGTCACTTTTTTGAGCATTTTCTCTCGACATCGATCGGGTCCTCGTACCCAGATTTTTATTTGACTATGCCCGCCTGCTGAAGTGTGATATCTCTGTGAGTCCTGGAGGTCTTTGTCTTCTTCATCAATGTTGAGGAGCTTCAGAGCATTCAGTGGGGAAAACCTGTGCAGTCAGGCTGTGTCAGAGTTCGACGTCACTGGCTTGACTCGCACTGTCGATACAAGTCTTTACATCAAGCTTTTTCCCAAAAGTGGACAAAAAGTTCCCAAACTTTCAGATATTCCTCTGAAAGGTTCCTTGAGGGTAAAAACGGGTCCAACAACAGCAGCCAAGCGTTTAGAAAATCTGGTTTGCCTCTTAGGGTCTGAGACTCCAACTCCCACAATGCACCTGGTCAATCCAAGAAAATCCAGGTGAAGCTGGTCAGCTGGAGTTGTCCTTGAGGCAGATGTTGCAGGTGGCTTCTTCCAGCCCTTTTTTACTTGTTGCTGCTCAGGGATATTAACTCCTTATCTTCCAAGACAGACAAAGTCCTTCTGTTGTGGAGCCTTTAGAGTGCAGAAGGTGCAGTCCTACTGAGTGCAGTCCTCTCTTGTGTAGCCCAAGGGTCCTTCTTCTCAAGATGTTTTCAGGCAGGGATCTTGAAGTGCTCTTGCAGCTCTCCTATATTTATTCTCCAGCCTGGGATGGCAGGGGGGGCACCCCAACCAAAGGGGTTCAAGTTGCCACCCCCTGCCATGATATTTTCCTGGGACGTGTAGCATATTTTGTCCCAGAATGCACATCTCAGCAAAAATCTAAATGGAGAAAATCTCTCCTTCAGATCAAGTCTGGTTAACCCAACCCACAGGTGTGGCTAACTTTTCTGTAAACCTTTCGTCCAGCCCCTCTCCTAATCTAATTAAAGGGGCTCCCATCTAGCTTTAGATCAAGTAAGCGGGGCTGGCCTGGATCATGTAACATCTGGCCTTCTCCCTATGAACAGAGCTCCCAGTCCCCTTCATGTCCCTGGCTTATCCAGGAACCAAATCTCTTCCATCCAAAAATCCTGTATTATTTCAGCGCCAGGCCTCCTCACACCTAATCATGACATGAAGCAGCTTGGCTCAGGTTGTCAAAGGCTGCTGCAGGTCTTCTTTAGATAACTTCGGAAAAGTGAGTTCTAACACACCCTTCCTGCAATAGTTATAATAAATCTGACCTTGGCAAGTTATTGGATTTATTGTAACTATTATGATGATACTTTGAATTAGGTTGCTAGCTCACTTCTGGCAAAAGTTATTCGTTATTAAAGTTTGATAAAGCCTTTCCATGTCAGACTTTGGAGCTAGCAGCACTATAATGGGGAAAAATGACTTTGGCATTTTTTCCCTCACCAAGGCATATAAAACATATTTTATAATGTCCCATTATTTTACAACAAGGCTCCCTATATTTGGGGCACCTTGGGCAGTCCTTAGAAGTGACATGTAATACAAAAGTAGTTTTAGACTTTGGAAATACTTCTAATTCTAAAGTTGAATTTGGACACAGTTTTATTTTAAAACCAGCATGCCAGGCAGGGGTGGATTAAAATGACACCGGACACCACAGCAGTGCTCCCATAAGTGCATTAAGTCCACTAGGGTCTCTAAACCTACACACCCTACCATATACTAGGGACTTACATGTAGGTTGTCTGAACCAATTGTAATTACAACAATCACCATGAACCTTTAAAACAGAGCACTGGCCCTGGGCCTGGTTAGCAGAGCCCCAGGCACATCCAGAGTCAGTAACCACCAGTATCAGCAAAAAAAGACTGGGGGTGATTAGGGCAAAAAGGATGACTTCCTCTATTCTCAAATGCCCCTAATCGGTTGCTAACCATTTTGTGCACTTTTGGCTTGTGTTTCTTGATTTTTCTAAATTGTATTTTTTATTGTGTTGTTTTCGTAACTTTAATGTTGTTTACTGATGTTTGGATTTTAACACATGTTTCTCTGGAGAACTGCCTACTGTTTCTGTCATAGCTACAAGGGGTTAAATAGAGATTCACACAGAACTGCTGTATCCTCGATAGATTACATTTACAAAGCTGGTAGGGGCAACCCCTTTCCAAACTAAACCCTGATTATGAGATATGCGGTACTGGGGAGGTTATAAATCCACATGTGCAATTTATGTTGCTGTACTGTGCCCTCACATCAGGAAAGAACTCCAGGAATTCAGCTTGGCTGCCGCTTCAGCCAAAGCCTCATGGCCAAGTCTGGCATTCCAACACCTAGGAAAATTGGGTGAGGGAACGCTGCGGCCTCATGATCACGTGGATTGGAATTCAATACCGTAAGTCTGCTCCACCTGGCAAATAATCAAGGCCTAAGTATCCTGATTCTTAACAATTGCCAGTATCCCATTGCCTTATTCTGGGATAGTTCTCGCATCCATTGAGTCCTCGGATGTGGTTGTTTTGTAAAAACAATATCACCTTAATTTGTGTGCATCAGTACTTAGGAGCTATATTTGTATGTGTGGTAGCCTTTACCCATTGTAACCTTAACTCTCATTTCAACCTTTATTATTTTATTCAACAATTACATAATAGCTTGTGCTTACACCATTGAAGCAAGTGCTCCAATCAGCTCACTCACAGATACACTTGCTATCAATCCCAGAAGGATGAAATGTTGAGATGCCTTTCCTGGGATGCAAACAGGTGTCATAAATGTTACAGGTAGATACATGCAAAGGGCTCATTACCACACATATGCTCCTCTACAAGCAATACATATCATGTCAATTAAATAAAATGATCAAATAACATAGCTCATTTAACTCCAGGTCAGATTGAAACATTATTTGTTCAGTGTTTGTTGTATTGTTTTGTTTATGCAGTGCCACATTATATGAGTTGTCTTACAGCACTGAAAAATAAAACAAGTCATGCATTCATTTTTTACACATTTTTGTTTCATTTTCTTGGGAAGTGTGTTCAGAGTGCTCTTTTCTATCACTGTCTTTTTCTCTTAAATACGTTTTCAGTGTAGGATGCAGTCTGTTTGCCTGATTCACAACACAGACTTGCAAATCTAAAACCGTATAAATGGACAACGTTGAACGTGTTGACAGGGGTTGCAGGTGTGACCAATTGCTTGCCCCTTGGAATTCCTGGCGCTGCCTTTGCCACCCCTGGCCTCAGAGGTGGATTACAATTAGCTTGAGTGGGAACTTTCCTGGCAGCTGAGGTAAGTAAAAAACAATTTTTAAATGTATGTTATATGCATTCTTGTGGGCGAGTGTGTCTATTTGAGACAGAGTATGTGTATGTGTAAACGTGTGTATAAGTGAAAGTGAGTGAGAGTCATTGAGAGGTGGTGAGTGATAATGTGTGAGACTGAGTGTCAGTAAGTGAGTATGAGTGGGTCAGAGTGAGTGAGACTGAGTGATTGTATGATTGACTGCAAGTGAGGGAGAATGGATGAATGTGAGAGTGTTATTAAGTGTGAGTATCACTATGAGAGAATGAGTAAAAGAGACAGTGAGTGAGAGAAAGCAGAGTAAGGGTGAGTGCAAGTGACTTAGTAACACAGATTTATTGAGTCAGAGTAAGCGCATATTTGAGTGAGTATATTTGAATCAGAGCGAATGATAATAAGTGACAGTGGGTGAAAGTACAAAAAAGAGTGAGTGCAAGAGAATGACTTACAAAACATTAATAGGTGCAAGATAGTGATAATGAATAAGTGAAAGTGAGTGAGTGAGAATGGGTTTGAATGAGTGAGTGTGAGTTAGCGTGAGTGTGAATGTGATATTATGCTTTTGAGTTTGCCACTTGCCCTGTCATAATGAGGGCAACTCTTGTCTTATGGAGACACCCACAGCCAAATACTGGCATTGGCAATCCTTAGGGCGACAGGCACATATGACAAAATACTGGCATACTGGTTTAACTGTAAAATACTGGTACTGTCATACTAGCGGTAATTAGTACTCGAGGCAGTTCTTGGAATAATGGTAAAATACTTGTACTGGCATAACTGAGCTATTTCCTGCCATACAGGACACCTGTGAAAAAAGGCTGGAGGTGGCATAATGAGGAAATATTTGGCGTTGGGACACCTGTGGAAAAATACTGGGACTAGTACATTGGAAGCAATTAATGTTATGAGGGATGTCAACGGTGGCATATTAGAGTGGGGCAACAATAGCAAAATACCGGCCCGACACACTGAGGTAATTTTTGACTTAAGGGTCACCATGGTATTGAGACTGCATTAATGGCAAACTTCTGGCTCTGATATATTGCGGGCATTTTTTGGTCTAAAAAGGCACCCAGAACAACATGCCCTGGCACAATGGAGGTCATTTTTAGCATATGGGGGCACCTATAACACATTTTGAAAAATGAGGTAAACTCCTGGGGAGTGTTGGTTTGCATTTGATTGACACACCATGCAAGGATTTAAAGTATTTAGGGAGTGTCCTCTCAGTGCCTGTGGCTTTCTAACAAATGTATGTGAAATTTGTGCTTTAAAATGCACTATTTGACCCCATTTATTAAAACTTTTCTCTGGGGCAGGGCCTCCTGAACTCTCTTAGAGACGTTTTGGCTTACTTGCATCACTCACTTGCTAATTTTCAGGGCTAGTATTACACCCCAGAGCTTTCAAACATCATGTCAGTACCCTACTATAGGCTTTATAAACCCCTGATTGATTGATTGATTGTATCTAATACAGCGTCTCGGGACCCTCACAGGTGATTTGTCAAGTTCTATACATTACCAATTGATTGATTGACAGGCATGTGTCAATGCTGTGTTGGTATGATAATCATGCAGTCATTATCAAACTTTTGTGATGTCACCTATTGTGATGTCATCCGGTAATGGTCATGTGGCATGAGTTTCTGGAGAAATTCAAGGTCATATGATGTCATTAAGATCAAAGGCCATGTAATATCATACCTGTCAAGGATCATATAGGGCATATCTGGTTGGTGTAAATAAATCAATTTTCACTGCAAACATACATTCATGGATGAGAATGGTGTTGTAGTTT
Organism: Triturus cristatus; assembly: GCF_964204655.1. Classification (NCBI taxonomy): domain Eukaryota; kingdom Metazoa; phylum Chordata; class Amphibia; order Caudata; family Salamandridae; genus Triturus; species Triturus cristatus. Next base: position 90,240,297 of record NC_140588.1, read on the forward strand.
GGTGTATTGAGGGAGTAGCAGCCAGAGTATACCTGCTGTCATTTGTGGATGGGAGTGGGATATGAGAATATCTTCTTCCATGCATACCTACATCATACTTATCCGCAGACACTTTAAATAGTCCATATAACACCATAATTATGGAAGTGGCGGAACTAGGGTAAATCGTGTCTATATGAGACAAATAAAAACAAACAAATAATTTCCAAGCTGCGAATTGGCCTTGGGCAGGAAGGAGACTTCCTTTGGAAGCACATGGGACACATAAACTATCCTTAATAACAGGCCATATATGTCACTGCATTGTACACACCCTACAGCTCTATACCCATTTAACCCTTACCCCCACCCAAACACATAAATATCGTTTCACAAGTAATGCAGGGTTCTCCAGAAGATTGCTTGCTCCACTAACTTGTCGGTGCGGGTGTCAATTTCTTTTGATCCCGAATCTTTAAATCAGGATCTGTAAATGTAAATATAAGACAACAATTCGCTTTTACTATGCATCGCAGCATAATTTAGATGAACACTAAGGTTTTTGAATTCATCCCCTTGCGTGAGGTATATGCCCATGTGAAGGATAAGACTAGTTGGAGAAGCGATGGGTAATATTTATTTTTGTTCTTTTTCACTATGACCATTCCTCAGCTGGACAACAGGTGCCTAAGGAAATAATTTTTTTTATTACATGAAAACATAACACGGAAGGTTAACTTTTTAAAAATGTAATAACCTACAAAATAATTTTCGGTTTTATTCTTTAACCTCTGTAAAATGATGATCTATCTTCACAAATCAAACTTGAAAGCTTTGGTACCCATTCCTCAGGTTTTCACTAATAAAACGCTGATTTTCCTGGGCCGCAACTTGAACATAAAGGGACGCTCCACAATTTCTCACTTCAGCTGTCCCCACTTTCACACGGTGCACCTACGTGTTTTCAATACATATCATTTTCCTTCTTCGAGGGGAGGCTGTAAACATTGAATATGTTCCGCGAAAAGTGTTTTTCCGGTCCATTAAGTGCCTGCGAGCATCAGCACTTCTTTTTAACGTTGCTTTCCTGCTGATAAGCTATGTCTTTTTTGGCGGACCTGCGTATGGCGCGTGCCCGCCGCAGTCGCCACGCCTCATTGGCTGGAACGGAGAGCGGGGCTTCTGACAAGCCTTACCGTCTGGGACATATTTCACCCGGCCCTCAAAGAGTCAAGGCCGGTAATGAAGGCGAGTTGAGATTTAGGCTGATTTTAATGGGCACGCTGCTTAGACCCTGCCATATCGCCTTAATAACACGGCGCTCTAGCCCCGAGTGTGTAATTCTGCAGTGAACCACCGAGAATTAGGACAGATGTGACCTAAACATTTCACAAAAATGGAAAATGGCGCCCAAAGAGCAGGACTTGATGAATTACACCCATCAATCAAACGATTAGGAACCGCACAGGAAGAATACAATCAGCTGTGTATAAAAGACGCTCGTGCTGGCTATTATAAAAGGGATTGTTGGTAATTGTTATGCAAAACCGCCAATTTTCAGGCACCTAATGGCTTCTGTCCAAATATAATTCCAGCGGATCCGGGAGACATCACTTGTGAAACATTAGAATCCCCCCCCCCCCCCCCCCCCTCTATCCCCGCTGCCGAAAGGGATGCGCCAATGGCTGGCAAACAAAGTGGGTTTTAATAATATACACTACACAGCTCAAACGCCAACCAGGCAGGCATTGAAAATAGCGCAGCGTCGTTGCTGTTCAAAATAATTTGCAACTTATTACCGCCGCATTTGGAATATTTATTCACGGGAGAAGAGAAGAGGCTCTCCTCGGAGTCACGCATGTGATTTGTCGGCTTGCAGATCACGGGAGAGGTTTATACCAGGCGCGAGGCACACTGGAGCGAGTTTCTTTCAGTGTCTTTAAACGTCTATCTGTATTTTATTAGCAGCGGTCGAAGTGCAAATTAAGGTGTGGGATCTGCGATCCTGAGTACCATGGGTGCGCGCTCAGTGAGTGTGGGGATGGCGTCAGCATAAGTAAAAAGAAGAAACTTTCCTGTAACTTTATTGTTGGCCTTTCTGTAAGGGCAAATAATTGCAATATACACATTTTAAATAAAATGTCAGTTAAAATAATCTTAACAGTGCAAAAGACTCCCTCCTATGCTTTCAACCTGAATCGACTTAAGGTCATTATTAACCAGGCAGGAACAGTTATTTTTAACAAAAGCTTGGCAACTAGTTCACAATAGATCCCGCCCACTTTGACCCCTAAGGGGAGAAGTGGAAGGGTCGTCATGGAGGAAACACAAGCCCTTACAAAACAATGTTGCAAAGAGATCAAATGATATTGGAAAACCAGAGTTAAAAAAAATCAAAATATGGAATAAATAACGCTTTATTGTCTCACATAACAGCACCAATCCTTCCTGCTCAATCTGCTTAATTTCGAACTGTTTATTACTAAAAATCAGAAGTCACCCGACTCCTGGTGAACCACAAACCATGATCCTCAGAGCTGATGTTCATCATATTCATGTACTCTAAGAGAACTATAAAAATGTATTTCAAACTCTGACACGGAGCATCATGTACTTATCCATGGCTGTATGGCCCATGCCCAAAACACAATCCTAATACTGTTTGTATCTGCTTTTCAAAGTTTATTTGCCATTTGACTGCTAAACTTTATTAAGAATTTACATACAATCACATAGAAATGTATCACAACAACCACTCTTCAAAAGAAATGATTCAATATGTAGCCACCCTTCCACAGTATATATATTTTTTTTTGGACATTGCATGCTCTTATCATGTATCGGTTGTATAGTGCTTCACAGAAGACATAGAGGCAAAAATGACTCCAAAGATTATGTACAGTCATGTTTTTTTCTTGTAAGTTTCACAGGCTTCCAGACTTGTTTCCTCTATCCTTTTCTCTTGAAAGAGCACCCGCTTTAATTTGGTGTGTCAGTCAACTTCACAATCATCTGCGGGATAACTTACCTTTCTAATCAAACGGAAGTCAAACGCGGATGCTAATAAAGAACCAAGCAAGCCCACTTTTAAGAATACCTGAAGCTGCTAATGATAAAAATCATCAAGCCTTGGGAAAGAGACACTCAACACAAAAAGTAGGTTGCGCTAAAAACAAAAGAAACGCATCAAAGGTATACTAAAGTTTCAGTGGATCAGTAACCTAAAGTTGCATCCCGAATGTGACATGGGAAAAGGTATGACTAAATTGTGATAATCAGTCAATGAACAAGAAAGAAGAACAAACTGAGATGTCACCTCCTAGATAATCAATTCACTGATGGTATTTGTAGGAAAGTCATCCTTTTTACACTGAACCCCCCATTTTTGACTGATTCTGGTTGTTATTGACTGAAAGTGCTTTGGACTCTGATAACCAGACTGAGGGCCAATGCTTTGTCTCTAAAGGTACATGGTAATTGGTATAATTCTAATTGGTCAAGACAACCTACCTGTAAGTCTCTAATATATGGTATGGCATGTAGGTTTAGAGACCACAGTAAACGTAATACACTTAAGTGTTGTTAGAAATTGGTTCTCAAGGTGGCAGAGGTTTGCACCCTGTCCAAGTAGGGACCACAATCCTAGTCCGGGTAAGCTGGATACACACTAAAACCTGTGCTCACCCTCTGGGAGCTTGGCACCGAGCAGTCAGGCTTGCCTAAAGAGACACTGTGTAAAGTATTTGTGCAACACACACAGTAACACAAAAAAAACACACACAAAAATACTCCACACAGGTTTAGGAATATAGAGAATGTTTATCTGAGTAAACAAAACCAAAATGACAAAAATCCAATTGGCAGAAGTTGATATATGAATTTTTAAAGAATACATGCAAAAACAGTGCTTAGATGTCAATAGAGCTAAAATGATTGCTTGAGGTCGCGAGGGACCGGGTAAATCCAAAATACAGGGCGACCACCATGGAGGGCAGGCCCGCTACAGGACCCAGACAGGTCCCACTGAAGAAATACCTTGGCTGGAGCAAGTGTCAATGTTAAAAGCCTACTGTGTAGTCATCAGCAGCGCAAAGGGGTTGAGTACCGGTGAAGTGAATGCAATGCATTGTCATCCAGCTGCACAGAGTGTCGTTGTTGAGCTGTGCAAGCTGTGGATCTGCTGTCATCAAGTAGCCTCTGCATCGGCTTCGAAGGGCGATGCAGCAGAATTTCTTACGCAGTTGGGGTGATGTATTGGTTTTTACAGAATTCAGATGCATAACCCACTTCTGAGGCCCCGGATTGGAGGGGGCACCTCAGGAAAGGGTAGGACTCACAGATGGCAGAGTCCACCAGCACCAGCAGGATTGCGGGAAGTCTTTTGTATCCCTGAGACTTCAGAAAACAGGAGGCAAGCCAGCAAGCCCTTGGAGCCACTCTGTGTTCAAGTGAGATGGGTCCATTCCTTGTCCTCAGAAGGACAGAGATCAGCAGGCATCAGGGCAGCTCAGCAAATCAGAGAAGCAGTTCCTCAGAACAGTCAGTCAAGGCAAAGTGGCAATCTTTATAGCACAGAAGTCTTTCCTCCAGCAGAGTTCTTCCCAGGTCCCAGTAGTGTACTGATTTGGTAGGATCAGAGGCCCAGTGCCTATAACCAAAAGTGCCTTTGATGTAGGGAGCGACTTCAAAGGAGCTCTCTGCAGTACAGAAGAATCCCTATCAACCCAGTCCTCTCTGCCAGGCTATCTCTGGGGGGAGTAAAGTTAGGAGCAGAGAAATGTCCACTTTCTAAAAGTGGCATTTCTAAAATAGTAATGGCAAATCCAATGTTTCCACCAAAGATTATTTAGCATTACCATGCCAAAGACACGAAACACGATTTAACTACTTCTTCCTAATCAGGAATTTCAGCTAAAATTTTTTAAAAGGAATTTCCGATGCTAGCGTATGAGAGGAGTAGGCCTCACAGTAGTGTAAAACAAATGTTGCTGTTTGTCACTACCAGGACATGTAAAACTTAAAAGTACATGTCCTCACTTTTAGTTACACAGCACCCTACTCATAGGGCTACATAAGACCTGCCTTAGGGGTGACCTATCTGTAATAAAAGAAGAGTTTAAGGTTTGGCAGTTGGTTTTATGTGCCAAGTCTTAGGGGCAATAAACTGCATACACAGGTCTTGCAATCGTAGGTCTGAGACAGGTTTGAAAGGCTACTTCAGTGGGTCGCACCATCAGTGCTCCAGTCCCACAAGTAGTATTTAGATTACAGGCCCTGGGTACACGGTATACCACTTTGCAGGGGACTTACAGGTAACCAACATATCAGGTATATATCAATGTCACCATGTGTAGGGGAGAAGCACATGCACTTTAGCACTGGTTAGCAGTGGTAACATGCCCAAAGTTCTAAAGCCAACATCAAGAAGGTCAGAAAAATAGGAGGAGGAAGTCAAAAGGTTTGGGGTGACCCTTCAGAGAGGGACATTTTCTAACAAGTGTGCACTACTGTGGTGTCTGGAGTCATTTTAAAGCCAGGCCTGTCTTGCAGGCTGGTTTTAAAATAAAACTATGCCCAAATTCCACTTTGCAATTGAAAGTACTTCCAAAGTTCAAATCTACATTTTTATTACTTAAAGGTTACCCCTTAGGTCTGTCCTCAGTGCCCAAAGGTAGAGCACATAGTTCTAAAAAGCAGGGACAATATAAAATACGTTGTATATGCTCCTGTAAGGAGAAAAAGGAAACAATGTTTCCCTATTGTTGTGCTTCTTTATTGTTCAATAAATTAAAATTATTACAATATACTACATATTCCATGTATGGAGAGGGAAGAAAAGGAATAAAGTTACTGGGTTAACCAAGTTTGCTAAAAGCTATAAAATCGTAGAGGTAATAGTCCGAACTAGAACTAAGGTGCTGGTGCGTAGGGATGGCTCCTGCATCTGGGAACCCAGTTTGCACGTCCTACAGATGGGCCCATTGCCCAATAAAAATAATGTTCATTTACAAAGCTAAAATTGTAGAGGATCTGCTAGCACCATAGGCTGACATGAGGAATGCTTTATTACACTTACTAATGTCTATTTTTGCTTTGGAGCTAGCTGGCAATCTCATACAAAGTATCAAAATAATGGTTACAATAAATCCAACAACTTATGACTATTACAGGAAAGTAGTTTTCAAGCTTACTATCCTGAAGTTACCTAAAACAGTTTATTCAAAAAAAAGAAGAGGGGGAAACTAGGAGCAAAGAAAGGTCCATGTACCCATGCTCTGAGGCTATAATCAAATCGAATGGGGGAGTAACTGTTCCTAAAAGAGAGAGACAAGAAATAGATATCTAGGTTCTAGACAGGGCACTAAGGGCAGTCATCAGGACTGTCTCTTGTTGACTTGGTGATGTAAAATCAGCCTTTAATATATAGACACCTCTGCCATGTTAAAAGACCAGGATGGGTTAGTGTTGCTGAGGGGTTATATTGTAACCAAGTAGCTCAGTGTAGATAAGAGAAGTCAGTTCACTTATATACATTGAACTACTTGGGTACGTTATAAACCCTTAATAGCACTAACCGATACAATTTTAAATCACACTGTTGCACACATCACAACCACCCCACCTGGACACCCTCACACTCATCAAATGGCTGGAAACTAAACGATCTCCGCTAAAGTGACCCTTCGGGACACCTGTAGGGCATTGCAGAGCCGACCCGACGACGAGCACACACCCGATGATGAAGCATGACATCCCTAGGGGGTGAGTGAGGGCAACAAGAGACAGTCCTGATGACTGCCCTTAGTGTCCTGTCTAGAACCTAGATATCTCTTTCTTGTCTCTTTCTTTAAGGAACAGTTACTACCCATTTGATTAGGTTACCTAAAACAGCCTTGTAGCAGCCTCTTCTAATTGGTCAGCCTTTGGCAGCCCGAGCCAAGCTGTTCTCTGAGTAGATGTGAAGAGGCCCGGGCGGAAACAATGCAGCCATTTTGTGGGAGGAGATTTGCTTCCTGGAGAAGTCAGTGGGAGGAAGGAGGCTAGGCAGGTATGCTGGACTTCAAGGAGAACATATGTCTCAGGACCCAGGGCAGCCCCCACTTCCTTGATATCCGGCCAGAAGAGAGCCCCCCTAATTAGGTTAGCTACACCTTTGGGTTGGGTTTTATAGACACACACCAAGGAGAGAATTTCTCCATTTTGAATTTTGTGAAAACAGTGCATTTTGGGTCACAAATATGCCACACTTCACAGGATTTGATCAAAGCAGAGGGAGGTAACTTTACTGCTCTTGCCTGCCCAGAATAGAGAATAAATATTGGAGAACTGCAGGAGCTCCTCAAAACACTTCTTCAAGCAAAAAAAGAAGAAGAAGGACTGCCATGGTGGACACTTGGACTACACCATAGAAGGCTTGCAAGCAAAAGGACGTCACCTTCTGCACTCTCAAGGCTCTACAAATAAAGGACTGTGCTTCATTCAATGAAATGAGGTGGACTTCCTGATCAACAACAGATGCAACTGAGCTGGAAGAAGTCACCTGCAAGCCCAAAGAGAGGATCACGCCAGCTGACCAGTTGCAACTGGATTTGTCCTAGACTGTGCTGGTGTATTGTGGGAAATTGAGTTCTAGCCCCCAAAATGCAACCCAGAGTCTCTGAAACCTTGAACTGAGCTAGTGGATACTTATTTTCCCCAAAGAAACCAAGCAACTACCAGATCTGCGAAGGAAGAAACTTTCCGCAAAGAGTTGCAGAAAAGCTCCAGGAAGAGACCGGCCTGACGTTGAGAGTTAAGCCATCATGCATATTGGCCTGACAGTGCTGGTTTGTCCCCCTGAAAGCTCCGGAGCTCCTTGCTGTCGATGCTGAGGACAAAAACTTCCATAGGTTCACCGGGGCATCATGTTGTAGTAGGCCGCTATCGTCAAATCGAACTTCAGATCCGAGAAGCCTGAGGACCCACCAACTAGCCCACCGATAAGGGAAAAGCTCCAGGAAAAAGAATACGTTCTAAAGTAAACTTTTGACCGGGACCTAGCTCTTAGCTTATCTGACCCATGCTCCATCGCGCGACCAGATTGCCTCGATTGGTTCGTTAAGCTTTTTGACGCTAGAATGTACAATTTTTTATGTAATCTTTAAAAATTCATATCTCCCACTCCCAACATTTGATTTTTGCCCTTTTGGTGCCATTCTAAAGATAAAAGTATTCTCTATGTTTATGAATTGGTGTTGGATATTTATGGCATTGTGTCTTTTACTCATTTACTGTTTTGGTGATAATAAATGCTTTACACATAAATATCTCCTAATTTAAACATGACTAATTGTTTGCTAAGCTATCATGGGTTGAGCAAGGATACATGTATTGAGACTTGACTGCACCAATTAGTGATTGTTGTATTATTAGTAGCTGAAGGTACAACCCCCCACCTATTAATAATCCACTTTCCTACAATATTTTCATTTTTCAAATATTGATAGAGAGGATGTAATGACACAACAGCCCTTGGACAAAGTACCCCCGGTAAGGTTTACATTCTTGTGAACTCTTATCATAGAGCTGACAAAAATAGGATAATGTGTGTTTGCATTAAAACAAAACAAAGACTGCTGAAATGTCAAGGAAACAGATCACAGTGAGGCATTATTGCCTCATGTGATGGATTGGACTGGACAGGAGTATATACACCCCAGCTGGTTAGTGGCAAAATTCTCTGTTAATTTACAAAGCAGTATGAGAATTATATTGGGGAGAACTCCCACCACCTTGTAATTTTTAAAACATACAAATAGCCTAATGTGCTTACAAGTGGTCAATTTGCCTCTAATTTTGACATACACTCTGTCTACCCAGGTGCTCAGCTATCAACAGCACTAGGGCCTGTATCATATAGTTTACACACTATCTCTGCTGCACCACAGTGCACTTTTAAACAGGTGTGCTGGCATAAACAAGGACAATGCACCTTATTACTATCAATCTGCTGTCCCTAGGGTAGGTGCAACCTCATACCTGACCTGGAGGTAGAGCATTAGTTAAAGATTGAGTGGCTATTCAGAGCAGTTGCTCCATTGTTTACTTTGCCAGCGGCACCTTCCTCCACTTAAAGGGGGGCAGAGCACCCCTGGAGACAGCCGCAGTAAGTGACTGCACTAGCTTGCAGGGAGATGCCGGGGATGTCCATGTAACCTCATCTCCTACTTCCAGAGTGCTGCCTCAAGGGGCTCACTGTCAGTTGCCCACCTCTTTGTGGTGCACTCTCACTTCACCTCCTGAGGCCTCTTTCCCACTGTGCCTGTGCAAATTGTTTCCCTCATGTGCATGTGACCATGATCTCCATGCAAATTAGGTAATATCATCTTAAAGTAGCACCAGTGCTGTATGTTCGCAGACCCTATCTGTATTACATTAGGAGATGCACAAGCATCTATGCCCCTTTCTGTAATACTAAAGTGCCTCTGGGACACGGAAAACGGGCGTAGATTACCATTGTGCCTCCCAGAGAACTGTATGGAAACAGCCCAGGAATTGCTACATGCTGACTACACCACTGACTAGGACATAAGGTGAATACATATGTAGTGATTTTGCAAACCCACAGCAAGAGTCCATTATTTATTAAAATTGTATCTCCAGGTTCATAGGGAAGGACGTTTCTGTTAAACTTTAGACATTATTAAAGATTCACCTGGAATATAACCTCTGTTGTCAAAATATGGTAATTCCATGAAATTCAGAAATATACATGGATGTAGGTATTAAGGTCAAGATAAAAACATGTAAACTTTGATGGTGAGTTACCATGAAGATTGTTGACTTGCATAATATATAAATCACAAACTGTAACCAAAGTGCGAATGGAAAATCTCTCTACTAAAACCTCTGCCTTTATGATTTCAAAAACCTTGTTATATATGACTTTTTTCTTTTCAGAATGATGACCCAGTATATTGTAGGTCATTGTCAACAAGGAGGTAAGTTCAGTTTGACACATTGCCACTGGGAACAGGTAAAAATAGTATCTAATGAGAGGTGACATGTATCCGGAGTTTCTCAAGACAGTGAGCACTAACGCTTCAGCATTGTAATGAGACTGCAGACCGTGGCAGGAGTAATTGAGCAATCCATATTTAGGAGATTTCTTTATAAAATATAGCAAAGATTTGATCTGCCAGGTACATTGGTGAGAAATATATTATTCAAAATACAGGATTCTTTACGACATATTAAATGAGTGATTAGCAGTAGGAATAATGCAACTTTGCATAAGTTATGAGATTTCCAATTGATTTTAAAATCCATTCCACAATGAGTTCTCTTAGGAGTATTTAGTTACTTGTACTGCCTTATTTAGACAACCAAAGATCATAGCATGTTGGAAGCAGTCTAATAAGTGTGAGGCAATACACAGGAACCAAGAGGGTATGGTGGCATTACTTAAACATGATTATCATGTGTCAAAGGCAGGAGTAACAGCTGCAGGGGAAAAATTAGGCTGAGAGAGATGCCAACGTGCCAGTCCAAGGGAGAGACACAAATTGACAATGTAGCTGGGGTGCAACTTCTTGGAGGAAAGTGATCAGATTTGGCAGCAATGGTGCATGATAGGACCTCAAAGAAGTGACCATAAAATGTGTCCATTAAGTGATACCCAAGACCTCAGTAGAGACTGGCTTAACAATGTACGGTTTGACATGTAACTGGCTAGGACTAGAAATACTTGCCTATGTCAGGTTAGAATAATAATAAAAAAAATCCTATCGATGTAACTTTGACTCCAAAATTCTGTATTGGGGTTTTTTGATTACCTGTATTTAATTGGAAATTGATTAAGCTAAAAAAATGAAAGTCATGACTACCAGCCTCATGCATCAAGACAAAATCCAGTCGGTAAAATACCGAATCGCTAAAAACACCCGTTAGCGATTAAAAAAACCCGAATCCCAATGCATCAACCAAAACTGTGAGCAAATAACGAATCGCTAAATGAAATCCGTTAAAATACCGAATCGCAATTAACCTACAAGCAAAAATACCGAATCGCTAAATACCGAATTAGCAATCACCAAAATCACTAATAGCTCCCGGCAAGTGCCAATGGCTAATAACGAATCGCTACCCAATGCAACAACAGTCGCAAATACCGAAAATCCCAAAAATCGCTATTTAGCATGAGCTAAATAAGGGGAATCAGAACCTGGAGGTAAAGTTAAAAAAAAAAATTGGTGAAGAAAAAAAAACGATTCTACAGGTGCAACTGGTTGTGGTAATCACCAAACCCTTAAATGTGGCCAAGGAGACCCTGTTGACTACCACAAAATGGCAGCCCTCTACGTGCTTGCAAGGAGGATGCGTATCAATGCGGCAGGACAGCGCAGGAGAAGGGTCCAGGAGAGAGTTTTCAGACTGCGCATCACCTTGCTCGGCCAGAATGAGGACGAGGTGTGCGAGAAGTATCGACTCAATCGTGCCATGATCATGCGCCTCATTGCAGACCTGGAACCATTACTGCAGCACCAGACACACCGGACCAATGCAATCCCTGTGCACGTCCAGGTCCTATGCAGCCTGCACCTACTGGCCTCAGGAAGTTTCCAGGGGGTAATTGCGGTAGCCGGAGGCGTATCGCAAAGCGCACTCTCACGCTTCTTCAAGAAATTCCTAGATGCCATGCTGACAATGCTACACACCCACATCAGCTTCCCCACAACCCCACAGCAGTTGGACCGCAACAAACAGGCATTCTACCAGGTGGCACAATTCCCCCATGTAATTGGATGCATCGACTGTATGCATATCGCCATATGTCCACCGGCAGCAAATGAGTACATATTCCGTAACCGCAAGTCATACCACTCAATCAACGTGCAGGTTGTGTGCGATGCCAATCACATCATAACGGAACTAGTGGCACAATTCCCAGGGAGCACACACGACTCCTTCATATTCCGCAACAGTGGAATCCACAGGCGTCTACTCAACGGAGAATTTGGAGAGGGACTCCTGCTTGGTACGTACAAATTCCGCTTCCCAACATGAACACCACACATGTATGAACTTCACCATTGCTAAGTCTTTGCTTCTATCTTCTAGGTGACAGTGCTTACGCCCTGCGTGATTTCTTACTCACCCCATACATCAATCCAGCAACCCCACAGGAGCAACGCTACAACACAGCACACATTAGCACCAGGAATGTAATAGAGAGGCCTTTTTGGATTCTGAAGAGTCGCTTTCGAATCCTACACAAGACTGGCGGCGCCATGCTATACAAACCTGAAACCTGCTGCCGGATTATTGCCGTATGTGCAATGCTGCACAACATTGCGACCAGAAGGGGGATATCCATAGAGGTGGAATGGGGACCACCGGGATGACCAACCACCCACCCAACACCGACAGGCACACGTCCCTAACACAGCAGAGGGCCATAGGAGGCGGACATACATCATGCAACATCATTTCTGAATCAGGTGAGAATGACACATAACTAATTTGTTGGGGGTGCAACAGTTTAATGCACAGTAGCACTGCGGTATGTGCAACAAAACAAGCAATGGAAATAATGCTCCACATGTAAAAAGTTTAAAGAAATGTGCGTTAAAGTCACGGCTGTGCAGACTCAGGAAGGGGAGGACCATGGTTTCCCCACCACGGTCAGGTAGGCCTGTAATTCTGTCTAGTGGTGCTTGCCACGTACACCAAGCCTCCGCTCAGGTGTCTCCGACGCCTCACCATGGCCTGTCCCCGTGGAGGCCCGCGAACTGCGGCGCCTGGTGCTGGCCTCTGCCACTGACACACTGCTGACACTCGAGGCAGCCTCACTGCCATCTTCCCCTCCCAATGCATCAGCACTGAATGTGCCGCTCTGTAGGTGTTCGACAGCAGCGGTCATCTGCCCTAGTGCCTTTGCTACATCCCCGCAAAAGTGCCCAAGGTCCACCTGCAAGGACACAGAGCGGCGTGCCAACACTGCGGTGCTGTTGCTGAGACGCGTGATGGCCTTTGTAGAGGCCGCGGACCGCAACAATTGCTGACGGTGCCTCCTCCTCTCGCACTCATGGCCCTCCCTCATGGCACGGGTGAGCTCATGGATGTCCTCCCTGAGGTGCCCATTGCCCTCTGCCACCACAGTGGACATGTCCCTAACCGCCGCAGTCATGGCACGCATTTCCCGAGCAAGGCGCACAATATTAGAGCTAATTGATGCCATGTGTCGTCCCTGCAGGCGCTGTACACGCAGCATCCTCTCCTCGATGGCAGAAGTGTGTGGGAGATCAAGGTCGCCTGAGGAGACAGAACTTGGCCGAGCCCTGCGCCGCTGTTGGAGTCTGGCGCGTCCAGGTGGTGCAGCAGGCGGTGTGATGGTGCGCAGACTTTGTCCCAATTGTGTGGAGGGTGTTTCCATCACCTGCAAGGGCGCTACTTGGGACCTGCGCCTCGGCGCTTTAGTGGCTGTTGATGCTGCAGCTGGTGTGGCTGGTGCTGGTGCTGGTGGTGCTGGTGCTGGTGGTGCTGGTGGTGCTGGTGCTGGTGGTGGTGGGGTGGCAGGTGGAGGTGATGGATGCGCATCCTGCGCTGTCTCCATGTCGGAATCCACCGGTGTCTCAGATATGATCAGCCGGCTGCTGTCGTCCGATTCCCCAAGAGATGCATCTGTGTGTGAAACAGTGCATGGTTAGTGGGATAGTTACACCTCCGTAGTGTTGTACACATACATGTCCCTCTGTGATCCACTAAATAAACAGTCTATATCCATGTTCAACTGATGTGGTGATCCGTAATTGTATTTACGCCTGTACATGCACACTGGCCAGACTAGACTACAACTCCCATGATGCACTGGTGTTGAGAGTTAAACTGTGTGGCCCAAAGCTGCATACACACTCAGGTCGTGCTGGGGGCATGGGTATGGATTTACGCTATGCTGGGTATGGGCACAGGCATGCATCTTACCTTGGGCACTTGTGGCTGCGCCGGACGTGTCCATCTGGGTCACTCCCACGACGGCTTCCCGCTCGATCGTCCCTTCCACCAGGTCCTCCAGGGCAGTGTTGGCTTGTACCGTTGAAGGGCCGCCTCCGGTCCTGCTCGCCTCCCGGAGCCTCTCCGCAATCCTCTCCTTGACACGCTTCCGCAGGTCGTACCACCTTTTCTTGAGGTCGTCGATGCTGCGGGGCGTTACACCAACTGTATTCACCCTCTCCCGGGTGCGCAGCCATATGCGCCGCTTCTCTTGCTCAGGCACCTTGAGGGACAGCTTACCGAATAGGCGATCGTGCTGGCTGCTGACTCCCTCTATAAGGTACTCCAGCTCCCTGTCAGAGAACTTGCGCTTGCGTGCTGACTCAGCGCTGGATGGTACTTCCTTCTCCATGATGAATGGGTTTAGCGAATTGCACAGTCGGTGTGGCTTCACTCTGCACAGGCAGTCTTCACTCACAGCTCCTGTTTGCTCCTCTGTCGAGGCAATGAGGGTGGGGCTGCAGTATTTCCTGGTTGGTGATGTCATCTGCCCGTTCCCGGAGCGACGCGGTCATTTGCGATTTCGCTAATACCGAATTCGCTAATAGCAAATTCGGTATTACCGAACTCGCAAATAGCTAATTCGGTATTACCGAACTCGCTAATAGCTAATCGAAGTTTGCATGCCCCGCTATTGATTAATCGGTAAATATAGCGATTTTTAAGGAATCGCTAAAATTTACCGAATCTGTTGATGCATGCTCAAAAGCGATTCCTTAATAACGATTCCTTATTTCTCGCTATTAAGGAATCGCTTTTGGTTTGGTTGATGCATGTGCCTGTACGTCGCTTATCAGGGTCGGAATAGTACGGGAACACCACAGATATTGGGGTGGGTTTAGGAGCATGGGTTCGCTCACAGAAAAACCTATTTTCCCCATAGAGAAAAAAGATTTTTTAATTCTATTTTATGTACAAGTGCATGAATTTACACTTGTTCCATATAAATGCATGTGTAACTATTTACATGATTAAAAATCAAAATATCATATACAAAAATGTTGTCTCACATAAATATTGTATCCTAAATATCATTTACAAACATAACCTCAAATGAATGTAGAATTTCTAGTATTATCCCAAATTGGCGGACATTTTTGCAAATGATATTTAGGACACTGTATTTATGTAGGATAATATTATGACTATGATATTGTAGTACCAAATCATTTAACTATGTGAAATCCAAAGTGCCATTTAAACATATCATTCTAGCCCAATCAACATACACAATGAATTACATATAACAAAACAAACAAATTTGTATGCTTGTGAAGTGGCATCTGTAAATGGAAGTTTCACACTGTGAGTCATAGAATCAAGAGCTTTATATTACGTCAAAAGATTGCAGTTATTACTGTGGAAAAACCTCGAAAAAGTAGGTGTTTAACATTTCTGAGAGCAAGCTAGGTGTTCTATTGAAATCTGGTATTGCATATGTGATAAACGAATGCAATTTTAAAATTAAATCTACATCAAGAATGAATTTATGATGTTTTATCTGTGGGAAAGTGCCTCAACGACTTTGCCCGAATCACAAAGTCGTTGCTTTGACTAGGTTTGACATACTCTTGTAGTACTTCTAGTTTACTCCTAATATTTATGAGCAAGCAATTAGCAGTCCTGGCTCATTCATGCTTAACCTTGGAATGTACTAAAATGCCAAGAGTACTTCCGGATTCATATTTGCAACATCAAGCCCAAAATCATCATTTCAGTTTTCATCTTTGGAAGATGCTGCAAGGATTATGTAAATGTGATAGACAATAATGCAATTTATTGGAAGGTAACACAGTGATCTGTGTGAATGATAAGCACATGTAATCACAATGGAGATGATTCACAAATATTTATTTATCTTTCACATCCTTTGTGGTACTCCTGGTCTGGAAGTCTACAAGATGAATTCAACTTAATGAGCTGAGATGCATACTTGCATTAGGTGAAAGTCTCAAAAGTGAATTCCCAGCATTGAATTAAGGACTGCTCGTTTCTTCTGGAAGAGGCTGGTATTACTACGTTATAAACACTGCAAGAGTCTCCTGTCTAAGCTTGATAAATTGTGGTCTTAAGTCTGGTAGTAGATTGATAGCATAATGATGATGTGTTGCTTGAGTAAGAAAGCCTTAGAATCTTATTGAAATTAACTGGAGCAGTTTTGTTTTTGTTTGTATTTTATTTAACCATGGTTGTTTGTTTTTCTTTAAACACCTACTCAATTCATCTCTCGGTTGTGGTGGCAGGTTGCACTGTCGAACTACATTAACACAGTTACAATGTTGAAATAGTTTTGGCCCACAAGTCTAACCCAACATCAAATACATTTTTGAAAAGTCGGACTACAAACTAAATTACTATGGGCTGAATTCAAAACATATTGGACTTGGCCCTTTTTTTGCAAGGTCATCACAGAACTTTTTGCCTTCCTTCTGTATTTTTTCTGACCTGTTTTTGTTAATTTTTTTACTCTGGACACTTTACCACTGCTGATCAGTGCTAAAGTACACATGCTTTCCCTGTAAATTATTGTTATGGATTAGTGATTCCAATATTGTCATATTTGGTTTACTAGTCAGACTCTAGTTCAGTGCACTGTGTGTGCCCAGGGCCTGTAAATCAAATGCTGCTAGTGGGCTGCAGCACTGATTGAGCCACCCACAGAAGCAGCCTGTAAAATGTAACTCTGGCCTGTAATTGCAGAGCCTGTATGCAGTCTGGGACTGCCATGTCGACTTGGCAAGTGCACACACTTTCCAGGCCCTAACCTTCCCTTTTCTTAAATGTCAGTCACCCCTAAGGTAGGCCCAAGTTACCCCTGTGGGCAGGGTGCAGTGTATGTGAAAGGTAGGACATGCCCTGGTGTGCGTGGCATGTCCTGATTGTGAATTACTGTCAATTTTGTTTTTCACTATTGCAAGGCTACCTGTTCCCATAGGACTGACTGACTGACTGAATTATTTATTGAGCGCACTATTGCCGAGGCGTCTTGGCACTGAGCGAGGAAAAGGAGTGACTGCTCCTGAACTAGGATTTTATGAAAAGCCAAGTTTTTAATGCCTTTCTAAACAAGATCCTGTTAGCTTGCAAGTGTTGTTCTGTAGGAAGGGAGTTCCATAGCTTTGCCGCTTGAAATGAAAACCCTTGTCTCCCCATCGGGCTCTTTTAATCTTAGGGAGGCAGACCAGCCCCAGGCTGCCAGATCTTAATGCGGGGGTCGGTACATACCGTGGAAAGAGAGATTTGATATCCGCTGCACCTCCTCCGTATCCAACTTTGTGAACTAGGCATAACGCCTTAAAGTGCACCCTTCGTCGAACTGGGAGCCAGTGTAGCTGCCTTATGCCAGTCGACGTCGGGTGATGTTTAGGAAGATCCAACTGTATTCTGACGGCAGCGTTCTGCAATGACTGAAGTTTGGAAAGCTGTCTTTCCCGAGCTCCAACATACAGTGCATTGCAGTAGTCGATTTGTGATAGAACCAAGGCTCCTACTACCGCTTTTCCTTAACAGAAAGGTAGAAACTGCAGTATTTTTCGCAGGACCTGAATCATAAAAAAACAGGCCGAGGTAACTTGATTAACTTGTAAGGAAAGTGTTAAATCCTTATCAATCAGAAAGCCTAAATTCTTTGCCTTTGGCACAGAGATGGGACAGGTGCCAGCTTCTGGGAGCCACCATATGTGATTCCAGATTGAGGGTTTTTGGCCAAATTCTACTACCTCAGTTTTCTCTGTATTGAGCTTTAAGAAGTTTGTGTTCATCCAGCCCATCACACTTGTAAGGCAATTTCGAAATCGTTCTGCTGTAGCTTCAACACTCTGTGTAAGTGACACCACTAACTGGGTGCCATCTGCATATGACACCAGTGTTAGACCTTGATCTTTTATCAATTTGGCCAGTGGGGTCACATACAGATTGAACAATGTGAGGGATAAAGCTGATCCTTGAGGGACTCTGCATGGGAGAAAAAATTCTCTGGATTGAATTCCGTCCCAGTGGATTTGTGGTACACTGGAGTCCAGGAAGGATCTGAGCAATGTTAAGGCTGTGTCCTTGATACCCACGGCTCTAAGCCGCTGCAATAGGACCACATGATTTACGGTGTCAAAAGCAGACGTTAAATCAAGTAGAATTAAAAAGCTCTACCGCCTTCATCCATGACCTTATGGATCTCCTCAGTTGCCATTATCAGAGCAGATTCTGTAGAGTATCGTGATCTGAAACCATGCTGAGAGGAGTCTAGTATATTGTTAGAATCCACATACTCCATCAGCTCCTGATTCATGGCTTTCTCCAATATTTTTGAAGGCAATGGGAGACAGGATATAGGAAGATAGTGCTTAGTGTCCTGCGGGTCCAGTGAGTCTTTCTTCAAAATAGGTCTTATACAGGCCTTTTTCCATCTCTGTGGAAAGACTCCAGATCTTATGGTCTCATTGAAAAGAGGGGTCAGAAAAGCACTTATCTCTTCTGGGACCAGATGTAATATGTAAGGGGGACATGGGTCAAGGGGGGAGCCAGATTTAGTTTGTCTTAACAGGTTAATTACCTGTTTTTCATTTAACAAAGGAAACTGGGACACGCTATTCAGCGTTTGAGGAGTCTCATTTGGCTCTCTGTTTTCCTTTCCTGTATTTAGTGGCAGGTTCTCAAGTTCGTTATAAACTGTTTGGACCTTTTCCTGAAAAAACAGAGCCAGTTTATCAACAAAGTTTTGATCCGGGGCAAACGTTGTGTCAGGCAAACATTTAGTTAAGATTGATACAGTTTTAAAGAGTTCCTTGGGGGAATTGGTAGACTCTTGAATTTTATTAGTAAAAAACGCCGTCTTGGCCTGTTTTATTGCAGTTTTATACTCCTCCAGAGTTCTGTTATATTCCTTCCTAAGCTCTATACTATAGTCCGATCTCCAGACCCGCTCCTGGCGTCAGCATTTAATTTTAACTAGCCTGATCTCTGCTGAATACCATGGAGATGTGGCTAGTCTCCTCTTAGGTTGCTTACTTTCTTCAGGGGCCAGCTCATTTACCGCCGGGCTGATCCAGTTGTCAAAATTATTGGCCCCTCCATTGCTATCCACCATGGAGGGGGGGTTTGTTTGCAAGGACAGATTGGGGCGTTTGTTTATAACATCATATAAACATAACTGGCCCTGGAAACAAGGTAGAAAACTAAAGTTTAGTATGCCTGAACTCAAAATGTTAAAATTAATCTTTTAGTTAGGGGGAGTTTTACATTCTGTGTTTGAAAATACCCCTTTTGGAAAGTATGTATTTTCTTGCCTAACCATCCAGAGTGCCTCTGCTAGGTTTGTGTATTGCATGTCTGGCTTTTGGATGACAGGGGCTGCAGAGGGGCAGTGGCTCCACAGAGCCCGATGAGTCAGGGCTGGTCTGAATAGACCTGGGCTGCATTTAGAGTAGGGGGAGGAGATTTCCTTTAACCTGAATGGGCCTGGTCTGCCTTCAACAATGCTGTCTCCACCTCCTGCCAGGAAGCTGCACTAGTGAGGACAGCACTGGTTTTTGCTGGGTACAGACACTCTCTGCCATCACAAAACAAAGGATTTTTGGGTATAAAAAGTGGGGCCCAGACCCCAGAACTTTAGATCACTTCTTGGAAATCAAGAAGAACCTTTGCCAAGAAGAATAGCCGGAGAAGCTGAGGAGGAGTACTCCCCCTGTGCTGCTTGCTGTCTGGGGTTGGCCTGCAGTGGCTACTTGCTACTAAGGAAAGGAGAAACAGACCTGGTTGCTTTGTCCCCTGCTTGAAGAAAAGATTGCCAAGGGCTTTAACTGAGCTTGCCCCCTGTTCTCGAGGTCTCCTGAACAGCAAAGACCTTACAGTGTCTGTGGACACCGTCTCTGATCGTCTCCACAGAAGAAAAGAGTCTGTCGCAGGATTCCATGTCCTGAAAGCACCGCCAAGAGCAATGCCTCACTCTGCAATGCAACCCTGGTCTCACCAACTCCATCAATGAGCTGATGCTTGCACCGTGTCCTGTGGGCACCTCACTCTGCAACGCTTCACTACAGGCTGCAAGGACGTCACCGGCTTCGTCGCTGCCCAACCCAAACATCGACCAGCTCTGTCGCCGCACTATGACCTGCCAGCACTGCAGCGAGCACCATCTCACCCTTCAACGCAAGCCCTGGTCTCACAGACACAGTCAATGAGCCATTGCCTGCACCGCATCGTGAGGACACCGCCTGCCGCAATGCTCCGCTTCACAGCGTGACCGCAATGTTTGCCCCCACCGATTTGCCCCGAAATGTTGGTCGCAACCAGAAAGGTACTGTGTCCGAGTCTGTAGACGCTTTAGCTGGCCCGTGTCAACGCGGTTGGCTGGACTTGTTAGACTCTGTCATATTCAGTATCGCGGTAGCCCCAGGAGGAGCTACCAAATCAGAAGAACTGTGTTTTATTGATTTTTCTGCAATTTAAAGGTTATTTTGCACAAGTACTATTGTTCAAGAGTATTGTATGTTGGATTTTTATCGTACTTGGTCTTGTTGGTTTAGAAAAAGATTTACTATTTCTCTAAACTGGTGTGGTGTCCATGTGTAGTGTTTTCACTGCATTACTGTATGTCTTCACAAATGCTTAACACACTGCCTCTGAGATAAGCCTGCTCGTGCCAAGCTACCAAGGGGGTGAGCAGGGGTTATTTGAGGAGCGTATCCCCCTTACACTGACTAGAAGCAACGGTCCCTATTTGGACAAAGGTACCTACCTCTACCAACTAGAGACCCCCATTTCTAACAAGACTCATGAATTTCAGTAAACCAGGATTAGTCCTGAGTTATGCTTGGATTATTACTGGATTTCAAGACTACTATAAGAGTGAGCCACATCATACTCTTTGTAAATCGGCCCCAAAACTGGCGCCGGGAGACCCCCTGCGGGTAGCTGTGCGCCTTATAAATTTAATTACAAATACAAAATACAAATACAAATACTGAGCTTTTAACAGTTTGGGCCTATATGATGTTTGCATAGAGTTACTGTTAAGTATCTCTTTATTGACCAATAATGTGTACCTTGGTTCCATGGCCAGTATTGCACTCCTTTTGCTGTTACACCCCAAAAACCGAAGAAGGTGGTGTACAATGGCTGATCTATTTCATTAGTCAACTAAATGTAATGGAAACGCCTTAACGTGTCAAGGTTCTCAAACAGTTGATTTACTGTGAGTGAGAGGTTCATGTAGACTCCGGCAGGCAATCCTCTCCCTCCTTTTTTGATTGAATCTACAGAGACCATCATCATTGCAGAATGCTTCCTTCCACACACAAACCCTTAGCAGACTGCCTGTCCTATTTTCTGATGACTGCAGCAGTTATGGTCTAATTCTGATGAAAGTGCTCCTGATGACATGTCGGATGAACTTTCAACAGTGATAAGGAATGCAGAGTGCTTTGCATGTTTTTTTGGCTCACTCAGGATTTAATATTGTTTTTTTCTAAACTCACAAAATGGTCATTTATTTGTGAAAACTGTTTTTTCTCTTGCACTTGCGGCCATTGATTGTTTACTTTTCAGGAACTAGCATTCCTCGCGTGGCCCACCTGGCAGGGAAAAATATGCATTCGGAGGACCATTCTAAATTGGGGAAACCTCCCAATAAGAGACAGTTAACAAATGATTGACAGATGGGTCACTGTCTTTGACTGATTCCTGCCCTAGCTGTAAAGACTCCACTGGTATTCAGTCACCGGTTCCTCTATCTGTAAGGCAGGGGAACCTGTGATGCAGAAGAACCACTGATGGATGCTCGCCTCCTGCTGAGATGTTAATGACTGCCAATGTTTTAACCACTATGTGCATGCACATTTCTGATGCACAGTATGCACACAAGAGTTGATCAAGTAACCCCCTTAGATCATGTTGAGCCTTTATTCAGAAACAAGACTTAAATATTGTTGAAGGGTTGAACATGCAGCATACAAGCTGCACTGCTTGGACCTATAATGCGTAATGAAGTGTTGATTCAATTCTGATTCTTGGTTGCACTTTGTGGCTCTAATGATCCATGCTGTCAGAGGGACCTTGGCCTGGTAGATCAGCTAGTCCCTAGGGTCACGCTCACCCCCATGGGCGGAGGAGCACATTTCTCTGAATGAGACATAAATGTTTATTGGGGAAATGAGAATCATTTAATATCAAGATCTCATTAAGAAATGTAATGAAATCTGATACAACAGTCTTCATGCTAGTCATGAATGTTTGTGTTTTGGGCATAACCAAAGCACACTAGAGGCATATTTTCTGTACTGGGAAATTCTCTTGGACAAGTGGAAGGGAAAGTCACAGTAATGACATGTAAACACATGCCTTTGGCAGTCTTGGTTGTTCATACATATGCACCATCCACATTCCTGGCCACACACTTTAATGCAGATTTTGGGCCTGGCCTCCCCTTATGCACAAAGCATAAGCTTCCTCAATAAGTATAATTGTGCATAAATGCACTTACTTAATTGAGTAATGGGCATTTTCTAAACTAGGTACTCATTTTCACATGGAGGCGGAAACAGTTACCTGGATTGGACTCCCTATTCTTCCTGCTTAATCTGTATTTGCTTTGCTGAAAACCTTCAATGTGATATACTTTGTGTTGCTTCCAACACCCATGGTTAGAATGAGGGAGGGTGCACACATGGTGACACTATGAGCTCGCTTGCATGCATTATCTTCTTAATATCCATTAACCATGGAAGGCAGGCATGCAAAATGAACAAAACAATGATAGTTAGTTCTTTTTAGGGACATTTAGATGAACAAAACAGCATGAGTGGTAGCATAATATTCCCTTAACTTTCAGTCTACTGGGACTTGAGGCAGGATCAAATGTTGAACATGTTCTTTGAAAGTTTCATTGAGAGCCTGTTCTATGTGGTTTCTAATTAGACAATCCCAGATGGGAGGTTTTGAGCATCTGCACTCCCAGCTGGGTTGGTAACACTATGTAAAATATGCTACTTCGTGCCTTATATCCTCCAAAGTGTGAGGTTAAAAATATAGTTACAATGTATTCAAAAGCCGTGTAATGCACACACTAAATTATGCATCTGACTTTTAGCAACGGTATATTATTGCAATGGGGTAGTTCGCAGACGAACCATCCGTTTACTTTAGAGGTTACTTCACTAAAGAAATCAGATATTCTGGTTTAAATACGATTGTGTATGACAGAAATTATAAAGATATGGAGTGCTGCAAACATATACCATGTGTATGTTTTACACTAAAAGCATGTACTGAAGACAGTTGCGAAAGATGTGTGCTGTCTAAAGCATGTGCCCTTTTTCACAATGCTTAATATATTGTTAATTGCTCAATAGTAGTATGTGCACAAAGCCCTCAAATGCACATACTGAACGAGCAAGACAAGTGGTAAATTGCAAAGGATGCTAAAGATAGGCGCTGTGCTCAAACAGTGAAAGGCGTAGACGTTTTTTTCTATGTCACTATAGCAACCACAAAAATATTGTGGTACACAAATATTGCTTACTAAATATTGTCAACAGTAATATTGATTACACACTGTGTAAATACAGCACCATAATGTTGAGACCACAGATTTCAACAAAAAAATACCATAAAAACAAAAATATCAAACACTAAAATATAGGAAAGAATATTGTTTTCAAAAATGCAATGGAATTAAGTAAATAACAACAACATAAATATCATCAACTATGACATTGACAAAACATTCAGAATAAACCTATGGTGCAAACGATTTCCATTTAAATATAGAACTTAAAAAGCCAGCATTCACGCCTATATCAACTAAAATATAAAATCCATTACACATAAAAAATAAAATTAAAAAAAGATTACCTAACCGATCAGATTCAAAGCTACGATGGTTAACAAGAAATAAAATAACAATTAAGGGATATAAATGTAATATGCCAAACTATTATGGCTTCTGCCAAATATGCATGAGGAGAGAGGAGAGGAGAAACAAACTCAACATGAAAGAGGCACTCATAAATGAAACTGAAGTGCACATTTATTAATTTCTTCAATTATATTTAATATCACACCTCTAAACAAACTTTTGAACTTAAATTAAAATAAATGTACCCTATTAAATTTCCATTCCAGATAACTTGCATGGAAATCTCTAGAATTAGAAGTACTGCAAAAGAAAACAAATATGTATAACAATTGTACGTGAAACCTAATAGATTATTCTCCCAAAAAGAACATCCCATTATATATTTTTCATAAATTATTTTCAGGTTTAAAAGTGTTAATTGAAGAGACCTGAACAACATCACTAAAGGGGAAGACACAATTACCCTACATGGGATGCAAATATTTTTTTTAAAATACTGGAAACAAAAGAAAGCATTTGATATACACTAAGGGGTATATTTTCTAGAAAAGGACTAAGCACAGCGCAACAAGCCATCGAGCTGCATCCTTAGGACAGTGCAGGGGTGAGACACATTTACAGCAATATGACGCATCCCTGTGGTTTCATCGCACTGGTGCACAATTGGCTACCTAGTGCCAATGTACCATGGTGCAAGGGTGCCTGCGTACCGGGATGATTGTTTTTGTGCGGTAAGGGACACCTATCTGCACAAAAACAATCATCGATGGCGTTTTCCTGCTTCTGTGTATGCTGCAGCATGCAGCCGAAATAGAAAGAACAAAAAGCAAGGAGAAATAAAAGGTATTTCTCCTTGTTGCGCCACTCTAATGTTGCCACTAGGGAGGCATTAGAATCCGATGCATTCCCAAGATTATGAAACCTTGTAAATCTGGAATGCATCAGAATCCATGGGTGTTGCGTGGGAAAGACCCACAGCAACATCCATGGAACCCCTCTTTCAAGCAGAGTAATGCATGAAAACGGCCCATATTTACCAGACCAGGAAAACAGGTGAAAACAGGTGAAAAAACCATAGAGAAACATTTACACTCATAAGCATGTGCCGTGCAACACATAACAATCTTCAATAAGCATTTCACCTGTTTACACTTGTACTCATAATGTGAAATATGGTGTATGACTAATATTATATCGTCCACTTTCTGGAATTCCTTGTGTCATTTTCAGTTGGTCCATTTGCCTGTATGTTAACTGTATACCATTGATTGGTTGTTCCTACTGATCAGGGCCAATACAAACACTAAAGAAATTCCATCCTACTCGACAGAACCAACCATTATTTTATACTGAAAACGAAATCAAAGGCATTGAACATGACTTACAACAGTGGCTTCCACTTCTACATCTTCCACGGGTACTACCATCAAACACAGTATCCCCAAGTACTGGCTGCTCAAATGCTATCTGTGAAAAATCTGAAGCGAACCATCAAAAGAAAAGAGTAACAGACTGAGCCACAACACCACAAAATACTTTAAAGAATTTGACACACTCCCTAACCTAAAACACACTAGGAAATTCTTCATACAGTACACCAATAATGATAATAATGACAAAACATGTATAATTTCCAGTATTGTCAAAAACATACAAACACTAAACACAAATATAATGTTGTGCCATTTGTAGACACTTTTTGCAACTATCAATCTGTCAGAATAATTTATTTGATCTAGCTAGACCATAAAAGTAAGCTTAAAACCACAATACATACAACAATTAATCAGTAAACCTTGTTGACATACATTGTTTTGTTATTCTGATATCATAAAATCAATAAAATCTTACAAGAAAAAATCAGTATTATAAAGCTCATGTGATAAAAAGTTAAAGGAGAGACTCATTATAAGACTACGGTGGCCCTCTGATTAATGGCACATTGAATGTAAACATCAATTAAAAAGCAAATATTGACAGTTGGTAAATTTAGCGAATAGGCAATAGCGGTTCTAAAGTACCGTACATCGGGGAGGAGCCTAGCGCTTGACCAAGATGGCCGCGTGAGCTTAGAGCTCCCGAGACCCCCGCGCCCTCCGTCGACTATCCTGTCTCTAATCCTGATGGTATGCATGGCATCGTGTTGGTGAGTTGTCAGGGAGGCGATTGATGCTACCCGCGGTCGGATCGCCCATCGGGAACCGGACTTACGCCTGGCGGAAGATTGCGGCCTATCTCCCGGGGATGCCAGGGACTAGAGTTGGCAGGATGCCCGGCTCCTAGTTGATCAACAACGGCCAGGCGAGGTGTGAACTGTCGGACGGAGGTCCCCGCTCTTTCACTTTCGATTTCGTTCCCTTTGTCTGCCCGGACACTGGAGGGCTCTGGGTGGCTTTATTACCCCAAGGACGCTCGGCGGGCTACTCTGGCAGCATAAGGCAGAACTGCTCACTCCTTATTCCTCTCCCTGAGAGGGAACAGTCTTAACTGCACTGGACTGCCTGGAGTCCATTATGTCGGGCAAAGCAGAAGGGGATCGGCTGAAGACTAAGTCTACCAGGCGGGGAACGTATACCCAAGTCAACAGCATGGACCGCTACGCTCTCCAGAAAGCATCACCGAGTGGATCGAGCCAGGCGCCGGATGCCCAGAAGGAGGACTCGCCTGTGACACCGGAGCTCTCCCTACAGGATGTCATGGGCGCGCTCGACGGGATGCAGACCTCGATGGGGAGACAGTTCGAGGCCCTGGCGCATAAGGTGGATGCCATCCTGGTGGATGTCAATCTGATCCGCTCGGACCTGGGCAAGACGAACGAACGCGTTAAGAACCTGGACCTCAAGACCACGGGCCTCACTGATGATGTTGCGGAACTGCAGACCGAGGTCCGTAAGCTGAGGGCCGAGAGTGACCTCGTCGCCCGCCGGCTGGAGGACTTCGAGAGCCGGGCCAGGCGCAACAACGTGCGCGTCATCGGGGTCCCGGAGTCCTCGGATGAGGCTTCGGCGGACCTGCTTGTTGAGGATTTGGTCCTTAATCATCTGAAGCCTAGGGGCCTTGGAAAGTTTTTTGCGGTGGAAAGGGCCCATAGGGTGCCGGGAGGGCGGCCCAAGGCGGGTGCCCCGCCGCGGCCGATTGTCGCCCGGCTCTTTCATTTTCGAGATCGGGACGCTATCCTGCAAGCATCGAGGGTGGCGGGCCCAGTTCCTTTCCAGAATGCGTCGGTGAATTTTTATCCGGACTTCACCCAGCAGGTGCAGAGACAGAGACAGAGCTTCCTGGGGGTGAAGCGGAGGCTTCGGGAACTGGATCTGAAGTATGCCATGCTTTTCCCTGCCAGACTACGGGTGGTGCACGAAGATCGGACATTCTTTTTTGACTCTCCTGTTATGGCCGACGAATGGCTGGACGCTTTGCCCCGGCGACGGACGGGGGACGACATAGCCGAGCATGGAGACAGTGGCCGGGATGGACAGGGCTGATATCTCAGAGCCGGCCTGACTTGATTTGACTATACTTGACAAATTGAACAGAGTGCAGTAACTGTGGAGGGTTGCGGGAGGACGAGGGGTGCTCTTTTCCTCCCTTAGGGTACTTTTTGTAGACTTTAGGTTTTGTGGGGCGACAGGCACACTGCAAGTTGGGGGGGCTTTGTAAGCTGCAGCAGGGGTGCAGGGTGGGGGGAGTTTTGGGGATTTGGAGTTTGTTGTTGGGGGGTTTATTTCTGCAAGGCATGATGATTATCCTCAGGGCTGTTCTATGGTGGCTCCTCGGGTGTGGGGTGGGCCTCTTTCCGTTTGAGGATGGGGGGTAGAGGCTTAAGTGTTATAAGCTGGAATGTTAATGGTTTGGGGGATCGCATCAAGAGGGGGATTGTTTTGCAATTTTTGAAACGCTCAATGCCAGATGTTGCCCTGCTGCAGGAGACGCATCTCATAGGTAATACGTGCTATGCCCTGAATAGGAAGGGGTATAAATTCATTGCACACTCGGGATTCTCTTCTGGGTCCAGGGGTGTGGGCATCCTAGTTAGAGCATCGTTGCCTTTTGAGGTGGACTCCACCATTGTTGACGATAGGGGGAGGTTTGTGGCGGTGGCGGGGCGGTGGGAAGGAAGGACTTTGGTTTTGGTTTCGGTTTATGTCCCGCCGGCCCTGCAGGCCTCCACATTTGCTGATCTGGGCAGGGCTTTGCTGACTCTCCCGGGGGGTATGCTGGTAGTGGGAGGGGATTTCAACGCTGTGGGCTCCGGACTGTTGGATAGATACCCGCCCAGGGACACAGGGGGGGCTCAGAAATGGCTTCCAGATTTCCTAGATATGCTTGGTCTGATAGACTGCTGGAGGCTCCGGCACCCCACACAGAGTCAATACACGTTCCACTCCGGGGCGCATGGTAGCCTCTCCAGGATTGACTACCTGCTCACTCTTGCAGCACATGCCTCGTTGGTATCCGAGGCGAGGCACATGGCACGCGGTATCTCTGACCACTCGCCAGTGTGGATCCGGCTGGATCTAGGTCGGGCGGGAGGAGGGAGGGTGGCCCCCATCAACCCATGGTATTTCCGAGACCCCAAGATGCGCAGCGCCCTGGTAAAGAAGGTAGATAATTACTTCAAGGACAATCTGGGAACCGTGGACTCGGCGGTGTCACTGTGGGAAGCTTTTAAGACCGTGCTTCGGGGGGAAGCCCTCTCCCTGGTGGTGGCTGCCAAGAGTCGGAGGGATGGCGAGGTACGGCAGGTAGAGGAGGGGGTTACAGAGTCCTCACTGCATGAGCTTGGCTTGAAGCAGACGGAGTATAGGGACCTGGTGACGAACGCCGCTAAGACCCTCAGTAGGGAACAACAGGGCCGCCTGTATGATGTTGGTGATAAGGCAGGGAAACTCCTGGCGTGGTTGGACAGGAAAGAACGGGTCAATAGAGTGGTGCCAGAGTTGACGGGAGAGAGGGGAGAGGCGATTGTGGAACCTGAGGGGATTGTGAAGTGTTTCGCGGAGTATTTTCGTAGGGTTTATTCCTCTGTGTCGGACAGGCCGCCCGAGGACTCATCGGATCTCCTCCGTGATATCGAGTTGCCCTGCCTCTCTGACATAGATAGGGACGATTTGGATGGTGACATAACGGTTGACGAGGTGGCGGGGGCTATTCGCGCGTTAAACTCGGGTAAGGCCTCTGGACCGAACGGATTGCCGATCGATCTGTACAAGCTGTTCCCGGATAGGGTCGCCCCTCACCTGCGCGCCATGTTTTTGGAGGCGCGGGGGGATGGGATCCTTCCATTGGATCAGCGGCTAGCGTCGATCGTGGTCATACATAAAGAGGGTAAACCCCGAGATAGGTGCGCCTCCTATCGGCCCATTTCACTCCTCAACGCTGAGCCGAAATTTCTGGCTAAACTCCTGGCGACCCGTTTGATTAGGGTACTTGGCGACTTGGTCCACCCGGATCAATCCGGCTTCATCCCGCACCGAAACACAGCATTAAACCTTAGGCGTCTTCATGGCGTCATCGCCAGGGCGGGCACGCTGCGTGAACCGGCTATTGTGGCGTCTCTTGATGTCACGATGGCCTTTGACACGGTGGAGTGGGCATACTTATGGGCCGTGCTGGCCAAGTTTGGTTTTGGTCGCGGATTCGTGAGTTGGGTTAGGTTGCTGTACGAGGGGCCGCTAGCGAATGTTGTGGTGAATGGTCGGGCATCTACTCCGTTTCGGCTTGGTAGGGGTACTCGGCAGGGTTGCCCCCTGTCGCCTCTGTTGTTCGCCCTCGCCCTTGAGCCGTTGGCTGCGTGGATACGTTGGCACCCGGATATACGGGGCCTTCGGTGGTCGCCTGATCACGAGGACCGTATCTCGCTTTATGCCGATGATATCCTGTTGTATCTTGCCTCACCTCAGAAGTCACTTATAGTGGTCTGTGACGTACTCGCATCGTTCGGTAGGAACTCGGGGCTCGTTATTAATTGGGGCAAATCGTACTTGTACGTTCTTAGTGGCGAGGTCCCACCGATCCCTAGAACATGTTCGATACAGGTCGCCCAGCAGGGTTTCGTGTATTTGGGGATCTTTATATCCATGGACCCTGCTGTGCGCTACGAGAGGAATCTGCTCCCCCCCCTGGCACGCTTGAGGTGAGATGTTGAAGGTTGGCGGAGGCTGCCGCTCTCCCTTGTTGGGCGTGCGGCCCTGTTCAAAATGATGTCTCTTCCCCGCTTCCTCTACGCCCTCCAGAACACTTTGGACTGGGTACCGGCCAAATACTTTCGGGAGGTCGAAGGCCTCCAACGGACGTTGCTGTGGGATGGGAGGCCACGAATAGCTATTGCAAAGTTGACGCTCCCGTGGTACGATGGGGGCATTGCGCTCCCAGACATCCGACGGTACTATTGGGCCACGCAGCTGAGTGCGATCAACCATGGGTTTTATGGCCCCGCCCTCAGCCCGGGGTATGCCATGGACAGGTGGTTGCTGCGTGGTGGCAACTACTACAGGGCGTTGTATTCGCGGTCCCTAGACTCGTCCCTCACGGGGCCCACAGGTGTGGCGGTGCGTGTGTGGAAGATGGCGACTGACTCGCTGGGCTGGAAGGATAGGCTCACCCTCGCTACCCCATTGTTTGAATCGGAGAGATTGGGAAGGCTCTGGCATACGAAGGGCTTTGATAAGTGGGACCTGATAGGTATATCCAAGGTGGGAGATGTGCTGCATAAGGGGAGGGTGAAGTCCTTCGAGGAGTTGCAGACTGAGTATGAGCTGGGGCCCTCCGAGTATTTCAGGTATATCCAGCTGCGCCACGCCCTCCGATCAGTCCTCGTGGAGGGTGAGAAGGTGCCGGAGTCCTCTCCCCTTGAGGACCGGGTCCTTGATGGTCATATGCCCGAGAGCACGATCTCGCTCATATATAAGAAATTGATTAACGTCCGGGCAGACATGCTTTTGGGGCTGAGAGAACAGTGGACTAGGGATGGCCTTGAGTTGGATAATGAGGACTGGCAGTCAGCGGTTTCTTCTCCTAAGGAGGTTGCGATCCCGTCGCGTCTGAGGCTGGTGCAGCTTAAAATACTGCACCGGGTGTATGTGACGGGGCCAAGGCTGGTCCACATGGGATTCTCGGAGGACGGCCTGTGCAGGAGGGGTTGTGGTATGGTGGGTACTTTCCTGCACATCATTTGGGAATGTGGTGTCATTGTAGAGTTCTGGAGGAGAGTCCATGCAGTTATGGGGGAGGTGACGGGCATTGCTGTCCAGCCGGAGGCGCGGTGCTGCCTCCTGAACGTCTGGGGGCCCACTGACCTCGATGAGGCGCAGACCCAATGGGTGACTCTGGGTAACATGGTCGCTAAAAGGGATATCGCGCGATTGTGGGGCTCCTCCGGACCCCCTACACTGACCGCGTGGAAAGAGAACATGGACTGGAGCATGTTTAGGGAGAAGATGGTCTATTGCTCCAGAGGTCGCCCCCGGAAGTGGCATGCCATCTGGGGGCGGTGGAACCAATATAGGGGGGGAATATGTCTTGCCCCGGATCTGGAACCTCCCGAGGAACAGCTTTCCCCCTGACCTTCTTTCCAGCACAGTTTGGCTTTAGGAACCGTTTTGGGCCTCTGCTGTCCCCCTTCTTCCTCCGTACACTGTCTTGTAACTAGTAGATGAGTGGGGTCCGGCCTACCCTGGGGGCTTTCACCATGGGCTTTCAATGTTCTTGCCTTGCTGGGGTTTGTTGTGGGTTTTTTTGTGTTTACCTAAAATTGGACCTTTGCACTACTCTTTGTACTGTACTGGGGACACATCACTGTATCTAACTCTCAATGCTGCCGAACCTTCGGGCTGTCGGCTGAATAGCTGTGTCCTGATTTTTGAAATAAAGGTTTTTCAAAAAAAAAAAAAATAAAAAAAAAAAATAATAAAGTACCGTACATCAGCCTGTTTTAAAAAAGGTAAAAGATAACGCTTCCTCAGAACTGAAGAGAACCTGCAAAAAAACGTAAAATGCTTTGTGCTTTGCGTAGAGCGTTCATCGCAAGGGCAGACAGGTAAATTTGTGAAGTAAGAACCCTGGGAGGGAAAAGCGGCCAAAAAGTGCACTGTGCTGAGTCTGAACCTAACTAACAGAAATCATCTGTGGTGCTGACTGCTCACCCAAGAAGGATACGGTTAAGTAACATTGTTTGTGCAAAAACCCATGTAAGGCTGGCCAGTTGGGGTGCTTGACTCCCTCCAAACTCTGAGGTGCAGGCAACATGCTAAAAAC
Source organism: Triturus cristatus (assembly GCF_964204655.1). Classification (NCBI taxonomy): domain Eukaryota; kingdom Metazoa; phylum Chordata; class Amphibia; order Caudata; family Salamandridae; genus Triturus; species Triturus cristatus. Next base: position 90,272,410 of record NC_140588.1, read on the forward strand.
TCATTTTTCAGAGCAGAGAGCTTAATGAGGTTCCTTTAGGCTACTGGGGGGAGGGGTTTTAAATAAATCTTTCTGGCACAGCCTGAGGCAGGTATCATGAATGTACCTAATGTAGAGGATATTTAGGCACTGATCGAGGTTCAGGCAATCACAGAGCATGGCCCGGTTGAAGGAAGATTAACTCCTTGTACAGATCCTATATGACGCAAGAGGAGGGGTTGCGTTTTTAATAAAATCATTAATGTACCCTAACCCAACCTTAGAGTGGCAAAAAAAGGAGCTGGTGCTTTTGGGCAGAGCAAATAATCTTTAGAGGCCCTTCTCAAATATTTCCAGACTCACTTGATCACTAATGCCCCACACCTTACCCCATAAGAGGCAGTAGCACAGCACTTGGGTCTGTAAATAGCTGTGAGTTCCCTGATGGGCTTATTGCCTTATCTATTAGCAAAGCTACGAACTGCCTTGGGAGCCTAAGAAAAGGCAGCGGCTCTACAGGTCTTTAAGGGACCCATGTAAGATATTTATCAAAAGGGATCCCTAAGTAGGAAAACGTAGGGACAGAGCTAACTTTATTGCTATTGACTATAAAGGCAGTGTTTTCATTTTTCTTGGTGCCAAAAACCATGACATGTGTCTTGGCCTGATTCACCTTTAGGTCCAGACCCTCCATGAATTTGCATATATGGTCCAACAAGCGCAACAACCTAATGGCAGTCCTGGCTACAAGGATGGTATCGTCAGCATATATTAAGGTTGGGACACTATGATTCCCAACTTGGGGACAATCCATCTTGAGCTCTGAAAGATCTTCCTCCAAACCATTAATATATAGTGAGAAAAGGAAAGAGCCTGGAAACAGCCCTGGCACACTCCCCTGGTGAGGTTAAAGGCAGCGGTTGCCCCCCCGAACCATACCTCACACTAGCAGTAAATGTATTGTGAAGTTCCCTGGGAAAGTTGATGAGGTACTGGTCAACCCCCAAATTAGCACAACAGCGGGATCCGATCATCTGCGTAGGTCAAACCGCCTTTATTCCCCTGACAAACGGTCAACATGGGGTACAGCAGAGACCGATCGGATCCATGAGGCATAACACACTCAGAGTTTAAGTACTCCGAACAGAGGATTTGTAAGTAACACTACAATCCACTACACTCACAGCACAATTTAGGGTGTGTGCTGATATCTACACCCACGTGGCCACTTTTCTCCTTTTTGGTCACTCACTTTAATTTGGTCCTGATGAAAGCCTTATGATCTAACCTAAAGGCTGAAACTAGTAGACCTAATATCTTAAAGGGATACCGAGGTACATACTATACCTCATACAGATCCCGATGATGTTTTTACATATGTCCTAGGACCCTTTCATTAAAACTTTTATAAGGGTTATTCCTAGAGACATTTTTAGCTCATAACTGCACTTCACATATCACTTCACTTTCTTACACATACAACCTGCTCCGCTGTAACTCAGGCGTTGAAGCACAGCTGGATTGCATTAGGTGATCCAGCTGGGCCCCGATGATGAAGCATGCCACCTACCAGGTAGGTGGGTGAGGGGTTTCCTAAAAACTACCTACAGTTGTTTGCACTCCTTTCTTTTGAAGGTTGTGGCCAGGACCCTTGACCACAGTTACCTCATAAAAGGACTTTTTGTTTCTTCACAACCCCCACATTGGACATGATGCCCCACAGTTTGGCCCTGTTGACTGAGTCAAAGCAGAGCTCAAGTCCATGAATGCCAAGTAAAGCTTGCCCTTTATGGCCACAGAGTATTTGCTACTGAAAAGGTACAGATTAAGGAACTGTTCAACCGTTCCTAGTCCAGGACGAAAGCCGAACTGGAGTGCAGGAAGAGCATTGTGTTCACTAGCCCAAGACTGTACGCACTACGGCAGAATATGCCCAATACCTATGGCAATTGAACTAATTAAAGAAATGGATCTCCTCTGGAGCCCTTCTTAAAGATAGGTACAATAACGGCATGTGACCAGGTCTTTGGGTGGCCTACTGTGAGAAGTTGGCCTGGTATATGATGTTCACTAGTTAAAGTGACCACCTTGTACCATGCCAAGCAACCCTTATGGTGTGGTTGTAAGTCAACCTTTTAGGACTAGCTGCCCTAGTGGTAGCGTAGGCGAAGCAGTCTTTGAGGCTAAACTCGTGAAGCGGGTTAAGCAGGCTGTTTTACCAAATGCAACCCCCTTTTATACCAATGAAAGGACACCACACAGATATATATTCAAAATATATATGTATTTATTTCTCAAAGTAACCCCTAGTCTCTTTATGAGCACAGGAGCACAAATCGTCAAACAAGATTACAGTAGAATACACAGAAGTTGCACTTTATATGGATAGGCCCTGGTGGCCGCTCAAACCATATACTAAAAAAGTGGTATAAGTACCACGAACAGAAAGGGGAAAAGGCCTAGGGCCTCTAGAATCGCTGGGCCTACAAGGAGCTAACTTCAGTTAGTGACCAGGAGGTCCACGGGTTGCGTGTGCAGAGCAAATAGTCACATGCGAGCTCCCATAGGTTTTCAATGGGTGCGTAAAAAGTACAAAGTTACTGCAAAAAGGATCTTCCGGATGGACTATGAACTCAAGATTCGAAACACAGACACTAGAGATGATACTCTACACTTGGGCACCGGAGTGCCAGCTTTACCTCACCCACAGGAAGCGGGTGCATAGGCGTCGAAGTGCGTCGGGTTTCTTCTATCTGTTCAATGGAGCCTGAAGACAAAGATGCTGCAGGCGGTCGGTCCGGGAGAGATGCGGTGGATCCAAGAGTGGATCGGAGATGTTGAAGACCTGTAAGCAGAGGGGACAGTGTTCACAGTCACTAGCCAGTGACCAGCGTGGCACCAGGTGGGTGCCAGGCGATGTCGGGTGCAAACAGGAAGAAAGGTGTAGCTTGTCTCTGCAGCCAGGTGGTCCCTGAAGGTCGACGACGTCCAGGAGTCGGTTCACGAGCTGTCCCACGCAGGCTCTCGCTGTTGGCGGTGTCGGCGACTTGATCGAAGCAAACAAGCCTTGGCAAAAGCAATTGTTGTCGAAAACGAAATAAGCTGATAGTTCTGACCAGCAAGGTCAGAGTGACTGCTCCTTTGGAGGGGAGCAAGGGCCAGTCTGGAGCAACCAGACCAGCGGTGTAGTTCTTGAAGTTCGTCGCCAAGATGGCCACTAGCCAGCGGGCCAGCAACCGGTTAGGCGCGTCGAGTGGCAAAATGCAGAAGGGCCCCACGCAGATCGTGGAGATGCTGGAGGGCTCACCTTTGGTGCAGATGCTGCTCGAGGGTTGGGCTTCTCAGATCCCAAAGCACAACGTGGAGGGAGCCTCGGTTGTTGCACTTGCAGCTTGTCGTGGTCTTTTCAAGATGGCTGGCTCCACGTGTCTCGGTGCCTCCACGGGTCTCCTCTTCTCAGGGACTGTGGATCGGGCGGTGAGAGGTCTGGAAGTCCAGGTCTTGTCAGTCTCTGGGCTCGGGCTCCGGCAGGAGGCGGCGGCAAAGCAGACCTTGATTCGCTGGATGGTGCTTGCGTTAGCAAGGTGGTCACTCCCTGACCACAGGGGAGATTGGCTTCAGTCCTCTGTGCGGCAGAGCGTCGAAGTTCCCGTCTTCTTCTTAGTTTCAAGTGGATTCCAGGATGTCTGAAGTCTTAGGACACAGCTCCTACCTTTAAGCGGATTCTAGGGGCCGGACTACCTGCTAGGTCCCTCCCTAAGGGTGGGACCAGGAAGGGGGGTGGTTACACCCCCAATCCTTTGTCCAGCTCGCCCCAGGCCCGGGACTGGTGTGCCCCAGGACCGGATTGAACTGGCATATGCACCGAGGCTCCTTGTGAGCCTCAGGCATGTCTGGTTTCTTTCAAGCCCTACCTGACCAATACACAAAATCCTGTCTGGGGTGGTGCACGCACCTCCCCTGGCAGGAAACCCTTTGTCCACACCTCCCAAGCTGGAAGGACTCCCAGCAGCAGGAGGGCAGACTTGTGTCTGTGGTGGCAGCATCCATTTTGTGGAGCTGAGGCTATGTCTGATTTTACCCGGGTTTCAGGTACTGTACATGTCGTGTCCCTCTAGAAGGGTGGAATGCTAACCCCGTCACCAGAATTGGCGAGGGGTTAGTATTCCAATTCGTATGACACCTTACTCGACATGTTTTGATAAAGCCAAACCAAAGTTAGCATTTAACCGCGAGGTTCATAATGCACTTAAGAGTATATGGTATGACGATATCTGGAAACAGTAGAAGGAAGTTGTTCCGACCACTGTAGACAGGCTCAGCTCATGCCAGAGCACCATCTCACATGGAACCAAGCACTCTGCCTTCAGGATTGTTAAGGCCTGCCATAGGAGTGACTTATAGGTTAACATGTGTCCCTTTTAAGGTTAGGTATAGGTATACTACACCTAAGTAAGAGGTGGTTACACCAACTTACCCCAGCTGAGTGATCAGCCAGTTGTGTCAAATTTGTTAGGCCAAGCCTGGGGTGGCATAATACATGCTTCAGCCTCTGGCAGGCCTTAGATACACCAATGCCCTGGGTACCTAGTGTACACTGGTACAGGGGCTCACAGGGTGATCCACTTCCAATTGGTTATGCACCTAGGGTGCATAGTGTGAATTTAGTAGAGAGAACAGCAGGCTGGGGGTCTGATTGGCAGGCCCACAGCCTCAATATGTCAAAAACCAGTGAAGCAAAAAGCAAAAATTTGGGGTGACCATAGGATAGCAGACCCTACTCTCCTACACCTACTGTTAGGACAACATTGAGAACATCGGTCAAAACTGGAACCCACAGTAAGGTGCTTGGCTTAAATAGTCAGAGGGGATCCTGTATGGGCTAGGAGCACTTCCAGCCAGACAGCTGCTCGCCGCCCACAAGACTTCATTCAACTCAACCTCCGGAGCGAGATAGGCAGAAGTACGTGGCAGAAAGGGCAAAGGAGAGCCCCCCCCCGGAGAGGTATCCTCGGTGTCAAGGACCGCATGAAGATTGGTGAAATCAGAAACGCAAATCTCAGAAGGGATCACAGTGTTGAGAGCCGTATCCTTGGTGATTTCAAAATAGTTGCGGTTCACTGTTAGCCAAAAGGCTTTACCTTCTCTAACCTCACTGGCCTGTAATAAAGAAGAGTAAGCTTCCTCTCTAATGACGTTCTTCCTATCTCTGAGATTTTTCTTTTATAGAGCTCTATGGACGTGCACCAGTTCCTGGTCTCTGGGGGAGTGCTTAAGGGCCTTCAATAGTTGGTTATGGGCCTTAGTGTAATCAGCTTCAAACCACTTGACAAACTTCCTGTCACCTGTTTTAAATGGAACAAGAAGCAGATCGTGGGCCAAACTGCAGATCCTCTCAAATCTAACCTAAAACACATTAGGAAATTCTTCGAACTGTACACCCAAAAAATAATGACAAAACATTGAAAAATTCCATTATTTGCAACAACTTACAAACATTAAATATAAATCGTTATTGTGCCATTTGTAGACACGTTTTGTAACCAGTCATTTTGTACATCTGGTCCATAGGTCCCCTGGTCCATTTCCTATTAAGTAAGAAGCAAGCTTCGCCTACAATTAATTCTTTAGAATCTTACATAACAAAAGTAATTTTCAACAGAAAATCAACAGTGGCCATATTCAAAACCTATTCAGAAACACAAATACAGGACCGCTTGTTTGATGTTAAAAACGTTTGTTTTGCACAAGATGCAACCATCCACACTAGTTGTGGCATAATGACTAACTGCAATTGCATTTCACTTAAAATTATAATAGCTTTTGTTTTATACTTCTCACTGCAATAGAAAAGCATTATGATCTCCTATTAGATTAATTGTATTTCAAGGCTAATAAAGGCAAACAATCACATACATTTTAGAGTATTTGCAGTGTACCTGTTCTGGACGCATGCATCAGAGAGGGCACATGCATGCATCCAGGATCCTACAGATAACAAGGAAAGTGCAGAAATCAGTTGGGAGCAAATATGATATTCTAATACAGCTCACACAAACATTGTTGAAAGTGACTAAAGGAGGGCTGGATATTCTAACTCCAGACTGATACACATTAGGAAAAATGCAAAAGTTTACTGTGGGTGTCAAATAAATTCTTCTAACGCCACCCCCACAGACATTGAGAAACTAGATTAACTGATGGGCATCAAATATACTATTCTTACTCCAATTGCATGAACATTTTGTCAAATGCAGAAAGTGGAGGTTTTGTTATATACTATTCAATTTCAGTCTGATAAACTTTAGGGAACGTGCATAAATTGAAACTGGGGTCAAATAAACTATTCTAGCTTCAATCTCACAAGCATTGTGGAAAGTGCATAAATGATGTAGGTGGGAGATTCTAGTCCCACTCCAACCTTACAAACGAAGGGGGTAAAGTGCATACATTGGGAGGAGTGGAGTCAAACATACTGTGCAAATGTGCACACCCTGGGGTGGTGAAATTTAAAATTCTAACTTCATACCCATAAACATTACATTGTACTGTAGGGTATGATCAAGTATACTTGTCTAACCCCAGGCTCACAAATATTGGCGAAAGCAGATATATTTAATATTTAATATTCTAACTCTAGTGCCACAAACAGTGGGAAAAGTATCCCACAAACAATAAAGGGCATAATTTGAGGACGGGCAGATTTACTATTTTTTTTTTTGTGCCATAAACATTTGAGAAAAGTGCATACATTTGGGGGACAGGGGTAAGAGTTATCATTGTAACTTCAGTGCATCAAACAATGAAGAAAGATGTCAGAACCCTTCCTTGGATTTCAGGAGCTTGGTAGCCTACCATGGAGGTGTAGCTACCTGAGTTCTACTAGCTCACAGAGAAACCAGTTTGGGCGCTGGTGTCTCTTCTCTCTTTCTCTAGCCTGTCTACCTGAACAAAGGGCAGACCCGCAGGAGTGACTGAATAAATGAATGAATGAATACTTTATTAATTGCGTTGTTACTTAAAACTGTTGCCCCAATCAGTAAAACAAATTCATGCTGATAATAAAATTTAATTGACAACATACTTCTGCAAAATAAAAGAAATTTAAATGCAATCCATGTTATGCACTGGTCTAAAATGTCATTTTAGGGCATACATAACTTTACTGTATAGAAGTCTTTCACAACTTTATTATAAAGAGTTCAGCTTAGAAGTTCTGCATTATTGCACGCCTGTAGATTTTATGCTTTACTCTTTTCAAGTATATAACAAGCCTGCAGTTTAGCAGAATTTCGGAGGAGTCAAAGCAGGCAATGACTGCCTGCCTACAACTGCACAGCCCTTTGATGTAAAATACTGATTTTATCAAGGCATTATGGTCCTCCAAAATTGATTTGCATATGCAAATTTGGTTATGTATTGTTTCCTAAGCTAGCCTTCATAGGCGGTATGTTTCCTTGCTGTCGTCGCAAGTCCGCGGTGGTAAATGTGGGAGGGATGGCAGACAACCTGTGATATCATCATCTCTATGGTATTTGGTTCTATGTTCCATGGAACATAGAACATAAAGAATGTTTGATGATTCTCTAAAAGTCAGTTACTGTAGGATCTTGATGGCTGAGGTGTATTGGAATAAACCTCTTCTTGATATTGAACCCATGGCTGAATATTGTATCATTTAAACATTACAATGGCGACGATCACGGGATCTTACACAACCCAATCAAAATCTTAGAAAAGATCCTGGGATATGGGCATTGGTGCATGCACCTAGGTAGGGCTGTGATGCTATGGTTTTGGAGGGGACTGTGGTCAGCCAGGCTTGTCATCACTTGGAGAAAGCATCTTAATTGACCAGAAGGAGGTACGCTTAGTTGCTTTATTCACAATGGTTTTAATTTGGGAGTAACTTTCTACTTGGTCCCATTAGTGATTTAAGCCTAAAGATTGTAAGGCTGAAGAAAGGTAGCTACTGGATGGAGATTGTCCCTGCCAGCATTTTCTTCCCAAAAATAGAAGCTCAGTGTGCTAGAAGGTGTGTTTGTTAGTTTGTAGCAGAACTTTATGAATGCCCTTTGTCTTGCCAGTTTTTTTTTTATGAGGCCGAATTCCAGTCTCAGCTGGGCTGGCATTGAATATCGTGGGAGATGTAAAACTGCCTTATATAGCCTAGTTATTAGTTTGTGCAGGTGGATGGCATCTCTGCCTCCTAGTGCTTCTCTGGCACAGGCTATGGTAGGGACTAGTTTGCCCTATATGATCTTCAATAGGCTTATATATGATGATGCCACCATAGTCAACTTTAGGAGCTGGTAAGCTGCAGTGAGAGTGTTAGATTTCAGCCGCATTGCTCCATATGCTGTTTGAAGGAGCCCTGTCAGTTAAATAAGAGTCCAAGATATTTATTTTCAGATGTGATCTAAATTTCTTTGTTTTGCACATACCACTTTGGGGAATCCAGGGAGAGGCTTGCCCATAATCATGATATTCGTTTTACTCATATTGATCTCCATACAGGAGTTTCTCGATTACGTGGCAGTGGCATTCGAAAGTCGGTGAAGACTAACTTTTGTCTGGCTGAGTAGAAATAAGTAATCTGCAGACAGTAGGCATGGGAGAACGATGCTCCCCACCTTAGGTGCATGAGCGTTGATGTGGTTTTGAATGGGTGGAAGATCAGCTGTCTCCCAGCTTTATTCTAACCCAGGTGTCCGTATGCAGGAATATCAAGGCTTGCAGCAAGGGGTGAGGTTATTTCCAGCTTGCTAATATTCTCCAAAGTTTACTCTGGTCGACTCGGAGAAATGCCACCTTATAATCAATGAAACAGAGTAGAAGGACTGGTGATTGATTTTGTGTTGGTCAAACAGCAGCAATAAAGTTAGTATGTTTGATGCTGAGCGCATGCCTTTGGCTAACCCTGTTTGAAGAGAGTGTAAACCTCATCTGCCCACCGAAAGCAGCTTCACCTTTGAAGCTCACCTTTTGGGCTAGCACCCGGAGTGGCTTCCTGTGAAGAAGAGGTAACATCCCTGGTTAATGCTGCTATTGTTCCTAAGCCTGTGAGGCATTCACATGACCACAGGTGGGCAGAATGCTGTCTTTTGGCCAAAGCTTGTGTTAGGCTACTGGACAACTGGGTCACAGATTGGCAACTTTCTAACAGTTGTACTTTTCTTTAAATCAATCAATCAATGAATTTGTAAAGCGCGCTACTCACCCGTAGGATCTCAAGGCGCTGGGGGGAGGGGGATCCGCTACTGCTCGAAGAGCCAGGTCTTGAGCTGTTTCCTGAAGGAGAGATGGTTCTGGGTCAGTCGTAGGTGGGTGGGGAGGGAGTTCCATGTCTTGGCCGCCAGGTAGGAGAAGGATCTTCCTCCGGCGGTGGTCTTGCGGATACGCGGGACGGTGGCGAGGGCGAGGCTGGCGGAGCAGAGGTGGCGGGTGGGTGTGTAGAATGTGAGGCGGTTGTTGAGGTATGTGGGTCCCATGTCGTGGAGAGCCTTGTGTGCGTGGGTGAGGAGTCTGAACGTGATCCTCTTGCTGATGGGGAGCCAGTGCAGGTCTCTCAGCTGGGGAGAGATGTGGCTGAAGCGGGGGGTGTTCAGGATAAGTCGTGCAGAGGCGTTCTGTATGCGCTGGAGTCTTTTCTGTAGTTTGGCTGTGGTTCCAGCGTAGAGGGTGTTTCCGTAGTCCAGTCGGCTGGTGACGAGGGCCTGGGTGACCGTTTAACAGTGGTATTACATTTAACCTGGCCATCAGGTTGGGTTTAATGCCTCAATTAATGTGATACCTTACAATGCCCAGCTAGGTGGTCCCCTTCATAAATTAGCTGAAGGGTGAGCTGGTAGCTCTGTGTCAGCCAATCAGGCTATTAGCCTTACTCCGGCAAATGACAATATAGTGTAAAAATACAAGTCTTACTTAATATTATAAAGCTCTATAGACCTTCCTTAGAGGAGACTTACATATACTGTTAAGGGAAGTGGGGTTTTTCCATTACTTTAAATGGCAAAGTCGAATTAGCAGTGTTACTACTGCTCTTCCAGTCTGCAGTGGCAGATTGTTAGCCATTTAGAACATTGTCACACACAGAGTGGCACAAACAGTGCCGTCGCCCTAGGTGTACCGTCTTCCTAGCATAACCTAGGTACTCTCGGTACCATATACTAGGGATTTATAACTAAGTCAGTCCTTGCCAATTTAAGCTAGCCAATCAGACATATACTTTTCAATGAGTTAGAACACTGGCACTGAGGTCTAATAGCAAGCCTCAGTATACTCCCAGAGTCAAAGAACTAGCAGCTAGTAGTCCAATTATCTGCAAACGTGGGGACAGACCTGCAAAAAGCCTGTTTCCTTACATCCACCTTTTAAAATAGTGAATTTATCATGGTAAGCCATAGGATTGCTATCTTTAATTGATCTCTACCTGCCCGACTCATTAGCAAATTGCTATAAGTTGGTGTGATTTACTTTTGTAGTGCTCCTCTCATACACCTGAATTTTAAGAGTAAGCCTGGAATTAGTCTGGAGTAGTACAAAGTTAAGTCAGATCAAAATCATTGTGAATCAGACCAAGATAGCACGCATTATCACAGACCACATTCTTACAGGACAGCAGTTTACAACACAAATGCCATCATATTTCATGACGCTGTGCTAATGGCATCTCAATAAAAGCAACTCTGGCATCATTCAACACCATTTATGTTTTTTCTCACAGTGCCACTCCAGATGGCGTAGCCCAACAATGCTGAATTTGTCTGGAATTACTTCTGATCCAATTCAGGGAGGATATGGCCTTCCCGTTTAGGCTGAACTAATCTATTGAAGCAGGACAGAGACTGATTTGCACATGACTGCTCTCAGTTTGGATTAGGGCAGTGGGCACAAAACCATGGTATGCAATGCAACCTTGAGAATTTGCCAATGCCCAAAACATTTGTAAGCATTCTTCCCATCACAGTTTTATGTTTTATTCATGACCAAATAAGCCATAATGTATTCCTTACAAATGTTTCTGTATTTTTCTTTTTCTTGGTGTAGCTGTCCTATTGCACAATGCTTTCAGCCCTCCGCCTGGGAGTTGGCCTCAGTGCTTGGCCTGAGGCCTGCAGCCAAAACCAACCAACCATAAGACCAACCCATGACATGTAGCCTTCACCTCAAAACTGAGTTTTTGCTGGCAGGGTCTGAGCACTTTTAATATTGTACTACAAGAACAGGAAAGTGATACAATGGTTGAAGTGAAAAGGAGAATCAAAACTCTAGGAGTGTTTTTAGCTTTCTGTCAGGAAGCCCCTGACAGAAACGACGGTATGCCTGAGACGGTCTATCATGACCCAATTCCGTCTCATATTTCTCCCCATCTGTATTTACAGCCTGTGCGGAATCTGGTGACGGGAGTTCCTTCAGGCATGGAAGGAGACGAGTGGATCGGGTCCGGTCCCTTTAAGGACAGCGTTGCTTTGTCTCACGTGGGAAATCACATGGTACAAGAGAGGAGGAGCCGCGGGTCGGAGGAGGAAGACGAAAGACGAGAGACGCCGGAATCAAAGGTTTGAGAGGAGAGAAAGGTTTCAGCAGAGGCGGCGGTCCCCACAGTAAGGAAGGAGAGCACAGAGGAGAAGGAGAGATCCAGCGCTCCGCGAGGAAAACCTGACGACGGTGCCACCCCGATTCCAGATACAACGGATATGTCCCACCATGGCCCTGGAGGGTCATGGCTCTTCCAGGTGCATGGAAGACTACAGAATATTATAAGGGGAAAACATAAGGGGATCTCGAGGGAGGGGGAAAACAAAGGAGAGGGGTGCTAGGGTGGGGCGCAAGAAGGAGAAGAACGTTCCTTTATTTATCGTTCCTTTTTTCCTTCTGAATTGCCTTTGCCGTGTGGCTGCTCCTTCCGGGTTTTTTTTCCCTTCCACTTAGGCACATACTCCTTCTACACTTCCTTTGACTTATCATCACCTCCACCAGGTTCTAATTCTTTTATTTTTATTGGACTGGTGAACCTCACTCCCTTCCCATGAGTTATTAAAAAGAAAAAAACAGAAAACACTTACCTGAACCTTTCCTTTCTCCGAGGGAATTCTCTGGCCAGGAGGACTTTGAACGAAGGGGACTGACGACAAAGACCCTGAAGAGAAGAGAGAAGACAAAAGAGACACTATATAAATACCTATACTGGAAAGATATCAGTAATAAATAACTCATCTCAAACTAAAACACTGTAGTGCTTATTACCACCCCCTCCCGCAAAGTGAAAAGTATCACATTTGGTAGAGAATGCTGGCAGACCTCCATTAGTTCGCTCTAATGGAGAATCTTATACAACAGTTGATACCCGGCCAAGAAAAATTAGAATGGGCCATCGAACGATAAATGTCATCTGCCCAAGCCGATAGAGATATGTTTAAGGCATCTCTGACTCAACAGGTGGACTGTATCCAGAGGGTTGCCGAAGGACAGGCTCAACCTCCTACGGGACAACAAACCCGACAAGGAACACAAGCAGGCTATCCTACCATATCATTACAGCAGTATCAACACGGTGAGGACCCAGATACATTCCTTTTAAATTTTGAAAGGGCTGCTCAGGCCTGTTGGTGGCCTGAGGCGAAATGGCCATTCTTTGTGGTGCCATTGTTGCCTGGGGAGGCTCAAGCGCCTACTAAGTAGCAAACCCCACAGGAAATACCGGTTATAAAGAAATAAAAGAGATCATCTTGGATATTTAGGGATGGACCCTGAGGCATTTATGGGACGGTTCGGAAAAGAACGAGTCATCCTGGAGACACCCCTAAGACTCTGTTCTTTAGATTAAAGGCAGCTGCTGACAAGTGGCTCAGACCCCTGGAGAATAGCAAGGAAGACATAATGGCATTTATTTACCTGGAACAATTCCTGGAGGCCTTACCGACTTCCACTGAAAGATGGCTGCAACAACAGTCCCATCTTACCATTGAACAGGCGGTGGATATGGCAACATCCTTTGCACGAGCCCAACCAAAACCATTTTCGTATGAACCTGAGAGAAACACACGCCTAGGTACAGGACATGGATGAAATGAGAAAGGGACCAAGCCTCTTGGGGAACCCAAAAAAGAGCGTACTGCCAAAAGTGACAAAACAGTGTTTTAAGGACCACAATGTTATTAGTGCAGGGAGTGGGGACACATAATCAGGTTCTGTCCCCAAAAGAAGACCACGGACGAACCAATGGACGTTAGCTGTGTTCCCAAAAGTATCCTGTATACAGAAGAATGTGGTTCCTGTTTTTATGTAAGTCTTGTACTAAACAGAAACAACATTAAGGCTCTTTTGGACTCTGGTTGTAAGCAGTCTGTTGTCTTGTACTAAACAGAAACAACATTAAGGCTCTTTTGGACTCTGTTTGTAGGCAGTCTGTTGTCCAAAGTATTTTCGTGAAAAATTTGCACCCTGTCCAGACGAACAAATACCTATCCGTTGTGTGCACGGAGATATTCGTATCTATCCCATAGCTTGAGTCCCTATCACATTACCCCATGGACTTACTATGCAGGCCAAGGTGGGAGTGATGGACATCCTTCCAGAACAGTTACTTTTAGGAACAGACAATCCTGTGTTTCACATCTTACTCAGAAATACCTTGAAGAAACTCCCAACACAACCTTCCATTCTTCTTACACAAGCCCTGTGGTAGTCGGACAGATCCTTTCAATATGCACAAAGCTAAGACCCCACTCTCCAGAATGCCTGGCAACAAGCCAGAGACACTACAACACCACCCTCTTACCCATATTTCTTAATTAAGAATAAGTTGCTCTTTAGGGTAGGGAAACCAGACGAATCTCCCCAACTAGTAGTCCCTCAAAGATTTCGTGAGCAAATTATGTTTTTTGCTCACTCATATCTTTTGGCTGGTCACAGTGGTGCCACAAAAACCACTCAGACAGTATTAAGATATTTTTATTGGCCCAGTATATACGCCAATATAAACCAGTACTGTAGGGAGTGCGAGATATGTCAAAAAAGGAATCCATATACACCGCCACCCGTTCCATTACAACCACTGCCTATCATAGGGAAACCATTCGAGAGAATTGGTATGGATTTGGTGGGACCCTCCCTAAAGCACAAAAGGGTTATATATATATCCTGGTCATAACTGATTATGCGACCAGATATCCAGAGGCGATTTCCTTGCGGACACCAAATACTAAAAGTATTAGCGAGAAATTGCAAGAATTATTTTCTAGGGTAGGGTTATATTAACAGACCAAGGGACTCTCTTTGTGTCTCGCCCTATGAAACAGGTCTGTAAATCATTGAATATTTCCCAAATACAAACATCTGCATATCATCCTCAAACAGATGGTTTATGTGAAAGGTATAATGCTACCTTGAAGCTTGCTTTAAAAAAGAAGATGTCTACTGAAGGAAAAGAGTGGGATATGCTCTTGCCCCTCGTTTTTTTTGTCATCCGTAGCCAAGCTCAAATTAGTCTGGGTTGCTCTACGTTTGAGCTTCTTTATGGAAGACAGCCTAGAACACTATTGGAGATGACAAGGGAGGCGTGGGAGCAAGAAACCCAGGAGGACACATAGACCTCCTTGAGTATACCATACCCAAGCGCTAAGATCACGTCTCCAGAAATTACGAGACTTCGCTTCGGCTAACTTAGAACAAGCTCAAAGAAGTCAACAACATTACTATAATAAAAGACAGAGTGGAGACGGTTAAACATCCATGATTGGGCCCTCGTGCTCATACCAGCCTCTTTACCCCACAAACAAGCAGAGTGGACAGGGCCTTATGAGGTCATAGACAAAATAGGTCTTACAACCTACTGGCTGAAAGTAACACCAATAAGGTCCCAAATATATCATATAAATCATCTAAAAAAATGGTTAGGGCTTCCTCCACAAGCCGTTCAGGTAACGTCCTTAGAGACCTCACCCTCCACCTCCTCCATGAGCCAAACAATTATGAACGAGAAATTAACCCAAGACCAGAAGGAATCCCTTCTCAAACTTCTAGATACCTACTCCTCCATATTCTCCGACTGTCCTGGTAGGACATCACTAGTTGAACATACCATCACCACCTTACCAGGAAAAATAGTGAAACAACGTCCCTATAGGATCCCAGCAACTAGGAGAGCTGATGTTACAACATAAATAGAAAGCATGTTAAAGTTAGGAGTCATTAAGCCATCCCATAGCAATTGGTCCTCCCCTATTATCATAGTCCCAAAACCTGAAGGAACTATCTGTTTCTGTATAGACTTCAGATGGGTTAATGCCATATCAACATTTGATTCATATCCCTTACCCAGAGTTGATGAATTAATAGAGAAATTAGGTGAAGCCCAATACATAACCACTCTCGAACTCACTAAGGGATATTGGCAAGTTCCGTTGAGACAGGAAGACCAAGAGAAAACCGCTTTCAGTACCCCTAATGGCCTATTCGAATATACCGTGCTGCCCTTTGGGTTACACGGGGCCCCTGCAACTTTTCAACGTCTAATGAACAGGGTGCTTCAACAACACCAAGCCTACTCCTCAGCATACATTGGTGATATCATCAAATTCAGCCCTAGTTGGGAACATCTTGTTCACTGCGGAGAGGTATTCCAAGCACTCAAAATGGCAGACTTACATGTCAACTCTAAGAAGTCCAGCGTAGACTTTTCCAAAGTGAAATACCTCGGTCATCTTTTAGGGGACGGGGTTATTGCACCCCAACAGGAAAAGATTAAAGCAGTGTTGGACGTCCCCTTCCCCTATACAAAAAAGGGTATTAGGTCCTTTCTCGGTCTTATAGCCTACTATCGCCGACTTATTCCTAATTATTCTGAGATAGCAGCACCGCTAACTGACTTGCTAAAGAAAGAAGTAAAGAAGAAAGATCTAGTGGATCCCCCCAAGCTGCAAGAAGGGCCTATTGTGCATTAAAAAAGGCATTAACCAGTAGTCCCGTCCTAATATCATCTAATTTCAGGAAACCATTTATACTTCAAACAGACGCATCAGACACAGACCTTGGGGCTGTTCTATCCCATTATACAGAAGATAATACGAAACGGCCTGTGCTTTTTATTAGTCGTAAGCTATTCCTAAGAGAGAGAAAGTACTCTACCGTTGAAAAGGAATGCCTGGCCATTAAATGGGAAATCGACAAGTTACAATATTATTTAGAGGGATCCCATTTTACGCTATATACCGACAACGCTCCATTACTGTGGATGAGTCGTAATAAAGGCAATAATCCACACATCTTATGGTGGTTCCTATCCCTACAACCCTATTCCTTTGACGTAAAACACCGTAAAGGATCTGACAACGAGAATGCAGACTTCCTCTCCCGCAATCCTTGTTTCCCCGAACGGGAAAAGACTGGGGTTGGGGTATGTCAGGAAGCCCCTGACAGAAACGCCGGTATGCCTGAGACGGTCTATCATGACCCCATTCCGTCTCATATTTCTCCCCATCTGTATTTACAGCCTGCGTGGAATCTGGTGACGGGAGTTCCTTCAGGCACGGAAGAAGACGAGTGGATCGGGGCCGTTCCCTTTAAGGACAGCGTTGCTTTGTCTCACGTGGGACATCACATGGTACAAGAGAGGAGGAGCCACGGCTCAGAGCAGGAAGACGAAAGACACCGGAATCGGAGGTTCAAGAGGAGAGAATGGTTTCAGCAGAGGCAGTGGTCCCCACAGTAAGGAAGGAGAGTACAGAGGAGAAGGAGAGATCCGGCGCTCCGCGAGGCAAACCTGACGACGGTGCCACCCCGATTCCAGGTACAACGGATACGTCCTGCCACAGCCCTGGAGGGTCGTGGCTCTTCCAGGTGCGTGGAAGACTACAGAATATTCTAAGGGGAAAACAGAAGGGGATCTCGAGGGAGGGGGAAAACAAAGGAGAGGGGTGCTAGGGTGGGGCGCAAGAAGGAGAGCTATCAGTTATCCCGTAAGGTATTAATTAGAGCTCTGCCATTTTTTGATGAGCCAAGTAGGTCAAATGTGGCAATGTCAATAGCAGGCACTAAGTTTGCCTTTTACAAAGCACTTGTATCAGGGCTTGCAACTTACTTTGCGCTAGTACATAGGTGGAGGGCCACTGGAATTGTGCAGCATTGGAGGACCAAATTATGCATTACCTCTATGTTCCTCGTCCTCGACCCAGTCATAACAAATGAGGTAATATTCCACTAACAGGAAACAAAACAGGAAACGCTTTTAGGCTCCACCCACCCCCCTGCCAGGGGCTATAACTGCAAGCCAGCAAAAAGCATTTCCTGTTTTGATTCCTGTCAGTGGACATGAAGAGGGACGCTGTGGTAATTGCCTGGCTTACCTTCTTGTTGGATGTCCTCTGGTTGCCTCCTTTGCTGGGCTCTAGGGGCACAATTGGACCTTCGTGGGAGCAGCTGGAGTTGGAACACGGGGCCTCCTGGACTTGGTAAGTGACAACGAGTGCCTGGATTGCTAGGCTTGTCAGGCCTCGGCTGTCTTCCTCTTCGCCTTCTTGAGTCCCCGTTTCAGCTCAGCACTCCTGCAGTGTTTTCTGCATGCGCAATGATGGTGCAGCTGCCGGCTGACAGTTCCACTGTGAAGCTTGCTGTTGATTGGGCTCCATGTATATTGATGTAGGCCACTTGATTATCGGCCTCCTGCTGCTGTGGTTGCTGCAGTAGCTCCTCCTCTAGTGAGTCCTGCCTACCGCCTAAACCTGCGTGGTTCATTGCAGTTGTCTGTGTCCGGCTCGGGCTGGGATTTGGAAGTGCTCTGGGTGAGCTCTGTCATTGTTGGCAGTGGCCGCTGCTGGAAGCGTGCCACAGAGTCACGGCTTTGGTGCAGTGGTGGGCCGGCTTTCTGTGACTCATCACAGGGGGGCTGACCAAGGCATTACTGGGCACTCCGGTATGTGCTGAATCATGCCATTGCAGGGTGGCCTCCGGCGGCCACTTCCTTTGCTGTTTTGTGCATGATGTGATGTCATAGGCCACGCCCCCTTCATTCCTAATGGTCATCGCTTCAGCTGATGCCAGGTTTTTTTTAACTGCCTGTCACTATACACCTGTTTGAGCTGTTTAAGGCTGGTTTTTCTGCATCGGGAATTTGCATAACTGGAACGAACGTTTGTCACTTCAGACTCTGCCTACTGGTTCCTTGGTCACTTGGGCATGTTTCACCATGGGGAAACATTGGCAGAAGCGCAGACATGTTTCTCCTGTTTCTTCTCCTTCTTCATCAGGGGGCAGTGTGGATTCCAACCCTCCTCTGAAGCATAGAAAGTTGAGTGATGATGCTCATCTGAAAAAAGTTATTCTGGAGACTGCATCTACTATGAGGTCCCTCTGGAAGACTGCTGGTTTGCGCTCTGGTGGGGATCATGACCTCTCCTCTGATATTTACAGCTCTGACTCATTTGATGGTTCCTCCTTGGGTGCTGTCGATCTTAAAGGAAAATATATAGCTACGGATAGGTTGTCGGACATTCTGTCCCATGTCAGTGATAACATGGGTTTTCCAGATGAGGATGTGGCCAGCCCATTCAAGGATACTGTGTTGCCCCAGTTTTGGAAGCAGGCTAAGAAGGCTTTGCCTATTCATCCCTTTGTGATGGATGTGCTTTTGAAAGAATGGAATGGAAGGATCCTGACCACATTATAATCTCTTGCTTCATGTCAAAGCTGTACCCCTTGCAGGATATGGAATATACAATTCCTGAGTCGGTTCATGTGGACTCGATTGTGACCAGTTTGGTGGAACGTCCTTGCATGGCTGAAGATAATGTTCTCATGGATCAATGAATCAGTCATTTGTAAAGCGTGCTACATACCCACGAGGGTCTCAAGGCGCTGGGGGGTTCGGGGGGGCGGGGGTTGCTACTGATCAAACAGCCAGGTCTTGAGTGTTCTCCTGAAGGTCAGTAGGTGTTGGGTCTGTCGTAGGCCCGGTGGTAGTTCTTCGGATGCGCGGGACGGTGGCTAGTGAGAGGTCGGCAGAGCATAGCTGGCGGTTGGGGATGTAGAAGGAGAGACGTCTGTTGAGGTAGGCAGGGCAGGTCTTGTGGAGTGCCTTGTGTGCGTGGATGAGGAGCTTGAAGGATATCTTGTTGACGGGGAGCCAGTGCAGGTTTCTCAGGTGGGGGGTGATGTGGCTGTGGCGTGGTACGTCGAGGATCAGTCGTGCCGAGGCGTTTTGGATGCGTTGCAGTCGTTTGATGAGCTTGGTCGGGGCTCCCACGTAGAGGGCATTTCCGTAGTCGAGTCTGCTACTGACGAGGGCCTGGGTGACTGTCTTTCTTGTATCTGTTGGGATCCATTTGTAGATCTTGCGGAGCATGCGGAGGGTGTTGAAGCAGGAGGACGAGACGGCGTTGATTTGCTTGGTCATTGAGAGCGTTGAGTCTAGGATGATTTCCAGGTTGCGTGCGTGGTCTGTGGGTGTCGGGGTTGTCCCCAGTGCCGTCGGCCACCAGGAGTTGTCCCAGGCTGAAGGGTTGGGGCCGAGGATGAGGACCTCCGTCTTGTCCGAGTTCAGCTTCAGGCAGCTGATCTTCATCCAGTCGGCGACGGTCTTCATTCCTTCGTGGAGGTTGGCTTTGGCGGTGATGGGGTCCTTGGTGAGGGAGAAGATCAGTTGAGTGTCGTCGGCATAAGAGATTATGTTGAGGTCATGCTGTCGGGCGACGTGTGCAAGCGGGGTCATGTAGATGTTGAACAGTCGGGCTGAGGGAGGATCCCTGGGGTACGCCGCAGATGATCTCGGAGGCTTCAGATCGGAATCGGGCAAGGCGGACGCTCTGGGTTCTGCCCGAGAGGAAGAATGTGGTCCATTTCAGAGCCTTGTCTCGGATCCCTGTGGCGTGTAGGCGTGCGCGTAGTGTGCGGTGGCAGACGGTGTCGAAGGCGGCGGAGAGGTCTAGGAGGATGAGTGCTGTGGTCTCACCGTTGTCCAGCAGGGTCCTGATGTCGTCGGTGGTGGCGATGAGGGTGGTGCAGATAAGAAGAAGCAGGTTTTTGTGCCAAATAGAACTTTACCGCAGTCTTAAATGGCTATTGTGGTTGAACACAGGAAAATGACTACAGCGCTCATATTTTTCACAGGCGCCCTGTGCAGGCAAAAGCAGTGAGGTGGGGTGAGAAGACTCGACGGACGACGGAAAATTAATTATTTATTTAATTTTCCTTCGTCGTCGTCTGTCGAGTCTCCCGTACCACGCCCCACCGCCCTACCTCTCTTACCTGCAAGGGCCACCCCTGATTTTTCATGAACCTGTTTTGAAACATTATTCCTCGTTTGTTTCTTAATTATTTTTGTATTTTTAAAGCAAACACATGCTACGTAATCAGTTGCTTTACACCTTTAAGGCCTGTGCGCAAATAAAATAAACTGAGAACTAAATCTATTGCCACTTACACTTGCTCCTCGCACTTCTCGTGAACACTTATGCCGATACAGTAAATCCGCATTTTGATTTACAGGAGGCGTGATGAAGAAAGCCCCTGGATATTTATGCAGTGAACGAGCCGCGGTTTAATAATTAGCTGTTCCCTTCTTTTCAGCACTAAGTCACTCTGGGAGTGTTAGGCGGACAGAATAATATCATGCTTCAGATGGAAATTGCATGACACAACTCAAAAATAGGTGGCAGCCTGCCCCAGCCGTTCCTTCATCATCGCTACTGATGTATATCGAGTTGCTTTAAGCAGTGGGAAGCCAGTAAAAAATAACATAAAAAATGTGCAAATCCTGAATGTTGACTACAGTTCTTAAAACATTCCCCTGCAAATGAGGCGTGAAACATCACATGCAAAGTCTACATTGAAATAAGAGCTACACTAAGTGTAGTATCCGGTTTCCACTTCTCTGCTTTACGCTATTAAAACTCAAAGCTGAACTGTTCTGCATAAAAACACCAGCAATACTCCTTCATTTTGTTACAAACTCTAATAGAAAAAAAGAATTAGTAAAATGACTATATTTATTTCTCAAGTGGAAAAGAATGTGAATGAACAGCAGCAATTCACTGCAGTTATGGCGCAGAGGTTGTTGTAATATCTGTGTATATTTCCAGCATTCATTTGCATATTTCTGGAGAGGAGTGACATCACAACTCACATCTAATACGAAAAAGAGATCTCAACTTACTTTGTGCTAGTACAAAGGTTGGGGGCTACTCGAACTGTGCAGCTGCGGAGGCCCACATTATGCATCAGTTAGACTAAATTTGTTCAGAGATAAAAAGCGAATTGGCTGACAATTCCACAGCATCTCTTTCCGTTAAAACACCTGTACAGAACCCTATTAGGCATAAGCACTAGGAGATATATATTTTAGAATTAACTCAAGGCATGGACCTACTAGGAACTAAAAAGATAAAAAAACAGTTAGTGATTCTTTTAATGTCTAAATGCACTCTTGAAATCAATGCACCTTTAGGAACAGTGTTGGTTATGATAAAATGAATTTGTATTCACAGTTACAGAAAAAAGTGTGACTAATAAGGAATCATTCTATCTTTGAATTCCATTTAAGAATTTGTGATTTGTGTTTCCTGCAGCTGGAAAAATCCTTCTCCCAGTTCATCAATTATGAATGCTTATAGTGCCTAAGATTCTTTGTCAGTTTGTGATTAGAACAACCAACATCTAAAGGTGACCAGTTAGCTTTAATAAAATATGTAGCATTATATTGATCCCCATATCAAGCAATATTGATACTTTTTAATCGGAACTAGAACAGTTTTTGTGTTAAAATCTAAAAATTGTGCAGCAGATGATGCATTATGTTGCATTTTTATATCATGAACGAGCCAGTTGCTCTATTGCTATTGCATTATTGTTTTTTGCTATATCCCTGCATATATATTAATCATTCTTTTGTGATGTGCTCTGAACGTTTTGCACTCCTAAGTATCACTATAAAAAATCTATCTATACAGTATGGAGTTGATGATCCTTTGTTGTGGGAAAATTTGTATACACTAAACATAGTACCTCCATTATTGCCAGGCCATATCAGAAGTACAGATTGCAGGAGCTTTGTAGGGTTTGGACTAGGATCACCTACCAATCTCAACCTACTCACGTCATAGAAACACTTGTTTTCCTCATTGCCAGAACCAGAGGGTATCCAAAAGAAGAGGAAAATTCCCTGCATGCTGCAAAAGGTATTATTAGTTTTTCTCTTGACTCCTCTTTGAAATGAAACATTGAAAAACTTGAGGGACGTTTTTCCTTCTGTTTCCTTGAACCTCTTCTTCTAAGACTTGATTCCTGAGCTCAGGAAGTCAGAGTCCTTTCTTGGGCCACAGCAATATTAGAAAATACACGTACTGGGAAGACTGCCTATGTAAGCATCTGGCTTCAGGAATCTAGGGGTTAGTATCTGTGACTTCTGGAATCTGAGGGCACCACTTTATAAACCTTTAAGCAAGCGGACAGAGATTGAGAGAACCAGCCCTATAGAATGGCACCAGAATTGTTCCAGGGTTTAGAATTTCTAACCATATCACTATCGAGCAGGAACTGATTCAACATGGTGGCCTTAGAAGCCCATTGGTAACAGCCTCAGGAATACTCCTTAGTCCGGTAAAAATGGTTCAGCCATAGCTGGGCAAAGTGTCTCAATCACTCTGAGCAGCAGGTTTGACAATTTAAGACTGGACCTTCACACCATCTGTTTTCCTGACCCACATTCATTTTCAACAGGTCCCTGTTGACTGGGGGTTCAAGTGGGCTTTTGGTCATTGGTGACGTTTGCGTTTTATGTATTGTTTTATGATTATGAACTGTGAAGAATGGGCTTTTTTGAGGCGTCTGCTCTGCTAGGGATTATTTTTATTTCAGTATGTAGGGGTGGGGGGCTGCCCAAAATGCGCATGCAAATGCACCCACCCTCCAAAAAGCTGAAGGGACAGTCTTTCTGCCCCACCTGGGGGGCAGATGGGGCAATAGACACAGATCTGACCCCATCGGGGGGCAGAAGGCACACTAGGCAACAGGGATTGTTTTGTCTTGAATATGTAGGCTGCGCTGTCTGGTAGGCTGCGACCTAAAAAGGACCTATTCACTCCTACTGATCACTACACAGTAACCTGCCACCACTGTGCTTCTTAACTCCCAGTGAAGAAAGTTGCCTTCCATCACTAAGAGGGTGGCGCAATGGGCGCTCCTCCCAGACCAACAAGACTGCAATCCATGTGACAGCCCTATATTATGACACACATGCATGGTACATGTTTGCTAATGACAACAAAAATCACCATTGGGGATTTAGGCATCAGTAGTGTTGGGCATTCAGGGCAGGGTTACATATCTAATACCATGCATAGAACATTTCTGCACCAACACATATCAACAAGGGTGTTTGAAGGAGTAATTATAAAGGTGCATTTAGGTAATAATATAACAGGAAATTATTTCATCACACCCAGAAATATGTATTGCAGACACAACAGATGCATGAAACAGTCCAATTTCAATTGGAAACATGACAAATTTCAAACACACATAAAAGGTTGTAAAGATATTAGTTTAAAGACTTGCGGTAAAAACATATAATCAAATATAATCATCAATGTTGAACTTTAAACAAGTGCACAATGTATATAGTGAACAAACAGTGCAAAAAAAGGATTAGTGGCCTGGAATCTTGACTACATCAAAAGTGGGTGAAAAACACTATTGGTAATTTTACTAGAACGAGAAATCTTGAAATGTAAAGAACTTCTGGAAAACCTACATTCTCCTCTTTCATGTATGTAGCATTAGTGTATTTTATTGTCCTATATCTGTCAACATCATTTCAACCCTAATACTTTTTTTTTTCCAGAGTTTTATATAGCGCGAGCTTGACCCGAATCGGGTATCAGAGCGCTTTACATAGCACCACTTACGTTACATGAGAACACACATTCATTTTTTGTTAGGCACGGGGAGATTAAGTGATTTTCCCAAAATCACAGGATGTTCAGCGTCATTGCCGAGACTCGAACCCAATTCCCCAGATTCGAGGTTGCCCGCCCTAGCTATTAGGCCAACTCCTCGTCGGGTCATCATAAGGACCACTAAGACATTTCTAAGCGCAAGCGAATATAGATGCAGTTATAAGTCTATTTGGTAGTGATTGCAGTTGTATCACAAGGGAGTTCCAGACATCACTGATAAGACAGAGACACATAGGCTGTCAATGCAGTGGAACGTCTGCCTTGATGATTATATTTGAATATACATTTTTACCTTATGTCTTGCAACCACTAACTTGGTCATGATCCTTATCTTTGCTTTACATAGCTACTGAATCTGAATACACTTTTTGGGTACTTTAAAAACATTAATAATTTCCTGTTATATTGACATCTACATGCACATTGCTGCTTCTATATCTTGCCAATGCACTGCAAAATGTTCAAGGCTGGGAGGCTGCACATCATCTGAAAACCAATCCATTAAAAAAGGAGTTTCTCTTTAGCTCGTCTTCACATTTAACAATACCAGTCCAATCCTGAATTGATGATTTGGGTGTTCTAGTATGTATGTAGACATGCTGTCATACCTACAAACACAAATCAATGCAATGGCCAAGAGTGCATATTTTCAACTGAGACTCTTTGTGGGATTTGTCAGTTGATGCCTGCAGAAGACGTCAACACACTAGCTCAGTTGCTAGTACTGCCAAGGATGGATTGTGGTAACTCACTCTTGACAGAACTTTTTAAAGTACAGCTCACTCCCTTCAGGGTAGTATTACATGGTGCAACACATTTTGTTTCCAGAGCCAACAAAGTTGATCACATTAATTTAGTGCTGTTAACGCTAAGATGGCTCCCCATGGAAGTAAGAACACTCTACAAGGCTCCTGGTATTGAACATGCAGTTTGTCATGCTTCCATTCTCTGTAGTTAGCCTTGAAGACAAAACTATCAGGTACTCTCAGGTCTGTGCATTATGGGGGCAAAGCTTCTTCTACAACCCAGCATACGCAAAGTGACACACAATCGTGCATTTCTCTATGGGCAGTGCAACCAGAGTCAGGAATTCTTTACCCCCTAGTCTATATGGCACCTCCACATTGATAAAATATATGGTCAAACTGAAACAACTTACCTTTCAAATACACAAGTCCTACTGCAGCTAAACTCTTCTCTATGTTGTCTCTTCATTTTTTCATAACCTAACTTACCTTTTATTATGCCCTCCACAGTTCTTTACCCCTAAAGCCCCTGCTCCATTCTTCCTTCTGCACACTCATATCATAGTTATTTTCTGTTTAGATGCCTTCCATTTGACTACCCGTTCTCACCTCATCTTCTCAATCTTTTTCTTTTTACTTATTAATCCCTTTTCGTCTAATATCGTCTTCTGAAATATTCCCTGGCAACCATAATGTACATATCCTACCAGGACCTCTCAATTTCTTACCCTAATTCTGCCCTGCATATATGTTCTGAGATTGGTGTACATGTCTGAGGGTGAGTGCCCACTTTTTACTTAATTGATGGTTGTCTGTTGGTTCTTTAGTTGACATTTTTGACATTGTTGTAATAGAGTCACTGTGTCTTGTAACTTCAACATTCTAAAGTACGGCTTTTGGGTCATGTTTGTGCTATAAAAAACACATAATAATTTCCTTGACTATCATCACATCTTAGTTTGATCCACAAGAGCCCTGGGCCCTTCCCAACCTTTCCTCGATTTGTTTTCTTCCAGATTGGAGGTTAGAGATTTTCGCACCAGAGTTACAACTCACATTTTGCAAGGGTGAAAGTAATTTTGCAAACCCCAAACGAGGATTCTTTGCAACCTCAATTGGCATTATCTGCTGGCTTGACTCTGTGTTAATATTCCAACTGAAAATATCGAGAGACAAAAATGACCTCTTTTCTTCTAATATAAAATAAGGGATTGTGCTGTTTCGTCATTTTGATAAACATGAAATTATTTTTTTCTATTGATTTCTTTGGATATTTCACACTTCCTCTACTATTATTGAATTCCTTGAACACGGTTTTTACCCCCATATTTGACCTATTACGCGTTTGCTTTAATATTTACACTTGGTCTGGATTTATTTTCAAGTTTTATCATTTTTAACTCACATATAGAAGGTGTTTCTGAATGACATAGTTAAAAAAAAACTTTTTCTGGGAACATCCTTAACCAAAGTGAAGCCCCATTTATGATGGTGAATGATGCTACAATAAAAATAATTCTGGCTGGCTCGAACTGATATGTCCCTTTGAAGCAAAAAAACAAGCACTGCAGACTAAATCATGCAATATTCTAAGCAGCGCGGAAGTTAAAATGGAGTTTGTTGTTCTTAATGGAATGTTTGCATTTTATGACAAAACAATTCTCATTAAGCTCAGCTATTTCCATGCCTTTGCATTTCCGTTTAATTAGAGCGTTTAAATCTAAATCATTGAAGATAAAAACATCAAATTAAAACAGTAAAAGTAGGAATTAAAAACAGGGGTAAATATCAGCACAAGAAATGGGAACAGAAACACCAAGGCGTGAATGCAGACGTTCTTTTACACCCTAGGACTTTATTGAGAATGTTATGCTTTATATTTGAGTAACTTGAAAATAATGCAGAGATGTTGCAGTGCAGTAGGTTTGCATTTTCGACTGACTACTTTGGCAGATGGCCAAACTTTGTGTGAGTTTATATATATCCAGCAGAAACAGAGGAGGCAAGACAGCATGCAACTTTAGTCTGAGAGATGGAGGGATGAATCAGGTAAACTGATTTACGAGGGAAGAGTCTTAATAAGAAGACACAAAATGTCAAATGAAAATGTTTGATAGCTACTTGGGCGTAGGATTCAGTGGGGCAGATTTACAAGAAACTGATGCATCTTCCCTGCGTGAAAAACCATTGCGCCACCATAGATGCACCGTATTTACAATATGGTGCACTATGGCACAAGGATTGACAGAAAAGTCACGCATTGCTGGAGTCGTGTTGCAAGTACGACGCATCTCCAGCAATGCGTGTTGCAGCCTATTCCCAATACACTGCGTCACTCCTTACGCTGCAGGCGTAAGGTTTTGACGCAGTGGAGTCATAAAAGTCACACAGAATTCACTGCGTCACTTTTGCGAGGCTTTCCAGCGTGGGAACACCTACCCTGCATGCATTATAGCTGATGCTGGTATAATGTCATGCAGGGCTTCACAGCGTGACGCATCTGCGTCATGTTGTAAATTTGCTGCATTTTTAAACTGCCGTTGCGTCACAAAAAAGACGCAACAGCAGGGTAAAAGTGACGCAAGGGGCTGCCCCATAGAGTCCCGAAGCAAATGAGTTCGAATTCAGAGAAATTTAGAACAAGGAGTTCATCACATTATTTTGGTTTGGATATTACTGTGGCCATAAGGAGTTGTCTTAGAGGAGTGTTCACTCTTAGGATTTCAAGAAAAACCAAATGACCGTTATCACCAGTGTGTAAATTGGAAAAACTGTGGGGTGACTTGATCTGGGCAAATAGAGAATTCTGTAGTAAAAATACATTATAAAACTCACAATATAATATTCCACATTTCTCTCATTAACTCAATGAAGAATTCAGAAATGTTTTTCTGATTTGCTAAATAGGTTTAGAAATGGTTTTAGAATCACAAATGGAAGGGTGCGTTTTTGGCATCCCTTCTAAATAGTGCTTCTGACCCTGATGTATCCATGTTTTGCAACTGTAATCCAGGCAAAAAACACTGAAAAGTCACTGACTCCCAAGTTGTGGAGGTAATTGATAAAATATTCACGGAGATAGGTGGTGGTTCATGGTATACCTCCCAAATTGTTTTGAAACAAAATAAAAATCTTTGGTATTAAAATCAGTTCTGCTTCCTATAAGGAATTCAGGTTATATGTAAAAAAATATTTCTTTACTTAAACACAATCACAGACATGGAAGTCTGCTGACCCTTGTAGGCCTCTGATTGTGGTCAAATGAAGGGTGCTCACAATTTGCAAAATGCCTAATAAATATTAATTAAGCAAGTCGTTATGGGATCCCAAACGATTTAATATTTTGTGAATTGACCAATTTGTACATAGGTCAGTTCATCAAATGCTATTCCATTCTCAAAAAAGGAGTGCAATTTGCAACCACTTTTTGTGGATGGAATAGAATAATAGTACATTAAGTCCATAGTTCCTTAACTTAGGAATTTCATGTCTTTTCACCCATTATTTTTAACTCCCCTTTACCTCTTCTTTTTATGCAGATATATTATCAATGCAGATATTCAGAGTATAACATGGTATTTATTATCTCTATTGAGTGTGAAGAGGGACCATGATTTACGAAAGGCAAAGCCTCAATTGGGTCTTGCAGCCCTTCTCCTCCAGCTACAATAACATAAATAGCATATTCCTCTTTGCAACTTGCATGTATGGTTTTTCGCATACTGTTCTTTCATGTGCATTAGTTAGAAACATCGGCATTTAATGGGGGTAGTAACTCACATAGTTCGTTGTACCATAACTATGCAAAATTACAGCTAAATTATGCTGGATTGAGTAAGGGTGGAAGCCAGCATTAGCATTGTTATTTTAGCCCAAATTGGAGCAGAGGATGCATTGTGCACTAAGAAAATAGAGCTAAATGCAACAGAACACAAACAGAAGCAGCTACCAGCTGCTTGCGTTTGCTAAGTTTGTTGTTCTCGTGCTCTTGCAGTTGGATTTTTATGCCAAAATATTCATAATTGCTCAAATGGGTATAATAGCATACTTTTCGGCAAATAAATGTAAAAATTACTGAAATTACTCTGATTACTTTGGCATAATTACAGTTTTGCCAGGGCCTAGTATGGAAGCAGCCTCCAAACACAATCTCACTGCATGGGCCATAGCTTGAAGCAGTGTAACTCAAAGGTATGACCCAAGCCCCTTTCTCAGCTTTTAGTTGTGGGTGCCAGTTTCAAAACCTTATGTTACAAAACGCTACGATGGTACATAGGTAGTACACTCCAACTGCTTATTGCTGTACAATACTTACTATAGGTTAATAATAAAAGTGTATTAGCTGCTAAGCACAAAATATTGCTAAAGGGAGTGCGTGGAAAAATAGATTTTGGATTGATGAAAATGATTTAAACATTTACTTTGTAATATTTAAAGAAAGCAGGGAAACATTCAGCATTTAAAATTGCCTTACACACACCTATGTGAGAATGCCTCATCACATTACAATTATGGATAGTTGGAACTCTCAGAGTTTTAATCCACAGAATTCCATGGAATTTCAATAAAACGTTGTGAGAATCCGCAGAGGTCCATGAGCGGCAGAATTTCGGCACGTAACTATGCTCGTGCTCATTTTTAGTGCCAGGAGCTTGTTCCGCACTGTAAAATCAGTGCAAACGGCACCACTCGCTTCTCTAGGTGGCACTAGTTCTTTCTGTCATTCGAGTAGATTTTCTACTCAAGCGGCAGAATTCTCAGTGTGAATGGTAGTGACCTGCCACGATTGCTCCTGTTGAGAAATCATGCAGGGACTTATCCCAGTGCAAAATTCTTGTTGCTTGCGCTTGCTAAATTAACTTTAGTGAGCCACATGCAAGAAGAACTCCACCACGTGGCGGTTTGATGAATTTTTCCAGAACTCCGCACTCTAGTTCGAGCGCGGAGTGGACAAAACTCTGGTAACTCCACTTGTAGTGCTGAGTTTATCACCCACTTCTAATTACAATTGAACTGAATGGTACTTTCCAATTCACTGGGTTCTAATATATGAAGTGTCCTCTAAGGATGACAGAGATGTAACCTCAAATGTGTACCTGGTGTGTCCATGAGTGTAGCTGTCAATTAGATGAAAAATACTGTGGAGGGGTACAGTTAGTTTTGATTGAAAGAGGATAAGAGAAAAGGGGTTAAGGGAGGAAAGTGGTTAAATGATATAGTCTGGATTTGTATGATATGCCAGGATTGGATTGTTGTTCCCAGAGGAGTGGGAGGTAAAGAGATGATTTGGTGGTGCAACAGAGTCGAACTTGTGGGAAGAATTAGGTTGGGTTAGGTTATGCTAAGTGAGAATAGTGAGTGATGTGAGGAGGGGATCAAGGTAACAGGCAAAGGCTCGCCTAATAGCTGTATTATAACTGACAATAACTTCTTTTTATAGTTCACTAAGTGTCAAATTTATTTTTCTGAACTATCTTTAATAACAATAATGGCAGCTCCTAATTTAGTATGCTTCCTTAGTTCCTATCTGTAAATTGTCAAATTTAATGTTGTAGAAGCAGACGTTGGGTGTGTAATGCTTCAGAAAATAACAAATACAAGTTTCAAAGCAGGAGACTCTGTACCTCTCATTTATGGATATTTCACCTGCTTTTAATTTAGTTAAGCTGATTCTTGCTCTGTGACCCTTTACTTGATCATGAGGTTAACACATGCACTGTCCAAATTATTCGACATTTTTACATTGATACTACAGCATTGGTACGCTATTGCCATAATGGTGAATCTACTTACTATTTTAGAGTGGCCAGGGGCGTAAGACAGGGATTCATATTAGCTACCATTCTTTTCACCTTATACATCAATGTCATAGAGCAAAACCTTGTCTGCTAAAGTGTTAGATGTGCCATATATTGGTTCTTGTCCACCCCATGCCCATTATATGTGGACGTGCTGTGTTAATGGCCTGAACTGACAATGCATCACATTATCCTTTGGATAGTTTTTTTTCTTTCATGGAGGGTCTAGGTTTTAACGCTAATAGGGGCAAAACATGTGTTATGATAGTGGGGCCAGGCAAGAAAAAGGCAAGGTAATTTTTTATCCATGGGGGAAAAATTATGGTGACTAACAATTTCTACCATTTGGAGATCACCTTTAGTTTCTCTAACTCCTGGTCCAAGCACGTGATTAACAAAACAGTTGTATTTCGAAAGACCATTAAATACCGTGAATATATGTGCTGCTAATCTAGGAAGGAAGAAGGTTAACAACATTATAACCCTTTTTAAAAGTAAAGTGGTTTCCGGTATCTGCTGCGGCCAGAGTCTTGGGGTCACACCTTTACAGCTCTGCTCCAGGTTATGGAAAATACATATTTGAAGAAGCTCCTAGCTATCTCACCGAGTAGCTCAAACTGCATATGCCGATATTTTCAGATCCGCTCTAATGGCCTTCACACGGAGTTCTCCTTCAGCTTCCACGCCATTAGTATTAGTGCGCGCTATAAGTCTATTATAACATAACATAACATAAAGGGTTAGGCATGTTATTTATTGAAGATTTTATTTCAGTTGCCCCTCTTCTGTTATGGCACAATGTCTAGTCAAAACCTGAAGCTGAACTGTTGAGACCTGATCAGAGACTGCTGTTGTATCTTTTTAAAAGTGTTGCCTTCAAATATGTTGTATTGCTTTAATGGCATGTACTCTTTTGAATGGCATTCTTTTACCCTGGTTTCTACTGTTGTCCAGTCGGGGATTCTTATCTTGTATTGCTGACTGGACAGCAGTGTCTCCAGTTGCTCCTGTCTGCTCTTTGTGGGCTTGTCATTTAATCTACTTAATATAGAATACATCCATTCTTCGAGATCTCCCCTGTTCTGCAAAGTGTTTCTACAACAAATACAACATAAAATTGGTGACTACTGGAAATCTATTTAACGCAGACTCAGTACATCTGAATCCCACTACACCACTATTGAAAGAAAGGCACTGGCATGTGCTTGGGCCATGGAAAACTGTAAAACCTATCTCTGTGGGAACTGTTTTGATTTGCTTACTGATCACAAACCATGAATATCTTATGAATGGAAAAGGCACAGGATTGGCTTCATCTAGACTGGTACGGCATTTCTCCAAATTATAAGAATATAGTTTTCTAATCAAATACATACTTGGAGGTAAGAATTTCAGGGCTAATAGTTTATCTTGCATGCCTCTTAAAGATGAATTGGATCATAAGATAAATCAGGAGGATGAGTGTCTTGTTTCAGTAGTAGATGCATCAGTTAAAAGAAATGGGTACAAGAATATGAAGGAGACGCTGTACTGCATCAGGTAAAAAAACTACATTTTGAAAGGTTGGCCACCAATTAGAATTTGCAAAAAAAAATCCACAAAATACCAGAAAGATTCTCCTGAATTGATCTATGAAATTTGTTTAGTGACATGACAAAGTCTTTTTTTTTGTTAACAGCAGCGTTGATAGAAAATTGGTTTGTGCGTTACATGGTCGTCCGGGCCTGTCTGAAACAAAGAAACTTCTTATAAATACTATTGGTGGCCAGGCATGGATGTTTTTGTTGAACACCATGTGAATAAATGTCCTGAATGTCTGGTATCTGAAGTCAAAAATAGGAGTGAATCGTTTGGCTGCACAGCATGAGTTAAACTGGCTATAGATTGTTCTGGACCATCTAAAGCATAGGTGCTCATAAACATTTTCCCAGGGGCCACAAAGTATGGTCTAGGGTGTGACCGAGGGTTGCATTGATGCCAGCAGTGTGGCGGTTGGGTGATATGGGGTCTGTAAGGTGGGTATAGGGGAAGCAAAGGATGTACATGTAGTGGTTAAATTGCACAATGTGAAACCAGAAATCCTGTGATCAATTTTGCCTCCATTTTTGAATCAACTGTGTGATCCTAGGCAATTGCTCTTTAACTTTGACTCTTTTTGCTTCTCTTGTGTTTGGATTTGATAAACCATGATGTTGTCCATTTATAATAGCAACCCAGGCCACCCAGAAGATGCACATGACAAGTGACTTGCCTCTTACTTCACTATTGGCATTTTGTTGTCAGTGTGGTTGGAAGCATGAATGTTTCTAAATCCATGTTTGAAAACTATTCATTTATAAAAAAAAAAAAAGCTCTCAATGCAGTGATATAATCAGATATATTGTAAAGAGAAAAGGTTCTGCATGTTATAAGAATACACGCTTTTGAAATTTGAAGAGGCTTTATCATATTTTTACACGTTTACTCTAAGATGTCTTTAAAAAAGTGGTGCAGGATGAATTAGTTAAATCCATTCTGAATGTTAGTTCTGAGTCAAGTAAACAACAGACTAGTGCTGCTGTTCACCAAGGGGACAAATGGAAATGTCAAGAGGGCCGCAAGTGGCCCCGGGCTGTACTTTGAGTATCACTGATATAAAGTGTTGCAACAACTGCCTGCCTCTGGATGGGCATGAAAGAATTCCATGGGTTGAGCATATTTATTCGCTTTGTTTGAAGTTGGCTAAACAAAACTACTTTACAGAATCCCAAGGATTATGTAAATTCGGTAGGAAAGGCCTGATGACCTCCTTGCTTGATTTGAGAGATTATGAGCGTACTATGCCCACATTTGCAAAGAATCTGTTTTTGCATATGTAACCTCATCATTTCAAACTGGTATTAAACCATAGTTATGTTGGGTGAATAATAGTTTTTATCATTTTTTGTTAACCAGATTTCGACTAAGTACAATTCAAATGTACGTCGCTATCTTGGATGTGCCAAGGGGTTTGTTCAATCTTCAACCGTGTACCTGTGATCATTTCTCTGAGCAATGAGTTTTACATCTTATCTTTTTTGTGGTTTTTACCATGAACCAAGAAAGAATTGCATTCTACCGTTGCTGAAGGATTTCAATTCTGTTCAATGTAGACCAACTCTACTATATCTACAGCAATTACCGCACACTTTATATGTTTAATGTGGCAAAAATGTTAACATCAATGGCAAAGTGAAGGAAAACCATATAGACACTATTTTCTCCCCTTCCCAAGGGACAAAAAATCGGTATTAATATATTATTTAAAATGTACTTATATTTGATATGTTTTATATATTTGATGACTGATTTTAATAGAGCATGTTTTGTATTAACTTATCTATGCATCCTTTATGGAGTGATGCTTGCTCCCAAAAACGACTGATTGATTAAAAAATATATATTATCTAAGGGCTTGATTTATCAAAGAGTTTCACCCATTCTATGTCTACAACCAAACGCATTGATACAGAAGGCCCCAAATCCATCTTCCTGCAGTATTAATAACATTTTACTTTCATGATTCCAGTAAGGCTTCATGTCCCATCTTGTCCTTATAGTTGATGTTCCCTTCCTACGCCCATGTCAGAAAATACCTTCAACCCTCACATCTTTCATGTTGTTCCTGCTGTTCAGCCCTGGCCACAGTCCTATGCCTTTCATCTCTTATTCTTTCTGGTGAATTAATCATGCTTCCCGCGTGCCTTGTTAAACTTCTCTTTGGTCAATATTTGTGAGACAAGGATGCATCTTGCAATCATTTTGACTAGGTGGCACTTAAATTCAGATATGTAAATGGAGTGATAGATAATATGCCCACAAATTAGGCCGCTTCATTTTAGATGATAAATTCCAAACCACAATTATTCAGATTTGCACTGGAATGCACAAATATTAAGCCAGAAAAGGTGGTGCAATCTGCTAGTGGTATGTTATGCGATTTTCAGTGTGAGACCCACACTTTTCAGATTTTGAAGGGACAGCATGGCCTCTTCTGGAATATAAAATGTGCAGGCACTTTTCAGTGTAATTAGAGGGAAGATGTGAGTATTTTAGTTTAAAATATACTTATTTTGAACATTTCTTACGGTGACACCATGTCTGCTTTTTACTCAACTTGTGAAATGTTCAATATCCCATGGTACGCTTGCTATAGCACTAAATCATTTCCTAGATAAACCAGCCCAATTCTGCTATCAACAATAGGACACGCACCCTCGAACTTCTGATACTCAGCAGCAAAGCACAGAGGGGCAGGTATTTCCAGGCTTGGGGCTGGTTTAAAGAATTTGAGCTTGTAAATTGTCAATGAAATTATTTTGAGCTAGGTGCCAATGAAATTTTATATGGAAAGCCTAAGAAAAGTAATCCTTGGTGTCACTTTCGAAGAACATATAGAAGGGCGGAAGAAATTCCACCAGTGGGTCTCCATTTGCGAATTTGCTTCATAGACTGTATATTTTTTTATCACCAACAAGGTCATAAACAGTAGCTTAATTTGTATCTAGTTTACAGAAAAGCTTCCTACCATAATTTACACTTTTACACCAAGTCAGTAGATTTTGTTTATGCTTTACCTACGTTCACCTCCATGATAGCATGACCATCCTATAAACAATTATTTCTTGGTTTAGAAAATGCGAAAAATAATGTCCTTCAAGCACTGGAAGTTTTCTTCCAGGGTGTGGGTGACATTTGGGCATTTTGCCTGTTCAGATCTGCTGTGTTGTACACGGTTGCTTAGACAGGAAGAAAGAAGGCAGGCATAAGATCAGAAGGATCGTTGCAAAATTGGCTTGGGTTTGCAACAACATGCCTTCTTGTGGGTGTTCAGCAGTTAGGGTTTTACAAATAGCACAAGTGGCCGTTGCTATCCAGTAAGAAAAACCACCATCCTGGACCTCTAAGGGTTCTATATACCAAATTCTCATGCAGCGCAGCAGCCAAACATTCTGCCCTGCATGAGGAAGAGGGAGCAGGATAGTGCTCTGTCTACAGAGATCTGGCACCCCCCCTCTCTCCCAAGCGCACAATCAGGCAACCAAGCACCTGCACACAACTTTGCACCACAGTGCTAGGGTGTGTGCTTGAGTCTAGAATAGGTTTTGTTAGAAGAACATCCTTTCAGTACAAAATACTATGCTTAAAACAACTTTACGCACTTTATTTTTTAAATTTTTTTATTATTGAAGTACTTTAGTAACATTAAAGAAATGCTTGTCAGACATACATAAGTTCAAATTTGATGAAAACGGGTTCGACCTGAAATACAGTCAAATAATAAAGTTTAACATCATCCACTAAATAACAATCAATCAGAATCAAAACAAGATCCCCAAATTTTATCAAATTTTCTTCCTCCTCCCACCCGCATGGTATAGATGTGTTCACTTTTCCTAACTCTCCTCATTTTCTGTATCCACTCTAATTTAGATGGAATCTGTTCTGACCGCCAGTTTTGCAGTAATAAAGATCTTGCCATTGCTATACAGTAATTTGACCAACTGGGCGGGGATTTTAAGATCCGGATCAAAACCATAAAGTATCAATCTTTCATTAAAAGGGAGCATAATTTTATAATAAATCTGGAAAAAAACAAAAATATCATCCCAAAATGCCCTAATTTTAGTACAATGGACCATTACATGAGACCAGTTGGCGGAAGTGTACTTTAAACATCTAAAACAGTTCGATGAATAATTTGAATACATTTTGGAAATAGCCGCAGGATTACGGTATAATAACCATTTCCCAAAGAATAACATTCTGCGCCAATTGGCTCCTCGAAGTATACTAAAATTAAAATGGTTAATGGTCTTCCAAGTATTCAAAGATAATACATGATTTTCCTGTTCCTGCCATTTTTTAATTGCTTTTTGACATAAATCCGTTTCCCTACTATATGCTAAACAACGTTTCCACTCCCCAGGTCTCTTTACGCAATCATTTATAAGGAGGTCTTTAACCAATTGCGTTGGTCGATTAAACTGTTCAATTGTTCAATATCAAGTTGTACCCAAAATTTGAAGATAGTATTATATGACAGAACCAACAAAAAATTCTTCTGAATAAGACATGCCATCTCTCTTGGGGTTATCCATCCTCCATTTTTTTTTTTTAAATCGATTACTTTAATAAATCCTGCTCTGGCCCAGTTACCTACTATCACAGATCCACTTTTAATGCCCATCAGCGGAAAAATACTGGACAGCAGGGTTGTTGGATTAAACAGTGGGAGTGAATATCTTTTAAACATAGCAGTACGTTTTTTGAGAAACCATAAAAGAATCTTGTAACGGACTAGTTTGGGGGATTTGAAAATCTGCGGGGGGGGTGGTATCTCATTTTCTAAACAAATGAAGTCAAAGAAGCAATTTATAAATAAGGTTTGACCTTGAATTTGATTCCTGAACCTCGACAAATACTGTATAAAATAAGCATTGTAGTAATCTCTAATATTTGGCAGAGAGAGTCCTCCTTGATCTAAATCCGCATAAAGAGTATTAATTGCTATACAAGGTGACTTTTTTGCCCATACAAATGCAGAAAACAGAGATTCTACCTTGGAAAAATAAGTTCCTGGCAGAAAACAAGGAATAGTAGAAAACAAAAAATTAAATAAAGGAAGAATAGACATTTTTATCAGGACGACCCGACCCAGAATTGATAATGGCAAAGAATTCCAGCGTATAAACATTGAACGGATTTTTAGAAGAAGGGGATCGAAGTTGAGCGTAAATAAATCCTTAACTGAATGTGAGAAAAAGACTCCAAGGTATCTTTTTGGTTTAGTATTAACACAACACCTTAAATCGGGATGTATTTCTGGATCTCTGTTCCCACAAATCAGAATCTCTGTTTTCTTTTTATTGATCCGATAGTCCCCTAAGGCTTCAAAATCCTCAAAAATCTGAAACATCCTAACTTGCGAATGTAGCTCAGGTTTAATTAGTAGCATAATATCATCCACGTAGAGTTTGATCTTTCCCATTAAAGGACTTGGGGGAAGAATATTAGCACAGTTCCTTATTGTGGCCGCAAGGGGCTCAATAAAGAACGCAAACAAAACTGGGGATAAAGGACATCCCTGTCTCGTGCCTCGCTTAACTAAAACTGTACCGACCAATACCGTGTTTATAATAATATTTGCTTTGGCCATAGTATAAAGATTTCGAATTAAATTTACGATTTTATCGGGAATTCCAAAGTGCCTTAAAATAATAAAAAGTGTCTCCCATACCACCAAATCAAAAGCTTTTTCTGCGTCCAATAACAAAATCAGTGCTGGTATCCCTTGTGTCTCAAAATAATCTAAGGCTTCAATTAAATAGTGTGTGTTCGTGAACAGATGCCTTCCTGAAATAAAACTGTTCTGATCCGGATGGATCAACTCTGTTGATATTTGATTCATTCGCATTGATATTAATTTAGTAACAATTTTATAATCTATAGTAAGGTAATAGGTCGGTACGAATTCGGATCTTTGGCTTCTTTCCACTTCTGCAAAAAACTCACCACAGTTCCTTCCCGAAAAGAATCCAGGATCGGGCCTCATTCCAACATCGAATTCAGTAATTGCAACAAAATATTTGAAAAATCACTAAAGAAAATTTTGAAAAATTCAGCGGACAATCCGTCTGGGCCACAAGCCTTACCATTTGGGAGATTTTTAACAATCAATTCTATTTCTTCCAGCGAAAATGGGCACAGCAATGTTGATTGATCAGTTTGAGAGAGATAGGGCAATGCGCACTTTTCTTTAAAAAACTGATAGCTTTGCCTGATCAATATTATGTTGCTGGCTGTAGATTTTATTATAATGAGAGAGCATTATCTTTCCTATCCCGATTGAATCTGATGTGTCTATTTGGGTCACTGGGCATTTCAATCCTCTAATCAAATTAGCCGCCGCTTGTTCTCTCACCTGCCAGGCTAAAAACTTCCCAGTGAAATTACTCTCTTCGTATATTTTTTGAGAATGTCTGTAAAAAATCTCCTCACTTTGAGCGTAGTAAAATGCACTCAATGCCCTTTTGGCTTCATCTAATTGATGTGAGATCGTATTGGAGGGATTCAGCTGCCTTGATTCATTTAAGACTTGTATTCTTTGTTCAAAAGCATCTTTTTTACATTTGGCTGCTTTAAATACTGCTGCATCTTTACTTATAATTATTCCGCGAACGAAGGCCTTCATAGCATCCCAGATGATATTGATCGGGCCGATTTAGCATTACGGGACACAAAATCACTAATCTCTAGTTTCAAAGATGCTACCCGCATTTCATCATTCAAGTATGTTTTATTGAATACCCAGCGCTTGGGAGTCTTTAAGTTTTGCTCTAAAGCGAAACTAATGACTAACATTGCATGGTCTGAGAACCCATTATGAATGGGCCTCTGATGCAGCATATTAAGCTGTCTGGAAACAAGAACGAAGTCGATCCGAGATGAAGACTTAAACCTGCCTGACCAGCATGTGTATTCTTTTCTTAACGGGTATCGAGTGCGCCATGGATCGCAAAGATCTAGGGTTTTTTTATAATTAAGAATGACTTTCAATGATTTAGGTTTAAATTGCTTCCTTGATTGCGTAGTTGTGTCTAATCTTAAATTCATCAGCAGATTAAAATCTCCTCCAATAATAATATCTCCTGTCACCATCAATAGAGATTGAAACAAATCTTCATAAACTGAAGAACTATCATCTACTGGGGCATATAAGCTAACAAACGTGAAAGGTCTCAATCTGTTTTTCACTTTACAAGTGGCCCAGCACCAGCGCCCTGAGCCATCTTCATCTGTGTGAACGATCTCAGCATAAATATTCTTATTTAGAAAAATCGCCACCCCTCGCTGAGCTTCAGAGAACGAGGAGAAACCACGATAGGAGGCCCATGTTTTAAACATTAAAAATTGATCTAATTTTACATTTGAGATATGAGTCTCCTGCAACAATATTACCGAAGGATTTTCAGACTTGATCCATAATTCTATGGCCCGTAATTTTTTTTTGTTATTTAAGCCATTAGCATTGTAAGAGATAATTTTCAAACAGTCGTCACTTAATATTTAAAGTAAATTACATATTTTCCGGAGACGTCTCTCTTTTTATCTTTTATAAGCCGAGAACCACCTATCTGACGCAAAATATTCAAAAAACATAGCACTAAAGACTTCATTTTTTTAACTTTACCCACCCTACTCTTCTGCCCGTGCACCCCCATCCCCCCCATCCCCCATCCCCACCCACGTGACCCCCCCCACCTGTGGCCCTACTTCCCTCCCCCACACCGGCCACAGATCTACCCCACTAAACCTTGGGTGTCCTGGTATTACACCCCTTGGATCCTGGACTTCTCCACCCCACTAAAAAATTATTGCAGATGGGCTGAGCGGCGGAGTCCACACCTTCGCACGATCACCTGGTACTGGCTCCTCCCCCTCTTCTCTTCCTCGGCGTTCAGCGGCTTTCAGCGGTCATGGCGGCTTGCAGCTGGTGTTTCTCGCAAGACACGCTGCGCTGGGATTATGAACTTGGCCAGTTCCTTGCTGACTTGCTGGTTTTGCTGATTTGCTGAATGCCCTCCTAGCTGGTTTTCTTTGGGCCGACCTTCCTGCCGGTGTCAGAGTTGTAAGTCGGAAAGGGACGCTGTAACTATTGCCTTGGAATTCAACCGTGACTGATTAAATCCAAGCCCTTCGATGCCAGAAGAGTGCAGAGCAGGTGAGCAAGTTGCTCTGGGCTGAAGGCATGGATGATGCATAGGTGGTCGGGTATCGGTGCCCTGTTTGGTCCTGGACTGGGAAAAAAGTGACAAGAGGGGGAAGAGGCGAGGCGAGGTGAAAAAAAAAAAAAAAGAAAAAAAAAGGGAAAAATATTTTTTTTTATTATTATTTTTTTTATATACAGATCCATTTGATGAACTTTGCTTGAGTCATGGGCAAACTATTAAATGCACGCATCAATACAAAAGCAAAAACTCGCCGTCAGCTGCCTATGGAGATAAAGAACATGAATAAGGCAATTGATAAGGAGTCTCTACAAAGTTCAGACGAATTAGATGGACCCTCTACGGCTCCAACAGGGCAATTTAGTACAGCGGAGAATTTGGCGCAGGATGGAACAAAGAAGCTCAGCTCTAGCTTGGTTGTTTTTCAGCCTGCCCAACCACCTGAATCGCTGTCTCCCACTCAGCATGACTTTGGTATGGAAGCAAAAATCGAGACTAAATCGGCTGATGGTGTGAAGGGTGGCAAGCAGTTTCCCCTGTTTGAGAAGAAATCCAGCTTGCTATTGTCAAATAGTCTATCTTGCGTAAAGGGACCCCAAACTGCGACTTCTTCAGTAGATACCCAGTCCTCAGAAACGGTGTTCAAGCCTGAGTCTGAGTCTGAATCTGTGCCTAGCTC
The DNA here is from genome assembly GCF_964204655.1 of Triturus cristatus. Taxonomy (NCBI): domain Eukaryota; kingdom Metazoa; phylum Chordata; class Amphibia; order Caudata; family Salamandridae; genus Triturus; species Triturus cristatus. Next base: position 90,313,312 of record NC_140588.1, read on the forward strand.
TATTTTAGTACCTCCTCGATTTTTGTATCAAGATGAGCATTCATCCCAGCTGCTCGCACAAAGGCAGGACGATCCAACATTGGTACCCGAAATATTATCACAAAATGTTACTCGAACTGCCTCTCTGACTACTCTGGATTTCAATACTGCCCAGTTAATATCAATAAAGCCGTCTTCAGTATCATCAACCTTGGACACTCCATCCATAAGGTCAGCTGACCCTCTCAGCCCTCTCTTAGATATGAACACGGAGTCCATAGGTGAAATTCAGATGTCAGTAAAAGATATGTTGAACTTCATTTTGGATGAAGTTCGGGAAATAAAAAGATTCCAAAAAGCTGAATTAGCCTCAGTACATCAGCGACTGGAGAAGATAGAGGATCTAGTTTCAAGCTTTCCACTCCGTCTTCAAGAGGCTGAGATGCGAATCTCTACCTTGGAAGATCAAATGACGGCAGTTAAAAAGGAAGTCAAAATATTCGATCGAGACAGATGTGCTTTGGAACAAAAACTCGATGATTTAGAAAATGTCACTAGAAGATCGAACCTGCGTATTGTAGGAGTTCCGGAGGGGATAGAGGGTTCCGCTACAGTGCGCTGGGCGACCTCCTTTTTAAAACAGAAAGTATTGCCAGAACATGAGGGAGACTTAACAATTACTAGAGCACATCGTGTCCCCGCCCAGCCTTTTCCCCACTCTACTCTACCTCGCACAATCCTGTTAAATTTCTCAGACAGTCGGATAAAGGAAGCTGTTTTGTCTAAGGCTTACCAGTTAAGACAATTTGCTGTGAATGAAACAACTAAATGCCGTATTTTTTCCGATATGTCGGCAACTGCCGCACGTAGGAGGAAGGAGTTCGTAAAAATGCTTCATCTGTTTAAAGCTAATGGTGCCTAGGCCATGATTGCTCAACAATCTAAACTCAGAGTTTTGGCACAGGGCAAGCAGTATATGCTGTCAGATCTGGATGAAGCACAAGATTTACTGAAGGATATCACTCAGGGGCATAAGGATGAAAAGTGATGGCTGGAAAGACAATAACTTTACACACTTTCAGTAGCAGCTTATATTGAGAGTGCTGTGTGGCGGTGAGGCGGGGGAGGGACAGGGTGGGGTGTAGTAAACGCCGGCATACGGCCGACCGAAAGTAAGTAAATAAATAAATAAATAAATAAAAAGAATTACATTGTGCACGCTGCAACGCAAATGGCAGCTATTAATGATACGACCCCCTGATCAATTACGAAATATTCATGATACAATGCAAAGCTAGCCATTAAAAAAAAAGTAATTGACATCAAATGAAAGGTGTTTTTTTACAGGGTGCAAGAGGGAAACCAACTAAAGCTATGTTTTCAGTATTATTTTTGGGGGGTTACATTTTCCTGGGGTCCTTGCATGTAAAAAGTTTGTGATTTTTTGAAGAATAGATCTGTTGAATTATATTTGTTTTTACAAATCAAAAATATGTAGCATGTGAGTATCATTTTCTGTTTGATACCCAACATGAATTTGCATTTATTAAAGTGCCATGCAAGTTTTTATACCTCGAGTCTTGGATATTAGAGTATGGAAATGCTTCTTGGAAAGAATGAAGGCATGACTGACTTTTGTTGAGTGTATTTAAGTTTGCAGTGTTTCTTTGGGGAGGATCCGTGTCTCCCCATCCCAATTAACTTTCCTTTTAGTGGACATTCCGGTACATTCACCGTGATACTTAATTTAGTTTCGCTACTGGCTTGTTTGGAGAAATTTATAGAAACTAATTAAATGAAAGCAGTTTGAGGAAGAACATTGGCAAATGAAGAGCTTCGAGGAGCGTCGTAATTGTACCGCTTTCAAAGGCAAAACATTTAACTCGGCGCCAAGTCTGCAATTGTTTTTAGGTACCATTGAACTGCAATCCATTCTTAACCGTGTGATCGTTTCTGAAAGACTCACTCAAGGAAAGAGCTGTTTTTGTCACAATAATTTAGGCTTGAGTTAGAATAGCACTTGACCTTTTTACGTCTGTGGACCCCCACTCACTCACAAAAGGAAGTTGGGGATTCAAACCTAGTATTTAAACCTCAAAACAAAACACCAAAAATACAGAAACGAGCATATATCAATCAAATGCATTAGTTACAAACTATTTTATTTCATCCTCAAAAAAAATTCAGAAATTTCTAAAAGAAAAAGCAATATGCTGAATTCAATTTTACGTTGACTTTTTTAGCTTGTAAAGCATGCTCTCTTTCTGTTGGTGCATGCCAGGACTTCTATTAGCCTCAGAAACCACCCACCCTAGATACCATTTGATGTACTTGCACTGCCCCAAAGAACCAGTCTAAGGATTCCAACATAGGGGCCCATTAGGATGGCGGGCGGATCACCCCCGCCGGCCCTGCGGGGGCAATCCGCACTCCACCCTACTAAGAATCACCGCTGCCACATTAGGATGGCTGGGGGTCCATGGCAGACGGGAAGACCGTTCACCGCTTTTCCGCCGGTCAACTCGTCGACTGGGCGGAAAACGTGTATAATATGGTGGCGGTGTCTGCAAGACACCGCCATCCATATTATGATGATGGCGGAGATCAGGCATGCGGTTTCTGCATTTGGGGGCCCGATGTGGGCCCCCAGGGGGTTGGTGGGGTGCACATGGGATTCATTTTTTACATTGCGGCGGGTGCTGCTAACAGAACCGCCCGCCGCAATTTAAAAAATGCAGGATGCACCCGCCAGTGTGGCGGGCGCATCCTGATTTGAATGGCTGGACCGCAGCACCTATGGTGGGTGGTCCCTTTGCCGTTGCGGTGGCGGGCGGACATCAATAGACCCCATAATGTTTAGCCCCCAAATTCAAATTCCTCTCCTTTACAGACTCTTTAATCGTTTTCCATTTTCACATTTGGCTTTCTTATGTATTTATACCTTATTAATTTGCTAATAATATATAACTGTTTAAGCAGTCCTAGAACCCCTTAGTAGGCATTAAGTTTAAAGAACTGACTAGCAGATTTATCAGTAGCGGCTCCTGGAGAGAGTGCTGCGGGGCGGTGGGGTGGGGTGGGGCGGGGGAGGGGCAGGGTGGAGGGTAGTAAACTCTGGCATAAGGCCGACTCGAGGTACGTACATAAATAAATAAATTAAAACAAATTACATTGCGCACTCTGCAACACCAAATGACGATGCAGCGAGCGCAATGTAATTCATTTTATTTATTTATGTACTCACCTCGGTTCGGCCGTATGTCGGAGTTTACTACCCCCCACCCTGCCCCTCCCCCACCCCGCCCCACCGCACACAGCACTCCTTCCAGGAGCCGCTCCTGAGATTTATCATAATGTTGAGTTGCCCTTGTTTCATGCAAGGTAACACAAGGGCAATGTGACACTAAAGTCAGATTTACCAGGCAACACAAAGCCCTGTGTTGCTTGGAAAATTTTGAGTAACACAAGGAGTGCCTTGCACTGCATTGTGTTACTCTGCACCAGGGAAGAGTTCCATGGGTAGAGTCTTTGTGTTCCCACAAATCCACCCATGGATTTTGGTACATTTCTTAGATTTTCCACTGAGTGAAAGACCGGGGATCAAAATGCATTGTCATCCCATGGCAGGTGTAAAAAGGAGAAATATGTTCATTTGTTTAGAAAAGTGTCCCTTCCTGCATAAAAATAATCCTGCCTACAATGTAGGCACTCTTTCACCACGGCGCAAGGCAGAACATTGTGCAGCAGCACAAGCAGAGGACAAGAATGTCACATATAATGTTAAATATATTGCATTTGTGACCTCTCCCTTTCACAAAGTACAGCAAGGTGTCATGTTGTGTTGCCTGATAAAAATCTCAAATGCACATTATATTTAACTCTGCCCTCAACAGCCCTATATACAGTAAATAGAACATAACAGTCACTATTATCCATATCTCACATGCTAATATCCCAGACACATCCACGGGAATTAAGCTTTGCCACTGCCCCATTAAAAAGTTCAACTGAGACTAACCAGACTCTGAGATAAACAAGAGTTATGTAGAGCCAAGGTTAATGGGTAGTTTACCCAAACCACCTCAGATTGTATCATTGACGGAATCTCAAATACACCTGCTCATCTATTTGGAATTAATTCATCAGTTTGATGCCCAACAATTAAATCAAAGATTATTAGGCGTGAGTTAGGCATCAAGGAAGAAAGTCAAATTGTTGTCCTTATTACCTCACTTTAGCCTTTCTACTCAAGCTTCATGACATGGCCAATATGCAAATAAAACATGGAAAATAACATCAGGAATGCATATAGTCATGCAGACAACTTCCTGTATACCTGCAGGTGTAAAAGCATTTGAATCAGGGCCTCTGTGTGTTTACCCTTCAGACAGAGGTTGTCTTCTAGTTCCTAGTGTACTGTAAATGTGTAGATTAGGGGCTGCTTGTTTAGCGAAAAAGATTTCATGGAACTTTGGCCATTATCCTTATCTGCCAAATAATCTCGAGTCAGGTGCAAATGGGTTTTTGAGCGAATGAGGATTACAATTTGGGCAACATTCTTTCACAGGACAGGCTTGTGTTTTCTCTTACCCATATTGTGGCTAGTATAAACTGACAAAATAGTTTGGGAAAACAGACTAGGGCAGCTCACAATGGCATTTAAGAATATGTGTAATAGTATCTTTATGTATTAATAAATGCATTATATATTGTTTACAGCTGTAGATCGAAGTGTACATATGTTCTCTCTCTCTCTCATGTGGAGTTCTACACTGAAATTAAGTAAAAGTACATTCACATAGGTCTATGTTTTAAATGCAGGAGTGGCAAGGTGGGAGTGGTTGGAAAATGGACAGTCCCACTACAAATGGCAGGAGGAAGGGGGAAATACGGAGGGGCACACGGATGAAAAAGTAAATCCAGAAACATAGTCAGCTGTAATTCACAAAATGTCCAGTCACAAGTACTTTAGTAGTACTACAGACCACATACCTTGCAGTATGTTACATGACACAGATGTCCACTCATACGTATGTCAAAGGAATCACATAAAAATCAACAGTGGAAGGTAATAATATGAATAAAATGAATGAATAAAGAAAATTGCATAAACACTTCTAGTTTGCAGACAACCATGCAGGGGATATTGCAAAAATGCTTTAAAAGTAAACAATAAAAATAAAAGTAAGTGTGTTGTAAACGGTCGTGGTGTGAGACAGAGAAATACTGGGTTCATATGGTGGCAGCAGGTATAGGTCAAGTGTCATAGAATATATAATTGCTTCCTTAGAAAGATAACCATGTATTTTGTGTTAGGCCTTGGAGGCTCGGGACAAGATTTCATTAAATGCATTATTCACACTGGGACCAATTTGGTACCTGGAGCCAAGGATGATGTAGCATGCCTAGGGAACTATTTCATATGGGGAGATTAAATTATTTGATGCCTGTGTAAAAGAATACCAGATAGATGAAGTAGAATCTATGCACTATTTTCAATTATGTAATTGGGTCCTAGCACTCAGTGATAAGATTTCAGACACCAGAGGCTTAACTTCCTTAAAGAGATTATTTATAACCTACTTCTCATCGAGAGGGGCAATCTACTAAACCCTTACGAACATAAGGTTAAATACAAAATGGCACCAAACCCTAGGCAAAGATATCCCAATGAAAGATTGGCAGAATCTTTAGGATGACATTCCCAAATTAACCATCAATATATAGTAGAAATGTTAAACATGTTTTAAACATAGGTTTCTCTGGGACATCTCTTCAAAGAAAATAATAAGTAGGTAAGCAGAAGAGAAATGCTTGTGTGAATGTGGGCATGATGGAGATGATTTACATATGTGGTGGACCTATGAAGTCCTGCAAACCATTTTAGAAGGAAACTTTAAGTCAAATTAAAGGGATTCTGGGGTTTCCACTTCTTCATATCCAGCAATGATAATACATTTGGGGTTGAAAGTTACCAAGTTGCAAGGGCTCACTAGGAATGCTTAATGGCTTGTAATAAACCTCATCTTCGGGGCAAAGTCACTGCTTGTAGGGAGTGGAAAAGTACTACTTTACCAACCATCCATAAGTGCAGGTGGTGGGTGGGGGACGTTTGGGAAATTATGGATACCATTATTGGAATATTTGAAAAACGGGTCCTCCATCATGCAGTGCCCGAGATCCCTGTGTTCATTAAGACTGGGAAATATAAAGCCAAAAAGGGAGTGAATTTATCTATACCATTATCCATAATTCATTTTTATCCGTCCTTTACTGTTACCCTGAGTAAACATACGGTCTCATTTACATGACCATTGCGCCGCCGGTGCATCACTTTTTTTGATGCTCCGGCGGCACAGGGGGCCTGACAAGATTTACAAGGCCACGTAAACTCACCCTTCATGACTTTTCATGGCCTTATAAATATGGGCCCCTTACACACATTACTCTGCGTGAAAGGGGCGTTCCATGATTGTTGCTGTGGGTGTTCCCATGCAACATCCGTGGAACCTCACACATTCCCAGATTTACAAAGTGTTGTGAATCTGGGAATGCATCAGAATACCAGGCCTCCCCAGGGGAGGCGTTGAAGTGGCACAACGAGAGAAAGATTTTACTTCTCCTCAGCCTATCCTCTTTCTATGCAAGCTGTTTTCTGCAACATGCATAGAAAGAGGAAAATGCCATAAATTATCATTCTTGTGCAATTCCCGCAATTCCCGCAGTGCAGACACCCTTGTAAATTGACACAATGGTGCCTGTGTTGGTGCATGGCAGCCAATTGTGTGCCAGCACCAGGGCAAGCACATGGAGGTGTCATATTTTTGTTAATACGATGCGTCCCTGTGCCTTTAAAATTTTGCAGCACGGTGCAGTAAAATGGCTTGAGGCACACCGCTGCATCATTTTTTTGTAAATGAGGTCCTCTGTATTTGAAAATCCTCCTGGGCAGTGTGGGTAAGGAGGAGGAGGGGAGGGACACATATACTTGAAAAATTACATTCTGATAGGAACTTCTAGCTGCAGATTCCTCTCCTTTTGTATATTCTTCAGGCATCAGACTGGATCCAGAAACATTTCAGCAGTACTTCTGTGCTCTTAAAGGGTGGAGCCGTGAGGCTCTGCTCGGGAACTGATGTGCAGTGCCTTTATAGGTGCCACTCCTGTGTGCTGACATCCGGTCCTTTGTTCCTGCTCCTCCAGATGCAGATTCGCAATTTCCGTCTCATCTCTTGAAATCATTTACCCGGGACTCCTGTATGCCTTTTTGATAATACTTCTTCTGCCCTGAGTTCACAAGGAGATCAGGACAGAACAGGACCAAGTCATCCTAGTGGTTCCAGATGGGGCATGGAAAGTATGGTATCCAGAACTCCTTGGCTTGAGCATACGTCCTCATATCAGGCTGCCCCTCTGGAAGAACCTGCTGTCACAGCAACAGGTCAGGGTTCTGCACCCTGGCCTTTACACTCTACACCTTCATGCTTAGAGATTGAGCAACAATAGCTGTACACCTCCGACCTTCCTCCGGAGGTGGTTGATGTCATTTTGGAATGCAGGCATCCCTCAACTAAAACTGTATAAGCCTGTCATTGAGATACATTTTTGCATGGTGCAGCACACACTAGGTTTAATTCCTCCATTACAAGTTATCTGATGTTCTTTTATTTGTTCTATCCCTTGACAGGCAAGGCTTTGCTTTGGGCACAAGTAAGGGTTATCTTTTTGCAATTTTAGTCTTCTTACAGTTGCCAGATCAGCCTCGTTGTTTTGGTCACCGGTTGTGATTCTGTTTTTGAAAGGGCTGAAACACATTTCTCCCTTTTCCCTTTGACATGTCCCAAAGGGACCTTAATCTGGTCCTGACTTACCTGATGTACACTCTATTTGAGATGCTTCACAGATGTCATTTATAGCTTCTTACTATCAAGACTGTTTTCCTCATCACCATCACATCAGCATAGGTGACTGTGCTTCAGGCTCTTTGTGTCCGTCCACCATACACTTCATTCTTCTACAGACAAACTGGTTCTGTGGACTCAGGCATCCTTCTTGCCGAAAGTTGGGATGCCATTCCACATCGTTCAAACCATCACCCTACTGGTGTTATATGCTCTGCCTCACCCATCTAAGGAGAAGTAGAGTCTCCATCGCTGGGACCCTGAGAGAGCGCTGAGCATCTACATAGATTAGACCAAAGAACACCGGATGGACGATCAGCTCTTTGTAGGGTTCCCTGGGCAAAAAAGGGAGGGCAGTGCAGAAGAGAATTGTGCTCTAAATTAAGATCTGCAATGCACTGGCCAAAAAGTTGCCTCTGGAAGGACTGCATGCTTATTCTGCCTGGACCAAAGCTTCTACTACTGTGTTAGCATGTGCAGTCCCTGTCATTTGCCAGGTGTCTACATAGGCGTCCCTCTATACATTCACAAAGCACTATTGGCTGGACAGCCATGTTTGCCTAGAGGGGAATTTTACCTGCTCGGTCCTTTCTGGCTTGAGTCCATTCACATACCCAACTCCAAATAGGCATTGCTTGGGTATCTATTCAAAAGGTGAGGAATCTGTGGCTAGACCTGTCTATTAAAAGAAGAAGTTACTTACCTTTGGTACTGCTGTTTCTAGTAGAAACTCTGTCTAGCAGCAGACTCCTCACTGGCTCTCCCGTCCTCCCTTTTCTGTGATTAGACCCTATCAGTTAATACATTCCCAAGTCTAGCTATCTGCACACTGTCTACCGATTTGCTTTTGGGATTCTGTATCTGGGGGCACGGACATTCTCAAAAGCAACTGACGTCAGCAAGTGGGAATGGTGCAGATATAGTCCACATGTCATTTCCGCAATGCAAAGGCATCATTGGGGAGCCACATGGGTGAACCTTCCGGCATGCAGGGGTACTGCTGAAGAGTTTCCAGATCCAGCCTGATGCCTGGGGAATATTTAAAAGGTGGGGAATCTTCAGCTAGATAGAGTCTCTACCAGAGAAAGAATTATTGAAGTAAAGTAACTAACTCAATACGTAAATTGTTAATGAATTATACAGAAAAATGTCAATCATCTCACAAATAGCACTCATGTATACAGAAGGATACATCACAATACACTGCTTGTCCCAAACAAATACACAAACAAACACACACACACTAACAAGCTTTGATAAACAACGCAACTGTAGCCAATGTCTGGCTCTGCAATACCTTGCAGCACAAGGAACTCAATACACAGAACAGGGTGGAGGATGTGTTCATGCACTCCTGCTTGTGTTTATTGTCAGGTATATATTATGTTCCTCAGGTGGTGACTGTTTGTTATTCTTTTCAATTCATAGTTCTCTGTCTGTGCAATGTAGAACTACATTTGTTAGATTTGCACTTAAAATATGCAAAGAAAGTTGTAAATGGTATTATTATCCTAGAGGTATTGGAAAATTCATGTGCAGCATTAGTGTATCACTGTACTTGGAAACCTGTAATTATGCCTTTAAAGTATAAAAGTGTGTTTTTGGAAAAATCAAAAGGTGTCCTTCATTGTAGGCTCACAGGTCCACATGTTAAGCCTTTTTCATCCTCTTGTTTTGCAGCACTCTCTCTTATCACCAGAGAAAAACCTTTACTCAGCATCAAAGATTTACACTGCTCTATTCAGTTGTATTTCATTATTTGCTTTGACAACTATAGTTTATCATATCAACTGACAGAGAACAAAATACAGAACCTAAGATGGCCAAACTGCTTTGTGCAAGGGCTTCTTTTTATGTTTCTTCTGTCATTAAAACTATCAACATATTAATGAACAGGAAATGATTCTATTGTAAACGTGAAAACCACACACTGCAGAGAATCGTTTTGCGTTTGAACAGATGTAGGTGTGTTCTCACGTTGAGAAGTCTTACATGATACGAGTTGATGTCATTGCCTCGTGAAGACTGCAGGTGAAGTGTGAAGCAGATGGGAAGTCTTTCAAGCATTCATTGTGAATGTCTGCATTCTGAATGGAGCATCAGCTTGCAAAAGCATAACCAGAGAGACAGCCACCCTTGCAGACTTCCAGACTGCACAGAAGGTGGAGTAGATCGGTGTGAATTATAAAGATGCTAAGATTCTCTGATCTTTCATAAACTGACCATCATCATTATGTACGTTTTGGATTCTCTGATCTAAATCAAAAGTGACATTCTCGCTCGAGTTTTAAAGAGAATGGGGAACATTGCTCAATGAACCTGGCAATTGTTACCTTCTTCCAGTACGAAGTGTCATCGCGTCCATCGTTGTTGGTTAATTGTGCAAATATTTATAAAAGGCTTTTTGTGAAAAAGTTGAACTATCTTTATTAGGTTTGAACAATCAGTGCCACATTAACTTACAAAGAGTAATTGGCATTTACCAGTGGATGAGTTAATGGGTTGGTAGAATTGCTCTCTTTTCTGCTTGTGTCTCTTTGACCAGTGCTGAGTAGTGTGCTGCCCTAAAATATATTCAGTAAGCAGCGTGTTGCTGTGTGGCCCAGTGCCCTCCTCCGACAGAGGACATTGGTGCCCTGTCCTCATGCACAGCGTCGATCATCTAAAACATTCAGGGCCGGTCTGGCCGTAGCGGCACCGGGCAATCCTCTGGTGCGCCGCACGGGTGGGGGCCGGTTTTGGGCCCCTGGGGGCCGTTTTTGTTACAGCCCTGTAACAAAAGCAGCCCGAAAACCGGCCCTGGAAAAGAGCTCGGCGGCACCCCCAACCCCCCGGGGGACTGGCCGAGCACTTTGCCAGGGCCGGTTCTGGTTCCCGGTCCGGCCCTGAAAACATTCCACTGTTAAGAAGGTCTTGAGAAGTCTTTGTGGTTCTTCCTAAGAAGACAACCCGGCTTAAGACATGGGAAAGGCTAACCTTGTGTTGGGTAGCTTGCAGCAGTGAGTTCTCAAAATGTAATAAATATATTTGCGGAAGTCTGGGCTGTGGACTACATTTGTATGAGGATGGTCCACATGTAAATATGTTGTAGAGGTCCTTGTGTATTTCACTCTCTTTGGTCTGCTGAAGGGTCAATCTGGCTAGCAGAGGCCCATATCTCGTGGATTAAAAAGTGCCAGACAATGGCCAGAGCTGCCCATCTCTTGTGGAAGGCTCTACCCTTTCGTGACTGAGTGTCTGAATGAGTGATTCAGTTTGTAATGATATAACGCTGCCAGAGCACAGTATGTTCATGAATGTGGTGAAGGTCCAAGCAATACATTTGTTTCAGGAAACAAAGGCGAACAAGGTATATTCTTTAAAAGAAATATTATGTGGTAAAGGTCATAGCTGACAATTCACTTACAAGAGTGAATACGTTTTGTTGTAGGGTACTTCCTATTTATTTCTTCCACTTATTATAATATATCCCCACCATTTGGCACTGTGGGCCATATTATCAAGAACGGCGATAACATTATCGCCGCTTTTTGCTAAAGCGGCAATAACAGGCTTGATAATATGCCCTTGTGAATTCCAATAGAAGCCCATGTTGACACCAGAACATGGGCTTCTATTGGAATTCTCAAGGGCATATTATCAAGCCCCTTATCGCCGCCTTGCCGCTAAAGCGGCTATAATGTTATCGCCGTTCTTGATAATATGGCCCTGCATGTTTTTCCACAGGTTACTCAGTGCAAAAATATTTATTGATCTGTGAGGAAATCTGCAAGTTCTATGATCCGTTTTACCCTCTACCAGTTGTGGGTGGTGATTCGCATATATTTTTAAGAAAGTCAAAATTTGTACTTGTCCTCTTATGCCTAGCATATAATTCTAACTTGATAAAGTCAAAAATAAGCAAAGGAGTATGTATTCAGAATGATGTAAATCAGAGTTCTGCCGTTCATATACTGTTGACCTATACAAATTAATGAAGAATGTTGTCCAGGTGGATAATCCTTGGAAGTAGATGCATCTAAAATGTAAAAATTTAACTTGTGTAATTCCAAAGGGAAATGTTTTCTCTGCAAAGGCGCATTTCCACTAAAACACCTCTAAAATGAGGTGTTTTGGAAATAAACACTCTTACTCTCTTACTCTAATCTTTTTGGGACAAGTTTTCCTTTTGTACTTGGAGTGGAAAAAATATGTTTTAAAATGGCAGTCAATAGCAAAAATGTGTACATTTGTGGTAGTTGACCACGGTCCCAGTGGCCATTCCTGGACTTCCTCTGGAAGCATAAACATTCCCAATAAAACACCTGAAATTATATCTCAAGAAAATGTTCTGGCCTGATTTTTCCATAGTACTAAGTTCCACCCATGGGTGCAATGTGAAGAAGTTCTTATTCAGCGGCTCGTATTCTGTGGAAACACGCCTCTAAATGTTTAATTTTGGTTTCCTGATTTTGTTAATAATTTTTTTGATAGAATTTGCATCTGAGGAACACACAGGGCTTATTTATGTGAGCTCTGTGTCACTTAAGCACCACATAAAGTAGTGCATCTCATAAAGATTTATGAAGCCACGCAACGCCTCCTTGTGTGGCTTTGAGTGGCCTTGTAAATAATGAGTAAGGCAAATCACTGTGTCGCCTTACTCTACACCCGGTGGGTTTTCCCACGCAACACCATGGAATATGATGCTGCTCCAGGTTTAAAAAGTGGTGTAAACCTGGGGAAGTATCAAATCCGTATGCCTCCCGAGGTGAGGCATAACTAGGAGAAATATGTTAATTTCTACTCGCTTTTTCCTTTTTCCATGTGTGGTGCATTCTGCAGGACACATAGACAGATAAAAACGCCTCGTAGGATTGTTTTTGTGCAGGAAGAAGCCACTTCCTGCACAAAATCAATCCTGCCTGCAAAAGAGGCACCCTTGCACCATGGTACAAGGGTGCCTATGTTGGCGCTAGGCTGCCAAAATGGCGCCAGCAAAGACAGAAAGGGCAAGAACGCACCATATAGCTTAAAAATTGTGCATTTTTGACCTATCACTTTGGCATTGGGCAGTGCAGAAAGGTGCCTTGTAGTGCTGCTCTTCACCAAAATGCCATACATTTGGCCCTACGTACATTATGCTAATGAAATATAAATATTGAACCATTTCTCCATTTACATAAATCCTAAACTCCGAACTATATAACCAATTTACAAATTATCTCTTTATGACAAAAATATTTAAATTAGTTAAATATCTCTATGGAAGGGATGAGTTCCTGTTCATCATCACATGTGTGTATTGTGTTCTAGAAACCACAACAGCATATCTTTTTCCCCTTTCAAGCTCCTGCCTATCCTCCTGCCTTGTTCATAAAACACCCAATCCACTTGCAAAAAAAAAAAGTTAAATATGACCACCGCCTCCTCTTAGAAAATTAGACCTACACTTTTTGCTTTTTTTTCCAAACGCATCCTGTTTTCCATTAAGGAAAACGGGTCGCATTGAAAAAAAACCTGCTTTAGTTGAAAGCAATCACTGACATGGTGGTCTGATGACCTCAGCAGGCCACCGTCTGTGTGATGGCTGCGATTCCTAGTGGGTTATAGTTCGACTTACCTCATTCATATTTGAGGTAGGTCGGATTTTGACCCGCTAGGAATCGGTAATTAGTCAACCTATTAGTATATCGGTTGGTTTGCAAATTACCACAGTGGTCAGAAAAATAATTGTCACAAGTTGCGACCAGTGTTTTGTAAGCTGCTCTAGGAACATCTGACCCTAGGTATTGTATGTTAGCGTATTATGATCATTTTCATATTTTTTATCATTTTAGATGTTCTCTGAGTTGTGCCTGGTAAACTAGCAACACCCTCTGACACGTCCATTTTTCACTCGCCACACCTGTCACTTCAGGAAATTCTTACCCTTTTCCAGAGATAATTTTTGAGTCTTTTGAATTCTATATAGCCACAAGCCTATGACAAGTAAAAAATATTATTAGTGCACGTCAACATCACATTTAATATAATTACATAGTTCTGGAAATCCACAGAACTGGCAGAATATTTCCACTTGTCCACCCTGCTCGAAGAGGTGGGCGTTTATTTGTCCCTGGGCCACCTAATACATTTATCCTCCCCCAACAAAGACCTGCTGCACGATTTCTTGTTACCCTCCTGGGTATGACATGGCGGAGATGTGGCTTAAAAGCCTGAGCTGCTCACTTTGGATCTGGGGAATCAGGTTGCACTCCCACTTCCGGCAGCATTCTATGATTCTGAGAAAATATAGTCCCTATTCCTAAAAAAACACACGAAATGTGTAACGTCTGGTTCTCATGTAAAGTTTTTTAATGCCCCTGGGCTACGTTTGCGTTATATGAAACCTAAAAGATAAAAATAATGTGTGCCTCCTCAGGTGGGCAGCCATTGGAGTACGTAGGAAGATGTTGCGTCGTATAAACCAACTTGAATGACATTTTCGTAAGTATCATAAATCAGAAATTACACAACTAATTGCAAAATAGTTTGTTCGCAAATGCCATGATAAACATTTTTAAAAACTATGGGAGTCTTTGTGCGTGTCAAAGTCTCTAACGTTGTGAGCATCGAACACAATTGTATACTACCCACCCGAGAACAGCGTTACAGCGCCTCTTCAGCTATAGTAAGCGCTGTAGAATTACTGATGCCTTGCCATATAATGGTTCCTCCTGGCTAAGAGCACACTAGGCGATTGGTTAATGTTTGTCTTGCCCTAGAACTGCCCCTGACATCTGACGGCTCAATATCAACTAATTTGCAGAAAGAAATTAAGATTCCTGCATCCGAGCACCTACCACTGCTGAAAACTGGTATCCTGTAACCTCCATTTCGAGACATTTTTAAAAGTGATTCTTCTATCAGTCCTAATGCGCTGTGTTCAATGCGAACATTCTCCTGATTTTAATTCCTGGCCAACCCGTGGGGGTGTCCCGAAGTCACCAGGTGCCATGTGACCAGTTAGAGTGCCCCCTCCCCAGACACACTTCCCTTTAGTACACACATTTGTAAGAACGCTAACAGGCAAGTGAATAAATACTTCATGGAATTTGCCGCAAGACGGGCTTATGGAGAATTCCCAAAAAGCTGTAGTGTTAAATAGCACATGTCTGCCTGAGCGTGACAAATGCAACACTTCAGAAACATGCTCTGAACACTGAGTAACATTGATTATGCATGAAATATGCCATATGACAGCGGAAATATACGTAATTTCTGCTTCAGTGTGCTGCCTTGCAGACAAAATGATGGTGCCACCTACAGGCAGAAAGTGATGCTTTAAACACATATCTGCTGCTAGAGAAACAATAATGAGGGAATAGAAATTGCGATGTTTATTTTGCTTTAATTAGATGAGGTGTATGTGTGGAAGAAACAACATGTTGCTAAAAAGTGGTTAAGCGTGTCTATATGAAAAAATAACTATTATTTGAGATCCAGATTTAAGATAAGAGTTGCAATGTTGTCTAGGCTGATTTTAGCACTAGGTTATTGTGGCAGCTGTATATGACGCAATCAGAGAGGGCAGCGATACAGACTTTAAATTAATCGGTTGACGAGTTAACTAACTAACTAACATTTCACCCATGGTGACAACGATTCTTTCACTAACCATAATCTCCAAGATAGGCAGGATATTTAGTGCCACCAGTTCCAGTAATTAATCTTTCCTACCTGCCTGCCACACAATTATGGGATGAACCTCAGTAGTGGGCAGCATTGCTCGCGGGAAGAGGGGTTGTGAAGGGGGGGTCGCAGGGGGATCGCGGGCGAATGAAAATATTAAATAAATTAAATTAAACTTACCTTCCAGCTGGTTCCCGCGTCTTCTCTGCCTGCTCTCCTGCCTCCGACAAGAACAGGAAGCATGCAGCCAGGCTCCCTCACCTAAACCAAGCACAATGCTACAAAAGTGCAAAGTGATTCATCGGGTCGGCGCCCAGCCAGGGTCTAGGGGGTGAAGGCCAGAGTACGCATGCCTGGTTTGGGTGGCCTGAGAGGACCGACCAAACACTCTTTGCGTACTCAGGAGTGGGCAAACCACTCCTCCCCTGCCCTGCTCAAAGAGCAGAGCAGCCCCGCCCACAGGCAATGCACAAAGCAAACATAAAATGGTTATAACAAAATGTTATTAGCATTTAACGTTTTGGCTTTGAAAGCAGTGAGGCGACGCTCCTCCGCCTTAGAGGAGGAGCCGCCCCTGACAGACCTGCAACTGAACTTTGTCTTGCAGGTGCAATGATGTAATTTATCCAGTCTTAATTTCACTTTAGTTAAAAATAGGAAGTATAACGGAACACATCATGCCATTACAATGCAGCTTGTACAACGCAACTACCAGGCACGTCTTTACCAATTCTATTCTAACTCTGCCGAGTACTTTCCTCAGGGATGGTGCTGGATAGTGACTAGGGAGAAAAATTATTATTCTAACTCTACCAGGTACTTACCCCAGGGAAGGTGCAGGACAGTGATAGGGAGAGCAAATTTACTAATCTAACTCTGCCTGGGAACTTAATTCAGGGAAGGTGCTGGACAGTGACAGGAGAACAAAATTAGTATTTTATCTCTGCCGGCTACTTACCTCAGGGAAGGCGCTGGACAGTGACAAAGGTAAAATTGCTACTCTAACTCGTCGGGTACTCATATCAGGAAATATGCTGGACAGTAAGAGAGAGAAAATATAACTATTCTAACTCTGCTGGGTCCTTACCTCAAGGAAGGTGCTGGTCAGTGACTGGGGGGCAAAATTACTATTCTAACTCCACCAGGTACTTACCTCAGGGAAGGTGCAGGACAGTGAATATGGGTCAAAAAGAGTGACTGGAGGGAGGAGTTTTTATGATAACTTTACCAACAGCTTAACTTGTTTTCTATTCCACGGAGCTTTAAGGATATTAAAAATGAAAGTCAACAAGAAAATAAAAGCAGTCCAAATTCACAATCCAACATTGACAAAATACAACAATACACAGGTGAGTTATTAAAAAAAACACAAAATGCAAAGATAGGAATAACAGAACAAAAAGCAGTCCAAATTCACAATCCAACATTGAAAAAAATCAAACAATACACAGGTGAGTTATTAAAAAAACACAAAATGCAAAGATAGGAATAACAGAACAAAAAGCAGTCCAAATTCACAATCCAACATTGAAAAAAATCCAAAAATACACAGGTGAGTTATTAAAAAAACCACAAAATGCTAAGACAGGAATAACAGAACAAAAAAACAGTCATTTCACCTCTTTTTCCCTTCTACAATTAAATAGAAAAGCAAGAAACAAGCATCCAGCCACAATGGAATCCTGAACCAAATATGTTCACACCTTGCAAGATCACATTGGAATAGGAAACAAAACTCACCAGGTAAAATGTCTGATAAAAGCTATACATAACCAAAGCTAACACTTTCATCCTACAGGCTACAACTAATAGCAATTAACCTATTCACATTTTCAACCGGTATAATAAAAACATGTTCTCCTTCACCACACTACCTCAAGTAATAATGCAAATCTTTTTTCCTTTGCAGATAGATTGTTCAGAAAGAAAATAAAGCACACTTTTATACCTAGCCTTCACAAAATTACCATTTAAAAACATATTTCTATAGATCACTAAAGCATGGAAAACAGAAAGGAGGCAACTATGTCCAATCTCTGAGAGGAGACAGACTGCTGATATATAGTGGCTATCTGTATTGTAATAAGAGGTTAACTGAGCTCAGGAGTCATTGGAGGTGTGTGCAGTATTTTTCATCCCATTGCAAAGGCACAGTGCTTACTCTGGGTGACATTGTTGAAAATGACCACAGAACATAACCCCTCTGCAATGGAGAGCGTAGTGAGGGAGAAAATCCAGCAATAAAAAATGCTAGTATCCTCCTCCAATGAACCCTGGGGCTCTGTTTAGAGGGAGGAAGCCCAAAATATCCCCATGCATGTTGCCAGTAGTATGCCCACAGTACCCAATTTGAGGAGAATGGTTCAGAGGCAAAACAAGAAATCCCTAAAGAGTAACACCACAGTTCTACTCTGATATTAACATTCCCCTGAACTGACAGTGTCCTTTACTAATTAACCTTTCCTCCTGTACGACGATAAAAAGCCTCTCAAAAGAAAGAATACTAATCTTTAGCACAACCCATAACTTTGGGGCTGATTATGAGTTTGGCAGTCTTGGTATCGCTGTCAAAATGGTGTCGGAATCACTGCCGCATCATTGGCAGCCTGACCGTCCAATCACGAGCATGTGATTCCATAGATGTTCCTTCCCGATGGTGTGACCGTTGTGGTCCAACCACCACATCTGACCTGCCAGAAAGGGAGGTCTATAAGGCTGAAACTCACCTAAACCCAGCTTCACACGTCCTGTGCTACCATGGTGCCTATCATACACGTCCTGCTGCCGCTGTTCCTACTTGATGACATCTAAAACCCACACCATTGTGGACACAACCGACGGTAAGCTATACTCATACCCATTTCCATTGACTCCTCAGTAAATAGGTGTCCCTCCATGCAGCTAGCAAAGGGTTTGGAGTCCCTGGGTCAAACATATTTTGTAGGCCCCTGTTCTGAATTGTTCTCAATGTAAGATCCAATTACAGCTATAAGATGCCCCTTTGGCCAGGTCACTTACACTGCACAGGCACACTCTACAAAACTCGACATATGTTCACATTTCATGTGTCTGCTTTATATTGGGTCACACAAAGGCACCTCATCAATATCACATCCATTAACCTCTGTGACATCCTCACATTGCTCACATGCTAGGTCCTGTAGTGATATCAGAGATGCATCTGTATGGATGTGTCATGAAACTGAAACACACCATCTCTGCCAAATCTCACACATCACCCACATTAAAAGCTAATGTCAGGTAAATGGGATTTCAAATAATCAGTGTGAGAACCTTTCAAAGGTCACAATGTAAAGACGTTCTGCAGATTAGGTTTGCCTCTACCAGGGGGAGACCTTGAAGACTGGAAGACTGGGGCCCTGGGCCACAAGCCACTTTTCACATGCTAAAAAAACATGTGCGTAGGACTTGTGAATTGAAGTATATCAGGGACAACCAAAAGTATAACCAAGTGACATGCATATGTAGGTAAGTGCAAGTCATAAAAGCAAACACAACAGTAACAGCATTTGTCTTACATTAGTATAAAATAGGTGTAAGGTACACACACACAAAATGGACATGTCAATTAATATTCCTAATTAGGTTTGACATTTTAACACCCTCCATATGTGGATGGATAAATATCTAACTAGCACACATCAAACACATATCCGACCTACATGTTGACATTGGCCAAGTCAGGCTGAAATATTTACTATATGAAATAACACCCAATGCAATTTCTGCCCCAGTTGGGTTTCTTTCGCCATATACATCCTTTGAAAATATCCCCTTGCCCTGTGTATCTCCAGCACTGGTTCCGAGGTCAGATCATACTAACCATTTCAAATGGAACAGCAACTGGGGTTGAAACAAACACAACTGAAGTCACACATCCCAAAGCATCCAATAACATCAAATAGTTAGAAAAGTAATGGCAGGACTAATGTGCTCTAAGCAAAGCACAGGTTTTATTTTGCAAAAACAATTTGACGTAGGAAACCAAAGGGCAATGGCCAGAACATTTTCACATAGTGTGGTAAAGCACACTGCTGTGCCACTAAACTTGCCCTTCATGACACTGCCGGGGAATCTCCTCACAAAGGGGCATCCAATAGGCATGGCAGGAACCTCGAAGATGTTAATTGGGAAGGGAACTTTTGGTTTTGGGAGGGGTGTCCTTGGGTTTGGAAGGCAGGGTTTTAAAAGAAGAAGGGGGTGACTGACATAGGTGGAGTGGTTTGGGAGTCGGAAGGGGTGGGCCGACATTTTAAAGAGGGAACCTTTGGAAGGGGTGGATGGGTCTGGACTAGGGGTGGATTTGGAGGTGGATGTAGTGGGTTTGGGTGTGACAGGTTTGAAACCTTTGTGGAAAGGGTGGTAGGTGGTTAGGAATGCATAGGGCCAGGTGAAAGGTTGGATCCTCATTGGGGAACTTGGGAAGGGCTTTGGGAGGGAGTGGGGTCTTGGAGGTAGAGGGAGTGTCAGTGCTGATGTGGATGGGACTGTTGCATGTGCATATGTGTCAGGAGTATGTGCTGCAAGCATGGGTGTGTCTTGTTTCTCAGGTGTCTGTTGGGTGCATGATTGTTTCTGTCTGAGTTTCTTTGATGTGTATAGTGTGAGTAATGTGTCTGTGAATGTTGGTGCAGTGGAAGTGCAGGTCGTGTGGTTTGTGATTGATATGGTGGTGGTGACTGTGTGTGTGGATGTCTGTGTTAACTGCATGGATGTGATGGTGGTTGTGGTCATGCATGTGGGTGTTACGGTGTCTGTGCTGGGTGGGGTGCTTGTGTGTGTGTGTTGTTTGTGTCCATATTGATGGGTGCATGGCAATGTGTGCATGTGCTTTGGGCAGGTTTGGTAATAGGGTATTCGGATGGATACGGGCCAGGGGAAGGAACTCAAGGTTGGGGTGGATGGGAAGTTGCGGTGAGTGAGGAGGCCAGAGTCTGAAAAAATCTCTGAAAGACAGACATGGGAGTGTGAATGCCTTCCATTTAGGCCACCATCTGATGCAGAAGGGTGGATTGTGCTGGATGGCATTCAAGAGTGCAGTCTGACCCACAGAGATGTGCCTCCGGAAGTCAATAACCTCCTCACTCAGCACAACAGGGGGGACAGGGCCACGGGCTGAGGTGTCTGGAGCGAAGGAGATGGCTCCCCTCTCAGGGGAGTCAGCCCAGCCAACTGTTAGGAGAACAACAGGTAGGGTGGTGATAGAATTAGGAGAAGTGGACAAGGATAAAGGTGAAACTTATCCTGTGGGGACCGCCACCACTTGAGAGTGTCCACTGGAAAATGACTCTATATCTGAAGAACTCGAGCACTCCCCACTCCCTTTTGGTCACTGGGTCCCTCAGTGTCTGAACTGTAACCTCTGGATCCACTGTGACCAGCTGTGTCCCCAACAACGTTGGCCCCTTCTCCTTCGCTTGCCCTGGATGGATCTGAAAATACATGTATAATTGGTTTGTTGCAACTGCGTTTCAACACCTGACCATCACATATCAACAGAAAGCATTTATTAAATGCACATATCACACCAGCTTCTTAGTTCACGAAATAGGCCTCAACATTAGAATGAGCACATGCATGCATGCTACATAACCTGGAAACAGTTGGTACCCGTTATGTCATAACCCCAAACAGGCTCCAAATGCATGGATGGACTTATCTACACTCCATCCTTATGTCCATATTAGGAAAGTTAATCACCTTGTATACTGTGGCACTTGTTGTATACCATGGTAAAATTATGTTTCTGAATAGGATGGCTACAAAATATACATTTTTCACAATGTTCACTGAAGTCCCAGTTATCACCAAATGTTATTTTACCTTACAATATATCATGATGTCATGACTGGCAAGTTAAAGACCAATGTACCATCAATATGTGCTTTAGCAGAAATTGTGTCACATGAAATGCTCATTGCACACTGATGACACTTTTGATTTGAAAAATCATTGTTAGAAATGGGGGTCTCTAGTTGGCAAAGGTTTGTACCTTTATCCATGTAGGGACCCTTCTTCCTATTCAGGGTAAGGGGGATACACTTCTAAAATAACCACTGTTCACCCCCTTAGTAGCTTGGCACAAGCCGACAGGCTTATCTCAGAGGCAGTGTGTAAAGCATTTGTCAACACATACAGTAATACAGTAAAAACACTACAAATGAACACCACACCAGTTCAGAAAGATAAGTAACCTTTATCTAAACCAAACAAACCAAAACAACACAAATCCACAATACAGTAATAAAAATATGACTTTCAAATGTTAGAAATAGTTCTGTTCAAAGCAAACTGCATATGCAACACTTTTCACACAAAGTACCTTGGATGCATTGTGCATTCAAACAAAAAGGGTCGCAGGGAAGGTGATGCATCTGTTCCTTACACGCAGGGAAGGTGATGAGTCAGTTCCTTGCTTCGGGCGAGGTGATGCGTCAGTTGCTTACTGCTGCGCAGGGTGGGTGATGTGTCGATTTCTGATCGGAGAGGAGGTGATGTATCAGTTTCTTACTGAGTGCAGAGGTGATGAGTCAGTTTCTGCATCCCCCAGCGATGCCACAAACCTGACGCCTCGATGCGATGCGTGATGATCCGGGATGATGCGTGGGTCCTTGCAGCCGCACAGCAGGGCTTGCGTCGGAATCTGTGTGGTGATCTTGGACTTTGGAGATCGGTGCACCGGATGCGGCGTGCGGCTATTCCTCGAGCCACAGGCAGGTGCTGCGTCGGTTTCTTTGGTGATGTGTCAGAAACAGGTATGGGTGCATTGCGCTTATTGTTGTTGCATTGCTTTTCCAGCACCCGATAGCCAGAACAACCTCTAGAGTCATCATTTGAAATGTAGTCTATGTAAAAGCATTCAGGGCTACTATTGGTTCAGAAAACTCATTTTGGGAACATCCAAGGATCTGTAGGTCAACAGGGAGATTACCCTGTGCATTAGTTGTCTTGCCACAGTAACTCTGCCCCAGCCTGGACCACTGCCCATATTAGGAAGAACTCATTGTCAGGCCTTGCTCTCTGCAGCCTGAGCATGCTGGTCCTACATGAACATCACATTTCCTCCCCTTCAATTTATAAAATTACATCTTGTGGCAATCCAGCATGTGACCTCTAGGTTGTGCGGCACTCTGAAGGGGTCTGCAAGATATTGCTAGCTGCCAAACAAAAGTTTATCAAGACCTGATCTAGTCTGAGTGATATGTGGGACTGTACACGTAGTTAACCTCATCCTCATCTGCTTCTTACAGTATACATGCACAGCTCATGCTGTAAACACTATAAATGTATTTCAGCCGCGGTCCATGCAGGTAACAGTGGTGGGGCGGTGGGGCTGTGTTAGGGGGGATTCTGAGGGACGAAGCTGAGGGAAAATTAAATAAATAATTAATTTTCCCTCAATATCATCCCTCGGAATCCCCCCTTACATGGCCCCATCGCTGTTTCCTGCACGGACCGCAGATGATTTATTTGAACATCATTGGTACCATTAAAATGTATACATGCAGTCAGTCTGTCATGGGTTCTTTATTCGGTAATTCAAAACCATATAAAGTCATGGGAGCCAGTGCAATGAGATCTGACATGTGTCATGAACCAAATTCCTCATGCACCATAAAGAAAGGGGTACTTGCGGGAACCACCAGGAGCTTGCGCAGAATGTTATTTTCTATTTCTTGGCGCTTTCTGGCATTTTTATACCCCCACACTTCACACCCATAACTTGCCATTGGGATACATTTCTCTAGGTAGACCTTAAGCTCGGCCTGCACTGGTTTGGCACCTAGTCTCTGGGCAAAGTCCATTGTCTTAGCCACCGCTCTCAAAAAAATATTTTTCTTAAGGGTCTTTTGCAGAGTCCATGTCCCCAGTCATCTTCTGCTCCCCCAATCTCCAAACGGACAACCATTCCCCCGTACCTGAAGGCAATGGCTCCGTGTCTTTCTTCTCCGTGCAACGTCTGCTGCTTTGCTTCAACACAGTGCTCTTGGCGCCGCCTCAATCAGCACTTGAATTTTGTAAAACACCAACTGTACCACTGGTTGCACTCCCTTTTACTTGTTACCCACCTCAGTGATCTCTGCTTTGTCCTCCTCCTGCAGTTCGCCTCCCTGCCACTCATCGCTGCCCTCAACATAATCCAGCAAAAGCACATCCTCGCACTTACCCTGCTAAAACTTACTCATCGGTGCCTCTGCATCATTCTTCCGCACGCAAGCAGTTGTGTTCCGCTGGGACCAGTGATCCTGTGTGGTGGGCAATGTGCAAGCCCTTGATGTAGGGGCAGCTGCAGTGGACCTCCCCACTTCTTCGGGTCAACATCTCAGCGCAATTCTGCACCCCACTGGCTTCACCATTAGTCTGCCTTTGGCTGCACTTCCCCTACCTGGCTGCACCAACCAGGAGGGTCCTGAGCATCATCGGGCCCCCCACTGGCAAAATCTCCATGCCTGTTTGAGCCCCTCACCTCTTCGTACAGCACCTATATCCAGTGCACTGCCTCTGCCACTGAGAAATTGCCCTGCGCTCTCCTTACCCCACTCTGTGGAAGTACTCCTTGCCACACTCCTCCCACCTAATCTTCTTTCTCCCTGGCCCTACATAGCCTCTCCCAGCGTTCCTCGGTGTCCTGGACCAAGTGGCGCTGCTCTCTTATCTGGGCCTCTATGTCTATCCCCAGCCAACTATTCTCAAGGGTACTGCTGCTCTTTTCGGGCAATGGCCATCCATCCCTGTCTCGTCTCCCACATGTAAATCCCCCCCACTCCCCTCATGTCCCCCACCGACCGAGCCCCCTGCCGCATTCTTCAATTTTTTACTGGCTGGGCCTGGTGACCCTGTCTGGGCTGTAAATACCCCTTCTAGTGTCGTCCCAACAGATAAATCAACCGGGGCCTCCTGCCCCAGCCTCCTCATGTCTTTAACAGTCTTAATTGAGCTGGCCAGTGCGAGTGCATCGGGGCTAGGTCCCACCCTCTCAGGCTCCTCCGAACCGTCTTGTCCACAGCGGGAGCAGGGGCCTGCAAGGGGCCTGCAAGCGTGCCAGGAATATGCAACGCCTCTCCCCCAGCCTTGCATCTCATGTGCAGCACCGTGATGTCCTCCCCACCCACACGTAGCCTCTGTACCTTGCCCTCCCCCTCGGGATTTACATGCCGCTACCGCTGCAGCCACACCACCCTATGTGGAACACATCGAGCGGGTTAACCCCACCCATGCCTGTCCCAGCACACCCGGCATCAACAAGTCTTCCCGTCCGGCTGCACCCAGTGTGTGCAGCGTGGCCCTTACCTCTTCTGCAGAAGGCACGCCCGTGCCTTGCGGATCGCAGTATATGATACTCAGGCCATACAATTTACGTTCTATGGCCGCAACTATGTGCACGAACATGAAAAACTTTGCACCCACACTTTCCCCCACCCGGTGATGGTCAGAGTCAGGAAGAGGCCGTACACGGCCTTCCTGACTCTTAAAAACCTTTACTAACTCCCGCCCCTTACCCCCCTAACTACCTATCTGCTAGCATGTCCTGTTTGGGCATGAAGCACCCCAGGCGAAGACTATTCTGTGACTTGTTTCTCCATGGGGCCATCATTGTGAGATTTTAGCTTTTCCTAGAAGTATTTTTCATGCCTTTGTCCCTCCTAGGTCTGCAAATAGCAATCAATATTGTATTTCAAATGTCTTTATTTGTTTTGTTTCTTAGCTTTTAAGATACAAATATAGTGTTTTATTACTATATATATATATTTATATAAATATATATATGTATATATATTTCTCAAAATGATTGCCACATGCTCGGAGATGCACTCAAGAGACAGAAGCGGGCCCCCTTAGCTTTCAAGAGGGTCCTTTATTGCATCGCAAACCGGATTTCATTTCAAATTGTTCAGAAAGGTCCAACGCGTTTCAAAGCTCCTGCTTCTTGTTCACGGACCGGCTGGTTGGAGGCGGTGAAAACGTCATCTCGGCAAGCCCCTCGTTAAATAGTAGTTGACTGCCCCCAGGTGGGTTGGATCTATATTCAGTCTGAAGGTATCCTGGGACTTGTAGGATTGAGCGTTTCTGCCACAAAACATAAGTAACACAGTATTATTCCTCTAGTAGGTATGAAATGAATTACGGTTTAAGTTTAAAGCACAACTTCGTCTCTTCTGTATTAGCGAGATGCAAGTATATCGCTACAGTCCATATGTATGTGGCGGTGCAAGCTCCACGACCGTGGCCGGCCGTAATAAATTTCTCAAAAAGATTGCCACATGCTCGGAGATGCACTCAAGAGACAGAAGCGGGCCCCCTTAGCTTTCAAGAGGGTCCTTTATTGCATCGCAAACCGGATTTCATTTCAAATTGTTCAGAAAGGTCCAACGCGTTTCAAAGCTCCTGCTTCTTGTTCACGGACCGGCTGGTTGGAGGCGGTGAAAACGTCATCTCGGCAAGCCCCTCGTTAAATAGTAGTTGACTGCCCCCAGGTGGGTTGGATCTATATTCAGTCTGAAGGTATCCTGGGACTTGTAGGATTGAGCGTTTCTGCCACAAAACATAAGTAACACAGTATTAATCCTCTAGTAGGTATGAAATGAATTACGGTTTAAGTTTAAAGCACAACTTCGTCTCTTCTGTATTAGCGAGATGCAAGTATATCGCTACAGTCCATATGTATGTGGCGGTGCAAGCTCCACGACCGTGGCCGGCCGTAATAAATTTCTCAAAAAGATTGCCACATGCTCGGAGATGCACTCAAGAGACAGAAGCGGGCCCCCTTAGCTTTCAAGAGGGTCCTTTATTGCATCGCAAACCGGATTTCATTTCAAATTGTTCAGAAAGGTCCAACGCGTTTCAAAGCTCCTGCTTCTTGTTCACGGACCGGCTGGTTGGAGGCGGTGAAAACGTCATCTCGGCAAGCCCCTCGTTAAATAGTAGTTGACTGCCCCCAGGTGGGTTGGATCTATATTCAGTCTGAAGGTATCCTGGGACTTGTAGGATTGAGCGTTTCTGCCACAAAACATAAGTAACACAGTATTAATCCTCTAGTAGGTATGAAATGAATTACGGTTTAAGTTTAAAGCACAACTTCGTCTCTTCTGTATTAGCGAGATGCAAGTATATCGCTACAGTCCATATGTATGTGGCGGTGCAAGCTCCACGACCGTGGCCGGCCGTAATAAATTTCTCAAAAAGATTGCCACATGCTCGGAGATGCACTCAAGAGACAGAAGCGGGCCCCCTTAGCTTTCAAGAGGGTCCTTTATTGCATCGCAAACCGGATTTCATTTCAAATTGTTCAGAAAGGTCCAACGCGTTTCAAAGCTCCTGCTAGTGGAGCCCATCTGTTTTGCAGTTCTTTACAGTCCCCAATTCATAAAATTATTTCGCAGCCCTCCGGTGGGCCTCAGGGCAGAGTTTCCGATTTCCATTAGATAATCCTTCGTGCTGCTGGCAAGCTGCATCTTGATTTACAGCTGCGCAGACCTTTAGTCCAGTGTGCAAGGCGGTGCAATCCTTCACGGCCGGAGCCGCTGTGTCTTTACATTCCCAAAGAATGCCCCGTAGCTTCAAGGGAACGTGCATAATTGGGGAAGTGTTTCCGGTTTGAATAAAGGCTCTTGTGAACGATCCTGAGTAGAGTGGCGTCCTTGAAGCTACGGGGCATTCTTTGGGAGTGTGTCCCAGGTTTTGCATACCCCCCCTCCCTATGATTAAGGTGCAGCTGCACCGAAACGCGTCAGGGAACGTGCATAATTGGGGAAGTGTTTCCGGTTTGAATAAAGGCTCTTGTGAACGATCCTGAGTGGAGTGGCGTCCTTGAAGCTACGGGGAATATATATATATATATATTCGTTCCGCTGCACCTTTTAAACGGATAAACGGATCACTCAATGGCAGGTGCTCCTCACACGGTGGTGCCCCGTGTATTATATCAAGCTCCAAAGTTCTCTCTCCCGGCCAGGAAGAAAGAGGCAGCACTCGCGGGTTTTATTCGATAGCCAGTTTATTTTGTGGCGCTTCACAGACGCGTTTCGGGTTCTCCCTTCGTCAGTGTGTTTACAGTTCGTGTAGCGCGGCATAGTTTTTTTAATATGAAAACACAGCATTTCCGGGTAATGCGAGCAGAGGAAGGACTATTCCGCCCCAAAAAATTGGGCGCCATTTTGAAGTGTGCAAACAACAGCGTTTTGACCTATATATCGTATTTACAATTATATTGAAGCATATTGCTAAACAATTCATTATGGCAATACGTGTTTCATAATAAATATTACATTGCTGTTTACATATTGTACATTTCATGGTCAACATCGATGTCTTAGCACCTCATTATCATTAAATCTCGCCGTGGATCGGCTATTAGCGGTTCTTTCATACTGAACCGCCTAATGTCCTCACCCATGCTTCTCATTCTTGCCGTGTATCGGCCCATTATACCCATCTGTGCATCATTAGTTTAAGAAGTTTCAGAAATCTACAATGTCAAATAAATTATTGTTAATCTCCGTATCCTAGATCCCTAGGTGTACTGTTAACTCTTCACCACTATTCAAGCCATTCGGAGTTTTTGTCTGCAAATCAATTATAAATCGTGATTCCAATCTTCTCAGTTTAAGCACTCTGTCCCCACCTCTGATATGGAGTGGTACATGGTCTAACCCAAAGTATTGAAGTAGGTTTCTATTGCTGTTATGTTTAATGGCAAAATGTCTTGCCACAGGATAATTCAAGTCCTTGTTTGTGATTGCACGCATGTGTTCTAAAATCCTTATTTTTACACTATGTATATTGCTGCCGATGTACCTTAATTTACAAGGACACCACATGCGTTGTCTGACATGTCACAAACTTGCTTATGATCTTACGTTCCTTCATACCTTTAATTTCATAGCTCAATACTCTCTTGCTGAATGCACATGCTTTGCATCTCCCACAAGGGTAGAAGCCTTTCATGTCGCTTATGGTGCCTTTCTTTTCTATAGGGTTCTCCAGATGACTATGGACCAATCTGTCCCTAAGTGACCTCGCTTTCCTAAAGGTTACTAATGGAACCGGTGAGATATTCGTCCCAATTATTGGGTCTGTTCTTAAAACATGCCAATTCTTGCGAAGGATGTTTTTTAAGGAATTGGCATCCTCAGAGTATGTTGTGATTAAGCGAAATTTGCCCTCCTCTTTTTTCTTTTTTTGTTTCTTTGTATTTTCTCCTAGTAAATTTCCTCTGGGTATCTTACTCACTTTCTGCAATGTGTCTTGTAATAGCGTTAAATTATACCCTCTGGCTGCAAATCTCTCACTGCTGTCTTTTGCTGTTCTTTCAAAGTCGCATTCCCTGGAACAGTTAAGTTTAAGACGCAAAAGCTCCCCATGTGGTATGCTGTTCTTCAATTTCATAGGGTGGGTACTAGTGGCATGTAGTATGCTATTCCCTGCGGTTGGCTTCTGATATAAGGCAGTGGTTATTTTGTTATTTTGTATCCTAACTTCAAGGTCGAGATAGTTCACTGCCACTGAACTTATCTCGCCTGTGAAGTACACTTTCTTCATATCTATTTCTTGTTGTTACTTCATAGTAGCGATTATCATGAAAAGACATCAGAGACAGTAATTAAGGATCTATTGCAACTTCGCGAGAAGGGTAACAGAGGAGCAATAAGACGAAATCTATCAAAATCCCAAGAGGAAGCCCTAATAGAACTACAAAAAGATTCTAATGTCGTCTACAAACCTTCCGATAAAGGGGGCAATATTGTCCTCATGCCAAGAGAACTATATGTGGGAGAAGCCTTACGCCAATTGAATGATAATCGCTTCTATGAAGTAACAACAAGAAATACATATGAAGAAAGTGTGAATAAATATCATTTATTGATCAAGAAGTGGCATGATCAGTACAGAAATAAGATGGTTTTAATAGTCATATTGCCTTACGGGACACTTTGGATATCTCATCCTTACACTTTTGTAGAAATTGTTATGAAGGACTATTTTATACTCTATTTTAATTGAGTACGGCTTTTTTGTTGATACTATAAAAATCAAATAAAAAATATTGCAAAGCATGTCTGCAATCATAGCTTAACAACAATGTTTCCCTTTTGTGTTCAGTATTCAGATGCACTTTGTTCAAAATTACTTTGCCTTAAATAACAACTTACTGTTGTCTTTTGTGCATAGAGTCTCCCACTGTGAGCACAGACTGTGCTAGTGCAGGCACAGATAGAAAATCCCCCCTGGCCATAGATCAGAACAAAGAAAATCTCCATGAACTTCTTGCTTCAATTGATTTGTTTTCTAGTTCGTATAAACGATGATAACGGTGACAAGTGGGATCGAAGCATGTAAAGTGGTACAGAAAATAAACATTCCTATTTACAGTTGCATAGCATATGCTTAAATTCTGAATAAATAGGGCCTCATTCACTAAACAGTATTGTATCTGTACTCATATCAGCACTTCTACTAAAAGTACTTTTTAGTAGTTTTCAAACATTCGTAGTATCAGGCCTTAAAAGTTGGACAAGTTGCAGCCTTACAGGCATACAACCAGTGATATCATGAAACTTTTTTGTACGTTGATGGCCACCTGATGCAAAATTGTTCTCTGTCTGCATTTAAATATATATATTTTTTTACTTTTCTCAGTTGTAAAACGTTTATTTCCATGGAGAAACGTCTTCCTCTATAGTCCACAAAGTTCCATATTCTTTATCAACTGTGTAGCGGATGTACTCCATCACTTTGTAGTAGCAAATCTCTGTTCGCCTCCCGGGTTGATAGGTGTTTGAAGAGTTTGTAAATGGTCGCAAACTCATGTTTGTGGGCATTCACAAACTCATAAGGCAAAACATAATTTGAACCACCTACTCCCACCTATTCCAACTCTATAAACACTAATGGAGTCATTTCAAAATGGGTGCATCGCCCAATGGACAGCCAAGTACACAGAGACTGTGGGCTCCACTCTCCTGGTGAGGGAATGTCTGTCTTATTTAAAGATCCCCAGTAGCCTATCAGGGATCTGCAAATAATTTAGTGCAGCAGTAGCACTGAAGGCAGGAAACTTTGGTGAACAGGACACTTGCTTGTATTTTGTCTTTCAGTAAAAAGCTCCCATAAGAGGAACTTGTAATCGAAAAACAAAAACCAAAATCAATGACCGTGGCATAAAGAGAGATTTCTCCTTGTGAGTTGAGGCCATTAATTGATTTCTCTGTCCAGGATTTGCCATGAAAGGAAAGTGACTAGGCCGGGATTTCTAGTGAATGTCACCCTGTCCTATATAGAGTGGACATCCATTGCTATGACTTGGAGGAACAGCGGTGGATAGATGATCAGCTCAGCTGATGTCCTGGCTTCGAGAACCTTGGAGTTCCCCCACCTGTAAATCGGTTGGAGAGTTACGTGTGTATTCCGGCTTTATTACTAGTACCTCTCCCACGCCCGGATTCTGATTATTCAGAAGGACTCTTAGTCTGACTGGAAGCTAGTCAACCATACCCTCGCCTGCCTTTTTGCAGTCTTATTACCAATCGTGGCAATTAACTTCCAATTCTCCTTCACTATCAAACCCTCTCCTCCGCCCCTTTAAAACCTTTATATGCTGGTGGTGCAGCGCAAAGTTGCCTCAGAGGGTGGGGTTTATATTGACAGACACCTGCATTATGTGTATGGGTGACGTTAGCGCGCACCCAGGCCCAAGTGGACATGTCAGGTTGGGCAGCTGCCGTTCTCGGGCCAACCCGACATGAGCATTAGAGGCAACTCAATCTACACATTAGTGAGCCAGGGGCAACTCAAAACCACATCCCGCAGGTTCAGTAATGGGCGGTGAGGCTGCCTGCCCGAACCAATCCTGTAACAGCAGGAGCAGTGCCAGGATTGGCTTAGAGAGTAAGACCCAGTGGTTAGGGGCCTTCTTGGTGTGTGTGCACGTGAGGCTGAGGCAGTGCGGGGCACGGAGAAGGAGAATCTCTCTCTAGTCTCTCCCCCATTTTTGTGCAATTCGAGACTGAGAGAGGGTCCCCACAGCTCCTCTCCAAGGAGGACCTGAGCGGCCCACACAGCCCGCCTGACTTTAGTGGACCAAGGAGCGGACCATAAGAAACTGAGGCCATGCTGCAAGGTAAGGATCAGCCCGGCAGTGATTGGAAAGTAATGGCATGTTTTCCCCGCTTTTCGTTGTGAAAGATTCAAAGGTATTTTTGCTTATTGTAACTGGCTCCACTGCACACTCCATTAAACAATACTGCATCTCGCCACACAATTCATGTTTTTGCACTGTACACTGCTCCACTGCACACTACTCTTCCCCCCTGCCCACTTCCTCCCGAGGCACTCCAATATAGACTGAAATTTTTATAAACTGCTTCACTGTTCACAGCTCGATTGCACCTTCTGTTGTGCTGCAGTGCGCACTCTTCACTGCAAAATATCTCATGGCACACTACTCTACTGTAAAGTAGACAACTTTAATAAATGGTAGTGTAAGGCAGGGGTACCAGTTGCACACTGCCCCACTCCCCACCCCTGCATTTTGACGATGGAGCACTGGACCCTACATCCATAGCAGCAGACAGTGCAGGGCATGGTGGGTATTTGGAGGGGTGTGAGGTCGGTTTGGGAGAGTCATCACTAGTGTTCTCGGGTATAGTGATATCACAGTAGTGCTGTTGAGAGACTGACCACAGCGATGCCAATGCCAGTGGTATCCACAGTGTTGATTTAGGGTTGTTGTCTTAAATGATGTCAGTGCTGGTGTTTGTAGACAACGTTGGTGGTCTCTGCACTGATGGTGTCCGCGGTGGTAAAAGGGCTGGTGGTATCAGTGGGTGGCTGTCCTTGGTGATCTGAGTGCTGCTTGTGCCCTATGGGGCTTTGGGGGATTCCTAGGTAATGTTAGGGCTGGTGCTTCCACAGTTGTTCTATAGGTGGGTGTCTCATGTTGTATCTGCACTGATGATGTTCACGGTGGAACAAGGTCTGGTGTTATCAACAGGGAACGGTTGGTTGTTCCCAGTGATATGAGTGCTGCTTGTGCCCAGTCAGAGCAATACTTGGCAGGAGACAGAGAGCTCGAGAACATTTTGTATTTAAGAGGCACCTATCTATGCTGCGTGTGCACATAGATGTATTGGGAGAAGGTCTCTTGAGAGGTGGGGTATTCCCAGGTAATGTCAGGACTGGTGGTGCCCACAGCAGTTCTATTGGTGATAGTTCCCAGTGGTCTGTGTACTGATGGTCTTTAAAGTGGTAGACATCCCCAGTGATCCTAATTCCAGTGCTACTGTCACCCACAGTGGTGCAATGTGTCTGTACACATGATGACAATGACTGGTGTGTGATGTGGCACTTTAGTATATGAAAGCAAAGACTAGCATTGGCGCAAGCTGTTAATTATTAAAAATAAAGTAGCAAATGCCCAAATATATTGAGTGTATAGCCTAGAGAAAAGCGATGTAATTCTGTGGTTATCCTGAATAAGCAGCCACCTACATCAGTATCATATACAATCTCTTTATTGATGTCTTATCTACACTTTCACAAATGCCTTATCAATCTACCTGTTTTCTCAAATCTGCTTGAAAATGCAGCATTTGCTCACTCTTTTTCAAAATTTTCTCAGAGGGAGTACCCGAATACCAAATTCCCCTTAAGACGGTCAAAGCTTACTCGCTACGCTCACTTGCCACAGGTCACTCATCACAAGCTTTGACAACCCACCACTTTCACCAGCCACCACTGCGAAAGAGCCTGAGAGGAAGACCTTGACGAAGGTACATGGAAAGCCAGAGCGCTAATTGAATTGTCTTGTTTAACAAATGTAACAATCTACGCTTGTCTGAGAGAGAGATGACGTTCCCATGTCCAGTGTGGGATAACCCACTGATGTTGCAATCTGCAACTTTGGAATTTGACGAGGACAATGGATCCCTAATGGTGTGATCAAAGGGGTGTTACCTAATGGACTTTGCATGTTATAATATACTATTCCCCCTGAGCTAATGTTCATATCCTTTGCGGGCTTCAGACACCTTCCCTGATTCCACACTTTCTGGATGGACTTTGAGAGGTTTAGACCTCAATGCTTCCCCTTTTTGATTCTTGCTTAATTGTGGCTTAGGTTAACACTTATTCCTGACCCATAGAAATCTCCTGACCAAGCTTCTGAGATGTTAGCGCTTCCCAACTTGTTTTTTTTTTGTATTGTCTTGTTCGGACTTCCTTCATGAAAATTTCCTGACTTCGAGTCTCTTAGTACCCAACAATTCTCTGGACCTTGAAATTCTAGATTACTAATGGATAGGTGACAGCGTCTTAGGTCCTGAATTAGATCTTGGTGGGACTTCCGCAGTTCCACTGCAGAGGCTGTTCTATGTACTCCGTCACGCTAACGGTGGTCTGCCTGCTGTATTCAGATATTGAGCCAATACAGTTGACCGCTGTTGCAGCGTCTTCCCTGCTGGCTAACAGTACTCCACTGCCATTACGGGATTGCGCTGAGCCAATTTAGATGTTTCTGTTGTGCTGGTGGTTGTCTGGCGGTGGAGTCCTGACAGAGTGAGGCCCTGGTGGTGTGGAGATAGGTAAGTATTACTCATAATTATCTTACTACACATATAAGTTTGTGGATGCACCACACACACAAGCACCACAGCAACAATATTCTTCTTTAAGTGTCAATACAGGTATGTTCATTATGCCTTGATAAGTTTAAAATACACACTACTAAATTGCACTTGAGAAGAAATTACACATAAGAGTAATGCAAAAATACATGAGGCTACAGCAATTGTCAACACATGATTCAGGGTAATACAACTGTAAAAGTAGCTTACCTTAGACCTCGGCAACAACGGAGACGTAGGCGTCGTGGTGCAGTCGAAGCAGCAAAGGGGGGACCTGTACAATGTGTTTAAGACAGAAATGGTAGTGGGAAACAGTTAAAAAGGTAAGTTCCTACCTCATTTCCTTAGTTTTCACCAACTCAGAGTAGGAGGAATTCCCACCACAGTTGCCTTGACTGAAAGGCACATCGGGACGGCAGGAGTTTTAACTGGACTCCCTCCGACACCTGTTTCTGGCTTTGATGCTGTTGACGCGGAAGCAAGATTCAACAGGAAGGACAAAGCAAAGTTCCTCAAGCTCGCCATCTCCTGTCAAGTATTGCTCTTACTCAATTAATCCGTGTCTGATTCAGTCAGAGCAATACTTGGCAGGAGACAGAGATCTCGGGAACTTTTACATTTAAGAGGCACCTATCTATGCTGCATGTGCACATAGATTTATTGGGAGAATTGACAGAAACATACACTTGAGTCTTTCTCCAAGACCACTATATATAAGGGCCTTAATTAAATTCCCTGCAGATGAGGAGCCAGCTGGACTTCGTCTGGTGTATGATTAATTCTACAGATTACTCACCAGATGATTGAGATCTCTAGGTTGCGCCCCTTCTATCCAGTCACTCAGTCATGATGAAGACCCACTGGTGAGACTTTTCCTTTTTGCTGGCTCGAAACATCGACATCATACACAGCCTGTATTAGATATTTGGTCCATTAAAGGGCAATTATGATTGAAACAATTACCCTGTATCAATGAGATCACATTTATGTGGTATAATATATGTAATGGACAGGCTTCTCTGTAATAATTATGATGTAAAAACATCTATTTCCTCCTTCCTTTCGCTATTGAAATTCCATACATAGACACTCTTTTTTAGCCCTATTTTCTCTCATTTTGTCTTTGAAACAACCATGTGTAAATAATGCATCTATGCTGTCAGTTTCTATATAAAAAATCCTTGCATTGACTTCTTTGTGTGTGATAAGAGTTGTTATTGGTATATACCCTCTCCCAGATTAATAGAAATAATATTGTACTCCCTTCCTCAGAGTAAGGGGAGGGTGTTTTGAATAAATGAAAGTTGGATAAGTTAAGTTCTTTAACTTTGTCCTTTCTGTTGGTCTCTCTGAGTGGACCACTATTGTTACATATCGCTATCCACCCAGGCCCTTCGGGTTATTCTTGGGTTACCCCATTGTTATGTAGGAATATCTAAATCAGGCCCATAAACTATTTTGTGAGTTTTCAAATATTAATGCTACTATTTGCATTGCTGTCACAGAATTGCTTGTTTGTTTAGTGCTAGTTTGTCTCTCAAATTCTTTAGCTGTCTGGGAATACCAGTTGTCATTTTGCATCTTTACAGCATGGTTTAATACGTTGTGTATTTGAACTTGATTATTAATTTGTAAAAAAAACTTTTGAACTTGGCTATCGATTCCAGTTTCTCATTGTGTAGCCAAATGGGTTGAACTATTAATTGAAATTTGATTGAATGCAAATTCTATCTCCCATCACCTCTCAGTCGGATCTAAAAGATCTATTGGAGGATCAATGGTAAGCAAGCGAGCCCAGAAAACGCTGTATCAAATTCGGTAGCACATCGGATGGTTTATCCACTGACGTGAGGGAGTTAGGTTGTCCTATCTAGAAATTGCCCAAGCCCAGTCCAAACCCCAAAACCCCATGGTTCGGTCAAAGGATCCATAAGGATCAAGCGGTTCGGAAAAGACTTGTAGCAGCGGAGAACTGTGAATATTACTAGGGTTGCAGGTTGCTTATGCTTAGATTGTGATGTTTTGAAATGGCTGTGTGGTGTTATGCGGAGAAGATTTAAGTTGATGTATGAATGTGGTGCTCAATGCAGAGAAGTTGAAGTTGTTATCTGGTCATTTCGTGGCCTAAGATAAAGGGATTGATAAAAGATGTAATGTCAAGTTATAGTGTAGAAGACACTGGGTGTATTTGTCTACTGTGTTGTGGGGATTGATATGAGTTGTTGTCCACAGCATTGTCGCGATAGGGACTTTTTCTTTGCATAATTGTGAGATGTAGTTGGTATAGTTGATCTCAGTGCACAGGGATTAACTATATCAGTCTAAGTGAGATCCTGCTGGTCGAGGTTTCACTGGGAGTGAAAGTTACAGTAGGTCAGACAGTGTTGTTCTAAATTGCCTCTTGGGAGTATGAATAATCTTTTGTTTCTTTAGAGGAGCAGACAGAGTAAGTTGTTGAAGTTCCTTGCATTTGTTTTGTGTGAATTGCTAAGAGAACTTGCTCAATATAAATTGTAATGGAGGGTGAGCTGCTGCAAGGAGTGAGATTGAGGTCACACAGTGTGCCACGCAAGCATAGGTCGGTTGGTGTAGAGCCACGCTGGGAATGGTTGGGATTGCCAAACAGAGAATTGTGGGTAAAAATGTAATTTCCTGCTTCTAATGAAGTCATCTGCAAATATTGCATATTTGATTGAAAATGGAATTCTTTAAAGCAATACAAAGCCTAGTGAAGGGAGATGTGACTGTGCCTTTCAGGAATGGGAGAAGAAGCACCCCCTGATCTGGTACCATGGGGTGACAGCTGCATGCGTGCCTTCTCAGAGCTGAGAGAATGTCTCTGCCGCGCCCCAGCACTGGGAATGCATGATTATAATAAATATTTTGCTCTGTTTTGCAGTGAGAGAAGGCTGCTTGAAGACTAGGTTGCGTAGTCCCGGCCAAGTGAGTCTGGTCACCACAACAGCTGTAACATGCGGACCTCTCCCTAAATGGGTACTTGCTGCCCAAACTCGCTGTATCCCGTGGCCCCTTGATGATATAACAGCATGAATTTTGTTATTATTTTATTACTCAGGCGAGGAGTTTAAGGGAAAAAGAATGCAGAGTGACTCAGTTATGACGTCATGGAAAGGATATGTTGATGCGCAATTCAGTAATTTACCGTTGTGATTTTATTGTGTGTGAACTGTTTATCTCTCAGATAATTTAGTGCGGTCATTAGACCATAAAAGTGCAAGTGCATAAAAAATGATAATACATACAAGCATTCACCAGGGTCCAGACTCAAGGCCCGGGGTCCTAAACTACTATTGCAAGCTATTATCCCACACCCCAATAAGTAAGCAGGATACAGAACAGCACATACATGAAGCCATATTAATAAAATATACAGTTAATACAGAAAGATGGGGCTGATGCATCTCAGATTAATAAAATACAAAAAAGACTCTTTAAAATCAAGTATAAAAGTTACAGTAAGAAAGATAAATAGAGAGGGCCCAGTTAAAAATAGTCTTGTCAGCCTAATCCTGTACATTAATTTTCAGAAGCGACTTGCGCACACTCCACATGGAGAGTAGGAAGTATGACACCGCAAATACAATTTGGAGAAAGTGTGTTGTATTTGCTTCTACATAGATTTTAGTCCCCAGGTTACTACATATATGGATTAGCCAACAGCATCTAGATTCTCTGTAGCCAGGACAGACAAAGAATACGTGTAGCTCAGACTCCTCTGCATTATTACAGGCCGGACAACTTAGGGAAAGGGTACATCGCCCACAAGGAGTGCAGCGGAAGGACCCCATGTCTGAACTGAATATACAGTTTCATCGCTAGCACAGGTTGTATCTCTTCCATGGCAGACTCTAGGATACGCTGGTCTTTTATACTCAAAAACATAACTTTCAGTGAACCTGTTGCAGGGCTCCCCTGTAAACGGGCAAGTTTACCCTCCCCAAAGCTCCAAACCAGTTATTTTCTAGAAATTGTAGTACAAGCTTCCTCAGTGTTATGCCATAAACTCGCTCTACCCAGCTCCACAAATCAGTCCCTGACATACGCTAGCCATGGTAATTTCGCTGTGCTCTGTAGGTTCAGGATCTCCTTTAGCTCATCTCTATACTCAGCCAGTTCCGGAGTTACACATATGAGACACCAGTACATCAGGAGTGTAAGGGCAGTTTCTTCGGCAATTGGCCTAACCCCGAAATCCAAACGAAGCAGTGTAAGGGGAGCACTGTGTGTAAACCAAATAGCTGCCTGATAAAAGTGTAATGTTTCTGAGAGAACGTTCAAAATTAACAAACTTCCCTCATGGATTAACTCAATAGTCTCCAATTGTAAATTTCAGATCAATGTATAATGAACCAAAGACAAGGAGTCCATAAGACTTAAACACAACAGAGATAGAGTATATTGTTATTTTATTTAAAACTTGTTATATACCTCAGACTGTATTATAGTGATATATCCTACAATTATCAAATACATTAAAATAAACATCTTCATAAACAACATACATATGAAAGAATGATAAACAATAAAATAATTCACATTAACAATTCAAATCAATATTTACACATAATTAAATCAAACAAATCAAACATTCAATATGAGAGTCAAGGATATATTTCATATATATAAAATTGGTTTAAAAACACAAGTACAATTTTGTCCTCTTGTCGACGCGTTTCGGTGTAAAGTGTGATATGTACCACCTTCTTCAGGACCAATACATTAAAAACAGCTCTCACTATCAAATATAGTCAATCTATAAAGAGAGAATATATACAATTATAATACATACATGTACTCATGGTGTTCAACCCTATCTTTGGTTCGACATACTTGATTTTGGATGACTCAAAACATTAAAAAAAAAAATTGATTTCTAAAGTGCCAATTATTGATTAAAAAGGTACAGACAACTGCATCTGAAACAGTCAGAGCCTCACTTTTGTATGACCTTCATTTGGCCTATCCTCGTGTGGCCCATCGGTTTATTTAATCGCCAAGGTATAATGTTACTTCCTTTAATTGAGGACCTCCTGAAATTCATTACATTTTGAAAGAGGCATGCATTAGATAGATCCTCCCCATCAACGACTATTTCCAAGAGTATATTGCTGTCACTTCTGTAATTAGCCCATATTAGATTTTGGGCATATACTCACATGAGAATAGGACCTTTAGTCGTAGTCCTTAAGTGACCAGAGTGGCGTGTTAACTCAGTGCATCCTACTCCAATCTAATATAAAATAGTATGGAGATAGTATCAAGGCTTGTAATTTTTCAATTTTGTCTATTTACCTCATATCTTCATAGGTATTTACTCTAAAAAGATTGTTTTGTAAATTGTTTTAAAGTTAATGGGTACCACTCACCCTAGTTAAGCGCGTATCTCTTCTGAAACCGCTCATCCACGTTATAAGTAGCTTTTCATATTCAAGCTCAGTTAATTCTATTGAGACAAATTGGATATGGACTTACATTAATATCCAGATAGATAACAGACCCTAATAGTTAACGATTCTATTAAGAAATGACTTGGCTTACCATAGAGTCAGCAACCGTATATTCATTACTTTCTTCTCCTTGTCTTTAATTACGCTGAATTGCCGGTCATTCCACTATGGACCAAGGTGTCTGTGCTTGTGACCCTCGTGTTTAGTTTAGGCGGAGACCGGTTTCTAAGATTGAGGAAAATAATCGCACTAGTTTACGAGATGCGAGAAACCGGGTCGGTGTACGCTAACTTCTGGAGCCATTTGTGAAAGTTATCAGGGATTATGTACTCTCCACCCCATAGGCTCTATAGTGACATCACTCTCTGTGTAAATGGGACTGAATCACTTAAATATTTAATAAAGCGCTGTGCTCCTTAATGGGGAATACACAGTGTCACGACTGACCATATTCATACGATATGTGACTCAACGTAACGCTATGTTGCAAGTTATTTATATTAATGGACAGAGAGTCTACCCGTTTATTGCAATTATTTTGGTGGTAGCACCTCTAAACTCATCCCTCCAGGACCCCAAACTCTTACCTTACAAGGAGCGTAGCGTCACCTCGTATCGGATTCTCTGGTGTTATTCACAACCATTGTCTTCACTACCTCTCTTTTTATACGTTTCCGCGTTTCCGGCAATTACTTCTTTACGTATTTACGTGTAGTGGGGCCATCTTGGTAGTTCCTGATTGTTTTTCTTGCGATTGAAGCTGAGTTTGCACAAACTTTATTGAATCTGAGAAGCCACCTCCAATGGGTTAAACGAAAGTTTAAACGACCGCGTTTCCGGCACTTATTTATTTACGTATTTGCGTGCAGTGCGGCCATCTTTGTAATTCCTCAATCTATTTCTTGCGATTAAAGCCAAATTTGCACAAACTTTATTGAATCTAAAACGCCACATCCATTGGGTTTAACAGTGTCTATTGTTAAAAACCACGCAGCGCTTATCACTTTTTAAAATTACGTTTCTGTGTTTCCCGCAGATACTTTTTTTTACGTATTTACATGCAGTATGGCCATCTTGGTAGTTCCTAAGTGTTTTTCTTTCAATTGAAGCCGAACTTTATTTCAGTATAAGCCAACACCACTATGCGGTCAAGCGAAGGTTAAAAGATTATTTAATGTCCATTATTGAAAAGCCTCGCAACGCATGTCGCTATTTGAGGAAACGTCTGTGGTTAATTAATATTAAGTTTACGTTATACAGACACATTTATTTCGAGGTGATTTTAACGAATTATAGGTTCAAGTTTACTTTCCATTAGATCTTTTGGAGTATTCTGATAACAAATACATATTGTATTACCTTCACTTTACCTATATATAGCACTAAGGTATTATACATCCTGCTAGTATTGGCATTCGTGATCACATTTCATTGTAAACTTAGAAGGACTCAAAGGCCATTATTTTCATGTCAGTAGAGTAAGTTGGGAATAGACTTATAGTACCTTATGAAAAACTAAGAGACACAAGAATACAGGACTGGAAATTATATAAATAAAGCAAAAAGCCCTTTGACATCGTTAACAGTGGTTGATGTTGTCAACAATGTAATCCAGTTACCTGATGATTCTTTCCCACTCTTCTCTATTATTGAGACCCTGGTAGTAAGTCTTAAATTTGGACATGAAAAATTGTTCTCTTTGTTTTCTTCTTTTGTCCATATCACCGCCTCTCACTGAAATTTTTATTTTTTCAAGAATGAACCATTTGAGATCATCTTCCTTGTGTTTCATTTCTTGCCAATGATCAACCAAAGGGGCATTCTTTTTGCCATTTTTTAAGGCTGACCTATGTTCTGTAAGGCGAGACCGCATCTCTCTGCTTGTCTCGCCTACATATCCCTTTTGACAGGGACAAATTAAAAGGTATACCACATTTTTGGTTCGGCAGTTAACCATTTCATTTATCCAATGTGATATGTTGTTTAGTATGATTTTTTGTTCTTTAATGATGGTCTTACAGTGTATACATGAACTACACGGAAAGTTACCTTTTAGCTTCGTTCCATCTTGGATACTGGTTTGTACACTCATCTTAGGTTCACTAAAGGTTCTTACCAGATGATTTCGTATAGTTTTGTTCCTTCTGTAAGAAAATATAGGTTTACTGAGTGGGCACTGACCTGGTTTGTTCAGTAAATACCAGTTTTTATTTATCAAACTTTTGAGTTTGTTACTCATGCCGTTGAAGTTAGTCACCATGACAATTTCTTGTAAGGCTTTTTGGGGCTTATCATTGGGCTCAAAGATGCTGTCCCAATTATAGTATTTAGCTCTCTTATACGCATCTTTGATAAGTCGTTTAGGATATCCTCGTTGTAGGAGTTTTTGTTGCAAAACCAGTGCATGATGTTCGAAATCTTTATTCTCGCTACAATTTTGTCTAATCCTTAAAAACTGACTGAAAGGAATACTATCCTTCTGGCACTTGGAATGATGACTCGTATGATGTAGTAGTGTATTCCTATCTGATGGTTTAGTATAGAGCTCAACTTTTAGTTTATCATCCTTTACTTTTATGGTGATGTCCAAAAAGTCTACTGATTCTTTACTTCGACTGCCCGTGAATTTCAAGTTGGCATCACCACAATTGAGCCAATCTAAAAAAGAAACCAGTTCCACCTCGTCTCCTTGCCAGATGAAGAACACATCATCTATAAATCTGGACCACTGTTTTATGTTTTCAAAATAAGGAGTGACTTCATTATAGATGTGGCGGTCCTCAAACTTGCCCACATAAAGGCAAGCCAGGCTGGGAGCACACGTAGCTCCCATACTGGTGCCTTTGATTTGGCAATAGAAATTATTGATAAATAAAAAGATGTTGTTCATAAGAATAATTTCTATGCATTCCACAATGAACACTTCCAAAGGCGAGAGATCTCTTCCTTCTTCACTAAGTATCTCTTTTATCATCTCTACAGTATCTTGTTGGGGTATGTTGGTGTATAAGGACTCAATGTCCAAACACACCAACCATTCAGTCTCTGGATTAAAACTGAGTCCTTCTACCTTTGAGATCATGTCTGTTGTATCTTTTATGTATGATGGTAACTTTTTAACAAGGGGGCTTATGAATTTATCGACATACTTGCTGAGTGGTTCTGTAATCGAATTAATCCCCGAAACAATGGGTCGCATAGGAGGGTCATTGATGTTTTTATGTACCTTTGGGAGGCCGTAAAGAGCTGGAATTAGCGGATGATCGTTATGTAGAAAGCGGAATTCGTCTTCACAAATTACGCCATCCTCTTTCGCCAACCTCAATAGATTGCTAACCTTATCTTTCAATTTAATCCATTCATCTGCATTGGATTTCCTATAGTGTGACGGTACATCCAATAGCTTTTGCATCCTCCTATTATAATCAAACGTATCAAGGACCACTATTCTGCCACCCTTGTCCCCTGGTTTAATTGTGATAGAGTCACAATCCTGAAGGTTCCTAAGGGCATCTATTTGACTTTTCGTTAAATTCCTACCCGTCCATTGTTTCTTGTCAAACATAACCTCTAATCCCCTAGTAATGACCTTTTCAAAAGTATCTACTTCTTGGCTTACCATCCCAATTGTTGGTGTCCATGTAGACTGGGGTTTCATGCCGGATCTATTTTGAGTGGACCTAGGTTCTTTGTTTTCAAAGAATTTTTTTTTTCTAATCTTTCTAAAGAGGTCACGTATGTC
This sequence comes from Triturus cristatus, assembly GCF_964204655.1. Taxonomy (NCBI): domain Eukaryota; kingdom Metazoa; phylum Chordata; class Amphibia; order Caudata; family Salamandridae; genus Triturus; species Triturus cristatus. Next base: position 90,356,696 of record NC_140588.1, read on the forward strand.
TTTCTCCATCGTGTATTTACGTGCTGGCGCACTAGGTGCAAAACCTAAACCCTTTTCCAAAGTGGCAATTTCATCTGTTGTAAGTACCCTACTGCATAGATTAATGATAGGGGCTTTAAGGGAATCTGTTTCTAGTCCCAAATTTTCTGACTGCGCGTCCGCATATAGGGTCTCCTCTGTCCTGTTTCCCTTTGTTGACTCCCAGAGCGACCCCTGCCTCTCGTTCTGAATGTTTGGGGGTGTCTTCGTTGTTGTTGTCCTAAAAAAACCGGATAATCACGACTACTACCTGCTACCTCCTCTCTGGGATCATTTCTTGGTCTAATATCGGTATTTCTCTCTCCCTCTGAGTCTGAGCTGTTGTATGAGGTATCTGAAAATGTAACAGTTTTTTTGAAGTAGTTGTTCTTATTATACTGATTATTCCTAGGTACGTACCCTGTTGGAATCGGCTGATCATAATAATCTTTTTGCAGGTAGGGATATATCAACTCTGTATTGAATTTAGCAATATCCTTACGTAGCTTATTAGATTTCTTATTTATTAAGTAGTCCCTATAGCCGGTTATATCTTCCTGGATTTCTTCCAGTTTACGTTTAGCATCCTCTAAGGCTGTATTATCTTTTAATTGTTTTTCTAGGATCTCTATTTCTTCCCTTTCAATTATAATTATTTCTTGAGCTGTTTCGATTATCAACAGCATCCAATCACGACTACAGCGATTGGCTATTAGGGTCCAATTTTCCTTAAATTTATCATTTTTGACGAATAATCCGGGTTCGTTTTTAATTTGTAACCCTTTAGGGATTATGCCCTTTTTGCAATACTCTATCAAAAAATCAGAATGGAGTTCGGTTCGAAACATTTTTTTCTTTAGATTCCACAAATTATTCCATTTCTCATCGTCTCCTTTTGATAGGGTTACAGTATTAATAGTCTTGGAAGTACCGTTTATTATTTTATTAAATTGGTCTTCCGAAAACCCAAATGTGCGAAGAGTGTCCATTGCACTCACAAAATGACTCTCCAGCTACAAGAGCTGTTACAATCCAAATACAAATAGAGAGTTTCCCAGGTTTAGCCAGAAGGGACCGGGTACGTGACAACGTTCAAAATTAACAAACTTCCCTCATGGATTTACTCAATAGTCTCCAATTGTAAATTTCAGATCAATGTATAATGAACCAAAGACAAGGAGTCCATAAGACTTAAACACAACAGAGATAGAGTATATTGTTATTTTATTTAAAACTTGTTATATACCTCAGACTGTATTATAGTGATATATCCTACAATTATCAAATACATTAAAATAAACATCTTCATAAACAACATACATATGAAAGAATGATAAACAATAAAATAATTCACATTAACAATTCAAATCAATATTTACACATAATTAAATCAAACAAATCAAACATTCAATATGAGAGTCAAGGATATATTTCATATATATAAAATTGGTTTAAAAACACAAGTACAATTTTGTCCTCTTGTCGACGCGTTTCAGTGTAAAGTGTGATATGTACCACCTTCTTCAGGACCAATACATTAAAAACAGCTCTCACTATCAAATATAGTCAATCTATAAAGAGAGAATATATACAATTATAATACATACATGTACTCATGGTGTTCAACCCTATCTTTGGTTCGACATACTTGATTTTGGATGACTCAAAACATTAAAAAAAAAATTTGATTTCTAAAGTGCCAATTATTGATTAAAAAGGTACAGACAACTGCATCTGAAACAGTCAAAGCCTCACTTTTGTATGACCTTCATTTGGCCTATCCTCGTGTGGCCCATCGGTTTATTTAATCGCCAAGGTATAATGTTACTTCCTTTAATTGAGGACCTCCTGAAATTCATTACATTTTGAAAGAGGCATGCATTAGATAGATCCTCCCCATCAACGATTATTTCCAAGAGTATATTGCTGTCACTTCTGTAATTAGCCCATATTAGATTTTGGGCATATACTCACATGAGAATAGGACCTTTAGTCGTAGTCCTTAAGTGACCAGAGTGGCGTGTTAACTCAGTGCATCCTACTCCAATCTAATATAAAATAGTATGGAGATAGTATCAAGGCTTGTAATTTTTCAATTTTGTCTATTTACCTCATATCTTCATAGGTATTTACTCTAAAAAGATTGTTTTGTAAATTGTTTTAAAGTTAATGGGTACCACTCACCCTAGTTAAGTGCGTATCTCTTCTGAAACCGCTCATCCACGTTATAAGTAGCTTTTCATATTCAAGCTCAGTTAATTCTATTGAGACAAACATGGATATGGACTTACATTAATATCCAGATAGATAACAGACCCTAATAGTTAACGATTCTATTAAGAAATGACTTGGCTTACCATAGAGTCAGCAACCGTATATTCATTACTTTCTTCTCCTTGTCTTTAATTACGCTGAATTGCCGGTCATTCCACTATGGACCAAGGTGTCTGTGCTTGTGACCCTCGTGTTTAGTTTAGGCGGGGACCGGTTTCTAAGATTGAGGAAAATAATCGCACTAGTTTACGAGATGCGAGAAACCGGGTCGGTGTACGCTAGCTTCTGGAGCCATTTGTGAAAGTTATCAGGGATTATGTACTCTCCACCCCATAGGATCTATAGTGACATCACTCTCTGTGTAAATGGGACTGAATCACTTAAATATTTAATAAAGCGCTGTGCTCCTTAATGGGGAATACACAGTGTCACGACTGACCATATTCATACGATATGTGACTCAACGTAACGCTATGTTGCAAGTTATTTATATTAATGGACAGAGAGTCTACCCGTTTATTGCAATTATTTTGGTGGTAGCACCTCTAAACTCATCCCTCCAGGACCCCAAACTCTTACCTTACAAGGAGCGTAGCGTCACCTCGTATCGGATTCTCTGGTGTTATTCACAACCATCGTCTTCACTACCTCTCTTTTTATACGTTTCCGCGTTTCCGGCAATTACTTCTTTACGTATTTACGTGTAGTGGGGCCATCTTGGTAGTTCCTGATTGTTTTTCTTGCGATTGAAGCTGAGTTTGCACAAACTTTATTGAATTTATACGCGGAAACGTATAAAAAGAGAGGTAGTGAAGACGATGGTTGTGAATAACACCAGAGAATCCGATACGAGGTGACGCTACGCTCCTTGTAAGGTAAGAGTTTGGGGTCCTGGAGGGATGAGTTTAGAGGTGCTACCACCAAAATAATTGCAATAAACGGGTAGACTCTCTGTCCATTAATATAAATAACTTGCAACATAGCGTTACGTTGAGTCACATATCGTATGAATATGGTCAGTCGTGACACTGTGTATTCCCCATTAAGGAGCACAGCGCTTTATTAAATATTTAAGTGATTCAGTCCCATTTACACAGAGAGTGATGTCACTATAGAGCCTATGGGGTGGAGAGTACATAATCCCTGATAACTTTCACAAATGGCTCCAGAAGTTAGCGTACACCGACCCGGTTTCTCGCATCTCGTAAACTAGTGCGATTATTTTCCTCAATCTTAGAAACCGGTCCCCGCCTAAACTAAACACGAGGGTCACAAGCACAGACACCTTGGTCCATAGTGGAATGACCGGCAATTCAGCGTAATTAAAGACAAGGAGAAGAAAGTAATGAATATTCGGTTGCTGACTCTATGGTAAGCCAAGTCATTTCTTAATAGAATCGTTAACTATTAGGGTCTGTTATCTATCTGGATATTAATGTAAGTCCATATCCAATTTGTCTCAATAGAATTAACTGAGCTTGAATATGAAAAGCTACTTATAACGTGGATGAGCGGTTTCAGAAGAGATACGCGCTTAACTAGGGTGAGTGGTACCCATTAACTTTAAAACAATTTAGAAAAAAATCTTTTTAGAGTAAATACCTATGAAGATATGAGGTAAATAGACAAAATTGAAAAATTACAAGCCTTGATACTATCTCCATACTATTTTATATTAGATTGGAGTAGGATGCACTGAGTTAACACGCCACTCTGGTCACTTAAGGACTACGACTAAAGGTCCTATTCTCATGTGAGTATATGCCCAAAATCTAATATGGGCTAATTACAGAAGTGACAGCAATATACTCTTGGAAATAATCGTTGATGGGGAGGATCTATCTAATGCATGCCTCTTTCAAAATGTAATGAATTTCAGGAGGTCCTCAATTAAAGGAAGTAACATTATACCTTGGCGATTAAATAAACCGATGGGCCACACGAGGATAGGCCAAATGAAGGTCATACAAAAGTGAGGCTCTGACTGTTTCAGATGCAGTTTTCTGTACCTTTTTAATCAATAATTGGCACTTTAGAAATCACATTTTTTTTTTAATGTTTTGAGTCATCCAAAATCAAGTATGTCGAACCAAAGATAGGGTTGAACACCATGAGTACATGTATGTATTATAATTGTATATATTCTCTCTTTATAGATTGACTATATTTGATAGTGAGAGCTGTTTTTAATGTATTGGTCCTGAAGAAGGTGGTACATATCACACTTTACACCGAAACGCGTCGACAAGAGGACAAAATTGTACTTGTGTTTTTAAACCAATTTTATATATATGAAATATATCCTTGACTCTCATATTGAATGTTTGATTTGTTTGATTTAATTATGTGTAAATATTGATTTGAATTGTTAATGTGAATTATTTTATTGTTTATCATTCTTTCATATGTATGTTGTTTATGAAGATGTTTATTTTAATGTATTTGATAATTGTAGGATATATCACTATAATACAGTCTGAGGTATATAACAAGTTTTAAATAAAATAACAATATACTCTATCTCTGTTGTGTTTAAGTCTTATGAACTCCTTGTCTTTGGTTCATTATACATTGATCTGAAATTTACAATTGGAGACTATTGAGTAAATCCATGAGGGAAGTTTGTTAATTTTGAACGTTGTCACGTACCCGGTCCCTTCTGGCTAAACCTGGGAAACTCTCTATTTGTATTTGGATTGTAACAGCTCTTGTAGCTGGAGAGTCATTTTGTGAGTGCAATGGACACTCTTCGCACATTTGGGTTTTCGGAAGACTAATTTAATAAAATAATAAACGGTACTTCCAAGACTATTAATACTGTAACCCTATCAAAAGGAGACGATGAGAAATGGAATAATTTGTGGAATCTAAAGAAAAAAATGATTCGAACCGAACTCCATTCTGATTTTTTGATAGAGTATTGCAAAAAGGGAATAATCCCTAAAGGGTTACAAATTAAAAACGAACCCGGATTATTCGTCAAAAATGATAAATTTAAGGAAAATTGGACCCTAATAGCCAATCGCTGTAGTCGTGATTGGATGCTGTTGATAATCGAAACAGCTCAAGAAATAATTATAATTGAAAGGGAAGAAATAGAGATCCTAGAAAAACAATTAAAAGATAATACAGCCTTAGAGGATGCTAAACGTAAACTGGAAGAAATCCAGGAAGATATAACCGGCTATAGGGACTACTTAATAAATAAGAAATCTAATAAGCTACGTAAGGATATTGCTAAATTCAATACAGAGTTGATATATCCCTACCTGCAAAAAGATTATTATGATCAGCCGATTCCAACAGGGTACGTACCTAGGAATAATCAGTATAATAGGAACAACTACTTCAAAAAAACTGTTACATTTTCAGATACCTCATACAACAGCTCAGACTCAGAGGGAGAGAGAAATACCGATATTAGACCAAGAAATGATCCCAGAGAGGAGGTAGCAGGTAGTAGTCGTGATTATCCGGTTTTTTTAGGACAACAACAACGAAGACACCCCCAAACATTCAGAACGAGAGGCAGGGGTCGCTCTGGGAGTCAACAAAGGGAAACAGGACAGAGGAGACCCTATATGCGGACGCGCAGTCAGAAAATTTGGGACTAGAAACAGATTCCCTTAAAGCCCCTATCATTAATCTATCCAGTAGGGTACTTACAACAGATGAAATTGCCACTTTGGAAAAGGGTTTAGGTTTTGCACCTAGTGCGCCAGCATGTAAATACACGATGGAGAAAGACATACGTGACCTCTTTAGAAAGATTACAATAAAAAAATTCTTTGAAAACAAAGAACCTAGGTCCACTCAAAATAGATCCGGCATGAAACCCCAGTCTACATGGACACCAACAATTGGGATGGTAAGCCAAGAAGTAGATACTTTTGAAAAGGTCATTACTAGGGGATTAGAGGTTATGTTTGACAAGAAACAATGGACGGATAGGAATTTAACGAAAAGTCAAATAGATGCCCTTAGGAACCTTCAGGATTGTGACTCTATCACAATTAAACCAGGGGACAAGGGTGGCAGTATAGTGGTCCTTGATACGTTTGATTATAATAGGAGGATGCAAAAGCTATTGGATGTACCGTCACACTATAGGAAATCCAATGCAGATGAATGGATTAAATTGAAAGATAAGGTTAGCAATCTATTGAGGTTGGCGAAAGAGGATGGCGTAATTTGTGAAGACGAATTCCGCTTTCTACATAACGATCATCCGCTAATTCCAGCTCTTTACGGCCTCCCAAAGGTACATAAAAACATCAATGACCCTCCTATGCGACCCATTGTTTCGGGGATTAATTCGATTACAGAACCACTCAGCAAGTATGTCGATAAATTCATAAGCCCCCTTGTTAAAAAGTTACCATCATACATAAAAGATACAACAGACATGATCTCAAAGGTAGAAGGACTCAGTTTTAATCCAGAGACTGAATGGTTGGTGTGTTTGGACATTGAGTCCTTATACACCAACATACCCCAACAAGATACTGTAGAGATGATAAAAGAGATACTTAGTGAAGAAGGAAGAGATCTCTCGCCTTTGGAAGTGTTCATTGTGGAATGCATAGAAATTATTCTTATGAACAACATCTTTTTATTTATCAATAATTTCTATTGCCAAATCAAAGGCACCAGTATGGGAGCTACGTGTGCTCCCAGCCTGGCTTGCCTTTATGTGGGCAAGTTTGAGGACCGCCACATCTATAATGAAGTCACTCCTTATTTTGAAAACATAAAACAGTGGTCCAGATTTATAGATGATGTGTTCTTCATCTGGCAAGGAGACGAGGTGGAACTGGTTTCTTTTTTAGATTGGCTCAATTGTGGTGATGCCAACTTGAAATTCACGGGCAGTCGAAGTAAAGAATCAGTAGACTTTTTGGACATCACCATAAAAGTAAAGGATGATAAACTAAAAGTTGAGCTCTATACTAAACCATCAGATAGGAATACACTACTACATCATACGAGTCATCATCCCAAGTGCCAGAAGGATAGTATTCCTTTCAGTCAGTTTTTAAGGATTAGACAAAATTGTAGCGAGAATAAAGATTTCGAACATCATGCACTGGTTTTGCAACAAAAACTCCTACAACGAGGATATCCTAAACGACTTATCAAAGATGCGTATAAGAGAGCTAAATACTATAATCGGGACAGCATCTTTGAGCCCAATGATAAGCCCCAAAAAGCCTTACAAGAAATTGTCATGGTGACTAACTTCAACGGCATGAGTAACAAACTCAAAAGTTTGATAAATAAAAACTGGTATTTACTGAACAAACCAGGTCAGTGCCCACTCAGTAAACCTATATTTTCTTACAGAAGGAACAAAACTATTCGAAATCATCTGGTAAGAACCTTTAGTGAACCTAAGATGAGTGTACAAACCAGTATCCAAGATGGAACGAAGCTAAAAGGTAACTTTCCGTGTAGTTCATGTATACACTGTAAGACCATCATTAAAGAACAAAAAATCGTACTAAACAACATATCACATTGGATAAATGAAATGGTTAACTGCCGAACCAAAAATGTGGTATACCTTTTAATTTGTCCCTGTCAAAAGGGATATGTAGGCGAGACAAGCAGAGAGATGCGGTCTCGCCTTACAGAACATAGGTCAGCCTTAAAAAATGGCAAAAAGAATGCCCCTTTGGTTGATCATTGGCAAGAAATGAAACACAAGGAAGATGATCTCAAATGGTTCATTCTTGAAAAAATAAAAATTTCAGTGAGAGGCGGTGATATGGACAAAAGAAGAAAACAAAGAGAACAATTTTTCATGTCCAAATTTAAGACTTACTACCAGGGTCTCAATAATAGAGAAGAGTGGGAAAGAATCATCAGGTAACTGGATTACATTGTTGACAACATCAACCACTGTTAACGATGTCAAAGGGCTTTTTGCTTTATTTATATAATTTCCAGTCCTGTATTCTTGTGTCTCTTAGTTTTTCATAAGGTACTATAAGTCTATTCCCAACTTACTCTACTGACATGAAAATAATGGCCTTTGAGTCCTTCTAAGTTTACAATGAAATGTGATCACGAATGCCAATACTAGCAGGATGTATAATACCTTAGTGCTATATATAGGTAAAGTGAAGGTAATACAATATGTATTTGTTATCAGAATACTCCAAAAGATCTAATGGAAAGTAAACTTGAACCTATAATTCGTTAAAATCACCTCGAAATAAATGTGTCTGTATAACGTAAACTTAATATTAATTAACCACAGACGTTTCCTCAAATAGCGACATGCGTTGCGAGGCTTTTCAATAATGGACATTAAATAATCTTTTAACCTTTGCTTGACCGCATAGTGGTGTTGGCTTATACTGAAATAAAGTTCGGCTTCAATTGAAAGAAAAACACTTAGGAACTACCAAGATGGCCATACTGCATGTAAATACGTAAAAAAAAGTATCTGCGGGAAACACAGAAACGTAATTTTAAAAAGTGATAAGCGCTGCGTGGTTTTTAACAATAGACACTGTTAAACCCAATGGATGTGGCGTTTTAGATTCAATAAAGTTTGTGCAAATTTGGCTTTAATCGCAAGAAATAGATTGAGGAATTACAAAGATGGCCGCACTGCACGCAAATACGTAAATAAATAAGTGCCGGAAACGCGGTCGTTTAAACTTTCGTTTGACCCATTGGAGGTGGCTTCTTAGATTCAATAAAGTTTGTGCAAACTCAGCTTCAATCGCAAGAAAAACAATCAGGAACTACCAAGATGGCCCCACTACACGTAAATACGTAAAGAAGTAATTGCCGGAAATGCGGAAACGTATAAAAAGAGAGGTAGTGAATACGATGGTTGTGAATAACACCAGAGAATCCGATACGAGGTGACGCTACGCTCCTTGTAAGGTAAGCGTTTGGGGTCCTGGAGGGATGAGTTTAGAGGTGGTACCACCAAAATAATTGCAATAAACGGGTAGACTCTCTGTCCATTAATATAAATAACTTGCAACATAGCGTTACGTTGAGTCACATATCGTATGAATATGGTCAGTCGTGACACTGTGTATTCCCCATTAAGGAGCACAGCGCTTTATTAAATATTTAAGTGATTCAGTCCCATTTACACAGAGAGTGATGTCACTATAGAGCCTATGGGGTGGAGAGTACATAATCCCTGATAACTTTCACAAATGGCTCCAGAAGTTAGCGTACACCGACCCGGTTTCTCGCATCTCGTAAACTAGTGCGATTATTTTCCTCAATCTTAGAAACCGGTCCCCGCCTAAACTAAACACGAGGGTCACAAGCCCAAACACCTTGGTCCATAGTGGAATGACCGGCAATTCAGCGTAATTAAAGACAAGGAGAAGAAAGTAATGAATATACGGTTGCTGACTCTATGGTAAGCCAAGTCATTTCTTAATAGAATCGTTAACTATTAGGGTCTGTTATCTATCTGGATATTAATGTAAGTCCATATCCAATTTGTCTCAATAGAATTAACTGAGCTTGAATATGAAAAGCTACTTATAACGTGGATGAGCGGTTTCAGAAGAGATACGCGCCTAACTAGGGTGAGTGGTACCCATTAACTTTAAAACAATTTACAAAACAATCTTTTTAGAGTAAATACCTATGAAGATATGAGGTAAATAGACAAAATTGAAAAATTACAAGCCTTGATACTATCTCCATACTATTTTATATTAGATTGGAGTAGGATGCACTGAGTTAACACGCCACTCTGGTCACTTAAGGACTACGACTAAAGGTCCTATTCTCATGTGAGTATATGCCCAAAATCTAATATGGGCTAATTACAGAAGTGACAGCAATATACTCTTGGAAATAATCGTTGATGGGGAGGATCTATCTAACCACCCCGGACTCTGGCGGCTTGGGTAGGTCTGTATGTGAAGCGCTCGTCAGCGCTGGACCCAATTGGTGTCCTTTAAAGCCGCCAGCTCCGTTGCGGGCGCATTTAGTCAGTGTATTAGGTCGCAGCATCGGACATGGTATGTAGAGTACACATCACCATTTTTAAATGTAGACAGCTATTGATCCTGAAGAATTGCCTAAGATCCTCCTGACTAACATGGCGAGAAACATGTCGATCATTTTAGAGTAGAGCTTCACGCCTAGACACCTTATTTCTAGCATTTAGCCTCTCTATACATTTTAATAGGGTAGTCTACCTTGTGAATAAAATACTATTAGGACTGACCAACCCTTTTTATCACACACTTCTGCTACATTTTCCTTATTAGGCCCCTCACACCCAAGCAAATATCGGCAGGAACAAAAGATCCCCGACAAAGAGCCCCGGTTACGGGTGCCCGTCAAGGATTGCAGCGCCGACTTGACGAGGGGCAATGCTCATATGATGAAGCATGACACCTAGCTTGCTGGGTGTGTGAGAGCATTAGTTCCACCTGAAGGAATTTCCCTGTTTTTCATTTTCTACAAATAAACCTTGGTGAATGAGTTGGCCATTTACTGTCCGCATCTCTTCCTTTCAACAATTGAGGAACTCTGTACCCCGTTTTGGATATCGGTTGTTGGGGCATGTACATTGGACCTCCTTAAATATAGCCCCCCTGTCCCCCCTTTTGGATTACTGAGGATCTATCTAATGCATGCCTCTTTCAAAATGTAATGAATTTCAGGAGGTCCTCAATTAAAGGAAGTAACATTATACCTTGGCGATTAAATAAACCGATGGGCCACACGAGGATAGGCCAAATGAAGGTCATACAAAAGTTAGGCTCTGACTGTTTCAGATGCAGTTTTCTGTACCTTTTTAATCAATAATTGGCACTTTAGAAATCAAATTTTTTTTTTTATGTTTTGAGTCATCCAAAATCAAGTATGTCGAACCAAAGATAGGGTTGAACACCATGAGTACATGTATGTATTATAATTGTATATATTCTCTCTTTAGAGATTGACTATATTTGATAGTGAGAGCTGTTTTTAATGTATTGGTCCTGAAGAAGGTGGTACATATCACACTTTACACCGAAACGCATCGACAAGAGGACAAAATTGTACTTGTGTTTTTAAACCAATTTTATATATATGAAATATATCCTTGACTCTCATATTGAATGTTTGATTTGTTTGATTTAATTATCTGTAAATATTGATTTGAATTGTTAATGTGAATTATTTTATTGTTTATTATTCTTTCATATGTATGTTGTTTATGAAGATGTTTATTTTAATGTATTTGATAATTGTAGGATATATCACTATAATACAGTCTGAGGTATATAACAAGTTTTAAATAAAATAACAATATACTCTATCTCTGTTGTGTTTAAGTCTTATGGACTCCTTGTCTTTGGTTCATTATACATTGATCTGAAATTTACAATTGGAGACTATTGAGTAAATCCATGAGGGAAGTTTGTTAATTTTGAACGTTGTCACGTACCCGGTCCCTTCTGGCTAAACCTGGGAAACTCTCTATTTGTATTTGGATTATGTTTCTGAGAGAACTATCTTCACAGAGTTCAGCCCCATACATTGCGGTGCCCCTTGTTTGCACTGTAATTTGTTTTTATTATATGCCTTTTTTGTCCTTTAGACTGAATAAAGATTATTTGAACATGATATAACAGCACCTGTTCCTTATGTGCCGGTGATTACAGAGGGAGCTAGGTAGTCAAGCTGTTGGGGATGAGCATACTGCTGGAACAGCATTTGTTCGGCCTGAAGGGGGTCTGAGAGAGTCTACAGTTGAAGTTGGTACAAGGGGTCTCCTCCAGTAGTGGTGACTGCACCAGAGTCAGACCCTGGCAAAGGGCTGAGTGCAGTTGTAACATCAGTTGTACCTGGAGACCAGTGGCCAAGAAAACAAGAGAGAGGGAGATGTTGTCTGTCTGAAAAACACATACCACACACTATCCCAAAAGATACTGAAGGATTTGGCCTAAGTGACAGTGATGAAGAAGGGCTAACAGTAAGGAGGTCAAAGAGAGCCTCAGTGCCCTGTCAGAAGTACATTTCACTTAAATGGACTTACCTAGCTGTCAATGACTGGGGAAGAGCATTTTTCATCTTTTGCCATAACAATTTGCATTCAATTAAGCCTCCTTGAACTGAACTTTGTGGCGGAACTGAATTTTGAAATTGCATTGCCATTAAACAGACTGAGTCAATTTATTCTGTAAATGATCATTAATGAGTCTGAACTGCGCATTTATTAGAGACCGTACATTATAGCTTTACCCAAACTACAAAGAAAAGTACCATGGCCCGAGTTGATGAAGGAACATAAGGCCCTTAGAAGAAAGGAGTAGTTCTAAGGAAGTCTAACGAAGATCATTGTACATATTTTGCTGGAGGGACCATTTGGTCTGTCACCATAGAACTCATGGAGCCTAGCGCAAACTCAATTAGAACCAAACGCATATGTTCAGGAGTATTTGCTGTTGTGAAAATAGTATTAGTTGCTTTACTTATAGTTCTCAATGTACCCCATCATATGCAGGTAGAAGAGCGTAAGTCTACATGTGACCCTCAAACACAATACATTGCTGACAATAGTTTACCTGCAATAGATGAGAAAGAGTTGCATGTAGATACTTCTAGATGCTTCTAGAGGAGATTATTCATTTAATGTTTCTTCAAAGCTGCTTTATGAAAATGTTTATTTTATGGATGCTGGGATTGTTAAGTGTGTTTGTAATTTCCTGCATGGGTTGGTGAGGGGATAACGTAACACCATCTCTCCTTGAGATATGGAGTTGCCTGTTGCTTGTTGCGGAACTTATTTTATGGAAAGGGTAATTTCCAATATTATTACTCAAATCATGACTCGGTCTTTTCTGAAGTTCCTGTGCTGAAGCATGTGAATAGACAGCCGGATGCAAAAAACACTTATATAGTGGGACAATGCTTTACGCACACATTGTCACTAGACACTGCTTATGCACACAGATATAATCTGATGTGTGTTTTAACAGATGTAGAAACGAAATTCATAGATTTAGTAGAAGACAGAGGGAGAGACGTACTGGCTAAAGCTACAAACAATTCAAATGTACCATAATGAGCTAAAGATGAAGTGAACACAGATTAGTGGGAACCATGGCATCATTAGCTTTAGATTGGCAACATAAAGGAAAATGATGCATTTAGATTAGACAATCCTCAACTGACACAAAAATTCCATAGGTACTAGTGAGTGTGACCTACAATTGAAGTTAGAGGAAATTATACTCAGATGAAGCCGATTCTGTCTTTCCTGGAGTTTATTACATTTGAAGGAAACTCCCATTTTACAGGTTACCCAAGAGATGGTATAGAACATGTTACATGGGACAAATGCTTCCAAAGATTTATCCTTTGGGACAAATTGATGGTTCGATAAGCGAATAGCACGTGATAACCAAAAGAGGTGCAAGTGCTAGTGAAATTGTAAGAGAGATCTTTGGAGCTTTGATACCATCTGTAGGAGTGATACTCAGCTCACACAAGATTAGAAGGCTTGTAGCTGACAAGTTGTCTACAAATACTGCTAGAGGATTTTCAGCTATAAATACAGAAATGAATGCAATCTGATCAATAGTTTTGCGGTATCAACTTACTTTCATAATCCATCCCATAAAAGAGGACATAGTCTGCTGGATGTTGAAAGTTCAATAAAGTTGTACATACATTCCAGACGACAGTAAGGACCTAAAGAAATACATTAGCAACATTACTGACCTGAAGAAGGATTTGAAAGGGTTCTTGAGAAGTCATAGGGAATGGATTATCTGCTATTGGCAGATGATTTGCAAACCTAGGTAGTGGAATTGTTGGCTGCATAAACCCTTAGTGATAAATGCTCTTTCTGGATTATTTCTTTCTGTAACACTTAAATTATGCAGATGGGTTTACGTGAAAAAGGGAATGAGGAGAAAGAGATCAGATATGGAACTGGAGGATAGACAGTGAAAAAATTATGATGACATGAAATCTTTGGATGATTCTGAAAGAAAGATGATGAAAACTACCAGATTGTAATCTGTCCAGCTGATAAAACATTGATGTGATGGCTGGATTAACCATCAGAGTGAGGATTGGTGCAGTGGAAAGTTGCCCACTCTTTACACGTCACAATTTCAACACAAAATATTAACATATACATGATATGAACATGCACTTAGCACATGTTTCTTACTAGAGTCTACAGTTGAAGTCGGTACAAGGGGTCTCCTCCGGTAGTGGTGACTGCACCAGAGTCAGACCCTGGCAAAGGGCTGAGTGCAGTTGTAACATCAGTTGTACCTGGAGACCAGTGGCCAAGAAAACAAGAGAGAGGGAGATGTTGTCTGTCTGAAAAACACATACCACACACTATCCCAAAAGATACTGAAGGATTTGGCCTAAGTGACAGTGATGAAGAAGGGCTAACAGTAAGGAGGTCAAAGAGAGCCTCAGTGCCCTGTCAGAAGTACAGTTCACTTAAATGGACTTACCTAGCTGTCAATGACTGGGGGAGAGTATTTTTCATCTTTTGCCATAACAATTTGCATTCAATTAAGCCTCCTTGAACTGAACTTTGTGGCGGAACTGAATTTTGAAATTGCATTGCCATTAAACAGACTGAGTCAATTTATTCTGTAAATGATCATTAATGAGTCTGAACTGCGCATTTATTAGAGACTGTACATTATAGCTTTACCCAAACTACAAAGAAAAGTACCATGGCCCGAGTTGGTGAAGGAACATAAGGCCCTTAGAAGAAAGGAGTAGTTCTAAGGAAGTCTAACGAAGATCATGTACATATTTTGCTGGAGGGACCATTTGGTCTGTCACCATAGAACTCATGGAGCCTAGCGCAAACTCAATTAGAACCAAACACATATGTTCAGGAGTATTTGCTATTGTGAAAATAGTATTAGTTGCTTTACTTATAGTTCTCAATGTACCCCATCATTTGCAGGTAGAAGAGCGTAAGTCCACACGTGACCCTCAAACACAATACATTGCTGACAATAGTTTACCTGCAATAGATGAGAAAGAGTTGCATGTAGATACTTCTAGATGCTTCTAGAGGAGATTATTCATTTAATGTTTCTTCAAAGCTGCTTTATGAAAATGTTGATTTTATGGATGCTGGGATTGTTACGTGTGTTTGTAATTTCCTGCATGAGTTGGTGAGGGGATAACGTAACACCATCTCTCCTTGAGATATGGAGTTGCCTGTTGCTTGTTGCTGAACTTATTTTATGGAAAGGGTAATTTCCAATATTATTACTCAAATCATGACTCGGTCTTTTCTGAAGTTCCTGTGCTGAAGCATGTGAATAGACAGCCGGATGCAAAAAACACTTATATAGTGGGACAATGCTTTACGCACACATTGTCACTAGACACTGCTTATGCACACAGATATAATCTGATGTGTGTTTTAACAGATGTAGAAAAGAAATTCATAGATTTAGTAGAAGACAGAGGGAGAGACGTACTGGCTAAAGCTACAAACAATTCAAATGTACCATAATGAGCTAAAGATGAAGTGAACACAGATTAGTGGGAACCATGGCATCATTAGCTTTAGATTGGCAACATAAAGGAAAATGATGCATTTAGATTAGACAATCCTCAACTGACACAAAAATTCCATAGGTACTAGTGAGTGTGACCTTCAATTGAAGTTAGAGGAAATTATACTCAGATGAAGCCGATTCTGTCTTACCTGGAGTTTATTACATTTGAAGGAAACTCCCATTTTACAGGTTACCCAAGAGATGGTATAGAACATGTTACATGGGACAAATGCTTCCAAAGATTTATCCTTTGGGACAAATTGATGATTCGATAAGTGAACAACACGTGATAACCAAAAGAGGTGCAAGTGCTAGTGAAATTGTAGGAGAGATCTTTGGAGCTTTGATACCATCTGTAGGAGTGATACTCAGCTCACACAAGATTAGAAGGCTTGTAGCTGACAAGTTGTCTACAAATACTGCTAGAGGATTTTCAACTATAAATACAGAAATGAATGCAATCTGATCAATAGTTTTGCGGTATCAACTTACTTTCATAATCCATCCCATAAAAGAGGACATAGTCTGCTGGATGTTGAACGTTCAATAAAGTTGTACATACATTCCAGACGACAGTAAGGACCTGAAGAAATACATTAGCAACATTACTGACCTGAAGAAGGATTTGAAAGGGTTCTTGAGAAGTCATAGGGAATGGATTATCTGCTATTGGCAGATGATTTGGAAACCTAGGTAGTGGAATTGTTGGCTGCATAAACCCTTAGTGATAAATGCTCTTTCTGGATTATTTCTTTCTGTAACACTTAAATTATGCAGATGGGTTTAAGTGAAAAAGGGAATGAGGAGAAAGAGATCAGATATGGAACTGGAGGATAGACAGTGTAAAAATTATGATGACATGAAATCTCTGGATGATTCTGAAAGAAAGATGATGAAAACTACCAGATTGTAATCTGTCCATCTGATAAGACATTGATGTGATGGCTGGATTAACCATCAGAGTGAGGATTGGTGCAGTGGAATGTTGCCCACTCTTTACACGTCACAATTTCAACACAAAATATTAACATATACATGATATGAACATTCACTTAGCACATGTTTCTTACTTGATTCAATGATTAATGAAACTATTTTATTCAACATAACTATTTAAGAGTGCCTTTATTGTAAAATTAGAGAATCTACTGAAAAATATGTTTATTCTTGTTAATTTAGTTGTTTAATTGAAGTCGTGATGAAATAAACCATCTAAGTTTAATAGATAAGGCACTTATTATGAAGAAGAAACTCAACTTTCCTAAACATGTGCTATAACGTATGAATAAAACATAATGACTTGAAACTGTGATTAAAACCATCCTTATATGAAGAACATGATCTTACTAGAAACAAAAAAGTTGATGTGATGTGTGCACTAATGTTAAACGTGTATGCATTTAAATGCAGTTCTTGGTCATACTTACACTTTTATTTTAAAGATCTACTATATTTTACACAGTACAAAGTATAAAAAAAATGTGTGTTTAAATGTGTACACGCATATTAAACGTGCACAATTGAATTAATGTTTAACTTGTCATAAACATTTAGGCCTTCTCTACTTGATTTCATTTTCTCTTGTTGTGATTTCCTTCATGGAAATTCCCTGACTTCGAGTTCTGTTAGGGGCATATTTACAATGCCCCTGTGGCACTTCTACACTACCGGAGTGTCACTTTTGTGATGCTCCAGAAGCACAGTGTGTCGTCCCATATTTACAAATCCACGCAAAACTATCCATTGTGGTTTTTCATGGACCTTTAAATATGGAGAAAGGCAATGCCTTTCTTTGTGTCGAAGAGGCGTTCCATGGGTGTTTCTATGGGTATTCCCACGCAACACCAATGATTTTGGCACTGGTCCAGATTTACAACATAGCGTCAATCTTGGGCAGTGCCAAAACTAACTACTTCTCAAAGTAGGAATAACGAGGAGAAATGTTTACATTTCTCCTTTTTTTTCCCTCTTTCCACGTGTGCTGTATTCTGCAGCACAAATAGAACTAAGGAAGCAGCTCCCTTGGTTGTTTTTGTGCAGGAAAGCATCCTTTCCTGCGCAAAATAATCATGCCAACAACGCAGACACCAGTGCACCATGGTGCAAGGGTGACTGCATTGGTGCTCTGCTGCAGTTTGTGCGCTGGCAGTAAGGACAGGAATGCGCCGTATGTTGTCGATACAGCACATTCCTGTCCTTTTTTTTTCAATTTGGGGCAACGCAGACAGAAGGCTTGCAGCACTGCCCTTGCAGTGTTAATTGAAATGTGATTGAATGCTAATATTAACTCCCACCATCTCTCAGGAAAGTCTAAAAAAATCTATCAGAGCACCAATATTAAGAAAGTGGGCCCAGAAAATGACACTGCTCTAGACTACTAACCTCCTCTTGCTTACCTCTCACAAACTGTTGTATGCACATACTGATGCATGGAGAAATTGAATAATGACACTACAAATTGCCTGTCATTTTTCTTTTCCAGTGAAGTTTCTGATATGTGTTGCACATATCGAGCTAACTTCTGTTTGTGATGTACAGATATTTCCGATGTAAAGTTCCCCTAATCTTGTGAAAAAATGTCAGTGCTGTGCAATAGAGAAACAACATAAATAAAAATAGTATGACTGTATTATACTATTTTCAGCCAATGCTTTGTATTTAAACCACAAATTGCCATATATTTCACACTGTTTAACATTCCTGGTATTTCACCATCGCAATTATTCTGTGAGGGTATCTTGTTTTCTTTGGAGGAAAAGTGCAGTTCTCCCATTTACACAAACTATCGATTCGTTCCACACATGCATGAGTACATAACTTTTAGACTCTAATAAAGAAGGGAGATTTCTCATGGAGAAAGCTGGTGTAATTCATGACTGTGCTGTGTCTGATCAAATTGCCTTGCCCTATCGAGGGCATAGTGACCTGAGGATTTAATTAGAGCAGACACCAGTAGAGTACAGGAGAGAGACATCATTATCTGTCAATCCACCCGACAGAGTTCAACTGCAAATTTGTCGTATTAAGACACACTGATCCAGGCACATCCAAAAAGGGATGTCTACATTTTGCCACATAGGATGGGTTGAGCATTGGCGTATTTTCATGATCCTAAACACGAAAGACTTTAGTTAAAATATTTTTCAGCGTACCTGAAGCTGAAGGAAACAGTAATGGCGTTTTTTACTAGTTATTGTATAGCTGTAATTAAATTACTGGTAAAAAGGTTGTCAAAAGAATATTTTGCACAGTCATATCTAAGACGTTACACAGTAATTCAACAGATGCGATATTCATTGCTAGACAGGGTCGGGCTGATCTAATCAGGCAGTGCCCGTGGAATGCTAGCAGGCCAGAATGTGGACCAGTTTTCAAGCTGTTTGTGGGCCTGTTTAATGGCCTGCTGAGCCGGTTTTACTGTTGATTTCCCTGATATTGAAACAAATGTTGCCTGTAGCAGTCTCACATCTATGCAGTCTACTAAAGCTTGCAAAACAAGTTGGAAATTGGGTTACTGGTTGAGGAGGGATCGATTTAACCCAGATCTCTTGACTGGGGGAGAATGTCTGCATTGTCAGCATTCCGTCCATCAATTGTTTGTTGTAGCGCTTTTCGCCCTAAGTGGGATGGGTATGCCCAGACGTGGGTCCTGTGCTCACTACGCCACTGGAGTCAAGCTATCCTGGCTGATGACGGCTGATAGCCAGAAACCGGTCCTAGGATGCTTGATTCCGGTCCAGGGAAGACATGGCTTGGCAGTTCGGGCTGGACTGTTCCCATGAGGCACAGGGTCAAGACTGATTTGCATATGGCCATGTCTGAACTGGGGTGGCGTAGTGGGCAAAAGAACAATGCATTTAACCCAGATCTCTTGACTGGGGGAGAATGTCTGCATTGTCAGCATTCCGTCCATCAATTGTTTGTTGTAACGCTTTTCGCCCTAAGTGGGATGGGTATGCCCAGACGTGGGTCCCGTGCTCACTACTCCACTGGAGTCAAGCTATCCTGGCTGATGACGGCTGATAGCCAGAAACCGGTCCTAGGATGCTTGATTCCGGTCCAGGGAAGACATGGCTTGGCTGTTCGGGCTGGACTGTTCCCATGAGGCACAGGGTCAAGACTGATTTGCATATGGCCATGTCTGAACTGGGGTGGCGTAGTGGGCAAAAGAACAATGGATTGAACCCAGATCTCTTGACTGGGGGAGAATGTCTGCATTGTCAGCATTCCGTCCATCAATTGTTTGTTGTAACGCTTTTCGCCCTAAGTGGGATGGGTTTGCCCAGACGTGGGTCCCGTGCTCACTACGCCACTGGAGTCAAGCTATCCTGGCTGATGACGGCTGATAGCCAGAAACCGGTCCTAGGATGCTTGATTCCAGTCCAGGGAAGACATGGCTTGGCAGTTCGGGCTGGACTGTTCCCATGAGGCACAGGGTCAAGACTGATTTGCATATGCCATGTCTGAACTGGGGTGGCGTAGTGGGCAAAAGAACGATGGATTTAACCCAGATCTCTTGACTGGGGGAGAATGTCTGCATTGTCAGCATTCCGTCCATCAATTGTTTGTTGTAACCCTACTCAAGCAGCAACCACAATCTCTGTCAAGGTGAAACAGAAGCATACCCCAAATGAACTTGTATGTATCCCTCTGGTAGCTTGGCACAAAAGCAATCAGGCTTGACTTCAAGGCAATGTGTAAATTGTTGATCCTGCGCTGCGCCAAGCTCTTACCATTGGTAATCCGATGTTTTTTTTATGCGACTGAGAAGTGATGGGAGTTAGCACTTGGTCAAACACAATATAATTAACAGTGTAACCCAGGTGGCTACACAATAAGGACCAGGAATCAGGAAATAAAGCAGAAGTGTATTACAAGTTAGCACTAGCACTCAGGTTACTGTGAAGGAATCTCAATTACATGCTGTAAAGGTACAAAATAGCGAATGGATAAGTAAACCTCCTGAAGAAGTTCAGGTGCAGCAGTACGAGAAAAACAAGAAGCTCACTCACAGAAATACAAAGAATTAACAGCAAAATATGGTGCTCAGAGAAGAGTCTTTAACTTTCTCTCTTAAACTCAAGTAATATCTAAAGTCCTCTAATCTAGAGTCTTATGCTATTAAAGAAATATTCTAACTGGGATCCCTGGTTGGTTGAGGTCTGCATCCATGTCAGGCAGGAACCACTACTCTAATCAGGGTAAACTAAGTACACACTAACAAATAGCCTGTGCTCAGCCTCTGGTAGCTTAGCACGGAGCAGTCAGGCTTATCAAAAGAGGCAATGTGTAAAGTATTTGTGCGACACACACACACATACAGTAACACAATGTATACACCACAAAAATACTTCACACAGGTTTAGAATAATAGAGGATTACATTCTGAACATAACAAGACCAAAATGAAAAAAAGCCGATTAATAGAAGTCGAGATTTTGAATTTCAAATAAATAAGTGAAAAATAGCTCTTAGAAGCAAATAGCACTTTAAGGGTTACTTAAGGTTGTGCTGGATTGGGGCAAAATAAAAGTTCGGGCTGATCGCGATGAAGCACCGGCTGGCTACAGGACCCACACAGGCCTCGGTGGACAAAGTACCTTTACTGGTCGCAATTTAGAGATGCGTGGGGAGGTGTGTCGATTTTGTTCCCGCAGGTCGCGGTTGTGTTGATTCTTTTCCAAGCAGTGATGGTGATGCGTCAGTTCCGAAGGCGAATTGCTGGGCCGAAATGCATTGGGTTTTTTAGAGCGATGCACTGGGTTTCTCCACGTGTCAAAGGATTCGTTGATTTCTCCAAGGTGCTGTGACAGCGATACACATTTCCGATGTGTCAGGCTCTCAAAGTGCTGCATTGGTTCCTATGAGAGACCCGCCGATTTTACTACTGCAACCAGGTTGATGCACTGGCTCTGCTACACACAGACAAGAGATGTGTCGAAGTCTGTTTTGCAAGTAACTGGTCCACTTCTAGTGAGCCAGGCACAGGAGCAGGGATAGAAACTTTGATATCCCGGAGTCTCAAGCAAAAGGAACCAACAAGCCATTGGAGCACACTTGGAGAAAAGGCAGAGTCCAACTCTCCTTCAGCAAAGTCAGAGAGCAGCAGGCATCTGTGGAAAAAACAGAAAAGCAAGCCTTCCAGATCAGTGGTCAAGTTGAGTCCTTTAAGCAGCACAGTAGTTCTTCTGCAGAGCTTCAGTTATAAGTCCAGTAGCTGATATTAAGGGGTCAGAAACCCAGTGCTTATACCAAAAAGTGCCATTGAAGTGGGGGTGACTTCAATGAGTGGTCTTTGAAGAGCACAAGTATTCTTTCCGTCCAGCCCTGTCTGACAGAATATCTGTGGGGGGTAAATCAGCCCTTTGTGTGAGCACTGGACGCTAACTATATAGTTAAGTATTAGCCCCTCCCTTCCTTCCTGCCCTAGCTGGGCCATGAAAATCCAGATGTATGTAGTTGGGTACTTAGACACACCTATTCTTCATGCCTTTGTTTCTGTCTAGAGAAAATGCACAAAGTGTAGCTGTCACCTACACCAGACGTGAATTGGAGACCGTCTGCAAGGCACACAGAGCAGTAGTTTCACTTTGAGTAAATGTAAAGCAACGTAAAATGCGCAAATCCAAGTTTGACTAAGAGTTACATTATGAATATCAATGCGAAAACATTAGTGCACAAGTTTACATAAATTTCCCTTGTTTCTAATGTAAATACATTATAATAGTATGAGGATGGTTTGTCAGATCTCTAAAGACTGGGAGACATCATTTACAATGCATGTGGAACAATGTGTGCCATTACAACGCAATTTTTAACAACGCAAAATCCATTACAACGTATTCCCCAAAGTAACACCCCGGCGGAGTTAGAATAGTAATTTGTGTTGTAAAGGATTATTCGTTGTAATTGTTTGCGTTGTAAAAAATGCATTGTAATGGCACATGTTGTAAATCCGTGCTCTGTAAACAGTTGACTGGTACAATGTTCCTGATGTAATGTTTGGACTGTATATAACTAGATGTTTAATTTGTGTTTATTTGTGTAATTTTGTGGGCTAAAAATTATTATATTGTTTTGGTAATGTTGTCTAAGGAGTATGAAAAGTTAATATTTATAATGTTTGTGGAAAAAAAACTAAAAGCTTAGTAAATCAAAAATAAGGTCATGCCAATAAAATACTTGATCTTTTTCAAAAGTAGTGTTGACTACGTAATTGTCGGCAAAGGTTACTGTGGTTGTTATATAACCTTCTAAAAGTGCCATTTTCAGAATTGTGATTTAAATCCAAATTTACCATTAAAGAGAGTTTTAAATTATAGGGCCTTTGATACCAAACTTGTCATTCCTACCTGCTCCCAATTGAAAGTTATAACTTATTAAATGTAATTAGGTAACCTAATGTTATCCTATAGGAAAGGTAGGCGTCCCAGAAGTGGAAATCAAGAGTTTTTCACTAACAGGGCATGTAAAACTTAAAAGTACATGTCCAATGCTTTAAATACACTGCACCCTACCCTCTATGCTTTTTGGGGCCTACCCTAGTGATGACTTATATATAGTAAATATGGAGGATTGGGACTGGCAAAAGGCTTATCTTTTGAGTTCGATATGTAAGTTTAAAACTCCTCAAACAGGCGGGAATGGCAGGCCTGAGACATGGGTAAACGGATACTTAAGTGGGTGGCACAATATGTGCTACAAGCCCTTTAGGAGTACTTAATTTACAGGTCCTAGGTACATGTAGTACCACTTTACTAGGGACTTACAAGTAAATAAAATATGCCAATTGGGTGTACGCTAATTTTATCATGTTTAAAGAAGAGAGCACTTTGGAATTGTATTGCAGTAATAAAGTGCGCAGAGTCCTAAGGCCAGTGAAAATGAAGTCAGCAAAAACAGGAGGCTGGAAGGCAAAACGCTGGGGGGAACCACCTCAAAGTTGTCAGGTCCAACAGCTTGTCTATTTGACTTCAATACGCCCCAAACTACAAACATAGGCTACTTTTTTAGCTATCTAATTCACTAATGGAGAAGTGTGGCTCAATGGTTAGAGCGGCAGACCCTGATGCAGAGGTCTGTCCCGGGACCATGGTTCAATTCCCGCCTTGGCGGGTCTTGGGCTCAATTTCCTCGGACCCGTTATTTCTCACCTCAGTGCCTATTCTAATCATGGGTCCCACTCTTGCTTAATCTCCACAACGGCCCCAACAGCGCTGGGATGCCTCGCTTCACCTTGGGCTTACCACAGCATAGCTTAAGTAAGTTTCATGTGCATTAAGGAGACTGTTCTTGCTCCTTTGATTCATCTTTGCTATGTATTCTGAAATTATTATATATCAAAGGTGTCATTGGACCAAATGCAAACTGCACAAATAGACCACTGTGCCATTGGCTGCACTAATGATATCAATGCCCATGGGTGAGAGAATATCTAGATCTGATATTCCTGAAGGGGCATTGGTTAAGATAGAAGTGAACTTAAATAGATACAATGACTGTTGCACGACAGTGAATTATACATTGGGAGGATTACTCCTAACTGTATCCTGTGCCCTGTCAGAAGCCAACAAAGAGATTTTGGGGAGAGCTAAACATACTCTTGCTTAATACCAGCAAGGCATATTCTGTCCCCATGTATTTGCATCTTTGGTAAAATGTTGAAGATTTTTCGTGTGAAACTTACTTAAGCTATGCTATGGTAAGCTGCCCATATCAAGGGCAGTAGTTTTCTCAACAGAAAGGAAATACATTCAGGCCTGTGTGAAATGTCAGTCACTCCTACCTTTAGTGTAAAAAACATACTTCATAAAATAGTCCCCCCAAAAAATCAGTTCTAAAAACACATAACCTGAATGGTTTAAATTTGAGTAAATCATCTATTTTAAGTGGGTTCTGGGGAACAATATTATAATCGATGTGCAGTATTTGTACCCAAGATTTCTCCAGTACTTGGTCAAATTTGTTTTAAGTGTATTTATATATTTTTATATAACTAGCAGAAAGCCAGGTCAGCCTTGCTAAAGATACTCTCAGCTTCACACAGTAGTTTATTTGTTGTAGGAGTACTACTGAGGCCTAGATATTTTATATTTTCTCCCGTAATTTCAATTATAGGATTTAACATGGGAAAATATTCTCATTGGAGTGGAATGTCTTATCTATTTACGTTTTGGTCAATTGTTGCATTTCTCTAAAAGAGCACATCAATCAATCATTCAATCAGGGGTTTATAAAGCGCGCTACTCACCCCTGAGGGTCTCAAGGCACCTGGGGGGGGGGAGTTCCGGATCAGTCGAAGAGCCAGGTCTAGAGGTCCTTCCTGAAGGTGAGCAGGGTTTGCGAGTGTCTGATGTTAACAAGGAGCTCGTTCCAGGTCTTGGCTGCGATGTAGGAGAAAGCTCTCCCACCTGTTCTGCTTCTGTGGATGAGGGGGACCTCTGCCAGGGCGAGGTCAGCGGAGCGTAGGTTCCTCTTGGGTACGTGGAAGGATAGTCTCTCGTTGAGGTATTTGGGTCCGATGTTGTTGAGGGCTTTGTAGGCATGGGTGAGGAGTTTGAAGGTGACCCTCACCTCGACAGGGAGCCAGTGGAGGTCTCAAAGGTTTCGGGTCATGTGTTCGTGGCGTGGGGTCCCGAGGACGAGTCTGGCGGCGTCATTTTGGATGGTCTGGAGTCTGTGTAGGAGAGATCTGTTGATTCCGGCATATTGGGCATTGCTGTAGTCCAGTCTGCTGGATATGAGTGCGTGGGTGACGTTATTTCTGCAGTCGGGGGATCCATTTGAAGGTCTTGCAGAGGATGCGCAGGCAGTTGAAGCTAGTGGAAACGACGGTGTTGACCTGGTGGTTCATGGTGAGGGAGTCGTTGAGGATGATGCCGAGGTTGCGTGCGTGGTCTGTAGGGGTGGGTGGGTTTCCTAAGGCAGAAGGCCACCAGGAGTTGTCCCCGGCGAAGTTACAGGGTCTGAGGACGAGGACCTCCGTTTTTTCTGAGTTCAGCTTGAGGCAGCTGTCGTTCCTCCAGGTTGCCACATTCTTCATACCCTCCTGGAAGCGGAGTCTGGTGTCTGCGGAGTTCTTTGTGAGTGAGAGGATGAGTTGGGTGTCGTCTGTGTAGGATATGATGCTGAGCCCATGCTGTCTGACGATGGCGGCGAGGAGGGCCATGTAGATGTTGAAGAGCATGGGGCTAATTGAAGAGCCCTGGGGCATTCCACAGTTAATGTCTGAGGGTTCGGAGAGGAAGGGCAGGAGTTTGATCCTCTGGGAGAGAAAAGATCGAATCCAGTCAAGGGCGGCTCCTTGTATCCCGGCGTCATGAAGTCTGGCTGTAAGGGTGCAATGGGAGACAGTGTCGAAAGCTGCAGAGAGGTCTAGAAGGATGAGGGCACGGTGTGTCTTTGGTCGAGTAGCAGGCGGATGTCATCTGTGGCGGCGAGGAGGACGGTCTCGATGCTGTGGTTGCTGCGGAATCCTGATGAGCTGTAGATTGTTTCCCTCCACAGTAGCCAGCCACTGTTTCACTGTTATGATAGGCAGTGATAGCATTCCTGTGTGCAATAATACTATGATTTAGGCATTTTGTAATTTTGCTTGCATAACTCTCTGATCAGAGGTGCTGTAGGAGCTATTTGCAAAAAGCTCAAATTGCAGTTGCTATAGTGAACTGAGGTTCTTGTAGTTTACACACCTGTGCTAGACCACATAAATACTTGAAAAGCAGAGATGGATTGTAGGCATGCCACACAGTTTACTCTTTTATGCGTCCTGCAAGATGGTTTGTGGTAATAAAGAAATAATGTGATTTTTTTCCACAAAAAACTTGAAACTGTAAAAAAAAAATCACTACCTCATTACTATAAATGCTCCTCATTTGAATACATGCAAAGGAGCTTCTCCTTGATATTGACCAGTTTGGCTTCCTTCCCCTTATTAATGTATTCCCATAAGATTTTTATACTGATTATCGACTATAAAAATATTGATGTACAACAATATTGAAGTGATAATAGGGAAAACCATAACAACAAGAATATACTACAAGTTAAAACAACAAATTAAATCAAATATATCCACCTACAAAAATATCTATATGTAAACAATATCTAATATAAATGTTAGTTTACAATAATGGTAACTTTTAAAACTAACATATAAATTAACCAAAGTATCAAGCAAAATATAGTGTTAGAAAATGTAGACTATGAGCCTTATTACTATTTCGGTGGTCCGTATACAGCCGTCGCAGTCCAACGTTCCAACCGCCACGAGCTTGGCGGTCCGACTGCCGTATTACAAGATGGTTGGATTGCCTTTGCAAGGACCGCAGCTGAACAACTGACATCACCATCCAACTCTGACCGCGGCAGACGCATAATGGGACAATGAGGCTGTGGGAGGCACAGACCACAAGTAAAACCGCCGTCCCAATAACAAGTTGCATTACAGCCGGCGTGACCATGGCGGTCCAACCACCAGATCTGAGACGGTGGAAAGGGAGGGACATAAGGCCGAAACTCACCTGTACTAAACTCTACATGACTTCTACCGGGTATGGAGCCCATCGAACACGTCCTGCCGCTGCTGTACCTACTCAGGTACATTGAAAACTGACTCTATCATGGAAAAAATCGAGAGTAATTCATACAACTACTAGTTTCCATAGACTACTCTGCAAAACAATGTATCACCAAGGACCAAGCAAGGGAGTTGGAGTCCCTATGTATTTTACCTGTTTACGGGGACCATGTCTGGAATTGTTTCAGCAACAATAATCATGTACACTGGACCTGAGAGCTGAAGTATATCAGGGACAACCAATAGCATAATCAAGTGCCATGAAAGTGTAGGCAATGGGTAAGTGCAAATTATGAAAGCGAATACAGCATTAACAGCATGTGGCACACATCTTGATGAAGTAGCTGTAAGGTAAGATGCATACTACAAAATGAACATATGCCCATGCAGAACTTCACAAAGTTATGACAAGTTTACACCCTCCATGTGTGAATAGATAAATATCTAACTTCAACACACCTAACATATATCCAACCTACATCATAGGGAGAAGTGCAAGCTAAATGTCATTGACAGTGGCCAGGCCAAGCTGATATATTTTCTATACATTTCACCTAATGCAATGTCTGCCCCATTCGGATGTCCTCCCACATAGACATCCATCCAACATTTTCCCTTGTCATGTGTAACTCCAGCACTCCAAGGTCACATCATACTAACTACTTCCACTGGATCAGCAATCAGGGATGAAATCAACACAACTGTACTTACACATCACTAACTATACAATAACATCAAATAGTCAGAAAAGTAATGGCAAGACTAATGTCTTCAAACGTTTTATTGAATGGAAGAAAAAAGTACGGTAAAACAAAGGCCATTGGGCAGTCCATTTCAGCACGCTCTGGCACAGCACAAGGCTGTGCCACCAAACTTGCCCCTAATGACACTACAAGGGAACCTCCTCACAAAGGGGCATAAATTGGGCATAGCAGACACCTTGAAGATGGTACTTGAGAAGCGGGGGCAAATGTTTCGGGGGGGGTGAGTTTTGATTTGGGAGGGGCCTTCTTAGGTTTGGGGGTTTTGGCCTGGTTTAGGGGGGTGGGAATACTTTCTTTCAGGGGTGGAGTGGGGAGAGGAAGGGATGGGTTTGGGGGGGTTATGTTTTTTTTTCTTTTTAGGACTGGGTTCATGGGGTGGGGATGCTTTTGTTCAAGGATGGAGTGGAAATTAGAGGGATGTGTTAGGGTGTTGGTGACTTTTTTGTGACTTTGGTAGGGGGGAAAGTTTCAGAGTGGTAAGGGCAAAGGCAAAAATGACATCCTCATGGGGAAAATGAGTACGTGTTTGGGATGGAGTTAGAGTTGGGAATAAGAGGTAATGGAAGTGCTAGCTGGGTCTGCTGTCTGCACTGTGTGTTGCGTTGGTGTCTGTTGTTTGGGTGACTGTGAGTATTTGCATTTTTTTGGTCAGAGTGATGTGGATGTGCTGGGTGTTCTGGAGGGGACTGTGGCTGATGCTGTGGTGTCTGTTTGTATGCTGGGTGTTGTAGAGGGTCTTTGGCTGATGCTGTGGTGTATGTGTGTATGCTGTATGTTGTGGGAGGGTATGTGGCTGTTGCTTTGGTGTCTGTGTGTATGCTGTGTGTTATTTGTGGGGGGTCTGTGGCTGTTGCTGTGGTGTGTGCATGAATGCTGAGTGTTGTGGAGGGGTCTTGGGGTGTTGTTGTGGTGTGGTGTTTGGGAGGATGGGTGTGGTAGAGGGCTCTGCATGTTTTTGTGGTGCCTGGGGGTATGCTGGAGGAGGAGGAGGATGGTGAGGTAGGTGAGTGTCTGCTGTGTGCATGTATGTTTGAATTTTTTCATGTCTTGCATTTGTGTGTGGTCCTTGTGTCTAATGAAGTGTGTGGATGCTTAGGTGTGCATGTACTTGGAATAGGAATGGGAATAGGGAATTTGGATGGGGAAGTGGCAGGAGGGGGGTGGAAGGTTGGGATGGGTAGAGGACTGCCGTGAGGGAGGAGGCCAAGGGGCTTGAAAAGATCTTTGTCGGCCAGACATGACAGTGTGAATGCCTTCCAGGTAGGCAACCATCTGGGTCAGCTGGTTGCTTTGCCCCTGGATGGCATTCAGGACTGTAGTCTGACACACAGAGAAGCTCCTCAGGAGGTCAATAGCCTCCTCACTCAGACAGCAGGGCTAACAGGGGCAGGGGCTGAGGTGCCTACAGAGAAGGAGATTGCTCTCGTGTTAGGACAAGGATGAAGGTAGAAGTCATCCTGATGGGTCTGCCACCACTCAAGAATGTCAACTGGATGATGAGTCACATGATGTTGAGCTTGAGCTGCCATCTTCCAGGGCACTCCTCACACCCTCCTGCTCACTGGGTCCCTCCGTGTCTGACCTCTCACATCTAGAACCCCTGTGACCAGCTGTCCCCACAGACATTGGACCCTTCTCTTCTGCTTGCCTTGGATTTATCTAAAAAGACATATAACATGGGTTTATTGCATTGGTGCAGAGACAGAATAATGTGTACAAAATATCTAGTTGCACAAATATTGAGTTGCAAATAGCGTGGGTCAGAAATATCAACAGTAAGAATATCGAGGTCAAGAATATCGAATTAAGGTAAGTAATATCGATTTTGAAAACATCAGAGTGTTTAATATCGTTTACAAAATATAGTTGTTAAAAATATAGTTTTTTATTATTGTTATGTGTTTTAGTTTATATTTTTTATGTATGCGATGTATGTTTTTGTGCATAAGAATTGTTTGTATTTTTAATATATATGTTAAGTTTTTAGTAGGTTTTTAATTTGAATTTTGCGCCTTTAGTTCTGTAGCAGGTTGTGGGTTTGTAGGGGGATTGAGAGGGAAGTCATTTAATTATATTAAATGTATTGATTAATTTGTATTTATTAATATTTCTTTATTTGATATTTTATAGTGTTAAAAGTAATTTAGTATTTCTTAATTAATAATTGGTTGTTAATTAATTTTAATTAATTAATTGTTAATTAATTATGGTAATTGTATAATTAATTTGAGGTGTGTGTTATGGTGTTTATAGGTGTAAACGGTGCGAGGTAATGCATTTTTAATTGATGAATCAATAATTGGTTATTAATCGATGTTAATTAATTAATTTGTAATCAATTTTGGTTATTGTGTAATTAATTTTAGGTGTGTGCTATGGTGTTTATAAGTGTAAAGGGTGGGAAGTAATTTGTTTTAATTTATTAATATATTGTTGTTAATGTTAAATAATAGATAATTATTTTAGGTAATTTAAAAAACTAATTATATTCATTTTTAAAAGGGGTAAAGTGTGGGTATTAAATACATTTTAATCATTTAATTATTAGTTGTTAATAGTATTTGTTTTTAATTTTTAAATTCATTTTAATTGTGTTTTATTATTTTATAGTTTAATTTAGGTTTGTGTTGTGGAAATTATAGTGTTAAAGTGAGTGTATTGAATTAATGTTTATAGTTTTTTTTATTACTAATATTTTTTAATTGATTATTAATTATGTTAAATATATAAATACATGTAAATAAAAAATGTGAAGTGTTTTGTTATCGGTGTGGTGTTATAGGTTAGGAAATAAAATAAATTAATTTATTTTGTAATTAATTGTTTTGTTTGTAAATATTTTCTAGGTTAAAAGAAATATTTATTTGGAAATGTATTTATTATTTTATTATATGTAGTATTTGTAAGTTTTTGTTATATGTAATTAATATTATAATATGCGTCATTTTTATATGTTTAATACATTGTATTTTTTTTATATTGTTTATTACATTTTTATTATAGTTTTTATCTTTTAATATATAAAAATGTTTTTTAAGTGCTTGATTGTAAATAGGATTTTTTTCCAACGGTATCCAACACTTTCCCTACTGTTGTATTCACTGCAGTGGGAATAGTCATTTCTACCCCTCTGCTATCCAGCACTTTCCCTACTGTTGCACTCACTGGAGTTGGAATAGTAATTTTTACCCCACTGCTATCCAGCACTTTCCCTACTGTTGCACTCATTGGAGTTGGAATAGTAATGTTTACATCTCCGCTATCCAACACTTTCCCTACTGTTGCAGTCTCTGGAGTGGAAATAGTAATGTTTGCTCCTTCACTATCTAACACTTTCCCTACTGTTGCACTCACTGGAGTAGGAATAGTAATTTTTACCCCACTGCTATCCAGCACTTTCCCTACTGTTGCACTCATTGGAGTTGGAATAGTAATGTTTACATCTCCGCTATTCAACACTTTCCCTACTGTTGCAGTCTCTGGAGTGGAAATAGTAATGTTTGCCCCTTCACTATCTAACACTTTCCCTACTGTTGCACTCACTGGAGTAGGAATAGTAATTTTTTACCCCCCCGCTATCCAGCAATTTCCCTACTGTTGCACTCACTGGAGTGGGAATAGTAATTTTTACCTCTCCGCTATCCAACACTTATCCCACTCAGTGGAGTGGTAATAGTAATTTTTACCCCTTTGCTATCCAACACTTTCCCTACTTTTGATCTTACTGGAGTGGGAATAGTACATTTTACCTCTATGCTATCCAACACTTTCTCTACTGTTGAACTCACTGGAGTGGGAATAGAAATGTTTACCTCTCCGCTATCCAACACTTATCCTACTGTTGCATTCACTGGAGCTGGAATGGTAATTATTACCTCTCCGATATCCAACATTTTCCCTACTGTTGCATTAACTGGAGTGGGAATACATGAAGATACACGTCAAGGAGCACCAATCAGCAATAATCAACGCCCCCCACAGCGCACCCCCCGGCATATCAGATGTGGTACATAGGTAATTTGGTGAATCCTGAACAAAGCAGACACACATGAGTGGTATAGCATTAACATAACGAATGGATGGAGTCTCAATTCAAGTGAACACAGCCCAAGCATAGGGTAGCACATGGACAACCAAATTATTGCAAGTCGGGATTATTCAGCAAATACTCAGTCAGTGGAACCCAGAAATCCTTTGGGGGCGAAGCCTCAGGTAGCTCCTCTGCATAGACCCCCCAACTGATCTCTACAGTAAAGTAAATCACGGATCAATTTTTTTACAGTGGGAGTGGTTTTCGCCCCCAGCATTGAGCTACAGCCCTTTTGGCTAACAAAGTTGAAACCACAACTATACGTCGGTTGCAGGGCTTTAAACACTTAACACTCCCAAGAAGGCAAATCTCTGGAGCACAGCGCACAGGTTCCAGCACAATATCAGTGAGCACTTTTGGACCAAAATGCAAATATACCTGTACACATCCATGCCAGATGCAGAAAATCAGCATCTATCTTCCCACACCGCAGGCTGCCCGCAGTCTCACGCAGTCCAAACCTATTAAGTTGCAGTGAGGTGTAATATAATTGATGCAGATACTTAGAGTGAATTATGCGAAGATTCAAATCCGCTGTGAGGCGTCCCGTTAATTCACAGCAAGACTTCCATTGTTCGAGCGTGAGTGTGGATCCCAGAGCGGCATTCCATCTAAGATAAGAGGGATGTTCTCCCACAGAGAGGCATTATACAGCCTGGTGATCAGACCCCTTTTCTCTTCTCCCGCTAGCAGAGTTGTAGGTCCCGTTGGAAAGTTCGGGTAGATAGCTCAAATTGCTTGCCTCACTCTAACATATATAAAGAAAACAGCACAAAGCCATGATTCCGACCCCTCTGAACATCCTGTAAGGACAGAAACTGGCCATGTTTATACAGATCCCCCATTAGGGTGATACCAACAGCTGCCAATTCCCGCAAAGCGGACCGATACCGCGTCACCAATATATCAAGATGTGCCGCTAGCGGTAGCGACGGGGCGCATAGATAGAGAAGTTGTGATCGCTTGGCCAGAGTCTTACAGGCCCAAACAGTACACTGTACGGGGTTGATTTCATTCCTGGGGCCACCCGCACCCCCGAAAGAGTTGCCGCCTGCAGGGGCATTGGAAGAACAGTATCAGACTCAATAGCAGTGTGAGTTTGGAACCGCTGTGGGAAGTGCCAGTAGTGCGCAAACTGCGCCTGAGCGCACAGATAGTATAACCGCAGATCAGGAGCCCCAAAGCCTCCGCGATTGAATGGTAGCACCAGGGTATCCCAACTGCATCTGGGCTTCTTACCTCCCCATACGAATGTGAGTAATGCCGACTGAAGTGTCTTAAATAGCGCTATATTTAGCTTAATGGGAATGTTAACAAAAAGATAAAGCAATTTGGGCAATATAGCTATTTTGTTTACCGCTATGCGGTCAGCCAGCGAGATTGGCAAGCGCTCACGGCGCTCCGCCTGCTCAGTGATCCGCGTGATGACTCGGCCATAGTTCGCAGAGATGACTTGCTCCGGGTCTCTGTGCAACCATATCCCCAAATACTTCACCAGATCCTGAGTCCACGTCAGCGGGAAGTCGAGCTCTATTTCACGCATACCAGTCGTCAGCAGGAACACCACTGACTTTCTTACAGTTGATCCCTAAACCGGAGTATCTCTCAAACTTGATGTACTCCCGGAGCAGTTCCGGCAAGTAAGTAGTGGGCTCACGGACATACAATAGTATGTCATCGGCAGACAGTGAGACCACAAGTGGTCTCTGCCGAAATCGCAATGCAGCCACCACATGTCGTTGGCGCAGCTTACAGGCAAGGGGCTCCAGCGCCAGCACGA
Source organism: Triturus cristatus (assembly GCF_964204655.1). Lineage (NCBI taxonomy): Eukaryota > Metazoa > Chordata > Amphibia > Caudata > Salamandridae > Triturus > Triturus cristatus. Next base: position 90,390,738 of record NC_140588.1, read on the forward strand.
AAAGTATAGGGTACAAGGGGTACCCCAGACGCGTGCCCCTCCAGATGGGGAAAGTCTCGAGCTACAGGGCCCTTGTACAGAACCATAATCCATTGAAGAAAAAATTGGGGAAGACCCATACTAGCTAAGATCGTGAGCATATAGTCCCATTGGAGTTAATCAAAGGCCTAAGCTGTGTCAAGCAGCACAGCCACTGCCTGGAAGTCTGAGTCAAAGTAATGTAGCGTGGAGAACACCATTTGCAGGTTGTGCACTGTGGCTCTAGCAGTCACAAAACCTGACTGGTCTGGAAGACCAGGAGGGGGACCAGCGGTTGAAGCCTGTTGGATATCATCTTTGCCAGTATCTTGGCATCTATATTAATAATTGAAAGAGGCCTATAGGAGTCGCACCAATTGGCAGTCTTGTTGGGCTTCAAAAGGGTCACCAAAAGAGCTTCCTTGAAGGTGGGCTGGAGTCTACCTCCTCATATGCCTCCGCATATACATACAGAAGCCCAAGGGAAAGATCATCCACATAAGCTTTATAAAACTCGCTAGGAAGCCCATCGAGCCCTGCAACCTTACAAGTAGGAAGTTATATTATCGCTAATTTGACATCCTCAACATCGAAGGGCTGTGTGATATATTCCCTTTGGCCCTGGAAAAGCCACCCCAGTGCGACATCGTCCAGAAAGGAGTGTATCTCCTCTGAAGGCACTGAACCCCTACCCGCATAGATTTTGGTGTAAAAGTTGAGAACAATCTCACTAATCTCGGGCGTTGTGTAGTGCGCGATTCCATCATCATCTAATTGTTCAGTAATGCACTCCTGGCTATGTGGTGCTGACAGCTTTTGAGCTAAAGAGCGAGTTTGGCGTCCCCCTCCCCATAATAACGAGCTGTACTGCGTCTGGGTCGGTGAAGTAACTATTGGTCGACTGTGTCGTTGTGTTCTGTGACAAGGTCCCTGATTTCAGCCAACACGGCTGGAAAGGGATGCTTCTCATAATCACGCTCAAGCGTAGAGATATCAGCTGCTAATTTGGTTATTCTACTGCTGATGTCCCGCAACACCCCCGCTTGTGCGCCTATGAAAGTGCCCCGGATGGTCACTTTAAATGCCTCCCACAACACTCCGGCCCTCTCAACAGAACCCTTGTTCTCCCGGAAATATTTACAAATGGCCTCCCCGATAGGCAGCTTAAAAACCGGGACCGTTAGCGAGGCCTGTTGCAGACGCCACGCGAAGGGTGGGCTCTCACATGCAGGTATCTGTAACTCCAGGACCACCGGAGCGTGATCCGAGAGCATTCGAGCTATGTGACTAACCTTCACCGTCCATGTACACACAATCTCCGAAACAAGCCAATAGTCTATGCGAGACCACGTCCCACGGACAGAGGATATGAAGGTGTCCTCTTTAGCCCCAGGGTGTTGAATTCTCCAGACGTCGTGCAAACTACCCGCATCCAGTATACACCTCCGGTCGCTGGGGAGCGGCCAGTGGTAGCAGGCGAGGGCCACTCACAGAGCCTCGCGGCAGCCGCCATTTTACAGCAGCGCCGCTGGGTCAAAAGGGTCCTGCAATTGTACCGTTGCGATGATCACCAGCAGCCCAAACTGTCTTCAAAATGTGCCGGAGGGCTTCACAGTGCAGTGTGGTCGCTGTAGAGGCATAGATGCAGCTATTATCAGGCGGATACTGGACGGATTGGCGCTCAGCCAGGCTGAGGCTTACTAGGGTGCGGCCATCTTGCTGTGCGCCCTCTAGCGCCCTCAACATTAGATGATTACTCACTTTAATCAGCTGTATGTCTCCTCAAAAGGCAGCCTTCTCTCCACAAAGTCTAGGGCCCCATAATCCATTACATGTGTGCCCTATGTAAGGGCCACTCAATAGAGGCACTCAACATAATGCTTACACTTGGACACTAAGACACACATTATAGTCTATGGGAATAAAAAAGTAAGCAGTGAGGTGTAGTTCAATATGTATTTGAAAATCTTACATGTTCCTCTGGTGAGCCATAGTGCTGGACATACAGGGGAAGGACTACGTCCACCAGGGCATCCAGCTCTCTGGCGCACTGTATGCTGCGGTTGGCAGTATTTTACATGAAAAGTTATGCTGCCCTCACGTTAGTGGCAATTTCCATTTTCCATTACGTGCATAGTTCTGTTACAGACCTGTGAAGGCCACCTTGAAGATGACTGGTGGATGTTCAAGATTTTACAATGATGATAAAAAATGTGTAATGCTTCATGAAGTAGCAATGTTCAGACACATGACTTTTGCCTTTCTCTTCACATATGTTACTGTGCACATTTAACCAATATACATTTGTGTGTTACTCCTCATATAGGGACCCAGGGAGAGGGAGGAGACATCAGGCTCCAGTGTACCACTCATTTCCATGGAAGAGTGACATGTCATCCAGAAGTTCAGTTTGAATAGTTAAACAATCCTGGATTTATGTCATCAGTTAGAGCCTGACCTCCTACCTCACATCAATAATCCTACATCAAGCCCACCACTTGTTAAACTCATATCTGCTTTGCATTTTTTTGCCACAGGTTCATTTCAATTCACTGTAGCTATTTCAGGTGGAATGTCACACAGGTGGATTTAGCCAATGTGAATGCGGATTTCTATGCTTTGGTCGCATCCCGCATGCTCCGAAGCGAGCGCAGAATCACAGCCAAATAATCCAAAGCGCAGGGAATGCTGTTAACGTCTGGAAGCAGGTCTCATAGCGCGGGTGGCAAAACCCAAAATTTTGGATTGTTAAGCACTGGGTCGGAGTGTAGGAGGAGCTTTTATCCTGCCCTCAATTAGCAGCTGATCACAGGTGCCTTTTCCTGTCCACAGTCCCTGGGGCTGCTGGGAAACGTAGTTCTCCATACTCACACACCTCCCAGTCATTCTGCAGTAAATAAATGGGGTAAGTGTCTGGCTATGTGTACCCCTTACATGCATGACCTTCCTGCCTGACACCACCATGACAGGAAGCTGGTCAAGAGACCAGAACTGGGCTGGTGCCAGATGGCCCTTGTGTATCCCTTTAGTGAGTTTGACTGGTGCCCTCAGCCCGATTCTTCTCCCTATCCTGTGGCTGAACTTCCAGAGTGCTGGCCAATCCCCATTGAAGGCTACCTCCTAATTATTCTTGCTACCTATCCCGACCTGCTACTGTGTGACCCTGACTAAGTGTGACTTTGGCTGCATGCGGCCTACTGCCCAAGGGGAGTGTGGAAAGGTTAATTTCAAAGTGTGGGTGTAGGATAGTCTGGGTTCTTTGGCTGGTGGAGGAGGGAGACTTGGTGCCCCAGGGTCAGAAATGTGATAGCAATTGACTTGCTGGGTATCAGTGCATGGCGACGCGTACCCGGTTGTCAATTTTCACAAACAAGGAATTACGATTCGCACGGGTACACCAGTACCGTACGAATCGTAAAAAAGCCCGACCGACCAAAAAAAACCTACCAATGCGATCCGGAAAAGCGCCGACCTGACGTCGGGACGCTCGCAGCCAGCCATTCACGACCCAGGAATCACGAATCGCACCGACGTCACCCCGCACGGTGAATATTTTGCGGCAGCCAAAAACTGCCGGGAAATCAGGACGACGCGAACAAGGACCACCAGTACGCGACGGACAGACGACGACGCGAACAAGGAGGACCAGTACGCGACGGACACACAGGACCACGCGACCAACGAGGACCCGTACGCGACAGGACGACGCGATCAAGGAGGACCCGTACGCGACAGGACGACGCGATCAAGGAGTACCAGTACGCGACGGACAGACATGGACCCGAACCTACGAGTCATCCCTGCCCTCATAGCAGTCCACCTCCTCTACAGGTTACAACGCAGACGCCGCAGAAGGTCAGAATAACTAAGGGAGGGGGGAAAGTGGGGTGGGGTGGGGGTGGCACGACCAGGGCAGGCCACAAAACAACCACATAAGTCACACACCACACATGGCCTGGACATACCTGACTCCCATGCCCTGGTCACCACGAGGGGGTGGGGGCGTGTCCTGATAAGCCAGCGACCGCCACAACGGAAGTCCGTCACCACGCGAACCGGCAACACAACCAGACAGGTACGTCCCGTACCCACGCCTGAAGAGCGTGGGTACGAGTCGTACCACGCCCACACACGTCACCCCAACAATGGCGGGACGGATCGCACCCATGTGGCAAAGGCCTGGGTACGGGCCGCACAAGCATCACATAGCGTGGGGACGTATATGTACGGACCCTACCCCCACCCCGTATGCAAGGAGCGCACCCCCCACCCCAACAGTGAAAGTACGACCCGTACCCCCACCCGCGTATGCATGGAGCGTACCCCCACCCCAACAGTGTAAGTACGACCCATACCCTCACCCGCGTATGCATGGAGCGTACCCCCCACCCCAACAGTGTAAGTACGACTCGAACCCCCACCCGCGTATGCATGGAGCGTACCCCCCATGCCAACAGTGTAAGTACGACTCGAACCCTCACCCGCGGACGTACGGACCGTACCCCCACCCCCACCAGTGTAAGTACGACTCCTACCCCCACCCGCGTATGCATGGAGCGTACCCCCCAGCCCAACAGTGTAAGTACGACTCGAACCCTCACCCGCGGACGTACGGACCGTACCCCCACCCCCACCAGTGTAAGTACGACTCCTACCCCCACCCGCGGACTCACGGACCGTACCCCCACCCCAACAGCGTAAGTACGACCCGTACCCTCACCCGCGTATGCATGGAGCGTACCCCCCATGCCAACAGTGTAAGTACGACCCGTACCCCCACCCGCGTATGCATGGATCGTACCCCCCATGCCAACAGTGTAAGTACGACCCGTACCCCCACCCGCGTATGCAAGGAGCGTACCCCCCACCCCAACAGTGTAAGTATGACCCGTACCCCCACCCGCGTATGCATGGAGCGTACCCCCCAGCCCAACAGTGTAAGTACGACCCGTACCCCCACCCGTGTATGCAAGGAGCGTACCCCCCCACCCAAACAGTGTAAGTACGATCCGTACCCCCACCCGCGTATGCATGGAGCGTACCCCCATGCCAACAGTGTAAGTACGACTCGAACCCTCACCCGCGGACGTACGGACCGTACCCCCACCCCCACCAGTGTAAGTACGACTCCTACCCCCACCCGCGTATGCATGGAGCGTACCCCCCAGCCCAACAGTGTAAGTACGACCCGTACCCCCACCCGCGTATGCAAGGAGCGTACCCCCCAGCCCAACAGTGAGGGTACGACCCGTACCCTCACCCGCGTATGCAAGGAGCGTACCCCACACCCCAACAGTGTAAGTACGACCCGTACCCTCACCCGCGTATGCATGGAGTGTACCCCCACCACACCAGTGTAAGTAGACTCGTACCCTCACCTCGAATGCATTGAGCGTACCCCCACCGTGTATGTTCCAAGCGTACATATCCTGAAATCGGAGGTGTGTGTGCAGAGTCCACCCAGCAGTGCCCTGAGACAGGAGGGGTGGGTGTGGAGTCCTCCCAGCAGTGCCCTGAGACAGGAGGGGTGGGTGCCTATCACTAACAGCAGTGCCCTGAGACAGGAGGGGTGGGTGTGGAGTCCACCCAGCAGTGCCCTGAGACAGGAGGGGTGGGTGCCTATCACTCCCAGCAGTGCCCTGAGCCAGGAGGGGTGTGTGCAGAGTCCTCCCAGCAGTGCCCTGAGACAGGAGGGGTGGGTGTGGAGTCCTCCCAGCAGTGCCCTGAGACAGGAGGGGTGTGTGCAGAGTCCTCCCAGCAGTGCCCTGAGACAGGAGGGGTGGGTGCAGAGTCCTCCCAGCAGTGCCCTGAGACAGGAGGGGTGGGTGCAGAGTCCTCCCAGCAGTACCCTGAGACAGGAGGGGTGTGTGCAGAGTCCTCCCAGCAGTGCCCTGAGACAGGAGGGGTGGGTGTGGAGTCCACCCAGCAGTGCCCTGAGACAGGAGGGGTGGGTGCCTATCACTCCCAGCAGTGCCCTGAGCCAGGAGGGGTGTGTGCAGAGTCCTCCCAGCAGTGCCCTGAGACAGGAGGGGTGGGTGTGGAGTCCTCCCAGCAGTGCCCTGAGACAGGAGGGGTGTGTGCAGAGTCCTCCCAGCAGTGCCCTGAGACAGGAGGGGTGGGTGCAGAGTCCTCCCAGCAGTGCCCTGAGACAGGAGGGGTGGGTGCAGAGTCCTCCCAGCAGTGCCCTGAGACAGGAGGGGTGTAACACATGTGTGTGAGGCCAGAATTATCCACATGCATACTGCCTACAAGGGAACATGTCCCCATGAACTCATGTCAACAGACTCCACACACAAGTACAGTGATCACCAAGGATGCCACGATTGTTGCAGGTGGAGACATGGCCCTGCATGCATGGCCAAAGTAGAAGGGCTCCGTCACACACACAGCTCATGTAGACACAGCTCTGCGCTAAACATTGGGAACACCCTGCAGGGAAGAAAGCTGGGTACACAGAGGAAGGAATACACCCTGGGACAATTGCACCATGCAGTAACTGCTTACATGAACAAAGAAAGTTAGCCAACACCTTGTGATGGCACACAGATCCCAGGGTCCCACCAATGAGCAGTACACTACTACATATCCCACACACCCAAACCCTTAAACACCACCCAAAACCATGTAGCAGCCCCACCAACACCAATACCAGCATAGCAGTAGTGTGATAATGAAAACAAAATTAAGCTTTATTCAGCATGAGCACAATGTCCGTGGATCGCAGGCAGTTCAATATTCACAAAGCCCATAGGGCAGTCAATGATTCTCAGCTGGATGGGGGACACAGTGGGATGCGTGTCCCCTACCTTGCCTGCACAGTCAAATGGCATCGTCTTCCACACTGGTGAGGGCATCAGGGGGGGGGAAGCAACAGGCACCGCAGGGACATCAGGGCAAAGGGGCGGCGTTGTGGGTGCAGGGATGGAGGACTCCAGCACAGGGGGTGGGTCAGTGCCAAAGGCGGAGGCCAGGATGGCACTACACACCTTTGCAAGGTCCTCCAGGGAGTCCCCTGCACCCGAAGGGACCTCAGGCCCCAAGGAGGGGGAGGGGTCAGAGGGATGGGTTGCAGCGCCACCGGGGGAGGGTGGAGACAGGGGGGGAGACTCAACCACCCTGACTGGGGACCTCCTTGACCGCTTGCGTGGTGGTGTAACTGTGGGGCTCAGGGACAGAGCGGCCATGAAGGAGTCCTTGGGGGAGATGTGGCCAGGAGAGCTGAGGGGAGGGGATTTGGAGGGAGTGGACTGGGTGGAATGCGGACTCCCACTATGGCTGCGTGTCACACGTTTGCCCCCCGACCCAGTGGGTGTGCCTACCTCACCCTGTGTGTGCGTGTCAGGAGGAGTGCGGTGGACCTTCCCTGCTGGTGTGGTGCCCGTGTCCGTTGATGTGGGTGCATGCCGACGTCTGGGTGTACGTGGGACAGGCATGGGAGTGGGAAGTGTGGATGGGGCAGGGGTAGGTGGGGGGAGGTCGCGCTGCAGGAGACCCACTGCTGCAGTCAGTGTGGAGTCTATGGACCTCAGCAAGTTGCGTTGGTCAGCCTGCGATGAATGAATGCCCTCCAAGAAAGCCTCGATGTTGGTGAGGGTTTTGCCGTGGGCATGGAGGACATTAAGGATCGCAGCCTGACCAACCTGCAGTTGCCGCTGGATGTCCACAGACTCTGCATTGGCGGCAGCAGTGGAGACAGGGGCAGGGGGTGCGGTGCCTGGCAGGAAGGAGACATGCTGTGACCGGGCACGCTGGGAAGGGACACGAGCAAGTGGGAGGCGGCTGATGGGAACTGAGGGGGCGGTGCGAGGTGTTGTTCCGCTGTCAGCTGCTGGTGCAGCCACCGCCCACTCGGAGACATCCTCCTCGGACCTGTCAGCTTCGTATTCTGACGTGCCAGTCGACAGGTCCTCGGCCGCACTATCCTCCACCTCTGTCCCACTCGATGTGCCAGCCCCGATGTTAAGGCTGGCACTGGTGCTCGGTCCCTCCGCCTTGCCTGTGTCCATGTCTCCCTCTGTGTCCCCCGACGATGCTGTGGGCAGGGTGGAGAGACAGAAATTAATCAGACAGCTGTACACATCAGTCACATGAGTCCAATCGACATAGGTAATACTGCATAGCCTGAAAAGGAAGATCCCTAACATCTACTAAACAAGGTACCGATGTAGGGCATGAAACACACAGTTGGTTGAGCCACCATGCCACTGAAATACCATGGAGAGCATGAGACAATAGCTAAACACAGGAAACGGAGTCTGACATGGCACCCAGGCCCTGGGGACAATCCAGCACTGCATCCGCACCACACAGCGTTGGCGAAAATACCGATGACCAGGGACCATATCCATGAACTTGAGACACATGCTGCATAGGTAATGCTGAAAACATGCCCAACATGACTCGGTCACTGCACATTGCGTGTGTGTCCAGAAACATCACACACTGCCCAGACCCAGCAAGTAGAAATCAGGATTTGACACATAGGCATTGCCCGCCCCAACAAGACCCTACACGAGGCAAATTGTTGAGACACAGGTGGCACCAACATCTCATAGTCTGGGTGATACACACAGGGGCAGGCAAAATGCAAGATTGGACGCCAAACAGCCAAGGTGCGCCTGTACAAATAATGAGGTACCAGTGCCCATCCTCAGATGAGTATAACAAGACACACAGGCACTGGCAACTGTGAGTATGAAGAAGGACAATCAGGTCAGGCTGCACAGTGGACACCTGTACAAAATAGCACGTCTATATACATGGTGACAGGGGACAATGGCACAGAGCACAACCTACGCTGTAGACACTGAGAGTGTCCACGTTCATGATGACACATACACCACTGAGGAAAAGGTGCCCCAGGGGACAGTAGTGGGCACGCAACTACATGCTACTGAATGGTGATGACTGCAACACACGTCACCATCCCTGCACTATGCGTATCGCACACTCATGCACATCATGTCACAGGCCACTACATAGGACATGCACGCTGTAAGGCATGACACATGAGAGACCAACTCCCATGTCTGGAGTCAGCATCAGTGCCAACTGACATGGAACCCACATGCAGTGAACTTGACAGTGCACAGGCAAGGTCCCACAACCTGTTACACACCACCCCCACACATGATGCTACAGTCATTGTTCTCGTGGACAAAGCGCCAGCCTACATTACCTTGTGAAGGAGTGACTACACACAGACCAGGGAACACATTGCAAGGAGGGGAAGGGTGGAAGGGGCGCAGCGCTATACTGGGGCAAACAGGATCTGCACAGCACCTTAAAACCCTGCCAGTGAATTCATGCTACTGTGCCCTTACAAATGCCGGTGACACACAACAAACACACATGTACCTACCCCCTTCCGGCTGCTGCATCGCCTGTAAGCGCCTCTCCAGGTCTGGAAAGACCACCGGCAGCACACGCCTGTGGAGGTGGCTCAGACGGCGGCGGCCGCGGTTCTTGTGGCTCTCAGGTGAGTCCCCCAGCAGGAGCCGTGCAATCCTCCGTGTCCAGCACCGGATATCCTGCCAGCGTTTCCTCACCTGGGGCAGGCTCCGCCTCCGACCATCCACACCCCTCACGGCACTGACGGCGGTCAGCCAGATCTGCTCCTTGGCAGTGGCGCCTACCTGTGAGGAGGAACAAGTGACACCACATCAATACACCAGCCACATGTCACAGAGAGACATATGGGTACAAATTAGCTGGTTACAACAAGGCATGTCATGCAGTCAACGCATTGCACCTTTGTCATAGGGACATCATCCCCTGGTGAGGGAAAAAGCAGTACGTGCCACAGTGGGTACACAGGTGGAATGATGGCAATGTCACAATCAATGATCAAGGCTCACACTGTGCATCACACCCACCCCTCCTGTCTCAGGGCACTGCTGTTAGTGATAGGCCCCCACCCCTCCTGTCTCAGGGCACTGCTGTTAGTGATAGGCCCCCACCCCTCCTGTCTCAGGGCACTGCTGTTAGTGATAGGCCCCCACCCCTCCTGTCTCAGGGCACTGCTGTTAGTGATAGGCCCCCACCCCTCCTGTCTCAGGGCACTGCTGTTAGTGATAGGCCCCCACCCCTCCTGTCTCAGGGCACTGCTGTGAGTGATAGGCCCCCACCCCTCCTGTCTCAGGGCACTGCTGTTAGTGATAGGCCCCCACCCCTCCTGTCTCAGGGCACTGCTGTTAGTGATAGGCCCCCACCCCTCCTGTCTCAGGGCACTGCTGTGAGTGATAGGCCCCACCCCTCCTGTCTCAGGGCACTGCTGTTAGTGATAGGCCCCCACCCCTCCTGTCTCAGGGCACTGCTGTGAGTGATAGGCCCCCACCCCTCCTGTCTCAGGGCACTGCTGGGAGACATCAGGCACCCCCCCTGGAACCCCCCCGACAGTACATGGCATATGTGTCACACCAGGACACAATGCCTGAAGTCACAGTCACAACATAGGGACAGTCTGTGGCAGTGGCCTATGCACTCACCTGATACCCTGGTCGCCCATACAGCATGGAGTACTGTGGGAGGATCACATCCAGCAGAGCCATGTTCTCCTCCAGGGTGAATGGCTGTGTCCTCTCCACAGCCCTTGACATGGTTCCAGGGAATCAGTAGCAGCAGCTGGGTCGACGAATGCAAAGATGTGCAGGCAAGTACTCCCTCATGGGACCTGGCTGCCTTATATGTGCCCTTCTGCCCAGTCTCATGCACAGGAGTACAGAGTGATTGGTCACTCACATTTGCATCCTATGTTTCCACCAATCCCTTAAAACCTAGCAGTCTGTGGGTTCTCTATCGGTTTCATTCTCCTGCATGATGTCAGACCCACAAACACATTGCAACAAAGTAGAAGAATTCCAACTGACTTCTGCTGTGCACCTTCCAGAACAATTTCGAAATTTGAACTTGGTCTCCATGACAACCAGCATGCATGTAGGCCTTAATACTTGTCCCCTATGTAATTTGGAGCATCACACACAGGTACGGTGCGTTTCGGGGCCCTAGGGCACCCCAAATGCATGGCAACGGCCCGTACATGCATGCCTACGTTCACTATCACTATGGGTCTGCACGCGTATGCGTACTCGTAGTGGTACGGGCCGTACACTCGCATGTACGCTCACTATCACTACGAGTACGCATACGCGTGCAGACCCATAGTGATAGTGAGCGTAGATGCGTGTGTACGGTCCGTACCACTACGGGTACGCATACGCGTGCAGACCCATAGTGATAGTGAGCGTAGATGCGTGTGTACGGTCCGTACCACTACGGGTACGCATACGCGTGCAGACCCATAGTGATAGTGAGCGTAGATGCGTGTGTACGGTCCGTACCACTACGGGTACGCATACGCGTGCAGACCCATAGTGATAGTGAGCGTAGATGCGTGTGTACGGTCCGTACCACTACGGGTACGCATACGCGTGCAGACCCATAGTGATAGTGCCGTACACACGCATCTACGCTCACTATCACTATGAGTCTGCACGCGTATGCGTACCCGTAGTGGTACGGACCGTACACACGCATCTACGCTCACTATCACTATGGGTCTGCACGCGTATGCGTACCCGTAGTGGTACGGACCGTACACACGCATCTACGCTCACTATCACTATGGGTCTGCACGCGTATGCGTACCCGTAGTGGTACGGACCGTACACACGCATCTACGCTCACTATCACTATGGGTCTGCACGCGTATGCGTACCCGTAGTGGTACGGACCGTACACACGCATCTACGCTCACTATCACTATGTGTCTGCACGCGTATGCGTACTCGTAGTGGTACGGACCGTACAAATGCCTGTACGCTCGCCATCACGATGGGTACACATACGGCAGCACTCCCACAGTGGTTTGGGAACATACACAGGCCCTCTTAGCAGCAGTACGGCGGTTTTTACACATCACAGTGGTGATAGGCAACACACAGGTAGGAATAGGGCGGACATACTTGTCCATGGATGGACATACTTGTCCATGGATGGACATACTTGTCCAGGAATGGACATACTTGTCCATGGATGGACATACTTGTCCAGGAATGGACATCAAGGCATCGTCTGTGCATTACTACATGTGTGGGGCACAGGTGTGACAGGCTGTGATGTGGAACATGCCTCCTGAGTGGAGAAGGCACCAGATGTATGATGAGATGTGTATAGGTGTACTGTGTGACGGTGCAATGTGTGCCAGGCATGCCCTTGACTCCTTTGACATGTGTGCATGTCGGACTGCGCACTTGGGGTGAGCATCACTGGCATGGCACGGACACCAACACACGGAAGTGTCCCATGATGCCCGGTACAGGGGTCATGACACATGACTTGTCACTGCCCACAGTGCACAATGTGACTATGTCATTTATGTGTCCGGGATTTTCATCAGGTTGATTGTCATTGCACACAGTTCCGCACACCATGCCACATATGTTATCGGATGTGAGGTGCACATGTATGCATGGGACACGGAGTAGCGTGACAAGGCCATGTCAGCATCCTCACAAGGAATGTGTGGTGAGTCATGACATGTGCACCTTCATGGCAAGGTGTGTGGGCAGGCCTAGTGTAATTTCATGTGACCTGTGGCTCCGGTGTTCCGCAACCAGTCTCTGCAATCGGCATCCCACTTCTGCTGATGTGTGGGTGTATGTCACTCCTGTCTTGCGTCGGGCTGTTCACTTGCACTGGGACACAGCTATTCCCATGGCGTGGCATGGGGAGGTTCTCAATCTCCGTGTGTAGCTGGGTCTTGGAAGGAGTGTCACCTTGCATCCATACGTGTCCTGGGCATGTAGCACATACCTGACTCCCTATGTAGCATGTGTGTATTGCCAGATTTACATGTGCTCAGTAGACATGAGTTGTTCTCGTAGTGCACTCACTCTTCCTTGTCACTTCCAAATTACTGCAGAGCGCCGCCTCTTGCCCGAAGAATTCCAGACTTGGCTGCCATGCAGGAGAATGACAGGATCCGGCTCTACCGCTTCACCCAACCGTTGATCCTGGAGCTGACGGCGAGACTGGCACCACACCTGCAACCGCAGCACAGGTATCCTACGGCACTGACACCCCAGCTGAAGGTAATGGCTGCCCTACATTTTCTTGCCACGGGTACCTTCCAAAATACCATAGCTCATGTTGGTGGCATGTCCCAGAGCATGTTCAGCGGTGTGCTGCATGATTTCTTGGAGGCCATGTTGATTCACCTGGATGACTTCATCAAGTTCCCAACCCCTGAACAGATGACTGAGGTCAAGCGTGGATTCTATGCCCTGGGAGGGATGCCCCATGTCATTGGGTCCATAGATGGGACACATGTAGGTTTGGTACCACCACACGCACGGGAGGTGGCGTACCGCAATCGGAAGCACTACCACTCCATCAATGCCCTTGTGGTGTGTCTGTCCAATATGGTGATTTCACATGTCTGTGTTCGTTTCCCAGGATCAGCACACGATGCCTACATCATGAGGCGTAGCGGGATGCCTGATATGATGATGCAGCTGCGCAACGAACGGGCATGTGTTGTTGGTGGGTACAGTCTGTCTGTCCTGTATTCTGTATAGCCGACCAGCACGACCGCTTCACCAGTTCTAACGATGTCCATGTGCTTCCCATGTAGGGGACGCTGGCTATCCCAACATGCCTTGGCTGCTGACACCTCTCCGCAACCCCATCACGCCGGCCCAGCTCCGCTATAACACCGCCCATGGCCGGACAAGGCGAGTGATAGAGAGGACGTTTGGCATGCTGAAGAGCCGATTCCGGTGCCTCCACAAGACCGGCGGTGCACTCCCTTATGCCCCGGCAAAGGTCTGCAAGATCTTCATGGTCTGCTGCATGCTGCACAACATGGCAGTTGAAAGAGCTGTGCCACTCATCCTGAATCAACATGACGAGGACCATCCACCCGTGGAGGACGAAGGGCTTGGCAATGGGGCTAGTGATGTGGAGGATGTGAAGCCGCAAGAGGACATCCGGACTCGGCTCATACGCGACTTCTTTGCTTAGTGGTGAGTACCAGTGTCTGAGTGTGCACGCATTGGTCCCCGTGTGGCATGAGTTGTGATGTGTGTCTCCACCTGCATGTATGGCACGTGGGTCAGAGGTGTGTGTGGGTGTGTCACTGGAGTGATGGTGGCAGTGATGGTAGTATTTCCCCAGTCATAATTGTGACCTAGCATGTTGTCATCCATACATGTGTCGAGTAAATGCACATGCAAGTGGCTGTGCTTTTTGTGGCTGACTTCTTGTGTGTCTCTCTTCCCCAGGTACCTGCGCATGCCGTTTGCTGGTTGCATTGTTGTGGCACTGCTATTCCTCATGGACATGACATCGTGGGCTGACTCAGCGTTACAGGCACGGACACGTTTGGAAGTCTCCATGGGGTAAGGGATGCATCTGGGGTGTATTGGGTGTGGCAGTTGTTCACGATGTGTGCACACTGCCCCTGTCGGGGTTTGGTTCCTCTGCAGCCATGTTGCATCCCCATGGGACACGACATGCAGCTGTGTACACCTGAATAGATGGTCTGCCTGGTTGACAGTCATCAGTGATGGGATAGTGGATTGTGATGATGGCATCAATGTGTGTGACACTGCCCTCGGACACATACGGTTAGCATTGGCTTGACATGGTGTGGGACTTCCACATCAGCGGATCTATGGTGTATGGCAGGCTCTCCGTGTGCAGCTGTGGGTATTTAGCTGTTAGCCGACGCTTGTGTGCCAGTACCATGGCTATCACGCATTTGTGCTGCAGAAGGGGGGTGCCAGTGTTGGACCCACATGTCACTCCACATGATGTGTTCATGTGTACTTCGAGTTGCCTCTGCAAACCCGAATACATGACTAATAAAGGTGTCCCTATGCTTCCAAGGTGCCTCTTCTCAGTCAATGCTGGTGTGTTGGCACGGTGCATCCTGCATGTCTGGCATGGTATTCCCTGATTTTGGCTATGTGTCAATGTGTCGAGTCGCAAGATGCAAGCTATGTGTGTGGGCTGAGACTGTGTATTGGGCATGATGTCCATGACTGCGTGGGTATTGTGACATGTGCCATCCCCATGCATCCAACGTTGGCCAGGCCCCCATTCTCTGCATCCACCGGACTCAAGCTTGCAGGACATGGTTCTGCCACCTGTCTACACATACCTGGGTGCCACCCAGGACACTGGACTGGATCCCTGACCTCTGCGCATGACTGTTGGTGTACTCAATGTGTGTGTCAGCACGGTTGTTCGGCCACCCCCTCAGCTGGTTGTGCCCATCACGGGTGTGTATGGTGCTCCATGTCTGTCTTGCCTAATAAACTGTGACCCATGTGTCCTGTGCCAGACTCAGGCCCCAGGGTGTGGATGGTTGAAGAGAAAAGATGACTCAGGCATGTTTAGACTTTACAAGACACATGTTAGGTAATAATGCTACCAGCAGGCATCTACTCTTCATAGTGTGATTTATTATTGGGGGGGTGGGGGGGACAAAGTGAGGGGCTTTCCGGGATTAGGGAATCCAAAGTTCAGTAGGGGAGTTGGTGTCCTTGCCATTGGAAATCCTCAGAGTCCATGCCACAGTCTTTGTCAACATTGGTCAGCCAGTGACCAGCAGGGCCATGTGGCAGAGAATGTCTCTTGATGCTGTGATGCTGTTGCTCCAGTGGGCCAGGTGCCAGGCCAGGTGTCCTGGGAGATGGTGATGTAGCAGCCACCCTCACGGTCCTTTCCGTGGACGACCCCGCCTCCTGCGGGGAACCTCACCAGCAGGCCGTGACGACGTCTGGGATGCTCCGTCGGATGTTTCCTCCTCCTCCTCCTGATCCCTCCCTGTGGGTGGTGATGTTCTCCGCCTTCTGGCACAGGGAGGGTCGGCCATGGTGTCGGCCATCCGACGGAGTGTAGCGTGAATCCCCTGGAATGCCGTCACTTGCTCAGCCTGTCTGTCCTCCATCCTCCATTGGTGTACCAGTAGACAGGCAATTAGCTCCGCATGTTGCTGGGCCTGCTGGGCCTTGATCCCCTCGAGGACGGACACAACCTGGGCCATGCCCGTGGTGTCCTGCCGGTATGAGTCCAGGATGTTACGGACATGGGAAAATACCGGATCCCCAGCCAACTGGTCAGGCTCGCGCCTCCGCCATCCTCCACTCCCACCACCCCTGCCCACTTGCGCCTGGCCTGCACTTGTGGGCACATGGGGTCTCCGGGACCCCTGAGGGGTGGCATTGGCGTTGTCGCCTGCCTCCTCCTGGGTGCCCGGGACACCGTGTCCCTCCTGGCGAGCCTGGCTGCATTGTGGTGTTGGGGCAGGGATCCTGGGTGTCTCCTGGGATGTGGCAGGAGTGTGGGTGGTGGTTGGCACAGTTGTACCTGACGCAGGTGCTGCAGGTGGTTGGACACCAGAGGGGCCAGGTCGGTCGGGGTCGTCCGCAGAGTGGTGAGAGTGGTCGCTGCCGGTGGGATCGGGCTCCTGCAGATCCGGGTCCTGTGAGTGTTCCCCCCCAGTGTTGGGGGGTGCACCACGACGTTGACCTGTGTGTGAGAGAGACAATGTTAATTTTGGTCCATGCAACATCCATGTTTCATCCGTTTCAAAGTTGGCACATTTCCTCTTGGAATTAGGATCTGTCTTGCATTCCACTCACAGTGCACTTGTGCATGGGTGTGTCCCTTGGCCACCACTTTGGCCCCTTTAACTATGTGTGGCACAGTCTTACTTGCTGCGTCAAGTGTGACTGCAGTCAGCAGTGGAGTGGGCAGGTGTGGCGAGCCATGCATTGGCGCCTTCCGTGTAGCACTGTACATGCGCACATGGAGGGGATCCACACACTTATATGATCCAGGTAGCTGTCCTTGTTCCCGTGTACAGGTTGTGACATGGCCCTGTGTTTTGCCATGGTGAAGAGGGGGGGTTCTGGCACTGGCCACCCTTGTCTACATGCACGCAGTCTACCTGCTGACGAGCAGACATTCACACACGCAACACGGCTGATTAGCTCTCCCTGTGTCTCGCTCCCTCTGTGTCCCCCTCTCCCTCCCTCCGTGTGTCAGCCTCCTCCCTCTGTCCGTCTCCCTCCCTCTCTGTCCCCCTCTCCCTCCCTCTCTGTCCCCCTCTCCCTCCCTCTCTGTCCCCCTCTCCCTCCCTCTCCCTCCCTCTCTGTCCCCCTCTCCCTCCCTCTCTGTCCCCCTCTCCCTCCCTCTCTGTCCCCCTCTCCCTCCCTCTCTGTCCCCCTCTCCCTCCCTCTGTGTCCCCCTCTCCCTCCCTCCGTGTGTCAGCCTCCTCCCTCTGTCCGTCTCCCTCCCTCTCTGTCCCCCTCTCCCTCCCTCTGTCCCCCTCTCCCTCCCTCTCTGTCCCCCTCTCCCTCCCTCCGTGTGTCACCCTCTGTCACCTCGGCCCAGCTTCCTGGGCACACACTGTTAGCAGATCTTTGAGTGGCCCTTGGCTTGTTGATGTGAGTTTGTTTCTGATCTCCAGGCACCCATTGGGTGTGATGTGTGTCTGTGCGCTGCTGCTGTGGTGGTGTGTGCTGCCACTCTTTCACAATGTTGGCTGTTCATTAGCTGCTGTCATGTGCAAAACAGTGCCTTCACCCCCATGTGTTGATGCAAGGCGTCCGCCATTTGCTGGCAAGTCATTCCTGTGTTGGGACACACTGTTTGTCTGGCTGTGACCTAGGCCATATGGGTAGAGTGAATTGTTGTCTGCTTCTGAGTTGCACTATGTGCTTTTTTGGGCCCAGCCTCCCGCCATCCGGGTTACCGTGTCATGTGTTGTTGTCTTCTGTGGCCTGTGACTTGACATTGTCCAGCTGGGTGCATGGGGCATGGTGGCAGCAGTGGCATGTGCGTGCTCATGGAGTGTGGTTGAGTCATGCGATGGATTGTGGTGGTTGCGTGCCTGTTAGTGATGTTGGTTGTGGATGCCGTTCCCCCCATGTGAGGTGCGTTGTTTGTGTACTCACCCGGGTCTCGGAGTCCTTCTAATCCTTCGACTGCCTCCACCGGCAGTATGGCCATCACCCTCTCCTCCCAGGGATGGTAGTGTACGGGTCTGCGGGAGGGCCCTCCTCCGGTGGCGTTGGCCTGGTCGTGTTCATCCTGCCTCTTGGCTCGGACCCTCTTCCGCAGATCGTACCACCTGTTCTGGCATTCCTGCCTGGTCCGTCTGGTGTCCGCAACAGCATTCACAGCATCGACGATGGTCTGCCACATGGCTGTTTTTGCTGCCTGGCTGGTGTTTCTGACCAATGTTCCGAAGATCTGTGGCTCGACTCTGAGGATTTGATCAACAAGAACCTCCAACTCTCGGTTACTGAACTTTGGATTCTTGGTAGTGGGCATGATGAGGGGTGTGGATGGTGGGGGGGGGTGTGGATGGTGGGGGTGGTGTGTGGATGGTTGTGGGTGTGTGGGTGTGGTTGTGCAGGTGCGTGTGTGTGTGAATGTGATGAGGGTGTGTTTGTGAAGGTGGTTGTGTGAAGGTGTGCAAGTGTAAGGTGTAGTAAAGGTTGAGGTCTGGTGCTGTGGGTTGTCTGTGGGGTCTGGCAGCAGTGGGTCTGTTGCAAAGGCTCATGGTTTGTGTGTGTGGGCCCTTTTTATTGGTCCATTGGTGGGTGTGGCTGTGTTTGAATTGTGGGTGGGTTGGTTATAAGGAGTAGTGGTGTATTGGGCCTCTGTTTGTTTTTGGCAGTTGCAGGTCAGTGAAGGTGTTGTTTTGGTGTTTTTTGGCCATGTTTAGTGGCTTTGTGCCATTCGAATGGTGTATTGTTGTGTTGTTTTGTTTTGTCCTGGTTGTGTCCGTGCGTTTTGAGCGTGTGTACGGTGTGTACATGGGCCATTTGGTTGTACGGTGCTGTCCTTGTGTGTGGCTTGGTACGACTCGTACATGCGGTTGTGATGTTGGGGCCTGGGGTGCGCTCCGTAGTTAGGAGGTTGTGTTGGGGGTAGGACTCGAACGTACTGGGATGTACATACACGGTGGTTCGACACGTACAGGGGTGGGGGTAGGACTCGAACGTACTGTGTACACGGTGGTACGACACGTACAGGGGTGGGGGTGGGACTCGAACGTACTGGGATGTACATACACGGTGGTTCGACACGTACAGGGGTGGGGGTAGGACTCGAACGTACTGGGGTGTAGGTACACGGTGGTACGACACGTACTGGGGTGGGGGTACGACTGGAACGTACTGGGGTGTAGGTACACGGGGGGTATGACACGTACTGGGGTGGGGGTGGGGCTCGAACGTACTGGGGTGTAGGTACACAGGGGGTATGACACGTACTGGGGTGGGGGTACGACTGGAACGTACTGGGGTGTAGGTACACGGGGGGTATGACACGTACTGGGGTGGGGGTGGAGCTCGAACGTACTGGGGTGTACATAGACGGTGGTACGACACGTACTGGGGTGGGGGTACGACTGGAACGTACTGGGGTGTAGGTACACGGTGGTACGACACGTACTGGGGTGGGGGTACGACTGGAACGTACTGGGGTGTAGGTACACGGGGGGTATGACACGTACTGGGGTGGGGGTGGGGCTCGAACGTACTGGGGTGTAGGTACACGGGGGGTATGACACGTACTGGGGTGGGGGTACGACTTGAACGTACTGGGGTGTAGGTACACGGGGGTATGACACGTACTGGGGTGGGGGTGGGGCTCGAACGTACTGGGGTGTAGGTACACGGGGGTATGACACGTACTGGGGTGGGGGTACGACTGGAACGTACTGGGGTGTAGGTACACGGGGGGTATGACACGTACTGGGGTGGGGGTGGGGCTCGAACGTACTGGGGTGTAGGTACACGGGGGTATGACACGTACTGGGGTGGGGGTACGACTGGAACGTACTGGGGTGTAGGTACACGGGGGGTATGACACGTACTGGGGTGGGGGTGGGGCTCGAACGTACTGGGGTGTAGGTACACGGGGGGTATGACACGTACTGGGGTGGGGCTCGAACGTACTGGGGTGTAGGTACACGGGGGGTATGACCCGTACTGGGGTGGGGGTACGACTGGAACGTACTGGGGTGTAGGTACACGGGGGGTATGACACGTACTGGGGTGGGGGTGGAGCTCGAACGTACTGGGGTGTACATAGACGGTGGTACGACACGTACTGGGGTGGGGGTACGACTGGAACGTACTGGGGTGTAGGTACACGGTGGTACGACACGTACTGGGGTGGGGGTACGACTGGAACGTACTGGGGTGTAGGTACACGGGGGTATGACACGTACTGGGGTGGGGGTGGGGCTCGAACGTACTGGGGTGTAGGTACACGGGGGGTATGACACGTACTGGGGTGGGGGTGGGGCTCGAACGTACTGGGGTGTAGGTACACGGGGGGTATGACACGTACTGGGGTGGGGGTATGTTCTGCTTGGGTTTATGGATCAGATAGAACCCGCTCATCAGAGCCTCACTAACCCAGCCAGAACGTTACCCCCTCCCTAGACCCTATTTACAATCCTGCAACCACATATATCTATCACCTAAGGACAGGGGATTCCTACTATGCATACCAAGACCTCACAATCGGCGGCCTCGCGATCCCATACGGATCCAGACCTTTCTGCCCATACGACAGTATCACAAGTGGCGGCCTCACGGTCCCATACGAACCCAGACCTCTCTACCCAGACGGCAGTCTCAGCACAATCGGCGGCCTCGCGATCCCATACGGATCCAGACCTCTCTGCCCATACGACAGTATCACAGGTGGCGGCCTCGCGGTCCCATACGAACCCAGACCTCTCTGCCCATACGACAGTATCACAAGTGGCGGCCTCGCGGTCCCATACGAACCCAGACCTCTCTGCCCATACGACAGTATCAACACAATCGGCGGCCTCGCGATTCCCTACGAATCCAGACCTTTCTGCCCATACGACAGTATCACAAGTGGCGGCCTCACGGTCCCATACGAACCCAGACCTCTCTACCCAGACGGCAGTCTCAGCACAATCGGCGGCCTCGCGATCCCATACGGATCCAGACCTCTCTGCCCATACGACAGTATCACAGGTGGCGGCCTCGCGGTCCCATACGAACCCAGACCTCTCTGCCCATACGACAGTATCACAAGTGGCGGCCTCGCGGTCCCATACGAACCCAGACCTCTCTGCCCATACGACAGTATCAGCACAATCGGCGGCCTCGCGATCCCCTACGAATCCAGACCTCTCTACCTAGACGGCAGTCTCATACGACAGTTCATCCTATGATCACCATAACATACAAAAAGGGAATCAGTCTCACTATTCATCAGATCACACAAGGATTGCCAGTTCGGGCATAGCCTGTTCTCAGGTTCGAGGGGCTCCTCTTTCCTTTATTCAGTTACCACTTACCTGATCAGGGTTAACATCTGTTCATGTAGCCACAGCTGACTAGAAGAATAGGCTACCCTCTTATACAAGAACACGCATCACATGTTGGTTCACTACAAACTGGATACTTTATTACTCATTACATACACAATCACATAACATTACGATATAACACATAACCTGCAAAGAAAAGTGAAAGATTAAGTTGTACACTCTAATAAGAAAGGGTCGACATCACCTTAGTAGTATGTAGCCCGCACTCAGTGGTCATCTAGGCTCCCCTCTCGTCTGTGCCTCGGCTTGCCTGGAATCACCCTTCTCCGAGTCACTGGGACCTCTTCCTTATCGGCTACTCTCTCCTCTCTGGCTATTCTGTTAGGAAAGCATCTGTCTCTCAGTTCTTCTCCGCCTTCAAGATGGCGTCTGTCTTCCCTGGAATAAGTAGTAGCTTTACTGCTAACGGCTAGATGCCGCCTACGGACTGAACATGTAACTGCCTCAGACTTTCACTAATATAGAGGTGCATTTCCTCATGGAAAATTCCGGCCCGTAACCTGCCGCCCACCAAATTCTTGTACCTCCCCGTACCAAGGACACGTTCCCAGCCGGCCGGCCTGATGTAGTGTCTTCGGCATGAAGAAAAATACAATCCTTCGATAAGGGCCGGCCTGAACCGGTTCTCTCCAAGCGAATAACACCTCATAACTAAAACATTACTCTTGGCCTAGAAGCATCCCAAGCTGCCGAAGCAGAAAGAAAGATGGAGTCTCTCCCGTTTGAGGCCTACCAGGCCTGAATTCGGCACAGCTCCATGAAATACCCTCACTACAGGACAGGTTATCCCTAATACTAACGAATCTATCCCCTAGGCTATGTGTGCAAGCCCTGATCTATGGGGAAGAGCACAGAATCATGTCGAAGTGCCTAGTAAATAGGCTCCATTCACTACTCTAACCCTTAGGCTTGAATGGTAAGAGACTGAAGTCACATTCAATCACTTGTTAACACAAGAAGGCCGAGAAAGTCGAGCAGAACATTTCACCCTTGACTTCAGTCTATTATACATTCATTAAACAGAACTAACATCTGTGGAAGAATAATATGAAACAAAACTAACTGATCTATGTCTAGTACCAGGTGTGCAGAATTGAAGTAGTGAAGGAATACACTGAATAAAGCAACAGATGGAAACAAAATGGCGATAGTAATCAGAATACCTCCTAATATCTGACGTAACATATGCAAATCAGGTAACCAATTAAAGAGCCAGTCAAACCAGCCCTGGTCAATGTGTTTTCTAACTTCTTCTGTCAAGTCATGTAGCTTATTAATGTGAGCTCGAATGGATTGTGTATGATCAGACAAGTTAAAACAACAAAGACCCTCAAAATCAGAACAATCGTGTCCATGTTTAAGCAAAAGATAATCAATGGCCGCTCGATTTTGCAAGATAGCCCTTCGTTCACCCTGGGCGTCTAATAGCATGTCCGACAGGACTGTAGAAGTATGATTAATGGATTTCACCATCCAGCAGGCCATTTTCTCAATAGATTTGGCATTATAAATTGCCAAAGCAGGAACACCAATAATTGAAATAGCCAGGCTAAGGTATTCGGACTTAGAATATAAATGCAAAGATGAGTCACAATCCTCCTGTAACCTCACTGTATCTCGAATCACACGAGAGTTGGCATTCGGATGTGATGAAAACATCAATAAACTCAATCTAGTAATGGCACAAGGGCCTCCAGAAATATTTGCGGGGACATATGGCCAGGAAGTATTACCACATGAGAAAAGCCATCCGGCAGGTAGTAACATCGTGCGATAATGACTGGGGGCCACTACCATACTCCTGCAAGTCATGTTATTCTGAACAGAAGTACATATTTTCGGTGTCCTTTGAAGGCACAAAGTTCGTTCATGAGCGGTGAATGAAGTGGCACCTTTCAATTTTAAACGCATACATTCCGAAATTGCACTAGGATTACATGTAAGGAAAAAACACAAATCACCTTGTGTGATATTATAGGTAACTATTTGGGACTGGATGGGGGGTATCGGGTCTGACAGTTCAGTACACAAGGGGCAATACTCATGGGTAGCGAAATCGCCCAGAAGAACATTGGGGCGAGCAGTTGATATATTGAAAATATGAGTCAAAGTCTCCAACGAAGCAGGGACAGCAACCAAACAAGTTGCCAAAATGTCATTCACTGATCTCATCGGTGTCAAGCAGAAATGAGGGGCGTTAGTCACCCGTTTCGCTAGTGAAGTCCAAAAGTTCGACGACGAATCCCATGCAGCGAAGGAACGCGACACTCGGGTTCTCAACTCATCCCGGGTTGATGGGATCCCTCCTCTCTCGTCGTACCAGCCCAAAAACAGTCCAACGCCGACACACCCTGCAGCAACAGTCCAAAGAATGATCTGAAAGGGAATCAAATACAGGCATTATTCATTCTCGTAAGTAACATTTGTCAGCCGGGACTGCTTCCCAGCTATCTTTCCCTGGTCTCATAACTAAAATGGTATTGTCTTGTCCGGTTGCAATGACCTCTGCTTGTTCAAGGGGATTCTTAGGCGATTGCACCCAAACTCTGGCCCCAGGATTGTCTGTGGAGCCAAAACCTTTCTGGCCTCGTACAGTTAGCAACGTTGGGGCAGTGCCTTTTGCCATCTCACCACTGAAGACAGGCATTATTAGCAATTGAGCCACTCGGTCAGTTTTATGTATCAGTAAGTCAACCTCACTGCTATTCAGCAGGAGCACCTTAATCTCTCCCTGATAATCACTATCAATGATTCCTCCAAGCACCTGAATACCTTTTACAGCCAGCCCCGATCTAGGGGCAATTAATCCGAAATTTCCAGGTGGTATCTGAACACCAACACCTGTTTCAATGATGACTCGATC
This sequence comes from Triturus cristatus, assembly GCF_964204655.1. NCBI lineage: Eukaryota > Metazoa > Chordata > Amphibia > Caudata > Salamandridae > Triturus > Triturus cristatus. Next base: position 90,415,019 of record NC_140588.1, read on the forward strand.
TTTACTTTTTATAATGGTGTCATCCATGGCATGCAAGTCTAAACCTGCCGACCCTGGGGTCGCTCTGCATGGAGCCAAAGCTCCGGGAGTAATCTCCCAGTACATCACAGTCTCTCTGATCTCATTGGGCTTAGCATCGACATTCGGAGGAAACAAACGCATAAGTGGGGATTCAGCATTTAGAAAAGGACGGTTATTCAAAATCAATAGCGCTTGAGGCAAAAAATCTCGCCAATTCTTATACTTGTCATCTGTTAATTTGCGCAGTTGGTCTTTTAGCAGGCCATTCAACCTCTCCACAAGACCCGAGGCCTGTGGATAATATGGTATATGAAACACCCATTCAATATTGTTTTCCACACAGAATTCCTGTACCAATCTTCCACGAAAATGGGATGCATTATCAGATTGAATTTGGAATGGCACACCATAATACATCATAATCAATTCCAATGTTTTAATAGTATTCAATTGGGTAGCTTGCTTACAGGGAAGGGCCACCAACAGGCCACTGTATGTATCAACAATGGTGCAAACATATTGACAATTCCTACTCATGGGAAGTGGACCAATGTAATCAATCTGCCAAATTTGAGCGGGCAATTTCCCGCGATGTAAATGACCTTTAACAATTTGGGGCACTTTGCGCTGCCTGATATGCTGACAAATGGGACAATGTAGAATAACATTTTTAATTAAATCTAGGGGAATATAAATTCCTCGATCAGCAGCCCACCTGCTAGTGGCTTTTTCTCCAAAGTGTCCTGCTTTCTGGTGGGCCCATTTCGCCAATCCCGCAATATCAGAATCTTGCGTGTCCACCACTGCCTCAGCAATTTTAGATTTCTCATCTGCAATGTTATGAAAGAATTTGTCAAGAGAGTCTATCGGGGTATGAGCATCCACATGGAAGATTGTAACAGTACTCTGTGGGAGCATTTCCCAAATCTCCTGCCATAATTCTTTTCCCCACAATTCTTTGGAATGGATTTTCCAACTATGGGAATGCCAAGTCGGTAACCAAACTGCCAGTCCATTAGCAGTAGACCAAGAATCGGTAAAAATATGACATGTGCCAGGTAACTCTTGTTTCAGAACTTGATAAACAGCATAGAGTTCAGCAAATTGACTGCTCTTACCCTCACCAGTTGTACTCAGCAATTTTTGTGTGATCGGATTATAGGACACTGCCTTCCAATGCCGTTTCGTCCCTATGAACCTTGCTGAACCATCCGTAAACCAGACATGGTTTCTGTCCTCTGCGGACAAATCATCAAAAGGTTTACCCCACTTAACAGGAGACTCCTGTACTAAAGGTACGGAACATTCACTCTCAGTTTCAGTTGATGGCGCCCGTGCCACCTGCTCATGCAAAGATGCAACTCCTTTTTGTCCCACACGTGCCCTGTCTTGTATATACCATTTCCATTTAATCACACTCGCCTCTTGAGCGTGTCCAATTCGGTGAGTTTTCGGCGAACTCATAACCCACTGCATGATAGGAATTTCAGGTCGCAAAACTATATCATGTCCCAAAGTCAATTGCTCGGTATCCACCAGAGCCCAATAACATGCAAGTAACTGTTTCTCAAAAGGTGTATAACGCTCACCAGCATCAGGTAACTTTTTAGTCCAGAAACCTAACGGTACTCTACTCTTGCCTTGTTTCTGCCACAAACTCCAATTCGCATAAAGGCCTTGTACAGACACATTCAAATCCACATCACCATCACATACAGGCCATAAATGAGAGCATGCTGAATTGCTTCTTTTGCCAGACTGAATGCATCTTGCTGTGGCTTACCCCATTCAAATGCATTCTTTTTACGAGTGACCTGGTACAAAGGGGCCAATATTTGACTCAAATGAGGAATATGCTGGCGCCAAAATCCAAACAAACCAATGAAGCTTTGGGCTTCTTTCCTATTTCTCGGAACTGCAAAATCAAGAATTTTCTGTTTAACCTGAGGGATCACTTCTCGGTGCCCTTCATGCCAATTAATACCCAAAAATTTCACAGCCTGGGACGGACCTTGTAATTTATCCGGGTTGATTTCCCAACCTTTCTCACACAAGCACTCAATGACTCTATCCAATTGGGTCTGAACTTCCTCTTGTGATTCGCCTTGGATCAAAATATCATCAATATAGTGACATATCTGAATTTGTGGCTGAACCGGTACCTCAGCCAGATGCTCTGCCACCAGCCGGTGACATATCGTAGGACTATGCACATAGCCCTGAGGAAGAATTCTAAACGTCATCTGACGCCCGTTCCACGTAAAACTGAATTGTTCCTGACACTCAGGGGCAATCGGAATCGAAAAGAAAGCATTAGCAATATCAATGGACGCATACCATGTACCTGGATGTTTCTGGATTCTTTCAATTAGGGTAATAACATCCGGTACTGCAACAGTCAAAGAGGGTGTGTGTCTATTCAATTCTCGATAATCAACAGTCATGCGCCAAGAATTATCACTCTTAGGTACAGGCCAAACAGGATTATTCCAAGCAGAAGTAACTGGGGTTATAACTCCTGCATCCACCAACTCCTGAATAGTGGTACTAATCTCTTCATGACCACCTGGAATACGATACAGCTTCTGACGAACCACTTTTGTCGCCTGGGGAACTTTTATGGGGGGCATTCTTAAACGACCAACCCGTACAGGCCTGGACGATATATAATGTTTAGTTCCAAATTGGTAACATCCATCATCTAAGTGCAAAGTCATTCCTTTCAAAATATCAATTCCAATTATGAATTCTAAGAGTGGCACCACTAATACAGAGTATTCTTTTCTAGGAATTCTACCTATTCTCATTTCAAGTAAGGTTTGAACTGCGGGAGTTTCCTTTCCACCTAATCCGGTAATTGTAAAAGGCTGACCTTTAAACTTCTTTGATTTTCCATGAATAAGAGTGGCCTCCGCTCCTGTATCTACCAATGCTCGGGCCCTTTGGATATTACGATGTCTCCAATAAATATCAATATCTACATAGGGTCTATTATCTCTGTGAGCCCATCTGTGTACTGGAGCTTGACCTATTTCCTAGTCCTTTTTATTGTGTTCTGTGTACCAGGATAAATCAGGATAAAGACTCTCACGGTTCCTAGGTATCGATACCTCCTGTTCATATCCATCTCCATTACGAAATGGATTACTGTTCCCTGCAGTGTACTGCGGGTTTCGATCGGCCAATATGTGTCGATCCTCTCTCCTTCTCAACTAAGGGGATTGATCCCTATCATCTCTACGTCTGCTGTTAACATAATCATCTCTCCCCCTCTCTATTTCCCCCTCTCTCTCCCTGTCTCTCTCACGACGGGGGGACAAAGCACGCGCATAACGTCGATCATCACAACGATAAGAGCGCCCACGGCGGTCGTCATCATCGCTACCATCAGAAAAACCACGATCACACTCAGTTGTCCGAACACGCCGGGCACCCTCCTTTCGATCCAAGCCACGTTTGCGAAACATTTCCCACAAACGAGAAGTAGTCTCACCATCAATGTCCTCCTTCCGCACACCATCAGCCATAAGAGCAAAAAACATATCACGTCTAGTAAATTTATTGTCACCAGGAGTACGAGTGTCAGGCCGGGACTGCCGTTCAGGTTTAAACCACTCACCCAACTCACCGAGTTGGCGTACCGATTCCAGCACCACAGATAACATGTTACCAGTCTGATTAATCAATAAAGTCATCATGACCTGCTTATAAGCAACAGGGGAAGAACGAATAATACGATTCCGCACAGAAGATGTCAAGAAACCATCAAGCAACCTGTCAGCAGTATTTAGAAAAATCGCCGTTTTCATCACCTCCTCTTTGAGACGTTGCGCAGCATCGCGCAAAGTATACCACGGCTTGTCATTCAGAGGCCAGTCAGACTCAGTAGGATATTTTTGATTACAACCCTCAGTCGCCAATTGAAGCAAAGAAATTTGACCACCACCATTAAAGTTACGAAAATGATCCTGTACAGTAGAATCCGAACTCAAGGAACAAAACTTCAAACAATCGCCAGCATCCAACATAATGCCAGCAGCGCCCAGTTCATAAAGGCGCACCATCCATGTGAGTAAGGTCTCACCAGCTCGCTGCCGAAATCGCTGCAAAATATCACTAATTTCTTGTTGAGTAAAATCCTCCAAAGAGTCTAAAGCAATACCATTCGGAGCACCGGGAGCCTGCTGCACCTTCCGTCGAAAAACAGGATGCGCCGAGACCGCAGGATGAGCATCACAAGGAGCTCGACCAGTACACGTAGAGGAACAATTAGTGGAAGAAGCATCGACCCCGCTCGAAGGACGAGCGCAATCACGGGGTGCACCATCAGAGGCGCAAGAAGCAGATTTACAGGCACGGCCGGAGCGAGAGGACTCGCGCTTGGCAGACTCCTCACCCGAGGAAGGAGAATCACTCGAGTTCCAGGTATTACCATCCCATTCATCAGGATTCCAATCTAGTCCGGCTTTCGCCACGACCAGACGCACCTTTCGCGTCGAGACCCGACCAGGCCGATTCTTGTATTTATAACGAGCAATTCGCACAGCCGCCCTCTCGGCAATAGTTTGGTACGTCTCAAGTTTATCAGCAAGCAACTTATTTTGACACCGCAACAAAGTATGAGCATTCTGAATCTCAACAAAGTTCGCTTCCAAATCCTTATGCAAGTCCTGCAACTTCAACAACCTCTCATGCGGAATCCTGTACGCAGACAGAACAATCCAACCTCTGCGCCCCAAAACGGGAAGCTCATCACCCTTAGATACCGGCGCCTTCTGTAAACAAGTAATCACATTAGCCGGCTCCGCCAGCTCCAAAAAAGAATTCCAATTCTCACTCACGGGCCAAGGCCTCATAAGGCGTTGAATCCCAGCCGGGAATATCAACGGGCAACTTAAAAGTAGATTTCGACTTTCTAGAAAACATCTTTAAAAAGAAAGAAAAAGAGAAAAAGAAAAAGAAGAAAGGGAAAAGAAAATAACAAACAAGTATATAGAAATAATATACAAACGAAACCACGCACACGCCGAAAGCAAACACGATACAACCACAACGCACACAGGTTTCGTAAACGGTTCGTGACGCCAAATGTTCTGCTTGGGTTTTCGGATCAGATAGAACCCGCTCATCAGAGCCTCACTAACCCAGCCAGAACGTTACCCCCTCCCTAGACCCTATTTACAATCCTGCAACCACATATATCTATCACCTAAGGACAGGGGATTCCTACTATGCATACCAAGACCTCACAATCGGCGGCCTCGCGATCCCATACGGATCCAGACCTTTCTGCCCATACGACAGTATCACAAGTGGCGGCCTCACGGTCCCATACGAACCCAGACCTCTCTACCCAGACGGCAGTCTCAGCACAATCGGCGGCCTCGCGATCCCATACGGATCTAGACCTCTCTGCCCATACGACAGTATCACAGGTGGCGGCCTCGCGGTCCCATACGAACCCAGACCTCTCTGCCCATACGACAGTATCACAAGTGGCGGCCTCGCGGTCCCATACGAACCCAGACCTCTCTGCCCATACGACAGTATCAACACAATCGGCGGCCTCGCGATTCCCTACGAATCCAGACCTTTCTGCCCATATGACAGTATCACAAGTGGCGGCCTCACGGTCCCATACGAACCCAGACCTCTCTACCCAGACGCAGTCTCAGCACAATCGGCGGCCTCGCGATCCCATACGGATCCAGACCTCTCTGCCCATACGACAGTATGACAGGTGGCGGCCTCGCGGTCCCATACGAACCCAGACCTCTCTGCCCATACGACAGTATCACAAGTGGCGGCCTCGCGGTCCCATACGAACCCAGACCTCTCTGCCCATACGACAGTATCAGCACAATCGGCGGCCTCGCGATCCCCTACGAATCCAGACCTCTCTACCTAGACGGCAGTCTCATATGACAGTTCATCCTATGATCACCATAACATACAAAAAGGGAATCAGTCCCACTATTCATCAGATCACACAAGGATTGCCAGTTCGGGCATAGCCTGTTCTCAGGTTCGAGGGGCTCCTCTTTCCTTTATTCAGTTACCACTTACCTGATCAGGGTTAACATCTGTTCATGTAGCCACAGCTGACTAGAAGAATAGGCTACCCTCTTATACAAGAACACGCATCACATGTTGGTTCACTACAAACTGGATACTTTATTACTCATTACATACACAATCACATAACATTACGATATAACACATAACCTGCAAAGAAAAGTGAAAGATTAAGTTGTACACTCTAATAAGAAAGGGTCGACATCACCTTAGTAGTATGTAGCCCGCACTCAGTGGTCATCTAGGCTCCCCTCTCGTCTGTGCCTCGGCTCGCCTGGAATCACCCTTCTCCGAGTCACTGGGACCTCTTCCTTATCGGCTACTCTCTCCTCTCTGGCTATTCTGTTAGGAAAGCATCTGTCTCTCAGTTCTTCTCCGCCTTCAAGATGGCGTCTGTCTTCCCTGGAATAAGTAGTAGCTTTACTGCTAACGGCTAGATGCCGCCTACGGACTGAACATGTAACTGCCTCAGACTTTCACTAATATAGAGGTGCATTTCCTCATGGAAAATTCCGGCCCGTAACCTGCCGCCCACCAAATTCTTGTACCTCCCCGTACCAAGGACACGTTCCCAGCCGGCCGGCCTGATGTAGTGTCTTCGGCATGAAGAAAAATACAATCCTTCGATAAGGGCCGGCCTGAACCGGTTCTCTCCAAGCGAATAACACCTCATAACTAAAACATTACTCTTGGCCTAGAAGCATCCCAAGCTGCCAAAGCAGAAAGAAAGATGGAGTCTCTCCCGTTTGAGGCCTACCAGGCCTGAATTCGGCACAGCTCCATGAAATACCCTCACTACAGGACAGGTTATCCCTAATACTAACGAATCTATCCCCTAGGCTATGTGTGCAAGCCCTGATCTATGGGGAAGAGCACAGAATCATGTCGAAGTGCCTAGTAAATAGGCTCCATTCACTACTCTAACCCTTAGGCTTGAATGGTAAGAGACTGAAGTCACATTCAATCACTTGTTAACACAAGAAGGCCGAGAAAGTCGAGCAGAACAGGGTACGACTGGAACGTACTGGGGTGTAGGTACACGGGGGTATGACACGTACTGGGGTGGGGGTGGAGCTCGAACGTACTGGGGTGTACATAGATGGTGGTACGACACGTACTGGGGTGGGGGTACGACTGGAACGTACTGGGGTGTAGGTACACGGTGGTACGACACGTACTGGGGTGGGGGTACGACTGGAACGTACTGGGGTGTAGGTACACGGGGGGTATGACACGTACTGGGGTGGGGGTGGGGCTCGAACGTACTGGGGTGTAGGTACACGGGGGTATGACACGTACTGGGGTGGGGGTGGAGCTCGAACGTACTGGGGTGTACATAGACGGTGGTACGACACGTACTGGGGTGGGGGTACGACTGGAACGTACTGGGGTGTAGGTACACGGTGGTACGACACGTACTGGGGTGGGGGTATGACTGGAACGTACTGGGGTGTAGGTACACGGGGGGTATGACACGTACTGGGGTGGGGGTGGGGCTCGAACGTACTGGGGTGTAGGTACACGGGGGTATGACACGTACTGGGGTGGGGGTGGGGCTCGAACGTACTGGGGTGTAGGTACACGGGGGTATGACACGTACTGGGGTGGGGGTGGGGCTCGAACGTACTGGGGTGTAGGTACACGGGGGGTATGACACGTACTGGGGTGGGGGTACGACTGGAACGTACTGGGGTGTAGGTACACGGGGGTATGACACGTACTGGGGTGGGGGTGGGGCTCGAACGTACTGGGGTGTAGGTACACGGGGGTATGACACGTACTGGGGTGGGGGTACGACTGGAACGTACTGGGGTGTAGGTACACGGGGGGTATGACACGTACTGGGGTGGGGGTGGGGCTCGAAAGTACTGGGGTGTAGGTACACGGGGGGTATGACACGTACTGGGGTGGGGGTGGGGCTCGAACGTACTGGGGTGTAGGTACACGGGGGGTATGACACGTACTGGGGTGGGGGTACGACTGGAACGTACTGGGGTGTAGGTACACGGGGGGTATGACACGTACTGGGGTGGGGGTGGAGCTCGAACGTACTGGGGTGTACATAGATGGTGGTATGACACGTACTGGGGTGGGGGTACGACTGGAACGTACTGGGGTGTAGGTACACGGTGGTACGACACGTACTGGGATGGGGGTACGACTTGAACGTACTGGGGTGTACCTAGACGGGTGGGGGTATACATACACGGGGGGTACGTGTCGGACGTACGGGGGCTGGGGGGAGTGTTGGGCGCGTATGCGGGCACATGTCTCCATGGTTGCTATAGGAGTTCGGTGCGGACGGTGTTTTTTCCATACGGTTGTACGCTCGGACGCACGGGATGGATCGTGATTCCTCGGTCGGACTTGGCTTTTCACGTTTGTAAGGTAAATCGTCCGAGGACGTGTCGGACACATTTTCCGACCCGAGGACGTGTGGGGAATGATTCCCAGTGCGGTTCGTATGGACTTTTTACCATGCGAATCGTGATTGCCAGTTCGTACGGCACTTGTACGATTCGTACGGTAAAAAGACCCGATACGAGTCGTACGGGGACATTTTTTACCGGATCGTGATCGGCACCTACGTGTACCATTGGTTTTACCCGTGCGGCCTTGGCCCGCAGTGCTGCTACAAAGTGTTATAATTCTATGTATGTACATTTCAGACCCTTATGACCCGGGCTGCACCCTCTAACTGTGTGGTATTGAATTCTAAAAATTTCAAGGGTGGGCCGGGGTGGACAACTTATTACTCTTCATAACAGTGCTGGGGGGGTACAATAGGATCTTTCCCAAGTGTGCATATTACTGATGTCATTTCAACATGGTTGGGCCTAGTACTGCTAGTAATAAAGTCTGATTTGTGCCCAGAAGTACATGATGCTCATGTTGTGTTGATTATTGTGTGTGTTGAATACAAACATAATTTACATACATCACGTATCAAGCCTCTTTTGTGACGCTCAGTGTATTTATTGTGATTGAGTGCTGTGCCAATGCTTTACACATTGCCTCCGTGATAAGCCTGACTGCTCAGTGTCAAGCTACCCAAGAGTGAGCGCAGGTTATGCAGTATGTGCAATCACCCACTCCTGAAAGGAGTGGTAGGTTCTGCCTGGTTAAGGCATCGTCTCAGCCGACCAGAAAATGCCAGTTCCAACACCGATCTGGTGGCCTAAAAGATTCAGGTCCAGGTTTGATGTTGAGTTTAAAGATTATTTGGATAAAATATAACTAAACCAAAAAAGGAGGGTATATGTTTTGTATAGACTAGGGATACTCCCAACAAGATCATATCTTGTGAAAAAAAAAACGGTTAAGAGAGAAGGACTCTCTCTGTAATTACTCCGAAGGAGGGAGGACACTATAATTCAGTTGCTTTTGTCTTGCACAAAATACACTTCCATTAGATCTAGGTGGCAACGGCCTCTCTTTGAGCATTACAGATGCGACTCACCTATGTCATATTTCAATAATGTATCGGCCTATCTCTGGGGGACCTGGCTGGCTGCCAGGTAGCTGACAGTAGCACTGGAAACCCCCTCCCCCACATACCTGATATTGCTTGCATTTTAAATAAAAAACAATAGCCAGACATTCATCTCACACGTGAGCATCTATGTATCGAATTGCTCGTATTGGTGATATACCAAAAAAAAACAAATTAATTGTGATAAATTGGATTGCGAGTGCAGCCTTTTTAATTACCTGGTATATTGTAGCAACATTAATTGCACTTTTAATGCCTGCTGTTTACCACTCCAGACACCTTATAACTGTCATCACTTTATATATAATGGCATACCAGTTGCTGGACATTATGCATATTTAATGTCTATTGTACTTGATTATTGTATTCATTTTACACTAAGTACCGTTAAGGTCGAGGATGGTATCCAGAGTCAAAGTGTAAAAGAATTGTTTACTATTTCTTAATGTAGCATGTACCATGTACCAGCGATGATCTGGTCAGGTTGTGAAATATCTGTTCTCCGTATATCCCAGCTTGAAATTGTGTAATACTAGACAATACCTACATGGTTTTTAACTTGTTTATTATTATTCTCTCCTGTTTTATTGACTGAATTAGCCATTTCATATTATGCAATCTATTAAAGGAATGCTTTGATTTTATCTTAATTCCTGCATGGTGAGCTTTCTAAATTATATTCCTATATAACCAAGTATGAAATGTTTTCACATAGATTGTGTCATGAAGGATATATTTTATTATGAAGATGTTTGTAAGGCTTTTTATGCCTATGCAATAAAGCTAAATTGATTGATTGATCATATATTACACTAAAAATAAAGGTATTTTCGGTACTGCTTTCGTAGTATATATAAGAGGTAATGTGTGAAACCCACTTATTTCAGCCACCATTAATAAACCCCCCCAAACGTCAGTGTGGAGGATTAGTCGTTTTAGTCAACTCATAAGTAGCACTAGCTTTGAAACCTGCTGTCTTCTTTGTAGGAATATTCTTTTCACTGTGGGAATAACAGTCCCAAATATTTGCTTTTAATTGAATGAGGAGCTGCAAAGCAAGCTGTGAAACATGCTGATATTTCATCTTTTTTTAAAGCGAAAACATGCTTTGAAGGTTTAGACACATCAAGTGTCATTTTCTGACACTGAAGGATGTGTTGTACATCAAATAACTGTGTGATATATCTGAAACTTCAAATTAGATCAACCACGAAATATATGTGGTAACACATACTATATTTACTACAGATTTTTTTTTAAAATCTGCGTGTGATGAGGAACCAAAAGCCCCAAAGAAAAGAGCTTTCTCCTCAAAATAAAAAGTATACTAACATTTCTTATTTTTTAGCATTTCCTTAACTGATATAAACCAAGGAGAGTACATCCATGGAACAAAGGCAAAAGCTGAAGACGTTATTTAACATAACATAAATCTTCGAAGTACTTTAACATTAACATGGAAGAGAGAGTCTCAACCTTTGGAGACTGCGAACGATTGTCTACTTGGTGACTTTCAATTTCGCAAATGTCTCTGAGTGTGCTGAAGAAACAACCATGGGCAATGATATCGAAATATTCTCCAAGTCTGCCCGTTACACTGAAGAAAGATCACCTTTGCCTGTCTCATGGAGAAACAATTAAATTTTTCTCCAACCATTATCCATCATGATACAGAGAGAAAGTTAGCTGGTGCCCGTCATACCTTTTCAGTCCTCCAGTTCTTCTTTTCACTGAGCTTTTGTTTTCTGGATATTTGGAAAAAATATTGAATCAAAAATATTGTGCTAAATATTGTGTCACAAATATTGTGATACTTAAATATCGTTGACAAAAATATTGTTTTAGGTTTTATTTAAAATATTGATGTATATGACATCGATGTAGATAACGTTGTTAATAATATCAGTTTTTAGTGGTGAATACTGTGCTATATGTTGTATTTTTTATCTTCTATGTTGTTTTTATTTATATTAATGCTTTTTAAAATTTTTAGTATTATGTACTTATAAGAATGCTTTTTGTCATAGAAATTGTTTAAATGTTTTTTTATATGTAGAAAGATATCTTTTTAGGAGCGGGGTGTTGGCTTTATGGGGAATGAGGTTGGAAAGTATTTTAAAAAGAATGTATCATTATACTTTTTTTATGTTTATTATTTTTAATAATATTTTTGTCAAAAAAATAATTAGGAGCCGGATGGTGGGTTTATAGGGCATAAGGCCAGAAAGTATTTTTTTACAAAATAAAGTATTAGGGCTCATTCTTTGATGTTTATTTTTAAAACATTTTTAATAAAAAACAATTATGAGCCAGATGTTGGGTTTATAGAAGATGTGTGGAAAGATTTTTAAATATAATTTAATTACATTTGTTTTTTTTAAATGATTTTGTTTTTAGAATTGTTGCATACATTTAGAATATTTGTAAGTAAATTTCATATATTTAAGTTATTGATAATTTTACATTTATTGTGAACATTTTTATATTAAAAACTATTTTTTATAAAAATTGTAATGTGATATCTGTTAACACAATTTATTATTATTGTCCTTTGAAAAAGAATCGTTTTTTTCTTAAAAAAATAAGCACATTTTTTAAAAATGACCATAAAAAAGTTTCATAAAATTAGAAAAATTGGAAAATGGATCATAATCTTTTCAATAATTTTAAAAAATGTATCGTTGTGTTTGCGAAAAATCTAATTTTACAAATATTTAAAAATAATTTTATAGGAAAAATATTAAATTTAAAAAAAATGCTATTTATAGTAAAAATATTTTATTGCATTTGAGCGTGCACTGTGTGCTATGCATGACATGGTGCATGTCACACCGTGCAAGGTTGTGCTGGAGGTGCTGTCACAGTGGCGGTATGCTGTTTAGGCTCTCCTATGACCCAAACATACCCATCACTGTGACACTGACGCACTGCCAGCCCTGTGTTCAACTTGGAATCCAGCGGGTGTGTTTACAATAGGTTTGGCGGTCTTTCGGAGACCAAGCTGTGGCGGTCTCCAGGAGGACGCCAAACTTGTATTCAGGGTCTAAGTGTTATAAATATGTGTTTAGTCTGTTTGGAGTGAAGTGGGAATACTGAGGCCCTGGTTACAATGTTGGCCGGACCTGCATCCGCCCGACACCATATTGGTCTGTAACCACCTGACCATATGTCGGTAGTTCCGACCGCCTGATTTGGATACAACCGCCCATAGGGCGGTCAGTAACATCCATTCTACAATGGAAGCTTGTGCGGTGGGCGGAATAGGCCCGCTTTGCAAGCTTCCGTTGTAGAATGGATGTTTGTAAACATCCCTGCACCGTGTGGTAGGCACAATAGGGCCAGGGGGTAAGGGGGCCCTGCTCATGTCAGAAAGGCTGACATGAAAAGGCTATCGGAAAGTATCATCATAGTCACAATGGCAGAGCCAAGCCTGGCTCTGCCGTCATTAGGGAATTCTGATGCACTGATAGGCTCAAAGGAGCCTGTCAGAAGCGCTGCGGAGGGTCCCTCCGCCCAATGCCTCGATTCGGCGGGTGGACCGCAGGGGCAGATGTCGGTGGGGCCGGCACTGACGTGCCGTCGGACCCACCGTCATCATATTCAACCCCAAAGTGGTATGTTTGTAGTGTTATACATTTGTAACAGGTTGTTTTATTTTTTTAACATTTTCATTTTTACTTCAATAAGTATAATAAAACAAAATACATATATATTTTATTAATATTTTACCTTGAAATAAAAAATGCTGAAAAGAGAAAGAGGAAGGCAGGAGAGCCAAGTACATTTTCTTCACCATTGCAACACACTATTCTTCCTGGATTAGTTACCTAACGATATATTACAGGAGGAGCAAGAAGTCATTGATTCCAACTAAGCAGTTGTAGGGTTGATACCACAGAATATTTTGAAGCTTCACATATTTCTGATACCGGAAATGGTGCCAGGGATCAGTGGTACCTTCAGTGTCATGGACTGTGAACACTATTCATAGACCCATGAATCACAAAAACTAAATTTGAACACAACACTAACATTTGTATAGGATCACTACCTAAGATGTACAGAGAGCACGAGCATTAAAAAATATGGCAAAATGTATGCCTCTCCCCAGTTTGAAATGCTTGACTTAGAGTTTGATGGTTGGGAAACACCTTCACTAATTTGATGGATATCTGTCACTGTATTTCAAATACAATATAGTTTATGGCAATTATAAAATAGCGGACGGAATGTCAGTCACATTTGTGACAGAGTATTCTATAACCTAAACTCTAAATCAGACCTAAAGTCCAGAAAAGGTAAGAATCTAAGGCCTATATCTTTGCACTATACAAAGATTTGCTGTGTCTCTAGGCTAATATTAGGATGCATGTATTAGTGGATCTATATGACTTTAACAGTGAGAATACATTCCTTACACTGGAAGAAAAATCCTACCTCTATCTATTCAAATATTGTTTTTTATTTATTTCATATAATCTTCATTGATTTTCCATACACATAATACAAACATAAGGACAGTGCAGGAGTGCAAATAAGTAAGAGACAGATTGTGCTTGCCATTACTAATCATATTACATTGGTAGAATTTATCTCATTACGGACAAGTGATGTAGATATGAAATGCAAGAAGGGAGGGGACAAGACTGCATAAAATTACACATTAGTAATATTATATACTCAATGAGGACATTTAGCCAGCATTTGAATTGGTACATTAAGTCAGTATTGTAAACAAGTGAGTATAGGAATATTAAATACATTCTTTAGGTTTGTTCAAAATACCCAATTAATGTTATTTTATATGCACAGTGGAACAAACAGTCAACACTTAAATTAATCCATTTAAGTCAATACAGTGAGCAAATGAATAAAATTGTTTACATAGAATTCATTTTGGTTTAGTTGTTGGGAATCATGATTGAACGAAAAACACAGTTGTATGCACCTTAGGGCGTATTGAGCAGGCACTAGTGAGAGGTAAATGGGCCTATGGTGGTTCAAAATGAAGTGAAGTGGCGTCAAGAGAGCCCCACATAGGTCTGTGTGGTCGTCGCCAAATAGAAAGTTGTGACGAGGTAATATACGCCCCTCTAATAAATGTGAGCTAGTCACACCACATATGGAGTGAGACTGTTTTGGTATTCTTTCAGTTATTGAGAACCAGTTTGTAGGCAAGGGTCAGCAATAGGTCTAAAAGAGATCTATCTGCTTCTTTTTTTATTTGTGGGTCTAGCTGACCAAGTAGTTTATATAAGAATTTGTGAGTGGGAATAATGCCCAAACTCTTTTTGATCAATTTAAAAATGTTATCCCAATAATTCTGGAGGATGGGACAGAAGACATGAGCCATATCACCTATTTGCACACCACAGTTCCAGCACTTGAGGTATTTTATGAGATTACATGTTGGGAGTTTTTTGAGGGTCCAGTAGCACCTGTGATGATCATGTATTTGGGATGGGGTAGGGTCTGTGATAGCTTACTTGTAAAACTGGATCTGTAGATACGTTTCCAGTCAAATTTTATATTACTTTTAGAAGGTTCTGGTTCCTATCTTTGCTTGTTTCTAGTGTGATCTCTGCGAGATTTAGACAAGAGTATTTTATATACTTTGGATACTACATGTCCCATTTTGCGCAACGTACCGAATAATGTAGGGAGTGAGGGACTATTCTTTAGTGTAGGATGTTTCAATATCTGTACTCTTAGGGATCGATTATGAATTTGGCGGTGCACGGCGTGGTCCCCTCCACCGCCGAACCCACAAACCTGTGGTGAGGCCACCTGACAGATTAGGAGGTTCTCCCTGTCTGGCGGGATTTTTTGGGTGTTCGCTCGGCGGTGCCTCTAAAAATGAGCACCACGATGAGAACGCCTAAAAAAGTTCCTGCACAGCATGAAAGATTTTTGGTGACCAGCCTTCTAGGAGGAAATTAATCTTCTTAAGTATAGAGTCTTCGTTATATTTTAAAGTAGTGATGAAGTCATTGGAAAATTCTCATTGGACAATTCTATCCCTAAATATTTAATGCAACCTGGTTTATAAATAAGACCTGAATTACCTAGGATATCTTTATTTCCAATATTATTGAGAATCATAACCTCAGATTTGTCCTTATTAAGGGTATATCCTGATACATCAACAAATTCTTGAATCTATGTTATTAAGGTGGCAATGGAGGTGGGGCATCCTCAGTGGTAATTAAAATATCATCTGCATATGTAGAAATTGTGATAGTGTCATCGCCGAACGATACCCCTGATATTCCCCTTCTTTTCCTCCAGATTATATAAAAAGGAGATAGTGCCCCGACTCTAACTTTAGCAGATGGGGTATGGGATAGTGAAATACTCATATGTCTCAGGGACTCACCTGGATTAAACTGCTCAAGGGCCAAGCTTAAAACATGCCAATCAGCTTTTTCAAATGATTTTTCCATGATTGCTACTTTGGCGGTCTTTGAATGTTTTGCTTTTCCTAGGATGTGACAAAGAATTTTTCTGTTGACGTGGGATAATCTGTTCTCCTGAGATTCAACCTGTGAGGGGTGAATGAGTTTAGATAGGTATTTTTTGAGCCTGGAGGAGAGTATCATGGCATGCATTTTGAAATCCAAATTAATTGGTGAAATTGGTCAGTAGGAAGCAAGGTGTCTTTGCCCTCCTAGGGAATCACAGTTAGAATAGCCTCCACAGGGATGCCTGTGGCTTGTCCAGAATTGTTGAAGTGGTTATAGAGTTTTAATAAAGGTGGAATAATGTTGCAGAGAAGGATTAAACAAATTGTGCATTGTAACCACGTGGGCCTAGGGCTTTGCCTGTTTTGAGTGTTTTGAACGGGGAAATATATCTTTTGTTACGGGCCATTAATTGATTTCATTTTCTCCTCTGTTAGTTTGGGCAATTTGGCCTTATCTAGTTATATTTCACATTTCATGTGATCCAGGGAAACATTGTTTTTATAAAGGATTTGGTAGAAATCTTTAAAAAGTCAGCAATTTTATTAGGGCTAGTGTGATCAAGGCCTTTGTTGTCTTTAAGGCATTTATTGAGTATCATTGCAATCTATGTTTTAAGTATGATGCTAGGGTTTTGCCCACTTTATTGGCTTCACATAGTCTGATGCTTTTTTTATTTATTGACCTAGATACCTGCTCATTCACTTTTAATTGTATTGTATTAATATTTTCTTGACAATCTCATTTAATGTGAGATTATCTTAAAAGGAGAGATGGCATTATTCTAGTTCTATAATTAGTTTCTCTAATTCTAAGAGTTTGCTATTAGACTCTTTGTTCATATTAGATCTGATTTTAATCATCACACCTCTTACTGTCACTTTCAAGGCTTCTGATCCAGTGATGTTAAAGAATTCATTGTCTTTGTTGTCTTTGAGGAAGTTATCTATTGATTGTTGAATAATTTGTCCATTATTTTGAGTATTTCATCATTGAACCTCCAATTAGTTTATTTTGAGTCTGGAGAGGGGTCAGTGAAAGACATCGATGTACAGGAATTATCTGATTTCATTCTTGGTTAAATTGTTGTTTGGTCAACCTTTCTAATAGAGTGTCTCGGAATTAGTAAGTAGTCAATTCAAGAATACAAATCATGGGGGAATGAGTAAAAGGTATAGTCCCTTTTCATCTTGATTTTGCATTCTCCAAGCATCAATAAAGTTGTATTTAGAGCGTAGGTTTTTAAGAGCTTTATGGCATTTATTAGGGCGGAATGTAAATTGTGAGTTTCTGTCTAATGTAGGGTCCATAGGTAAATTAAATTCTCCTGCAAGTATTATCGTGGCTGAGTCTCGGATCATTTTAAGTTGGGCATAAAGCTCATTCCAGAAGAATGGGTCATCTACTGTAGGCGCATAGGCATTGATCACAAAGAACTCATTATTGTTTTTGGACAGTTTTAAAATGATCCATCTTCCTTATTTATCAGAGAGATTTGACACCATGTCTATATTTGACTTCTTAGTTTTCAATGTTAGGACATTCTTTTTTTTCCTCACCACAGAGGACCATGCTATGTTGTAAAACTGATTATTTCTGAGTCATGAGTTGTATGTAGAATCAACCTAGGCTCCCAGATATAGGACTATATCTCCCTGAATGTTTGTATAAGTAGTCAATGGACCCGATTCACGAAGGTAAACTTAGACCTTTGTCCTAAATTTAAACCAAACTTAGACCAAACTTCTCAGTTTATGACTTTGTGAATTTACAAAGGGCATTTATGATTTTTATCTTAATGCCTGCACTCGGGTGGATCTCTGCCCAAGTGCGTACATAAAGATAGTATTCGTAAATGTCCATTGTCAATTCCCAAAGTCGTAAACTTAGATGTCTAGGTTTACCTTTGTGAATTGGACCCAATGAATTTCCTTTTTTTAATCAGGTGGTTGATCCCTTTTATATATTAGATATGAGATATTATCGTAATATTCTGTGTAGGGGTTTTCATGAGTGAGGGTATAAGATTGTGTGGCTCCTCTGCATGGGTCTATTGGGTTTGGTCAGAATGTTAAACTGTATAGGGTTAAAATTATACTGTGTTTTATACATTGAGGTAGAATAACATGGGTAGGTAGTATAGTAGAAAGAGATGAAATTCCAAAGCATATTTACTATGGTGTGAGGTTGAGCCCAGAGTGGTGTGTGGTTACAACCAACTTGGTATACAATGTTCACTCACCTGAAACAAATCCTTTTCTTGATTGTGTTGACATTTGCAATGTTCTATACAGGCGTCCTGTGCACAGAATGCAGCCCTGAATGGATTCTAGCACTGCACCCTGCTCAACAGGCACCACCGATGCCGACCAAGTAGAGTGGAGCGCTCGTTCACAAAGGCTCCGAGCGTGGGTCCTCTATAGCGCATATTGCCACCGTAGCGGTCAGCCTAGATTATCGCAATGTAGTTTAGAAGGATTGGTCAGCACAATTAGTTTTAAGGGCCTATATGATGGAAGGCAGTGGCTTACAATATACAGTGGTTCATAGTGACAGGTACTTTGCTGCAAGAGAAGGGCGGGCCGCCATTTTAGTTTAAGATAGAGGGTCCTCTGAGTAGGTGGAATTCCGCTGCTATTTAATTAATGTAGGGCGCCTGAACAGAATTTGTAATCCCCGGTTCAAAGTAGCCATGTCAATGGTGATGTCAAAAGTGATGTAATCAATGTATTCACTTATGTTGTCACGAATGTTGTCATTTGTGATGGCGTTCACATTGAAAGGGGAAAGTAACAGTTATAAATTTTGCTGCAACCTATAACTGGTAAATGTCACTTGTGATAACCTAAAGTTCAACATTAGCAATTTCTTACCTGATTGATAATAAATTTACCTTTTTTCTCTTAACAAACTTTAAACAACAATTAACGTCACCTTCAATTTGAAAAAGAAACAACATGTTAACTCCGTTTTTTTATTTTTCTCTGTCTAAGTGTCTCAGTGAGTGTCGGTGTGTAACGCCCTGAACGTCTCAGGATCGTTTAACAGACACGATAATGAGAACGCAACCACTTGTGAAGGTTTAGTTATTTTAATGAAGGCAAAAATAATACAAGGAATAAACAAAGGTTATAGCCACTGGAATCCTCCAGGCTAAGTACGTTACCAGCCCACAGCACGGATGGTCCTAACCGTCCTCTGCATATACGCCGATCCCGGCGTATGCCAACAGAGGGCAGAAATGAAATGGCCGACAATGCCAATCGGTAGGCTGTGAGGGGCACGAAGAGTGTTGGGGAGAATCGAGGAGTCAGGGAAACACCCAGCCGGGGTCTCTACCTGAAGGGAGCAGCCGCTCAACCTCTTCCTCAGACTGCACCGGGACGCGGAGTCACCTCCTGGTGATGCGTCACCGATACCCCAATCACAAGCAAAGAAGACTGAACCGAGAGCAGCCGCTCGATCGATCCTGTGGACTTCCGAGTCTGTAACGCGGCAAACACCTCCTGGTGTGCGTTACAGCTGGCAGTCCCTGTATCTCTGGTCGGGCTGGGAGTTACGACTCCAACCAGCAAAAGCGCCACTGCGCTTTGACTCAGCCGAGTCAAAAGGCGAAGCTCAATGGTTATCCGGTAGAGCTTCCGGGTCCTTCACAGGTGACGATGGGGCAAGACACGGCCCAGGGAGTAACGACTCGACCTACCTCCGTTCTTGCCTTACTGGAGCACCACTCCGGAACACTGCTCTTCACTAAGCAGGTACGTCGGTGTAGACACAATATCCGACAGCGTTGTACCTCCCGGTTCCTCCCTTTATAGGGCGTGTTTTCTTTGAGTTATGTAACAGCTCTCCTGTTTACATAAGGGCGTGTTTTCCTTGAGTTATGTAACAGCTCTCCTGTTTACATAAGGGCGTGTTTTCCTTGAGTTATGTAACAGCTCTCCTGTTTACATAAGGGCGTGTTTCCTTGAGTTATGTAACAGCTCTCCTGTTTACATAAGGGCGTGTTTTCCTTGAGTTATGTAACAGCTCTCCTGTTTACATAACCTCTCAACCGCTAAGCATCCTGGGAGATGTAGTCCGTTTTCGCTGGTTACCGTTTTCCTCCCCTCGCATGACAGGAATTCTTGACACGGTGTTTGCAATCTTGGATCTGTGTTGGACACCCACTACCTTAATGATATTTCATCATCATCAGTGTCTTTAACTAGCTACGATTACTCCTGAGTGTGTACCTGAGTTAGTGTCCTTGGTTCTTTGTTGACCAACCAATGGCTGACAATGCCATTCCTTTCTTCAGGGTGATAATTTTCCAGATAGTATGTAACTGACGGAGTGCAAGCTGTTCAATTTGAGCCCTCAAATCCTAGTTTTGGTTAAACACCTTTAGTTAAAATCAATACACATCAAAAAATGTCATGGCATAAAAAATATATGCAAAAACATGTGAATTATAATATTCTTTTTATTATCATTGATGAGGAAGTGGGGTGAATGATGATGTTCTCAAGGCTTCATGTCTCTTGGGTCCTCGCCCCTGTCAACACTCAATAACAGTAATAAATAGCATATTACACTCTACACATTCTTCACCTGGGCACACCTAACCGGTAATTTTCTAATCATGGTACCTGCCACACAAGCTTCAAACTCATGCTGCTGCAGTACCATGAACTCCTTCCAAAGAAAGTGTGTATGCTACTGCAGTACCAAGGGGTAAATACCGGATCAGGAGGGGACCCAGAAGAACTTCATGATATTTCACAGGAAGGCTATGTTTGGTCCCACAAGAGTACCATGGTACCTGCAATCCTTTTTTCTTATTTTAATCTCGGGCTAGGCACCATCTTGGTCCCTTTGCACACTCAGGCACGTGACTGGGAATCATAGTGTTCCTACCCTGCCCCCTTCTGCCTTTTTAAAACAAATGCTCAGGGACGAAGTCCCCAAGTCCTTGTAATGGTCACTACAACATATCGGTGAGGCGGTGTGGCTTGCAAACCAGATCAAGAGGCACTGTAGTACCTTCCCGGGTACTGCAGCATCCCACAGGCTGAAAAATGCTCCCTCTGCCAATGGGATTCAACTTTTTTCATTCCTACAGGAGTCCTGCGGTATATAATGGTCCAGATATCACTACCTCTTTGTTAAACATGAACCCCTTATGACCACTCAAGGACCTTATAAACGCATATTTCTTAAAAACTACTGGACGGAATTACACCATGTCTCAAAAAGCAATATGGGAAACACTACCTCTGAGGACTTTTCCTCTTATGAACTTGGATACAGGGTAGGGGTAAGCGATACTCGCAGAGTTTCACTCTGTGCAATTCCACAGAATTTTATGAAAACTCCACGAGATTCCACAGAGTTCTGCAAATAGGCGGAAATCAGCACGTCGTGTTGCTCGCACTGATTTTTAGCACAGTAGCTTGTTCCCTGTTGAAAAATCAGCACAAACAGCACCATGCCAGAGGGCACTGCATCTCAAGTTGGGTTTGCTGCCACTCAAAGATTTTCTAATTGAGCGGCAGATTTCCCACCGTAAACGGTTGTGAACGTCTGCAACTGCCTGTGTTGGGAAAATCTCACCGGATTCCGGCCTACTGTCTGAAAATTGCACTGGGGGCACAAAATCCTCGCTTCTGCTTGCCAACTTACAATTGTCAAGCCACACATGAGAAAAACTCTGCCACGCAGTGGTGATGGAATTTGGCCCAAACTCTGAGTTATTTGCATAACGTTGAGCGGCCAAAACTCTGCTAACTCGGCCGACGGAGCGGAATTTATTGTCCACCCCTATTGAAGAGTCAATAAGACTGACAAATGGTGCAATAATTGTGCACCACAAAAAAGAGTCAATATGCTCCTCGAGGGCAACCCATTGGAGAGGGAAGAAGTTCCCAGAGGAAGAAGGTCTCACACACCCCACAGACATCTCCCTTTTGGCGGGTTCAGCCACTCAATGCACACACACTCAGGAACATCTTTTTCCCCCTTTGAAGTGCAGGCAGGTGCCGCCTGATTGGTGAAAGACGAAGTAGTTGCTTTAATCAGCCACTCCATTATTCACTAATGCCCTGACTCCAGGGCAGTTGTAAGTTTGCAGCTGCCCTGGGGGCAGCGTATTATAAGTAACAGGACACACTCTGACTGTTTGCACCAAGTGCACCAATTTGTATGTTGCCAAGACGCAAACTGGGAGAGTGTGCCCTATTTGTAATACTGTAACAGTAGCCTATTGTGTTATGGCTAGTGGGCCACAATGTAAATGTACTTGTGTCTTGTTCCTGCCCCTGCTCGAAAGTCCCTTTTGTCATAAAGAGTAGTGGTCTCTAAACCTGCGGTGGCACATTAGTGGTGACCATTGTGACTCACGCAAATGCATGGTTGTTTTTGTTAATTATCCCAAGGTCTTTCTTATATGCAATATAATTAAACAATAGTTTGTGAAGAATAAAATATTCCTTGGGAAGTCATTTAGTGAAACTTTTTTTTTGGCTTGCAGTTTACTTGTGAAATCATTCTACTTTCACCCATTGATGAACCACTGTGATCAAAAATCGGTTAAATACTTATTTTGGGGAAATAGGTCTATTTTCCCTTTCCAGCAACTTGTGCTTATCAGCCCTTCCCTTGCACTGAAGCGCCTTGTCTCAGCTGCTGACATTTTTATGTTGCAACTTTCTTCAGAATTGAAAACCAGCATTAACATCTGTGACTTTTACTGCAGCTTGATAGCTCTCGGGTATGAAAAGCAGTCAATATTTTAGCTCGATTGGCTCCTTAGCTAGTTAAGGGCGGATTACACACCAGCATACAAAAAAAGTAATTGCTCAACCACTTTGTAAACAAAACAATTACCCTAAAAAGACGACATTGCCTCAGTTTAATTTTCCATTAGCGGGGATACAGGACGACAATGCGCATGATTTGCAAAAGCAAAGCAGCAGTTATCCGATAAATGCAAATTTGTAAAAGGGAAAAGAAGAGCATCGCCCTGGTTCCGGCGTGCATTCCTCATTTACCCCCTAGTATTTTCAGAATAATTTAGCTCGCTTCCCCGCCACAGATGAAAGGCCTTTGACAAGGGAGAGGAAAACTTTGCTTTCCAAAAATAAGGTGCTTTTTATTCGCCGCCGCGGTGCTTTGTCAACTTGAGTTCTAATTTACGCAGTTCCTGGCACGGAAACAGAAGTGTTGCTCTGAGGGCGTTTAGAAATAGATTAGGACATGTACTAAACACGGAGGCTTGAACTAACTGGCACTAGCGTTTGGCAGATTTCAGGTGTTAGCAAGGGTTGCCATTTTCCATCACCCGTAATGGGGACTGGCAGCGCTGCCTATGTGGACAGGGCTACTTCTGACAGAGGAGAGTAAAAATAATATATTCCCTCTGCTGTCTGGAATGCAAAGCAGGGCAGGAATATACTTCACTCCGTGAGTCTCGCGCTTGAGAAATTGCAAGAGCCGGTGGGCTTGTTCATTTGTCAGGGTGCCACAGACATGATTGCAAGGAAGCCGGAAATGCGCATCTCTGGGAACATTACGACACTCCCTCGCCCTTCATAACTTGCGCCGAAACAACAAGAGAGGTAAATCACTGTGAACATTATATCAAGATTGTGTTCTCTCTTTTACCAGCAAGCCCCACAAGGACAATGTCAGCGTCCTTCCTGTCAGACGAGCGCGAGCGCTGCCGCGCGACAACTAAGCAAAACCAGCTCGCGAGTACGACAGGTCAGGGGGAAGGTGCTTCCTGCCGCCTGGCCTCCTGAGCTGAATTCCAATGCGGTACTGCAGTGACTCATAAATCCGTGTTCTACTTCTGTAGGGGGATAAAAGATGGGAAATAAGGGAAGGCAGATGGTGATCTGCTTTGGCTCGCAGAAAGTAAGGGAATCTGATTGGGCACTGGCCTGTCTTGCAGCTATTTTGGGAAATAGAAGTTTCCGGTGCAGTGTTATTTCATTTTTCTTTAGTTTCTTAAACTTGTCATGCTCTACAATGAAAATTCTTACAAATTAAAGTGTTGGCGATGATACAGCGGTAAACTCTTGCAGAGCAGGCATTTAATCGGGGCCTCTCGATTCTGGATGCCTTTTGAATTGACCAAACTTGGCAGACAATCCAGAATGTACGTTTTGCAGATTTTAACAAAGAAATTGGAACCTGTGTGAGTCCCACAGTTTGTAAAACTTTATTTGTCACCCTTAGTCGTTGATTGCTGTAATCAGACATTTAAAGATGTGACTGTTCTTTAATAGTAACCATTTGAATTGAAACACAGCGAAAGGGCTTTAAGGGCAACAAAACACAGACAACTTGAAAAAACAGACTGGAAAAAATTATTCATTCTTTCTTTATTTATTTTTATTTCTCTTATCACACGAGATGATCTCAGACACTGGGCTCCATTCACAAATATATATTTACATGTGTAGATTTACTCCTCAGCCCTGCCAAGTACCACCCATCTCGAGTTAGAATAACGCATTTCCGGCAATTTTCTCGCATTACTGCAATGCGTGTAATTGTCACGCAAAAGAACCGGGTCCTGAAGTGCGATTGCTCCAGTTTCTCCATACGCTGGGAGGGACGACATAAAACCTGAGCTCCGAATGCTGTTTTTTAAAGGCCACAAGATGGGTAGTGTACAACGGGAGGATTCTAAATATATAATGATGTGGAAGTATCCTGCTGTCACAGTAAGCCAAATGAACTTCAGAGATTTAAAGACCAAAACACAACCCCCACCCCCCCACCCCACCCAATTAATGCAGAAAAACGCCTTCTCAAGTCATAGTATCTAACAGGTTTGGATGTCCAGCCACAAAACGAAGATTCTAAATACATGCCGTAAACTGGGTCAGTCTAAATTTCAGTAAAAGAGGGACCTAATTGGAGAACTCTACAGAAGGAAGATCCCCACTAGGGCTCCTCTTGCATCCTGTAGTCGCCCTCGGGTCCCACGTGGCAGAGAGCCTGGATAGACTGTGTCAATTGACCATAATCTGATCATGCCATTAATTTGATTTATTGCCAGCCAGGGAGGCGCAGGCCTGCTAAGGTAGGAAATCTCTGTTTAATGTATAGTTTCCCTACAGCCCTGCTCGGCAACAGGCGTCGAACTAGGCTGTGGGCTGTGCATGCTACTTCTAAGTGTGGGTGACATTATACTGTTCGCAAGAAAGTGTCACTAATAGTCGTTGAATGACACTCATAATTACACTGCAAATATCACACATAAGCAATCTGAAACCTTGACAGATATGACCCCTACACTTAGGTGTAACACTCCATTTATTATTCACCATTTCTGAGTGGAGATTTAAAACTAGGTGTTGACTTACATGTATATTAGTAACTTTCTACTTATTGGTGGATATCTCTACCTCCAGGGCAGAGATTTCCTAGTCGGAGACTATAGGGAAATTGCATGAAGGTTTTTTTTTTTTAAAATGTGCTTAAAGATTTTAAAGCAAAATTTAAATGTAAAATAATTATTGTAAAGTATAAAATTTGAAATATAGTAAGAACACAATATTGCCTCAAAATACGTTTCTGTTAAATTATAAAGTAATTAAAACATTTTGATTTAATTCCTAAATATTTGTTTAAACAATACTTAAAAAATATTTCTAATCTCCCTTAATAAAATGCTTCTTCTGTTTAATTTGGAGCAAACATGGTTAAAGTTCATGTATTTAAGTAATTTAACTTTTTTTATTTAAAATTTTTTTTTTTTTTTTAAAATATCAGAAATTATGCTTAATTATGTACCACTAAAATATCACATGTATATAATTTATATTTACAATTAATTTAATTAGTTGCCATTAATTCATATGGGTGTTAGTTTAATTCCCTGCTTTCATTATTTTCTATAGGAGTTTGTTGCAGTACCAGGGAATGGCTGTGTGGTGCTTGGCTTACTCAATACCATAGCTGGATAATGCTTAAGCTTGTTTTGACACTATTAGGTCTCTCTAGTAACCATAGAAGAATATTTTGTGAATCACAATGGTCTTCCTCTCATATGGGTGTGAGTTTTTATTAGCATGCCCTCCCTAAACGCCTCAATTGTTTCTTATCCCCACCCATTTTTCCCTATATTTCAACAATTCACCCCTGCCTCTCCCACGGTCACTATAGAAGCAATTAATTATGTGTGGGGAAATCTCCCCCATCGTATTGGAGATGTCTGCACAGAAAAGATAGTAGAGGCGGAGGTGGAGATCTTCACACGTAGGTTTGTGAATTGCATCGTGCAGTAACTAAATGGTTATAATGGAGTGCCACTCTACATACTCCAAAATGCAGCTTGTCAGTCAGACTCATTGTTCTCAAATACGTTATTTAAAGACATGACTCAGAATTAAGAAACCCAAACATGCTGCTCCTCTTCTACCTCCTGTGGGCCTGATTCACAGAGGGTCTCCACACTCGTGGCGGAGGCCTTGCCGTTGTGTCAGGGGCCCTGCACTCATGGTGGGACCTCTGCATTGCAGTTTCTCATTGTGGAGGTCCCGCCACAAGTGCAGGCTCTCCTCAATGACTGCGGGGCCTCCACCATGACTGCAGAGGCCCTTTGTGAATCGGGCCACAGTGAGGATGAGATCTCCTGTCAGGTTGCATTAGTAGTTTCCCTGGACAGAAGTGGCGGCAACATCTTGTCTTTCCTGGATATGAGAGAATGCAAGTGGATGGACCTTCTGGATAACACCAAAATTGACTTGAATTATGTCAATGATCTTCATCTGTTATCGGTTATAAAGCATTGAATAGATAGCTTGATGGACTGTGAATGTAAAAGACTGTTAAACAGAGTTTTCTGTGTAAATGGTGTTATGTGGCAGATCTTTTTGATGATGTATACTCTATGTAATATGCATGATCTTTTAAGTCGAATTATTATGTGACTATTCTACATACTGTGGATATTTTACTCTACCTACTTTTGATTCTCTGGTCAAATTAAGATAAGGACAAGGGATGATTTCTGTCATTTATGGCATTCTGGCTTATTTACGTCTAGGTACGTGCTGGCTTGACAGTATAGTAATGTTGCAAGATAGCAAAGTAATGGTGTAAGGATTTCCGTTCCCCACATATTAGGGTTCCAGCATGTAGAGTAACTCTCAGTTGGTATTGCCCGTGATTAGGGGTCTAGTTGAATGCTATTGTAGCAGGTATTTAACATCATCCACAGGATACCAGAAACAAAAGAATTACATTGTTTGGTATCTGCGCTGACATGTTGACATACAATTACGAGATATAATGGAGTTTTGTGTAAACAGGTGAATACAATAACACCCCTTTTCCCAAGATGGCCCCCCACGGTTATCTGTCTAGTGTCTCTAGGGAGAGTAGTGAAGATACTGGACAGCGTTTGCCCCGTCTTCCCTCCTATCTGCACTTAGTGAATGGCAGCATAGCAGTTAGTCGATGCCTTTACTGCTCAAGGGGAATTTCCCTTGTAATGTATTCTTTTCAGGTGGACAGCAGATGGTTGTTTTAACTCATGTGACATAGTTCTACTTATCAGGATTAAGTTGTTTGCGCATATTCAACAGATTTTTTTCAGTACGCTCTGTCACTATGGATTTCAGCCATGAGTACTCTGTGAGGAACTGAGCAAGTAAGATGTTAAAGTTTTGACATTGGTCAATTGGTATTGCATGATGGCACACTCCAACAGGAAATGGTTTCTATAGTGATTAAGTCACCATAGTAAGCACCTTTAATTTCCTGGGTAGGTGCAAACTTTTAACACCTCTCGAAGGGTCTAGTTGGATATTACTCACCATGCATAGATGGTTCTAGCATGGTTGAGTGAGCGCATGTTTCTTTGGTTATGCAGTGAAATCAATTAGGTATTCAGGCACATTGGTGGCACACTCTTGTGCTGGTTAATTACCCTACTTAACTTTGATTCGGATTGGTGATGGTGTCAAACAGGAGTTTAGTAATAATAAGTTAAATTTGATTTTCCCCTAAATGTTTGGAGATGCAGGTTTGGACTCTTGCTTTTTTTTGTACTACGAATTAAGGTTGTGAGTGGCCTAAAGGGTTACACTGTGGAAAAAGTTGATAGGATTGAGGAGTGGGACTTAGGATTTATCTGGTTTCTGTCTCCTTCATATGCAGGTGTCGTAGTCCTGAAGAGACCCTAACAAACAGACGGGGTCAAAGCATCGTCAAACCATCCCTTTTTGTTCACAGTTTGAAATATTATAAAGGGCTGTGTATGAGTTCACACTACCCTAAAATTAAATGCTTTAAACGTTGTATACAACCGCTGGGACTTGTACGGAGTCTTATGTTATTTGTTGGAAATATTTTCACAGTCTGAGCACTCATTGTCTGCACTGCAGTCCCTTTTGTAACAATCCGTTGCATGTAAATTGGTAATTGTAAAAATTTGATTTTGATGGAATCCAAAGTTGTCCTGTGCTTCTTCTCTAAACATATGAAATCATTTTACTGAAACAGAACAGAATTAGAATTTGGATCCCTCAAAGGTACTCATGTGGTTTCCATATTTGAATGAGTCCCATGGGGGCAGTTGTTCTATTAATACATACTCACCCTGCTGGTCTACATGGGCTGATTGGGTTGTCCTTGTTACATATACACTGATTTCCAAATAGAGCAAATATGTATTTGAAGAGGAACAGAGTAGTTCTTATATAGCCAGAATATTGCATACATACAGGAGATTCTGTAGAAAAAGTGTTTGTGCTGAAAAAGGATCTTTAAAATAAGGCTATTTTCAGTCATTAAAAACATTGCATATGTGCATTGATCTGACCCTTAACAACCAGTGATGTGATGAACTGCAACATGGAAACAAGCTTTAATTGGAAGCAAAATACATAATAGAGATTCAAACATTACCATAATGATCCATTTGCACTACAGAGGGTCATTGATTGAATTGCTCTTTTTAAATCAAGATGTGGATTACATATTATCTTTTTGTAGTACACAATATTGATAGCCGATCATGTGAATAAAGAGAAAAATGAGAGATTAAACATAATGATGTGTTTGTTGTTTTAGGTTTTAGGTTTTCCATATTTTAATGTCAACTGTTGGGCAACAACGTTGCCCTGCTGCACTTGCCAAATATTCAGACTTTCCTACGATAATTTTCCTATTATACCTTTTAACTACAAGAATCCCTGTCTTCAACACTAGGCATCTAATAAAGTCCATGTCCGGAAGCATAAAATACACCTAGAGGTATATTTATGAAAAAGTAATGCAGCACAGCAAGTCACCTTGCTGGGCTGCCCTGCATTATAAGGAAAGGGCAGGAATGCACAGTACAGCGCCTTTTGGTGCATTCCCAGGTCTACCAGTAATGATAAATCTGGGAATGCCTCAAAATCCATGTGAGTTGCATGGGAACATTCAGGCAATGCCCATTGAATGCCCACCTGGGGCACAGTAATGCAATTCAGCAATTTGCACTGTGTTGCATTGCTCCTAATTTATTAAGACACTCAGGGCCATGCACAGTGGACTTGCATAGCTTGATAAATTGCATTTTGAGATTGTGTCGCACATTCACCTCCTTGAGTGCTGCAAAAGTGATGTAATTCTTCCCCAGTGGAGGTAATCCTCAACTCTCGAACATCTTTGTTAGACCTGTCAGCCTTAGGATGGTCGGACCCTCAAATGTTGCCTTACTCCTCTTATTTTTACTGACTTCGTTTTTCGGGACTTATCACTCTGATCACTTTACCAATGCTAGTCAATTCTAAAGTGCATGTGCTCTTTTCTCAAAACATGGCAATATTGGGTCATAATGGAAAGAAGAGTTGATATGCGCACAATCGGTGTTGTTCGTTTTGATTGGCTGTGGCGTGCCACTGGGGTTTCACTCTCTGGTCTGGAGTGTGAATAAATACAATCAAGTCAAGCGTCACCTGCAGTAGGAGACGTCCCCCTGTGCACAGCAAAAGAACCTGGCGGGTTTTGTAATTCAATGGTCAATACATCACAGTTTGATATTAGATGAGGAATGATCAGAAACGATGTTTGGACTGTTGATCTGTTGAATATTGGTTCATACCCAATTGGTATATTTAATTTACTTATAAGTCCCTAGTATAGTGCAACAAGTGTGTTCAGGGCCTGTAAATGAAATGCTACTAGTGAGCCTGCAGCACTGATTGTACCACCGACTTACGTAGCCCTTTAAACATAGCTCAGGCCTGCCATTGTAAAGCTTGTGTGGGCAGTTTTAGACATTTCAACCTGGAAAAACAAACTTTTTGCCAGGCCCAATTCTTCATTTGTAATACATATAAATTCCCAGAGGACAGATCGCAATGTATTTTAGAAGCAGGACTTGTACATTTAAGTTTTACATGACCTGGTAACAGTGACGGCCCGTGTAGGGCGTTTTACCGGGGCGGTGACGTGGCACAGAGGAGGGGCAGGGTGGGGGGTTGCAAAATGCGGCAAACGGCCGATTTCAGGTAAGTTATGAAAAATATTAATAAAACGAATTTCGTTGCGCGCGCTGCATCGCATTCGTTTTATTAATTTTTTTCGTAACTTACCTGAACTCGGCTGTATGCCACATTTTGCAACCCCCCACCCTGCCCCTCCTCTGCGCCACGTCACCGCCCCGGTAAAATGCCCTACACGGGCCGTCACTGCCTGGTAATGAAAAACTCTTAAATTCATTTTTCACTACTACAACATCTATATCCACCACAGGATAACATTGGGGTTACCTTATTAAATTTTATAAGTGTTATATCCGAATAGGAAGCTGTAACTGACTCAAATTTGCAGTCTCTGGATTCCCATTTTAATATCCTAACTTATGGTGGAGTAAGATTTTAAATTACAGTTCTGAAAAATACCACTTTTAAAAGGTTGGCATTTTCTTGCCTTAGCAATTTGGTGCCTGCTGCCTGTCTCTGGCCATATGACTGGGTGAAGTTGGCAATGGGACTTTGTGTATTCCTTCTGGACTGCCACACACAATGAGAGCTTAGGTGTGACTGGGTGGGCCATCACTGTCAGGATTGGAGGAGGAGCTGGTCCCAGCCTACTTACACCTGGATAGGATATGCCCTGTTCCCACACAAAGGGCATATCCATGTAGTTAGTCTAGAAGGCAGGGCATCTGTACAGTTCAAAGGCATGCCTCTAGACGCATTTCCCCTTGTCAAAGGCAAAAGTGTTCATAAAAGAAGGACTTCAGACGCCACCATTTCAGTACACTCCTGGACCTGTGCATACTGGGCCAGGAAGAAGGACTTCTGTGCTGCTGAAGGACTGCCACTCTGCTGAACTACTGTTCCGCTGTGCTGCCATGCTGCCTGCTGTCCTCTTGCCCGGGTGAGAAGGACTGAAATCCAGAATCCAGTGTGACTCTAAGAGTTAGTTATCTGGCCTCTTGATCTGAATTCTCAGGGACATAACAGCCTGACAACTTCTTTGCACCTACACCTGGACTCTGCCATCTGTGAGTCTGCCCTGCAAAGTGGTGCCACTCCAGTCCTGCTCAGAAGTGGGCCTAAGATGCTTGCCAGCAGAAACGACACAGCTTCTTTGCTGAGTGACACATTCCTGAGCAAAACCAACTCATCTCCTTGGCTGAATGGTGCATCTCAGAGCAAAACTGGTGCATCGCAGCTGCTGTGCGGATTAAACCGATCTCAAAGAGCCACATCGCCGTTGGCCCCGCGCATCAGCAGCCCAGGTCCTTGCATCTCTGGCCAACGGCAGCCTCAACAACAATGCTGGATTCCACATCGCAGCTTTGCAGCTCCTCGGAACTGATGCATCATCAGCTGAATGCCTGATTCCCAGCACCTGACTTTGCATCGCAAGCCCCTTTGATGAGATCCTCGACGACGACGCAACAGGACTTCACACTGCATCCTCGCCACATCTTGGAACCAACTCATCGCTTTCGATGTGCAACGCACTTTCGCCACAGACCCTGGCAATGCTCTGCAACTAGGGTTTGAGGTACTCTGTTCAGCAGGCATAACTGGATCCCTTTAGCTGGCACATTCTCCATTGTGGTCGGCCTGAACTTGTGACGTTGTCCCAGTCCTACATGACCAGATGTCCCCAGTGGCACTTTGTGCTTTTGGGTGTTATGTTCGCTATAAGGTTTAAAATTCAATATCTCTAGTTCTACTAATTGAATTTTTGTAGTTTCCATCTTGTTTTATTTATTAAAAATCACTCTATTTTTCTAAGTCTGTTGTGGCCTCCAATTGTTGTGTGTTTTCACTGTTTTACTGTTTGTAGTGTTGCACAACTACTTTACACATTGCCTCTAAGTTAAACCTTACTGCTCTGTGCCAAGCTACCAAGGGAGTGAGCACAGGTTAATTTACCAAGACAGGGATTGTGGTTGCTGCTTGACTAGGGCTTGCACCCCAGTCAACCAACTACCCAATTTCATACATTCTTTCAAAGGAATCAGATGAGCAATCTTCAGCACTACAGTAACATACTAGCAATATCCAAAAGTTCTGTTGCCATCTCACTTACAAGTATTGTTATGGCTCATTTGTCCTTCTCTGGCTATCAATTTGCCTACAAGTTCTCCCACAAACACATCACTATTCTGTCCCTGCTTATCCTCCTCAGCTCTTCTCAGAATGTGCATATTGACAACTTCACTGCAGTGATCATGATTTAGTCCAGTCCTGTACTGATACACCTCTCATCCTTTCAGTATCAAGAGGCACTGATCTTGATATTCTGATCCAACAGGACAAGTGAGAGCTTCCATATTTCCCCTAACTCATTACTAGCCTCACACTAATGCAATTAAGTTTAGAAGTAGACCGGAGAAAAGGGAAATGGGACAAGAAAGAGAAGCAGAGATAGTGGATATTGCCACACTGCCCAGTTGCACAGCTGGGCTTATTCTGCACTGCAGGAGACTTGATATTTAATGACAAGAGAAAACTTTTAGTGCAGATTTTATATTTACTTTGGCATCAGACTTCTAATATTGTATATGATACAGCTGCTGGCAAACCATCTATTTTCCGCTCTATATTCTGGAATGAAACCTGATACTTTTCCTGTGCCATAATACAGTTAGATTTGATGTATTAACTTTGATCAATGCTCTGAGTTATTATAGTTTGTTTCTTATAGAGCTCTATAATCAGGATTGTTGCAGTTATCTTCAGTGGATATGACTACATTCCATGCATTTGGTTGATAATTTTAATATGAAAAGGTTTCACTGGTATCATGTGGTTCACCTACACAATCAGTAATCATGTATTGTTATACTCAATACTTTAATAACCTACATGTTCTAAGCGGCTGGGAGGGATGTGGTCTGTGGGTGAAAGGCAAAAGCCTCTTGATGAATATGTGACAACAGGGGACATCGTCCCCTCCCAGACCGGGGAGCTGGTACTTCCCAAAGTTAGGGCGTGGTATAATCACATTCCAGGTAGGACTCACCTGGGTTTCTTGCTTTCATCAGGTGCTATCGCCAAGTATTATCTTATTGCAAATAGGCCAGTCCACTAGGGATCCTTGGCCCTGAAGAATGCCCATGACCTCTATAGGGGCAGAAACATGTTGGCTTAGGGGGATTGATTGAGCCATCATCCTCATTTTCCATCCTAATATTGCTTTTTAGCTATAGCAGAGGTCCACAGCATTAAAGGTAAAACACCTGGGTGCCCCAAGGAATTGCTAACTGTTCTTTCCAGTTGTGCTTTATATAAGAACTCCCTCCTTCTTCCTACTCCTTGGAGGTCGAGTACGCCCTACCAGTGTTGAGAGAGGTTGCCTATGAGTAGCATGCCACAAATTGTGGGTGAGGGTTCCTTTTCCAAAAGATTTGTCTTCCAGCGTTTCGCAACAGAACTCCTATGATGCCTAACTAGGGCAGGGATTTTGCATTTCACTAAGGAGAAGTTGTCCCTTTCTCATTGCAGCTTTGATACCCATTTGTGTTCTAGTGTAATGGTTCTAAGAATATTAATAATAGTCTGTGCGGATCACTGACAGTATATCGACGGACCGAATATCGACCTACAAGAATATCTAGTAAAGAATATCGATGGACAGAATATCGACATCCTATCTCTACAAAGGTAAGTACAAAAATATCGAAACCAAAATATCGTTTGTTTAAAATATCGTTGTTTACAATATTGTTTTTTTAAATGTCTTAAAAATAATATTAAATGGATTAAATGATAAATATAATTAATAAAAACATAGAATTATTTAAAAAAGTTAAAAATGATAAATAGAAATGTAATATAAAAAATTAAACACATATTTTAAAAAGTATACACATATTAACTTGATAATATTAATAAATAATTATTTTATTTAATTATACAATGTTAGAAACATAATAAAAATTATAAATATATATATATACATAAACCTGTAACAACATAGAAATAAAATATATATATAATAAATTACATTATTAAAATTAATATTGATTTGCAAACAAATATTTTACGCTACATTAACTATAACAGTAGGGAAAAAGTTGGATAGCGTAGGGCAATAATTTACTATTCCCACTCCAGCAACTGCAACAGTAGGGAAAGTGTTGGATAGCGGAGGGGAATAATTTACTATTCCCACTCCAGCAACTGCAACAGTAGGGAAAGTGTTGGATAGACGAGGGGAATAATTTACTATTCCTACTCCAGTGAGTGCAACAGTAGGGAAAGTGTTGGATAGCGGGTGGGTAAAAATTACTATATCACTCCAGCAAATACAACAGTAGGAAAAGTATAGGATAGCTGGTGGGTAAAAATTACTATTCCCACTCTAGTGAGTGCAACAGTAGGGAAAGTGTTGGATAGCGGGGATGTAAACATTTGTATTTCCACTCCAACAAGTGTAACAATAGGAAAAGTGTTGGATAGCGGATGGATAAAAATTACTATTCCCGCTCCAATGAGTGTAACAGTAGGGAAAGTGTTGGATAGGAGAGGGGTAAAAATTACTATTCCCACTCCAGTAACTGCAACAGTAGGGAAAGTATTGGATAGCGCAGGTACAAATTAATATTCCCACTCCAGTGAGTGCAACAGTAGGAAAAGTGTTGGATAGCGGGTGGGTAAAATTACTGTTCCCACTCCAGCGAGTGCAACGGTAGGGAAAGTATTGGATAGCGGGGGGGGGGTAAAAATCACAGCGGGTGAGAATAATTTACTATTCCCACTCCACCAAGTGTAACAGTTGGGGAAGTGTTGGATAGCGTAGGGGAATATTCCCACTACAGCAAATGCAACAGTAGGGAAAGTGTTGGATAGTGGAGGGGAATCATTTAGTATTCCCACACCGGCAAAAAAATTAACATTAATATAGAAAACATTAATTGGTCAAAAATAATTTACCTCCCACCATATTCCCCCATAAACAACAACACCAATATTGTAAAATAATACACAATTAATCAAATTTATTAATTAATAACAATTAACAAGAGATATAAAAACCATCAAAAATAAATTATATCACACAATTAACACTATAAAATAACTTTAAATAAATATTATATAAAAAAAAGAATAAAATCTCTATTAAAATTAAATTACTTCCAACCCTACTCCCCTATCAACCCACAACCCACTCCTAAAAAAATTGCACAATTAACATATTTACCAATTAATTATTAATTATTAATAACCAGTTAAAAATATATTAATAATAAATGAATGAACACAAGTAACAATATACATTAATAAATACAAAAATATTAATTAATAAAAGTATTAATTAATAATTTTTTATTAAATTACTTCCCACCCTATTCCCCTATAAACCCACAACCCACTATGGAACTAAAACACAATCATTTAAAAAAAAAAATTAATAACTTCTAAAAAATTATCAAGTAATATATTATAATTAAAATACTTCCCACCCTATTCCCCTATAAACCTACAACCTGCTACAGAACTAAAATAAGCAAAAATGAATTAACATAAAATTAGTTACTTGTAAAAAAATTCAAACATACATTAGAAAAATAAGGTGTACTTTTAACACATATACTAACATACAGAACACCCAAGAAAAATTCGATATTATAAACAACGATATTTTTACTTACGATATTACTAACTTCGATATTAAGTAAAAGGATAATTCTTACCTGCATGTCGATATTCTTGTTGACGATATTCTTGCAGGTCGATATTCTGTCACATCGAAATTTAAACTTCGATATTATGGCATATCGATATTTAAAACTCGATATTATGTCTGCATACCAGTCTGTGCACGAGGTGAATTCAGTGACTCCTCTTGCAGAAGCAATGTAAATCAATGTTGAGTTCTTAATCCAAACAGACAACTCCTGATGATATAGCAAAGTGCAAATAGAGTTCACAATCCTAATAGATGACTTCTTGTGAAAAAAAACAAAGTGCAAAATAAAAATCATAATCCTCCATAATGACTCTTAGAAAAAAATGTAGAAATATAAAAGCTTATGTGAGCATGATGAGAGAATACATCTCTGATTTTAAAGATGTATTCTATTGACTTTTTAGAATAATGATAGGTAATTCCAAACTTCTAAACTGCACATTCAGCTGAAGCTACTATGTATCATGAATGTCTAGCAAGAAAGCTTAGAACCATGAGGAATTTATACTTTAAGCATTGAAGACTGTGTCCTTTAAATTTCGCAAGTCTTATGAGAGTCCTGCAGCACCACAGGAAAAGTAGGCCTTCTCTTTATCATTCAGGGGTTTTATGTAGAGCATCCCTTTTAAGAGGTGAGACTTCTGTCCAGGCAGTACCCGCTCTCTGCACTCCTCTCTGTTCAATAAAGACCTACTGCATGTTCAGAGGATTAGGTGTAGCACTTCAAGTGGGAATGGAGCCCAGAAGTAAATATGTCCTATGCCATAGCCTGACATGCAGCTGCTAAACATTCAACTACCTGTCTTTTTCCTCCAGACTTCTTTCCAGCCTGATCTCTGTGTATATAAACACACCCTGCTAGTACCATCATAAAACAATGTGCAAAAATATTTTAAAATATGGAGTTGTAAAAATGACAAAACAATGGCAACAATTCAGATGAAAGGAACCAACAATATTTTTGTTTTTCAATGTTTATGTGAGAAAATGTCAAGGGGAACAATGATCCTATAAAAGTCAAAATTAATCTGTGAACATTAGTAAGACTTTCTAACATATGCTGCCATTCCTCAAAAAGAAAAACAAGAAAAAGTTACAAGCACCTGGTCTGTCTTCTGTCGGGGTACAGTAAATTATCTTTCAGACTAGTTGTTTCAATTCTTTTCATTCACCCTATAGCTCTTCCATTGGACTCCAATCATAACTTTAAAAGTGAGACAGACCTCTCTTCCCCTGCTACCTGCCAGAGTCAATTTCTTGAAGATGCTGAAAAAAATTATGCCCTCTGTCAGCCATTAGTGTCTGTCTAGCAGTACAAGGAATCAGGCAATTGACCAGAGAAGAACACTTCTAGTCCTTCTGTTGAAGTAGAGAGCAGAATGGACCTCAGTCCTCTTCACATTCAGGTCCAGACAGAATCTTCCTACTTCTGAGTCTCCAACAGGTAAGAGTATGTTGATGATGTGGTGGAATGGTGCAATTTTTATCCTGTATGCTAGCCAGTGATAGGAGATATTACTGACACCATCCCTGCAGAATTCTCACTGCTCAACCAGCCTACATTTCAGCCTATCTTGTTTTACCACCTTCAAACTATCTAGAAACTATTTTTCAAAATGGCAGGACCCTGGAGCTTTATTCAGACCTTTCGGTTTCTTATCAGGTTCTACTCTATTAAAATCAGGGTCCACCCAATCTGACTGTGCTTGAATGGGTTTCCCTTTTACTGGGAAGAGGAACAGAGGCCTGAGACTGATCCCTGGTTCAAAAGTCTCCTCCCACCTACGCCTGTCTATGAGATAAGCATGTCAAAAGCCAGACCTCAAGTCTCCTTGGTTTGGTCATTTTTTCCTCTCCACTCACAGTTACCATATGCCTAGATAAGTGTACAGTGATTTTTCCTTATGTTCAAAGGCAGTTCCGTTGTTTCACTTGTAGGATATCTTTTCACATCTAATCAGGGATTAATCACACTCAGGAAGGCAGCCCGGTAGAACTGAATTAATTACTGCAGGAACTTTTAGAAGTACAAATTATGATTTTATAAATTTACCTTTTAAAAAAGGATGTAGAAGATTTATTTCATAATTGAACTACAATTTTGCTAATTATCAAAATGCAAATCTGAATGACGTTTAAGCATTTTCTTGAATATACCTTTAAAAATAAAGTTGTTATTACAACCAGGCCTCTCCATAGAAAAATACCACTTTACCTATGTGGTGAACACTGCACTTCGGGAACACTAAGCACCTAATTTATGAGTTGGTGAAAGTTACAAGTTCGTTGTTCTTTAGCACACTCAGTGATCACTGGGTGCCTTACATTTTCACCCTTCACTATATTTCAGCAGATCAAAACAGCTGGAATTTAACAGTGTAAAATTAAAGTACTTATTGCACCATGAGGATTTTGGTGCACTAAGTACAAAAAGCTGTATGCTGTTCCCCACAAATTCATGATAAGTATAATTTATCGCATCCAATAAAAAACAAACTGTGGTATCATTATTTATGAGATATGATAAATAGCAACTTGATTCCGGCAAACTCGGATTCAGGAACTTTTTGGTTTATGTAATGAACAAAAGTGGGGGTTTCTCCATGCCAGTGTACTTTATTCTAATATGGATTACAAGCAGGCTACAGGTAAAAATGTATGAATGTGTTTTAAGTCACTACCGTGGGTGGTGTAAAGGTACATTGCAGAAAACCATATATGGGATTTAACTTAAAAACCACTGGTGCATTTACTATGTCAACTTATTTTTCCCTTACCTAAACGTTAAATAGCCCAGCTGAGTGTAGTCAATGTTTTCTCTTGGTTTAGGTACAAAGCACACTTACAGCAACAATTAATGGCTGTCTCACAGTGCCCAAAGTCAAAATATCAGCTAAAACACACTGAAAAAGTAATACTCCCTTGATTAGGATTTAGGCCATAAACTCTGTATCACACAACTTGTTATTTTCAGCAAATAGTATGCCTCTAATTCCTCTGCATAACGAGCTAGAAAAACAGTGCAACTACACTGGGTATTTTACTCAATGGCTCTGCCATTTAATTTACCTCTGTCTGAGTGCCCTTTTATGCCTCAAATTTTCTTGTAAAAGACAAAAGTTAACAATCATTCAGGAATTTTAAAGCATGTTCATGATCCATTGAAAACAGAAGTCAGGACATAAGGTAATGGATTCCAAAGGAGTTAATGGAATGGAAATGCACAAGACAGGGCAATAGAAATTAGCTAACTCTGTGAATGTCAGGTAATACAATTACAGCAATTAGGGAGGTGATAA
Source organism: Triturus cristatus (assembly GCF_964204655.1). Classification (NCBI taxonomy): domain Eukaryota; kingdom Metazoa; phylum Chordata; class Amphibia; order Caudata; family Salamandridae; genus Triturus; species Triturus cristatus. The sequence continues at coordinate 90,454,516 of NC_140588.1, forward strand.
TGGAAGTATTTAAATATCTGTAAAACACTGAATTTATTTAGCCCTCTGTGAAAAAGAGCATATGCCATTCTTTCCCCCATTAGAAGAATAAATGAAAGAGAAAAGGAAATCTAATGATTACAGTGGTGTCTGGAGAGACTGACACTCATTGAATCAATTAAATAAAAAGAATCATATGTAAATCTCACAGCTATCCTTTACAACAAATGCATAACACAAAGCAGTACCTGTTCACTTCCAAACGCATGCTTGCTAATTGTCCTTAAATATGGCATATACATTTTAATACATGTTATACAAAATGAAAATAGTGGACTTCAAAAACCAAGGGACTGCGTCTCAACAATATAAAAAGTAGCAGAAGGTCCATCACATTCTTTTTGATCCACAATGACAGGAAGTGACATCATAGCAAGTGACTACAATGCACCTAAAATAGTGCAGTTCTCAACTCCACATCCACGTAACTTAAAGATATATGTGTGTGTGTTTATGTATATATGTATTATATATCATAAATCTATTCTGCATATACATACATATATTACACAGTGGCAGTCAGCACTGTGTAGTTATAGTTGGGATCTATTTACCATAGGAAATTGATTTTTTGTTTGCTAATAACTTTGGCACCATTTGATGGACCTTCACAAAAAATTCCCCCAAAAAGTTCATCAACCTTAGCTTCTTTGAAGTTTTGGGATTATCTGTCAAGTGGATGCAGAGAATAAGAAAGAGGTCCCATAACAGCATTTACCTGTGCAATTTCCATAGGGATTTTACAGCCCAAACAGCTGAACTAAATTACATCATATTTGGCAGAAATCTATATCTTTACCCAGAGAGCATGCTTTTTGTGGTTTGGTGTAAATCCATTTGGTAGTTTTTGAGAAATTAAGTTTCAAATCTATAGGTATTGGGGCAGTTGAGTTCGCAGTAGTCCCGCTTGCATGCAACTTCAAATAATAGAGCAATTTGATTGGCTGACTGAGCATTTTTTCCATCAGCCACTTCGCTCTCATAGGAGCGAGAAGCTCACTCAAGTCCCATGTGTTCATGCTCTGATTGGCTGGCCGCAAAATCAAAATACATTTGCTGCTGCCATTACTCCAGCGAGATTCCAACAGGATTGAAAAACAATTAAAATGAAAACAAGTGGTGCAGGTGTTCGTCGGGGTAGACCAGGCCCTCTTACCTAACCCACTTCTGGCACAACAGATGGCTGTGCACTCCAGGGGGGCAGTTGCCTGTGGAGGGTTGAATGCAGGAACTGGCCCAGTGCAGGTGACAGCTGTTCGGAGGGTGGGTATGGCTATAACCTCACTTCATATTAAAAAAAGACATTCACTGAAAAATTCAAAGACTTAAATGACATTATAGTTAGATATGATAAAAAATATCTTGCTTTACATTAAAAAAATTACAAGGTGGAGCTAGGCAGCAACAAAAATATCCACCCTCTACCCAGTTACTTGCTGGACCGCTCCAGTACTGTAGCACATTTGTATCAATGGTCCACTGCTGTCAGATATTTTAAAGGTAGACCATACCAAAGGGACATATGCACCACTTGCAGAATTTGGATAGCCTCATACATCAGTGATCAGACCACACTCCATGCCACATCCAACCACACCCACTTCGGCATAGATTGTCCCCATAGGCCTGACTTTACTACAGTAGCAGAATTCCCTGAGGAGAAATGCCACCACTCTAACTGTTAGGCACAGCAATTTGAGGTATTAGAGCTGTATCCCAGTGAGGGTCAGGTAAGCAGCTTCATATGCGTACCTCTTTTACTACTTGAGATAAAGCTGCACACTTGGCCACCGGAATAAAGCAAACACCACAGATAATGGCAGCAGGATTCAAGAAGCATATGTATGACCAGAGATCTCAAAACATTTATAAAAAATGTGTTCTAGCTAAAAAAAACTTGCCAGAGTCCCCCTTCTGAATGGGTCATTTCGGATTGGACTGACGCTGGCAGGTAGTCCTTCTCTTAGTTCCAGAAAGCAGCAAAACACAATATTCAGAAGTTTTACAATGCACCTGTGAGCAGCTCCTGCTACCTATTGGACAAACAAAAAAAGTGCACCTCCCAATTTCATTTGCTTAGGAACTTTCTATCTCTGCCCATGGAGAAGGAATAAATCAGGTAACTGTTGTGATTCCCATTTACCAATGACCTGTCTGGACATAAGAACTCATGAAAACTGTTGTTTTCCAAACTCCTAGTTGGAAATACAGCCAAGAGGCAGGCAGGCAATGACCCAAAATCAGTTAATTGACTTCTAAAAGAACTGAAAGAAATCAAAGCTTACCTAAATGCAATGGAAGCATCCTCTATGGAAACAAATAGAGCAGAGGTCTTCAAACTGAGGGGGGGCCTTAATTGATTCCAGGAGAGCGCCAGGCTCAGAACAAGAGAAGCATCATGCTGATAAAAGTGCTTTGTGTAAAGGACCCCGAAGGCAGAATTTTTTTTTTTTTTAAATCGCGGGGGTGCGCGCACCGTGCGCGCACGGTGAAAAACCAAAAAATAAATATATAAAAAAAAATAATAATACATGAATAAATTAGCATTTAAAAAACCTTGCAAATTCCCTTAAAAAACCATAGGTTTCACACATGTTATAGTTAGCTGGACATTTCCCTCGTAAAAAAACAATGAAATTCCCCCGTTATAATTAGTGCAGGCAACTATAACTCACGCGACCGCAATCCTCTGCTGATGACGTCAGATATTACATCACTGATTACATATGTGTCTTTCTGAAAAATAAATATTTGTAATATATGTATAGCTAAAGATTAATGGAAGAAGACATGGGTAAATAGGTGTCGAAATACAGTGATGTAATATCTGACGTCATCAGCAGAGGATTGCGGTCGCGTGAGTTATAGTTGCCTGCACTAACTATAACAGGGGAATTTCATTGGTTTTTTACGAGGGAAATGTCCAGCTAACTATAACATGTGTGAAACCTATGGTTTTTTAAGTGAATATATATATAGGAGGCGCTTGAATTTGAACTTTAAAGGACATTGGCTCTCATTGACACCGCGATCCTGCTTGCCGCTGACCATTTGGTTACACAGACCCCATGCATCACCTACCTCGGGAGAAGTGCATCCTGGGACATGTAGTTCACCAGTATCCCGTGAACTGCGTTTGGGTGAGCTTTCATCTGATGGGGGAGGAGCGGGTTTCCACCAATGGAGACATGGCAGGACTAATATAATGCGGTGGGTGGCAGCCTCCTCTTAATTTTGGCACTGAAGAAGGCCGACAAGGCTGAAATGCATTTGCCGCTGTTTTGATTAAAGTGCTTCCAAGATTCCCCTGCGTGGCCTCTGCTCTTTTTGCAAGGAGGAGGTTCTGTTGATTTGACACGCGTCAGCCAAGGATGCGTTTCAGAGGCCCCCGCTGTGTAAGTTGGCCGAGACATTACTGGAATCTGCTACGGCGGTTTTGTTTGATGTTCCAAGGTATTGGTTGGTCTCAGCCCGCCTCCAGGTCTGGGAGAAGAAGAGGCGGTGTATTGGGGTCATTGACTTCGTGCCTGGGCATTCTTGCCCCCGCCTACACTAATCCTCAACTTGGGGGCTGCAGCGGTCTTGGGGACCCGAGGAGGCGCTTGAATTTGAACTTTAAAGGACATTGGCTCTCATTGACACCGCGATCCTGCTTGCCGCTGACTATTTGGTTACACAGACCCCATGCATCACCTACCTCGGGAGAAGTGCATCCTGGGACATGTAGTTCACCAGTATCCCGTGAACTGCGTTTGGGTGAGCTTTCATCTGATGGGGGAGGAGCGGGTTTCCACCAATGGAGACATGGCAGGACTAATATAATGCGGTGGGTGGCAGCCTCCTCTTAATTTTGGCACTGAAGAAGGCCGAAATGCATTTGCCGCTGTTTTGATTAAAGTGCTTCCAAGATTCCCCTGCGTGGCCTCTGCTCTTTTCGCAAGGAGGAGGTTCTGTTGATATATATATATATATATTTATATATATCGGGTTAGTCCCGTGTCCACAAAGAGTCATGACTCTTTGTGGACGTGGGACTAACCCGATATGAATACTTTGACCAATACATGAATTTGAAATGCTGGGAGATGTATGGATAGTGCCATTTGATTTGATTTTCACCCAACTGTTGAAGGTACTTCTATGAGTACTTGATGAATTACTATTCCATGAAGGACGAAGAAGCAGTCGCAGTATGACAGAGTGCTGGTGTTTCTGCTTAGGATTTTGAGATAGTGTGAACACAAAACGTTGCCCTGGAGAAGCTCTTGTAGGGCAAAACACGGCTGTGCCTACTTGTTATTGAAGATAACAAAATAAAGTACTTTTCTGCTTACACGAAAATACAGTGAATGGAATATTATTGAACATTGAAATGTTCAATAGAGATTGTATTGCCTCTTATCTCTATGTATGCTGAATGTTTCTTCCTCCCATAGGTTAACATTGCAAAGTCGGAAAATTGCAGTTTCCGTTTTTGAAACTGAGAAGTATTTCTATTGAAAAACATATTCACCTATGACAAAGTTCCGTGGTTCTACAAAATAAATATATCCAAGCATTATTTTTATAAATTAGTGTGTGTCTCATTTATTGCTACTGTGAATGAATGAAAAACGTTATTCGATTACTATTAACAATAATCATAAAAGCATCATCATAAATAAAAACATAATAAGCTAAAAAAAGAATTTTGCACAATTTAGACATATACAAAAAAAGCATCACATTTACATGGTAAGGAGTATTCCTACTTTTAGGGAATCCACCTCATTCATATTGTAATAGATTTCCTACATTTTACCACATTTTTCAAAAATTTGCCAGGCACCAAGTAACTAATTCATTATTTAAAAATTGTAATACTAAAAACGCTGGTCGACATTTTTTAAAATCTAATTTCTTTAAAATTGGTAACAACCATTTTTTTCTAATCAAAGTATAAAATCTACAAAAAAATACGGTGTGAATTGTAGATTGTATTGAAGTATCATCACAGGGGCATAATTGCATCTCTTGTGACCATTCCTTCGCTTTTGGGAAGCTTATCATGCAATGAAAAATATCTAATCTAAATCTGGCTAGCAGTAGTCTTTCATATTGGCTAGAAACCAGAATAAGATAAGGTTGCATGTTATATGTGGTCATTGTCATTTGGTGATGTACTACCGTGTGCTTAGATAGTTCTTTCGATAGCCGTCGTGATTCTAGGAGTACCATACAATTTCTTTTCAGCTCCTTCCTAGATATCATTCTCATAGTACATGGGTCCTTATAGAAATTAGGATGTCCTAAGTCATTTAAAAAGTCATGAACATATATTAACCATTTTAAATTCATTACATCAGTCATTCCCATAACATCTTAAAAACATCTTGATTCACATGAGTTTCCTCGTTTGTCCACAGCCTGTGCCACAGCATCACTGGCTCTGTCTTAATTATATCTGTCAGAAATGGGACGCCTAATTCTGCGTGGCAGACGTATGATGATGTACTTCTGGGAAGTGCCAGTATATATCTCAAAAATGTATTTTCAATTAACTGGGGTGATTGGACATTGCTACTGTGTGTGCAAAAACTACTTAACACTAACCTCTGATAAGCGTAACTACTCACCCACAGTACCACAAAAGAGAGCAATAGTATTATCTACTTTAGCCTCTATAAAGCCTCTGGGGATCCACAGGACACTCGGCATACTACCTCATTTTGGTAGTATATAGAAAGCCAGCATCCTACAATACCTCTTCACAATAGTTTTGTACCATGATAGTTTGTCCATTTTTTTGTCCATATTTTGTTCATTTAGTCCATATTTTGTCCATGATACCATGATATGTTTGTACGATAATATTCCAGCCATGATGCTATGCTAGTATACACTCTCATACATCCTCTGCATTAGAGCGTTGTACCTTTTGAAGTCACTGAGTGCTTTATAAAATATGTTCACTCATTAGCCTAGTGCAAGGGTGTCTGCTTTACAGGCAGGATTGTTTTGTGCAGGAAGTGACACCTTTGTGCACAAAAACAGTCCTTAAAGGCATATTGTTTTGTCAATGTGTGCTGCAAAATGCAGCACACTTGGAAAAAGAAATTAACAAGGAGACTCTGTTAAGCATGGTAATAAAACCATTTTGGTGCAAACCCAGGTTTACAAGTCTTTGTAAATCTGGGTTAGAGTCTTAATACATGGGTTGATGCACAGGAAGAACCATGCACCACACAAGTAACACCTACCAGACACAAAGAAATGCAAGGCAGCACTATGCACTGCATTACGTTGTATTTACTAAACTATGCAAAGCTATACTTGGCTTAGTAAATTCTTACTAAATTCCAGATAAGGACTTACTTTGAGTTGAGTTGCAACTACTTGCATCACACAAGGACAATGCCAGTCCTTAGTAGTTCTGCCCCTTCTCTTTCGTACTGCCCCAATGTGCAAGGGCTCATATACTGACATACATCTACAAAGGCACAGTGTTAAATGAACAAGCACAACCTCAAATGAACTGGCATATATTTCAACAATTATTCATTCACAGCCTTCCTGAACTCTAAAACAATACTCATTCCTGAGTCATAAAAGCTCCTTGCTACCGTTATCCACTACTGATTCCTGAGCCCTGAAAACTCTTTACTACCACTATTAAATTCCCATCCCAGAAACCTAAAAGCTTGTTACTACCACTAGTCTCTACCCATCCGTGTGCCTCAAAAAACATCTTAGAGCCACTTTACAATACCCATCTCTTCACCCTAGAAACTAATTATAAAACGGTGCAACACACACCCCAGCACCCTAAAAAATAATCTATCACCCAGTGCAAAACCAATCTCTGTGCCCTAAAACTAATCAGTAACCCAGTTCAACACTCATTCCAGGGACCTGAAAAATAGTCAGTAAATAAATACAATACTGATTCCTGCACCTAAAACTAATTATTAACCCAGTGCAATACCAACGCAGGGTCCCTAAAAAATCAGTAACTTGAATAATACCCATCCCAATATCCTAAAATCTAAACTATTAAATTAATTTTTAAAACAATGCAACCCCCATAAATTAAGGCCACTAAAACCTAAAAAAGAAACAAAAAAATACATAATTAATTAAAAAAATATTTTAATATACATTTTTATTGTTTAATAGTGCATTAAGTACACTAGAGAAAAAACATTGAAACCCAACAAAAAAAACATTAAAAATGTATGGAATCATAATCTAAATTAAAATTGAAATACAATTACAAATGTGCTACATTGAAGAAACAAACCACTATGAAACTCAAAAAACTGAACTGTTCAAAATATAATTGCATTATTACACTTTAAAATGATAAAATAAAATAAAAATGCTATTTACTAAATTACCCACCCAATGCCCCGAAATAATCAACAAAACCCAAGACATGAATAAAAATAAATAATTAAAAATAATTAATTCGACACAAAATGTGAAATTAGTAAAAATAGCAATTTAATTCTGTACTTACTAAATTCTGACAAAGCCCCAAAGCCCAACCAATAAATGCAAAAATTAAAAGTAAAAGAATTATTGAAAACACAATTTTGAAAATGCAATTAAATAAACTACCCACCAAAGAAAACAACTTGAATAATAATAAAATAAAATATTAAACACTTAAAATGACAAAATCATGAAAAATTTAAAAATATATATATTTATAATTAATACACTTCCCACCCTAATGCCCTACAATACCCAAAACAAAAAACACATTATAAAAAAATAACATTAATAATGTATATGAAAAACAGCACACATATATGCATGTATGTATGTGTATATATATTACCTACCGGCAGTCGCCAGTAGGTAGTTATAGTTAGGACCCAGTTTCCATAGGAAAAGCGTTTTTTGTTTTCCCAATAACTTTGGTGCCGGATGACGAATCATCGCGAAATTTTCAAAACTAGTGGGGTGCTCCAGTCAGCTCCTGTCTTGAAAGCTTTGGGGTGATTCGGCAAGTGGGGGCCGAGAAAAAAGGCGGGTCCCAAAACGTGTTTTCTCCATGTTAATTCCCATAGGAAACTTTAACAAGCATTGTCATAGCCAATAGGTCTCGCTTTTGGGACCTTATAAGTATTTAGTTATGCAGCACAATATCCTTGGTGCAACAACATCAACTATTGCATGGCTAAACACACAAGGTCCCAAAGGCGAGACCTATTGGCTATGCCAATGCTTGTTTTTTTTTTAGCTCTTCCACTAAACATTCTTCACTCTCTAAAAAAGTCCCTTTTTACAACTCTTACCAAACAACATCTCCTATTCCGTCGGTGTTTATCGCACAGCCTCTTTTACAAAACTGTTCCGTGCACACAGCTACCTTACACAATGAAATCCAAATGCACCCAGCAGAATTCACTGCTGTCTAAGACGTACACAAAACTCCATATTAATGCCGCATGATGAACAAATATTCATTAGCGAGCGCGGGAGCACCCGAGAGTGCATGAACGCGACAGTATCCAGCATGTGTGTATGGGAGAGAGAGATATCAAGACCGTCTGCTCTGCGCCACTGGACCCTGAGCAGGGAGCCACGGAGCAGGACCTGTCGGCTGGAGACCAGGACATCCTGATGGAAAGCTAAACAAAGCGCTCGGCTCAGGGATAGGGGCCAGAGTAACTTCAGCACAGCAGGCAGACTGGGGGGGTTGGTGGCCGAGCCTCGGAAGGTTTGGAGGGCGTGACCGGGTGGCTGGGAGAGCTGAACCAAGCAGTAATCAGCCGAGGGTGGGAATATAACTAAGACTCAAGTGGGGCAATTGCGACGGAGCAGTAGCCTTGCAGGGCGGATGGGGGAGGGGTAGCAACAAGGGTGATTGGCAGAAAACAAACCGAACTCCTCTAGGGAGAGAGGATTTAAGAACAAGAGGGAGACGAGAGGTAAATGTTGGGCGTAAAACATACCAAAACAAGCATTGGCCGCACGAGCGCCTCGCGTTTAAAGTAAAAAAAAACAAGACAAGCCCGGCGGAGCGTGGCGCGCGCGCGCTTGGGGGCGGGGGAGCGGACCCTTTGAAGTGCTCCCAAAAGACGGATTGCATCATAGCGGCACGATGCGCGTGATTGTGCGCGTGCTAGCCATGCAATCCGCTTTTTGGGAGCACTTTTAAAAGCCCATATAGTCTCGCTTTGCGATCGCTTACGCGATAGCAAGGCGAGACCTAAAAAGGCTACAGCCCGAACTGCTGAACGGAATTACACCAAATTTGGCAAAACTGTAGTGCTTGGTTCAGAAAGCGCACTTTATTAAATGGGGTATATCCATTCAGAAGTTGCGGAGAAAAAAAAAAAAGAGGTAAAAAAATCAATTTCCCATAGGAAACTTTATATATATATATATTCACTGAAAAAACCATAGGTTTCACACACGTTATAGTTAGGAATTAGCATTTAAAAAACCTTGCAAATTCACTGAAAAAACCATAGGTTTCACACATGTTATACTTAGCTGGAGATTTTACTCATAAAAAACCAATGAAATTCCCCTGTTATAGTTAGTGCAGGCAACTATAACTCACGCGACCGCAATCCTCTGCTGATGCTAATACTGTATTTAGACACTTATTTGCCCATGTCTTCTTCCATACATTTTTAGCTATACATATATTACAAATATTTTTTTTTATAAAGACACATATGTCATCAGCAGAAGATTGCGGTCGCGTGAGTTATAGTTGCCAGCACTAACTATAACGGGGCAATTTCATTGGTTTTTTATCAGTAAAATTTCCGCTAACTATAACATGTGTGAAACCTATGGTTTTTTCAGTGAATTTGCAAGGTTTTTTAAATGCTAATTCCTAACTATAACGTGTGTGAAACCTATGGTTTTTTCAGTGAATTTGTACGGTTTTTTAAATGCTAAGTTACTTTACGCCATTCGAGGCGTGCACGCCCACTTAACGCAGTGCGTTCCGTGCACGGTTTTTATCAACTTTAATAAGCCCTGTACATTTGGTGGCCTTCGGCCACCAAAAGCACAGGGGGTGGGGTCAATGTGGATAGTGTTTTTTTTATTTCGATTTTATAATTTCATGTTGCCTAAATATAGTTTTTTTACTGATGTAATAAGCCCTGTACATTTGGTGGCCTACGGCAACCAAAAGCACAGGGGGTGGGGTAAGTGTGGATAGTGTTTTTTTTATTTCTATTTTTTACCGTACGCTTACGGTAAGCGTACGGTAAGCGTACTCGGCGAAATTGCCGAAAAAAAAATAAAACCGTTTTTGCTCTTGGGGGATGTTTGGGGACTCCCTCAACATGACTATGTGGGAGGGAGTTGTCAAAACAGCCCCGTAACATGTTTTTGGGCATCATGTTTGATAAATAACACTCAGTGCGAGAGACAAAATGGCGGACGCCGCTTCCTGGTTTCGGCCGATTCGAATGTTTACTAAGATCTAAGAGCCAATCAGAATCGCGCTCGCGCACGCCACCGTACGCGTACGGTAAGCGTACGGTAAGCGTACCGTAAGCGGGCTCAGATATATATATTGATTTAAAGGCTATTTTCTCAGAATCTACTGAACAGATTTACACCAAACCTACAAAAGGCACTTCCTTGACATAGGGACTACCTCTCTGCCAAATTTCTAGTAATTCTGTTCAGCCGTTCGGGCTGTAGCTCTGTCTAAAGGTCCTATGGAAAAATGCATGGGAAAAACGCGTTTTGGGACCCCCCTTTTATCTCAGCCCCCGCTTGACGAATCCCCCTGAGACTTTCAGGGTAGGAGCGGAGCGTAGCGCCCCACCTATTTTGAGAAATTCGCGAGGATTTATCGACCGGCGCCAAAGTTATTCAAAATAGAATGTTGCCGATTTCCTATGGAAAAGGGGTCCTAACTATAACTACCTACTGGCGACCGCCAGTAGGTAATATATATATATATATTCACTGAAAAAACCATAGGTTTCACCCATGTTATAGTTAGCGGAAATTTTACTGATAAAAAACCAATGAAATTCCCCCGTTATAGTTAGTGCAGGCAACTATAACTCACGCGACCGCAATCCTCTGCTGATGCTAATACTGTATTTAGACACTTATTTACCCATGTCTTCTTCCATACATTTTTAGCTATACATATATTACAAATATTTTTTTTTCATAAAGACACATATGTCATCAGCAGAAGATTGCGGTCGCGCGAGTTATAGTTGCCTGCACTAACTATAACGGGGGAATTTCATTGGTTTTTTATCAGTAAAATTTCCGCTAACTATAACATGGGTGAAACCTATGGTTTTTTCAGTGAATTTGCAAGGTTTTTTAAATGCTAATTCCTAACTATAACGTGTGTGAAACCTATGGTTTTTTCAGTGAATTTGTACGGTTTTTTAAATGCTAAGTTACTTTACGCCATTCGTGGCGTGCGCGCCCACTTAACGCAGTTCGTTCCGTGCGCGCACCGCGTGCCCACGTTACGCTAGATGGGCCATGTACGCACGATGCGCTTCGCGCACCGTGCGCACATGGAGGACATATGATGCACTTCGTTTTTAAAGGTAATATTTTAATTTTTCGCAGTAGTTATAAGCCATGCACAAATGGTGCCCTTCGGGCACCATTTGCACACGGGGTGGAGAGAGTGTGGATAATTTTTTTTTAAATATTTTATTTTTTAATATTTTCGTTTTTTACTTATGTCATAAGCCATGCACAATTGGTGATCTTCGGTCACCAATTGCACACGGGGTGGGGTTAGTGTGGATAATTTTTTTTTTATATATATTTTTACCGTACGCGTACGGTAAGCGTAATCGGCGAAATTAGTGAAAAAATAAAAATTCCGTTTTTGGCCTTGGGGGATCTTTGGGGACTCCCTCTACATGGCTATGTGTGTGGGAGCTGTCAAAACAGCCCCTTTAAATGTTTTTGTGCTTTGTTTGTTAATCATCTCTCTCAGTGCGAGAGAGAAAATGGCGGCCGCCGCTTCCTGGTTTCGGCCGATTCGAATGTTTACTAAGATCTAAGAGCCAATCATAATCGCGCTCGCGCACGCCACCGTACGCGTACGGTAAGCGTACCGTAAGCGCACCGTAAGCTGGCTCAGATATATATATTGATTTAAAGGCTATTTTCTCAGAATCTACTGAACAGATTTACACCAAACCTACAAAAGGCACTTCCTTGACCTGAGGACTACCTCTCTGCCAAATTTCTAGTAATTCTGTTCAGCCGTTCGGGCTGTAGCCCTGTCTAAAGGTCCTATGGAAAAATGCATGGGAAAAACGCGTTTTGGGACCCCCCTTTTATCTCAGCCCCCGCTTGACGAATCCCCCCGAGACTTTCAGGGTAGGAGCGGAGCGTAGCGCCCCACCTATTTTGAAAAATTCGCGAGGATTCGTCGACCGGCGCCAAAGTTATTCAAAATAGAATGTTGCGGATTTCCTATGGAAACGTGGTCCTAACTATAACTACCTACTGGCGACCGCCAGTAGGTAATATATACATATATATATGTACATATATATATATATATATATTACTGCAATTCCTTCTAAATCCTCAGGAGGAAAAACGAAGCCGTGTGTGCTCCTTCAAAATTCTTAATTCAGCCACTCTGCCAAACGCGTTTCGATTGCAAAGCACTCTTGTTCACTGACAAGTAAAATCAAAGCGATTTTACTTGTCAGTGAACAAGAGTGCTTTGCAATCGAAACGCATTTGGCAGAGTGGCTGAATAAAGAATTTTGAAGGAGCACACACGGCTTCGTTTTTCCTCCTGAGGATTTAGAAGGAATTGCAGTAATATATATATATATATATATGTACATATATATATGTATATATATATATATATATATATTACCTACTGGCGGTCGCCAGTAGGTAGTTATAGTTAGGACCCCTTTTCCATAGGAAATCCGCAACATTCTATTTTGAATAACTTTGGCGCCGGTCGATAAATCCTCGCGAATTTCTCAAAATAGGTGGGGCGCTACGCTCCGCTCCTACCCTGAAAGTCTCGGGGGGATTCGTCAAGCGGGGGCTGAGATAAAAGGGGGGATTTTACTTGTCAGTGAACAAGAGTGCTTTGCACTCGAAACGCGTTTGGCAGAGTGGCTGAATAAAGAATTTTGAAGGAGCACACACGGCTTCGTTTTTCCTCCTGAGGATTTAGAAGGAATTGCAGTAATTTAACGGGACCCGCTTCTGTGGGGTCCTCCCGTAACGAAGCGACTTCCGCTGTGGTGGAGGCAGTTTATACGCAGAAGACGCCTTTCCAGTTTCAACGCTACCTCCCCCCCGCCGCAAGAAGATTGAGAACTTCCTATTCGTCAAAAACACCAGCACCGAAGCCTACAGCGCAGCCGACTCCAGAGAGGGGAAGATAACACTGGAACTTCGCGGTAAGGTAAGAACAAGACGAAACTGTAGCAGTGAGAAAGAATTAAAAAAAGAAATGAAAACCTTAGAAAAAAGGTTTAAAGATAGGGGGTATCCTGACAGTTGGGTTGAAGATGCAATACGTAGAGCCAATGTAAAGAAAAGAGAAGAGATTTTGTTTAGCAACAAGAAAGCTAAGCAAAAAGATGGAAAAGAAATAAATAAGGGGTGTAGATTTATAACAACCTACAGCATTCAGCATGACAAATTAAGGAACATCTGTAATAAACACTGGCATTTAATAAAAAATGACCCAATTTTGGGTAAGGCTGTAACACGGAGACCCCTAATTACATTCCGCAAAGTGAAGTCTTTCAAACAAGCCCTGGTAAAAAATACCCTAAGCAAGCCACCACAAAAAACCACTTGGCTTACAAGACGCAAGGGATTTATCAAATGCCCCAAATGCAAAGCCTGTACGCATGGCGTAAATACGGATAGGTACAAACCAGGCTTCAGCAAACATTCAAAGAAAATCAGAGGCAAATACTCTTGTAAAACGGATTTTGCTGTCTACGTGCTCCAGTGCCCTTGTGGCCTGCAGTACGTGGGCAGCACAATCCTAGAGGCACACAAAAGAATTTTACAACATCTCAGGGCAATAAAGAACGGCGATCGGACATATCCTGTCGCCAGACATTTTGAAAAATTTCATAAAAAAGATGTCAAAGGTTTATTTTACTTTGTAATTGATGCGGTACCAAAAAATACAAGAGGAGGGAACCGTGAAAGAGCGTTGAGAAAATTGGAGTCAAGGTATATTGTTGAACTAAACTGTAAACAACCTGATGGACTGAACATAGAAGAAGATTTGTACACCCATTTAGTCTGAAAATGTGTTATTTTATCATTATTAGTTTTAAATGTTGGGTTTGATAATAGGTTTTATGATAATTCATGACATGTAGTAGAAATGCGATTGAATCTAGGACGGTGGTAGGCCCACTGGGGCAGAAATGAAAAGCAGCGATAATTGACAATAATGTGCTTACGTGAGCCCACTGGGGCAATACTCGCAATAACTGCATTTTAGAAGAATTTTATAATATTTAATATTTATAAATATTTATAATTGATTCTCATTGTACATATATTGATTTTACACATGTTTGATCATTATTAAGTGAATTTTCAACAAATACGAGTTTTGTCAACTATCGCGTGCCACCTTTCTATTTAAGAAATCAAAAAAACTACAAGTCTGTTTTCTAATGCACTTTATTTTTAGTTCTGTTTAATCACGTGGTAGATAATGTAAAAATGGCCGCTCGCTTTGATTTTACTTGTCAGTGACCAAGAGTGCTTTGCACTCGAAACGCGTTTGGCAGAGTGGCTGAATAAAGAATTTTGAAGGAGCACACACGGCTTTGTTTTTCCTCCTGAGGATTTAGAAGGAATTGCAGTAATTTAACGGGACCCGCTTCTGTGGGGTCCTCCCGTAACGAAGCGACTTCCGCTGTGGTGGAGGCAGTTTATACGCAGAAGACGCCTTTCCAATATATATATATATATATATATATTTTCACTGAAAAAACCATAGGTTTCAGGCACGTTATAGTTAGGAATTAGCATTTAAAAAACCTTAGAAATTCACTGTAAAAACATAGGTTTCAAGTGCGTTATAGTTGGTTGGACATTTCACTCGTAAAAAAACATAGAAATTCCCCAGTTATAGTTAGTTCAGCTAACTATAACTCGCGCGCCCGCAATGCACTGCTGATGACATCAAATATTACATCACTCATGACATGGTCAGTGACATCACTCTTGACATCACTGATAGACCCCCCTTAATTTTCGAATTTTTTGGCCGTGGGGACCCCATCCCCCAGGGCATGCCCCCAATTTGTTTTTTAATAATAATAAAATAGGGAAGGGAGCCGCATGGCCCCCCCCTCCTGAGGCCATAATCTGCCCCGGGGACCCCATCACCTGGGGCATTGGCCTTTTTTTATTTTTAGTTTTACTTGGAGGGGGGCTGCCTTGCCACCCTCCTGTGGCCACTTAGGGCCTCAGGCACCCCATCCCCAGGCCTTTTTTATTTTTTTTGTAAAAAAAAAGATTTAATTTTGGGGAGGGGAGCCGCGTGACCCACTCCCGGTCCCCAATCCCCCCACGTTCCCAGCCAGCTCCCCGCATCCTGCAGGAGCCAGTATTGCTTTTCCACATGGGGAGCAGCTAACATGCTGCTCCCCATGTGGAAAAGCAATCTGCTTTGCTATTTGGAAGAGAGAGCAGGTTTCCTGCTCTCTCTTCCCAATAGCAAAGCAGTTTGCAATGACAGGGTGGGAGCCGCGAGGCTCCTGCCCTGTCATTGCAAACGGCAGTGTCCCGGGGGTGGGCACCCCAGGACACTGCAGGAGCCAGCCCTGGGGGTGGCGGTCCCCAGGGCCTGTACAAGGCTCCAGGAGGGGGGCCACGTGGCCCGCCTCCCCCATTTGTAAGAAGCCCCGGGGGTGGCGGTCCCCGGGGCTGGGGGGGCCTCAGAGCCTCCCACACCCAATTTTAAGTAGCCCGGGGGTGGCAGTCCCCAGGGCTGGGGGGCCCCTCTGGGCACCCCTTTACTACAATTTTCATTGCCCCCGGGATTTGGCCCCCCAGGGTGTAAGTACCAAACAATATTTTTTTATCTGCATGATGCGCGCATCCTGCGAGCATCCTCCTGTTTAAAAAAAATATATATATTTTGGCCTTGGGGGTCCTTGTGGGACCCCCTGAGCAGGTTTAGGGGGTCAGGGTGTTTCTACCCTGCCCCCTTTTCGTGAGGTTTTTTTGGGGGTTTCTTGTGCCTCGGTTCTACCGAGGCACAAGATGGCTGCCAACACTTCCTGATTTGGAGTGTTGACAGCCAATTAGAAAGCAGCTCGTGCACGGCAGGGGGCGCACTGGGTGCGCATACGGTACGCGAATCCTCCGAGGCCATAGATATATATGTACTTTTAAATGTCATTTTCTCAGGAACTACTGAACGGATTTTCACCATTTAATCAAAAGGCATGAGTCTGAACGGAGGACTACCTCGTTCAGCAGTTCGGACTGTAGCTGCGGCTAAAGGTCCTATGGGAAATTGCACGTTTTGGGACCTCCCTTTTTTCTCAGCGCCCGCTACACGAATCATCCCGAGACTTTAAGGATAGGAGCGGACCGGAGCTGGCCAAAAGTTTAGAAAATTTTGCGAAGATTCGTCAACGGGTGCCAAAGTTATTCCAAATAGAATGTTGCGGATTTCCTATGGAAAATAGGTCCTAACTATAACTACCCACTGGCGACCGGCAGTAGGTGATATATATATATATATATATATATATATATATATATATATATATATATATATATATATATAATTACAAACATCTAAAAATATAAAATATAGAAGCATATATAAAATTACCTTAAGTAATACATATAAAGTATGTAAAAAGTAAATTATCATGCAAGAATATCAACAATATTTAAGTATTAGATATTTTTAACATCAGCATTATTGTATGAAATAGAAAAACTATGTCCTTACCAACGATAATACTTACCTTGATATAATAAAACTCTCGATACTCTGTCTGAGATATTCAGTACAATCAATATTCTGACTTCAATATTAAGGGTGCACACCCTAATTCTGCAGTAGCTGAATGACTCCACCGAAAGCTACATGATGATGTGTTGTTCAATCTCTCCTTAGTTCTCCATAACACAAGACAGTTTGGAGAAGCTAGGAGACCAGCTTTTGTACAATCCTTCCCCTCTTGACCAAAATTGTATTTCTCTGCAACATGTTCCTCACCCTGTGCTTAATTTGTTTGTCTAGCAAAGCAAAGCAATGAAGGTGATTATGAACAGAGCATTTACTTTTTAGAAAAATGGTGGCACTCACCCTAATTATTTTTTTCACCTTTACAGTATATTAATATCTCCCAAGAGTTGAAAATGTTACCTCTCAACTGCCATATGGGATCGTTCAATATGTTTTTGCTGGATGTCCACTGATGTGGCATGACAAGATTAAAGAAATATATTGCTGCTGTGCATGTTAACTTGAACTGCAACTTTAAGGTTATAAATCTCAAATGTTTAAAATAAAATCTTTTTTTTTCCATATGCTAACAAACTGCGGGCATGTTGGTAACTTCACCGACTTGTCCCCGCAGTAAACAAGTGGGTTGCCAGTTCTACCGCATACGTCAACTCTGTGAGTCGAGTTCTGGAATTTATTTGAACGGGGCTGCAGTGGGACAAACTGTAAGCACGAAACCTTAAACACCAGAGCTTGTAGATGCACAGGGCCTCATTAATGGCATCTTGGCATTGAGCATCGCAGTAAGGCACCTCGCTGTGCTGTCCCTCGCCAAAGTGAAAGCACAGTATTTAAGCAATACGTTGCACTCCCTTCCTTTCTGCCTGCGCCGGTGCCGTTTCTGCCATAGGCACCCTTGCACAATGATGCCAGGGTGCCTCTTTTGCAGGCAAGATTTTTTTTATACACAAATGTGTGCTGCAGAATGCATTTTCATTGGTGTAATTGGTGTTGGGGGATCATGCCTGTTGACCTTTGACCACTAATTACACTTTTCTAAGTCTGTCAAGGTCATTAATCCATTACGGTTGGATCCTTCCTGCACAAAAGCAAAGGCTCCTGCTTCAGCACTATGCTGCACACAGTAAGCCAGTACAAGAAAGGACAGGAATGCAGAATAAAGGAACTGAACTAGCTGGAAGAAATAACAAGGCAATGGTCCACTGGGAACGACTCAAAGCACCAGCAAACGCCTCTTCCATACAGAGACAAGTCATGATCGCAGCTGAGACTCTCATAATATGATGAAGGAAATGCTGCACCTTGATGATTTGGTTTCATCAAACACTGACCATGGAAGGTAACTAATCAATGTGACCTATTCCCTTGGATACCCTACCAGTCTCCCTGACCACCCTGCACAGGAGTCCTCTGTATTACGAAAGGGGTGAAAAGGTGGGAAGAATATTGGCCATGCCACTGAGATAGCAGGTGGCCTGCCATTCCATTTCTGTAAATTAAGATGCTCAGAACATCTGCATGCACACCATATTGAAATCATATGTATGTTTTGTGACTTTTATAAACTCCAGTCCACTCCTTGGAGTGCCAGAATATACAGTTAGAAGCAATCAATATCATGTTTCAAGCCCATATCTGATGCATGATCAGATGCAAAGTCTGGATGACAAAATCATGGAAGATGAAATAGGGAAAGTGACAGAGGCCTCCCCCCACAGTAAGGTCACAGGGATGAATGGATAATCAATGAACATGTACAATGTTGTCTCTTATGAACATGTGATTTATAGCCTGAATGATCAGTTGGATAAATCCAGGCTGCATAGGTTATATTTGTGGGGGATCTCTTAGTTGTACTGTGAGTATGGTGTAGGTTATCCTCTTTGGACTTTAAGTGTCACCTGCCTACTCAAGGGGTGGGGGGGGAGGCACTTGAAGGTTGGTAAATCAGCTTAAAATGAAATATGGATACTCTGCACTTGGACCTAGTTAATACAAACATGAACCTACAAACTGTCCCTGGGCTAAAGATGCGTAGGTGATGATTGCCAAGTTCCTGGTCCACCTAGAAGTGGAAAAAGAGACAGAGTGTGCCTACAACCTGTCCCTGAACTTCACATTATTGGTGCAGACAGCAGAAACAAATTGAGAGCGTGGTTGCCTTGAAACAACTGTACAATGTGGTGCTGTGGGTCTCATGCCAGTAAAAGCTCCTCAGTGAGGGCATTGGAGGAAGGCAAACTACAAACCATGACCCTACACTAACTCTAAGTTTATATTGCCAAGTTTACTGGTCCATCTGCAAAAAAAAAGTATCCCTATAACCTGACCCTAAGCGTAGGGAATAGATCCGGATTCCCAGAAAGCATACAAGTTGCTTTTTGTGGTCTTTCCAGTAGGTCCACGGATTTGGCATACCTTCGAGTCACTGACTTACCTTACTAAAACCTCTTTGACAATGGTTAACAGTCTTGCCTGCAGGGCCAAATGTTTGATCATGTTCTTCTCCAGTTTGTCTCCAGCACACCCCTTATCACAGTGTTCTCACATGTACGGTTTTCACTATGTACAGATAAAAACATATTTTAATGTTAAGCACAGATAGTCAAGAACAATACAACTGGTCTTCACAACAACAGTTGTGTAAATAATGATATATCTGAATGTGCTGTTGAGGTGGCAAACTCTTCCATCTTTTTGACTCCTCGATCAGGGAAAGACTAAAGGTCATCACTGGCAAGAACTTCTTCCCCTTAGACAACAAAAACTGCATTACTACTACCCCTCAACCCTCCCATTCACCAAATGGTAATATCTAAAAAGAACAAGTCAGCAGATATTTGCTAACAAGGCCCTCACTGAAATTTTAAGGATGGCCCTGTCTCTAGCCTCCGTCACTACTATGTATGGGTCTCCACACTCCAGCCACAAAAATGCAGGCAAATTACTAACACTGTCTGAAGAGGCTGTGTTCATCCTTATCATTGATGTTGCTGTTGTTTAAAGAATACACCTCTGGCATAGATGATAGCTGGACTTTGTGCATTCCCTGTAGACAGTAAATCATTCAGACAGGATACCTTTTTCATTTTTATTAGTGAACAATTGAGCAGTGTGAAGGAGGGATAAGATTTTTTATCTGTGTTTTTTGTTTTTACATTAACCATAGTCCTCACTGATTTTTTGGGTGTAGAACATCTGGTTAATACACTGAGGCTTATGAGGGAGGGTGCTACATTTTTCACCTGTGCTTTTTTTCAAATTAAGAACATGAACACAGGCTTTTGGAGGTCAAGTACATCCCAATGGGGACTTTATGTAGATAATTGAATTTTAAAAGTTTGAAACATGTTTATAGTCACGTGCCAAAAGTTCTGAAGCCAAGTCCAATTCTTGCTTTGAAGTCGCACTCAGACTTCACCATAAGATCATTTAGTGCTGTGTAATTTATGCTAGCCTTGGTTTCAGGCAGAAGGGTGATCACCGTCCCACATACTGAAATCAGTTTATATATACTAAGCCTGGGCTGAATATCAATTACACCAGAGTAATCAAAGTAATTTTGGGAATTCTGTAATACTCTTTGATGCAGAGTTACCAACAATAACAAGATTATGCCGGCTCAGATAATTCAGAGTAATTAAGGAGTAGGGGAAATCCTACAGCGAGGGGATATATAGTGAGCGGCTATTCACACTGCTGTTTTAGCTCAAAATGCATCCTTGCATTCATTTTGGTGAAGTTTGCGCAAAGAATTTTGTTTCTTACTGTAACTATCTCAGTCATGTAAAGCGCTCCGATACCTCTGGGTCCAGCCAGCGCTATATAAAACCTCTAAAATAAATAAAAAATAAAAATAAGAAACCAGCGCTAAATGCTGAGAGTAAGTTGGGGGAAAGTAATGCCCCAAGGGCACATTTAGCAAGCACAAATGGCTACTTGAGCTCACCATTCATTTTCTGTTCCATTTACTGCTAATTTGTAGCTCAAAATGTATCACGAGGGAGCACAGAATTACTCTTCTCACGTAATTTCAGAAATCCTCATTGAATTTTTGCGTTACGCTACACGGATCAACATGAGTTACTCCCACTCCTATTATGTACCTGTAGTTGAACTGACCAGTCTGACTCTCTTGAGACTAGATTACATTCTGCTGATTGTCTCATCCATACTCAAGGACCGTTTACAGGTTGAATCCTTTGGATTCTGCTAATCATCCTAATGGAAGGACCATGGGAAGTTTATAAACAATTGCACCGTTGGATCTGTCAATAGTTGATTTATGGTACTCTATAAGCAAAGACAAGGGTTAATAAACCTCAAGTCTTTCCCCCATCAGTGATTTCCACACAGCTATAACTCTACATAAACATGCCTGTGAAAGCCGCCTTAACACAAAGCAATAATTACCCTCTGAATTCATGGAGACATTGGTGAAAGCTCAATAACAGAACAGCATGACAAAGAAGATCTACCGGCCTTCTGGCAGTGCAGGATTTCAACCAAGCACAACATGGTATGTATGCTGTTTTGTCAATTACAGTTCCTACTTCTTTATTTATGCTCATGGTCACTGATCCATCGTCTCTGTTCAACATGGTGGTTCATGGTACCCTATTGTGGAGCTGCTTGCTGAGAAGACCTGACATATCTTATAACTTCTTATAAACAGAGAGCAAAGAGCAAGGCTTAGTCATTTTATCTCCCCTGTAGTAGCTGTGGGCAGTGGGGCAAAAACTCTCCTCTTATGTTCAGTATATATATGAAGTCAGACACATTGATGTCAAAGGTTTATACTAAAGAGTATCCCACTAGAATGTATGTTAGGAAGGTGCCTGGTCATAAGGGTGTGATGTGATTGGCGCCGTGTATGGGTGCCAGTCAAGACATTGGGGTTGATCATACAGATGAGAAGTATAAATGTATTAGATAGCACAGGAGATCCACTTTGTGGTCAAACTGGAATGACGCCTAGCAATGAATAAAGAGGATCTACAGGATTTCTTGGTTAATGAATAGGCAGATCACACAAGTTCCAAATGCCCCTAGTTGACTTACTTCTAAACTAAACCTACTCACTCATACCTAGTTTACATTCTAATCACGGCTTCCTTTGCAACACACCTCCGTGATAGCTATCAGGTCATCCTCTGGAGCTAGCGTCCCCTTATGGCTATGTATATGCCAGGCGTTGAGAATTAACATTAAGAACATTGGAAAAAATATATTTCCTTTGGCAGAAGCCTCAATTCTCTATCCCTTCCCACTTTCTCTGTTCTGGTCATTATCAGTGACGTGACTGGATTTGGACTCTCAGTGATAGGAGTGTAATAAACAGAATATTTCTGCTACTGTTGTTGAGAGTTTAACCCAAACAACTCAATGTAATATCAAACAAGGTTTTCCAGAACAGGTATTGAGGCATAGTTGATGCAGCCCCGAAGTCTGTGGCCAAAAGCACAAATCAATGGCTCATCAATTTGTACCTGAGATCTGGACTGGTGGCTCAGTAGACCAATGTTGCGACTGCAGAGTCCACTGCTTAAAAAAAGGGTTACAGAGCTTTGAATGATAGTGGGTCTGCTCAGACTATCATCTCCTCGAAATTGATAAAATGTGCATCAGTGATTTGGGAAACAGCACTCTTAACAAAAAGAAGAAACTTCTTGGCATTGTATGTGAGCTAACCATATGGTACTGAAAGTAGAACTAGGTCTTTACCACCAGCATACATTTGTTTTATAATACAAAATGCTTTTGAAATGTGTATTTAGGCGAAAAGTAAAATTAATGACTTCTATATGTTTAAACACTTTCATTTTTCATGTTGTACAAAAAATGCACAAGAATGTGTGTATATATTGATATGAGGAAAGTGAAAATAAAGATAGCTTCGAAAATAAATACCATACAGTACCAGAATCCATGAGTGATATCTTTTAGAAAATGATTCGCTCATTGGAGTAACATAGGGGCTCATTATGATGGCGGAGCGGACATCAGTCCCCCCGCCATCATAACGGTGATGGGACTGCCCGCCAGACCTGCGGTGGTCCCACCAGCCCAATTAGGATGCTCCCGCCATATTGGCGGGCGCATCCAGGCCTTTTACCATTGCAGACGGTGCTGCTGGCTGCAGTACCGTCCGCAATGGTAAAAGGGCATGCACAGCATTTCCCTGCACCACATGGCAGGCGCCACACAGTGCCTGCCACTTGGTGCAGCGAAATGTAGGGGGGTACCATAGGTACCCCCCAAGTGCACCCCACCTCCCCCAGACACAAGGGCCTCCAAAACCAATCCCCTTCAGCCTTTCCATGAAGGCCTTTCTAATTTGAGATCCAAATATGGCGGACAGTGCCTGCTAGGCACCACCACCATATTAGTGCCCCTGCTCCACCCGGCAGGCAATCGTGACGATTGCCACTGGCGGAAAAGCGGCGGACAGACTTTTTGTCCGCCGCGATACACACCGCCATCATAATATGGCGGTGGGTAATTCTCCTCACGGTGGTGTAACGATCGCCACCTCCAGCCCGGCGGTGGCAATCGTTACACCATCGTAATGAGCCCCATAGTTATTTCTACATTCTTGGTCAGAAAAACTTCTGAATATATGTATAATTGGTTTATACTTCCATCTACAAATAACAAACATTGTTAAGTGTATTAGGTTTCGCCTATGTGAATAATAATAAGCTGTTTTTGTTGTAAGTCATAGCTTGCTGAATAGTTGTGCAATATAAGTTACTGAAAGTCTGTTCAAGTGCTATGATTTATTTTTTTAGAAAGGCAATATATTGTGCTGCTATCTGGTGCTATGAAATCTGACTTTAAACACAAAGGCAACACTAAAGTAATTATGAAGTGTAAACAAAAACACTAGCACTGAAGGGAACTAGCTTGTGTGCTGAGTTAACCAGAGGTGTAAGTAGGCTGACTCAACACCCCATGCTAAATGCTATAGGGGATGGAAGCAAAATGTGAATGACCAACAGCAGACCAATGAATGAAGAGAGGTGGTTGAAAGCCGCTGTATGTAATTATATTAAACATATTGTGTTAAAATCAAAAGGTCTTGGCTAACGCCACACCCAAAATACAACATTGAAGCAAGATATTTAAAGCCAGGGTGCAGGCAAGGCTAAGACAACACGACTTTCTGCACTTCAGTACTCTTTGAAATTACAAGGCGTTTCTTCATAGCCTTTGTGGTTGAGAATCAGGGCCTGAACACTGCCCAGTACCTTAGATGGCCTGAAAACAAAAGCTCTGAGCACAAGATCAGAGCTAAGCACACAGACAAAGCACATGAGTATTGGGTCATGAACTAGAAGTCATCACACAAAGCACAATTAATTGCATAATTTAGGAGTGAAGAAAAATGAAAAAGCCAATAACCTGACTCCTTTAACAAGAGGGAACACTTCACCAGGTGTCAGGTAAATATTTAGGAAATTACATTTTCACAAGAGTGATGTAAAATTTATTATTTTCAAAAAATTTCTCAGAGCTAGGGTATTAGATTTCAAAGTCGATCCTGCAGGTAGATGGGTAATCGCTGCTCTCTCCATCTCGGGTACTCAGATAACTCTGGTGGGGTATTACGGTCCCAATCAGGACGACCCGTCTTCATTAGAGGTAATTCTATCTCACCTCTTGACCTTTCCAGAACCTGTAGTTTTTGCTGGTGATTTTAATATTGTCCTAAATCCCTCACTGGATAAATCTCGCAATAGTCGATCCCTAACTTCATCTAAATCAAGGTCCGTTTTGTTAAATGCAATGAAGCAGTTTGGATATGCAGATATTTGGAGGTTAAGGGCAGGGGAACAACAGGGTGTCTCCTATAGAAATCACAAATACAACCATCAATCTAGAATTGACTTTATACTAATTAGCCATTCCTTAGTAGATCTTGTTAAAGATATTAAATACCTTCCAATACACTTGTCTGACCACTCCGCTATAGCTTTGGATCTTATATCACTATTAAGGGCGCCGGCGAGGAGTTGGTCCTTTGATCGTTCCTTACTCTCTCACTCAGAAGACGTTCTTTTCCTCAAGTCTGAGGTGAGCCTCTTTTTAAGGGTAAATGTTGGCTCGGCAGACATCGGAATTGTATGGGACTCTCTGAAAGCATTTCTGAGAGGGCTCATTACAAATAAAATGGCGTTCAGGAGGAAGGAATATAGGGAGGCCGTTATGTCAGCGGAAGCTAATATTGCTAAGATTCAGACCCAATTAGATCAAGTCGATAACTATAACACAGAAGCGGTTCGCTCTTCTTTGTCTGAGAGTTTACTTTCCTCAAGGGGCCATCTAGCTTCGATCCTAAATCAGCGGGTTCAAGAAAGGTGGGAGGCCAGCAAACTTGCACATTTTCAATATGGAGAAGGAGCGGGGAAACTATTGGCCTGGAAAACCAAAACGGACCAAGTACGGAATAACATCGAGGTGATTAGAGTCAATGGTTCCCCACTCTCCCGTGATGATGCTATTAGATCTGCCTTTAGAGATTTTTTTCAGAATATTTATTGTGAAGACAAGAATATTAGTTTAAATATCATCAGAGATTGGCTTAGCAAGATCACCCTTCCAGCACTTTCTGCTGAGCAGAGCGAAATATTAGATGGTGAAATTTCAGAGGAGGAAGTCATCAAGGCCTTATACAATGCCAAAAAGGGGAAGGCGTCTGGTACAGACGGCCTCCCGGCTGAATTATATAAAGTACTTGAGCGGGAACTTGTCTCTTTCTTGATTCTACTATTTAATAACATCTTACTGGCTGGTGGGTCTCCCCCGAAGTCCTGGGACAGTGCGTCCATCACTGTAATTTTAAAACCGGGGAAATCACCAACGGCATGTAGTTCATATAGGCCTATTTCCATTCTGAATGCAGATTATAAACTATTTGCTTCAATTTTGGCCAATAGACTAGCTCTTGTTGCACCTAAAATCTTGCATCCCGATCAGAAAGGGTTTGTCAAAGGGCGCCAGTTATATGAACTGACATATGACTTAATTGGGGCAATAGATCTGGCAGTTTTGGAGCCTTCCCCCTTGGCGGTCCTTACCTTGGACGCCGCCAAGGCCTTCGACAGAGTGAATTGGTTGTATCTGTCGGAGGCCCTGGCGAAGTTCGGGGTGGGATCAGGGTTTCGTCGGACAATTGGCCTTTTATATCAGAACCCAAGTGCTTGTGTATTGGTGAATGGAAGTTTATCTGATCCCTTCAACATCTCGAGGGGTACAAGGCAGGGTTGCCCTCTCTCTCCCCTCCTATTTGATTTGTATGTTGAACCCTTTGCCCAAAGCCTGAGGGATAACGCTAACATCAAGGAGTTTGCGTGTAGGGGCTGGGAGAGAAAAGTGGCCCTGTACGCGGATGACATCCTTATTTATACTTCCGATGCCCATATGGCTCTTCCAGAAATATTCAAGCTAGCCTCTGCATTTGGAGAAGTATCTGGATATGAGATCAATGCCACAAAAACTGAGATGATGACTTGGAGTATGGACCAGGGTTTGAGTATTGCCGGTATTCAGCCAGGAAAGAAGTTGAGATACCTGGGCCTTGATATTGTTGAGGATTTAGACCAGATTGTCAATATCAATTTTTCAAAGATAGTTAAGGACTGTCGTAAGTTACTTCAGTCCTGGTCTTGTCTCCCTCTGTCGTTACTGGGACGGTCTAATCTGGTCAAGATGTCGGTTCTGCCAAAGCTTTCCTTTTTATTTAACACTATTCCCCTGTACTTCGATCCAATCCTTATTAAAACATTCCAGGCCGAGATTAACACATTTATTTGGAATAAACATCTTCCAAGAATCTCGTGGAAAAAGATAAGGAGGCGTAGGGAAAAGGGGGGCTTGGCTGCTCCGGACATCCAGTTGTATGCATGGGCGTTCCAGCTTTCCCATGCCAGAATGCTGTTAAAGAAGCCATTAGAGTTTGGTGTGGGAACTCTATACACCACCCTGCTTGATGGAGAGGGGGTTAGTCAGTTTGGATTCCTTTTAAAATTTGGGGATCCGAAGTACTTCAAAAAGATTAAACTGAAGATCCTACTGGGGATGGCAAGGACTTGGGCCCAGGTTCTAAAAGCCATTAAAATAGGGAATTATGGCAGTAGGACTCCATTATGGGATCTCCCCGATCCCCCGACCTGGTTGTGTGACTTGCTTGCATTACCCATTAGGGAGGCAGGGTTGGAGTGTTGGGGAGACCTATTTGTTGAGGGTGAATTGCTTTCTTGGGATTGCCTGAGTGGGAAGATTGGTTCTGGCCTATCTAGGCTAAAATATCTGCAGATGTCCAGTTGGTATAGATCTTATATAGCACAGCCCTCTCAGAGAAGTAAGCCCCCATTAGGTGGCTACAGTACTTTCATAAATTTGTTGATCAACAAACCCCCTGCCAGGAAAGAGATCTCGTCATGGTGCAATTTGATTTTGGAGGAGTTGGACGGGGAATTTCTGCTACCTGATGAGCTTTGGGGGTCAGATATAAGCAATACCAACCTGCAAGAGTTATGGGGAAAATCATGTAGAACGATGTGGGATGTCGTGAAGCCGGCATGGTTGCGCAGGAACCACCTTTATACTATTCACAGAGCGTACTACTCTCCCCTTCGCCTGTCCAAATTTATTCAGGGGAACATGGTGAAGTGTGTTAGATGTGGTCTCTTGGCTGCCTCGGACATCCACATGTTTTACAAGTGCCCTTCTTTGTCGCAGTTCTGGGAAGCCATTTGTAAGATTCTGTCAACTTCTGTCGATTTCAACATAGTATTAGATTCTCAGTTAGTGATCTTTGGAATTCTAGAGGGGGTCTCCAATATGGCGAAAAAGTTAGTCTTCTATGCAATATTGCTTGCTAGAAGGGAGATATGCAAGAAGTGGAAGGACTGTTCACCTCCCTCTGTTATTGAATGGTTTGCTTCTGCCCTGCAAGTCTCCAAGCTGGACTTGGTCAGAATAGGGAATCCTGAGAAAAGATCTTTTTGGCGCCTCCTGAGATGGGATCATTGAGAGTCTGGTTTTTTTTTTTTTCTTTTCTTTTTCCCCAGGTCCAATGATTAAGCCATCTATCCTATGTCTGGGTATGAGTAATGCCTGGATACTCTTGTTCAGTATTCTGGTGGATTTTCAAAATCCTCTGTAAGGTTACGCTATGTTGATCGTTGGTATGTCAAGCTCTACTGCTATGGGACGAGGTTCTCGCTCATCGTTTGGTCCCCTCCAGTTGCCGACTGAGGTAGCATTTTGTTTGCTAACCTATAGATCTCGCACATAGAACCTTGGTGGCGCATGAGGACAAAAAAAAAAAAAAAAAAAAAAGAGTGATGTAAAATTTACGTGCTCTCTGCCAATCCAATACTGCAAGCAGGAACACTAGACTGGAAAATAGAAAATCCCACCAGAGTGCAGTCTTGGTGTGGCCTTTCAGGCAGTCTGACACTGTCAGATGGATCAGTTTGAAGGGACATTGAGGGCTAAGCAAAACAGCCCCAACACTGGCCCATCCAATCTGGCAGTGTCAGACTGCCTGAAAGGCCAGTCCAACACTGTAACTGGAAACACTATAATGGGAGGTCATGAAACCCCTTCTAGAGGGCAGTGTTGGACTGACCTTTTAAGCAACCTGGCACTGTCTCACAGGCCAGCTTGAGAGAGCTAAGTAAACAGACCACACACTGGCCCTTTCAAGTTGGCCCTTCTGGCAGTGCCAAGCTACAGGGAAAGCCAGTGCAAAACTGGAAGTAGGAACTCTATACTGGGATGTTACTCAACACCACCAGAGAGCAGTGTTGGACTGGCCTTTCAGGCAGTCTGCCACTGCCATGTGGGCCACCTTTAAAGTGCCAGTATGCGGTCTATTTCTGGGGCCATGACAGGGCTAAGAAAAACATTGCACACCCTGGTCCTTCCAAGCTTGCCCAAATGGCAGTGGCAAAATGATAGAAAGGTCAATTGTCACTGTTAGGGATAGCTGGAAGGTCACACAACTCCACCTGAGTGGATTGTTAGGTTGCCCTGCTGGGCCGTCTGGCACTGTCAATGGGCCAGTTTGAAAAGGCAGGTGTGTGTACCGTTATTTGTTTTTTTTGTCCAGTGGGCCTTGACAGGGCTAAGAAAAACATACATATTGGCCCATGTGAGCTGAAACACCAGAGTGGGATGTCACAGACACTCACTAGATTGTGGTGTTGACCTGGCCTTTCATGCAGTTTAGCACTGTCAGATTGGCCAGCGTGTGGGCCATTTTTTTTGTTCAATGAACTGTAAAAGAGCTAAAAATAGACAGCCCACACACTGGGCCTTTCTAGCTTACCCATCTGACAGTGTCAGACTGCTCGATCAAAAGGCCAGTCTTACACTGCGAGTGGGAAAACCAGAGTGGTGGCCCAAGACAGATGGCTTATAAGGCAGGAGCTTACTGTGTTCTTCTTTACAAATTGCCTGCTTTCAACACTAATCTATTCTCGCATTCAGGGGTAAGGAGCAGCCGCAGCTTTTCCTCGGCAAAAACATTCCGCAGCGTGGCGTACATTCCGGAAATGCAGCAGAAACTTCACTGTGCACGTGTGTTTTCCATTTAGCCTAAACATTTAATGATATGGAAATTTAAATTGTAGATTGCAATTTGTGCTGTAATCTTGGAGATTAGGGTATTCATTGGTCTCAAGTTAAGGGAAAAATAATACAGCAAGGTAGATAAAGCAAGATAGACCAGATGTTTTGGTAGCTAACAACCCCAAACACCTACAAATTCAAAGCCTAAAGTGATCAGAAAGTCCAGTGGTAGTGCTGAAAGTAGATGATGAAAGACAAGCACTGGAGTAGTGCACCTAGACTCAGCTGTGTGATTGCCCGACTGAGCAAGTGGTGACAGAAATTTCAGAAAAACACTCTTTTGAATTATTTCAGAAGTAAAGCATGACTTGCTCATAGCTGCCTGGGTTTTAGATTGCTATGTGTGACATTTTCATTATTTCAGTGTAATTATGAGTGAAATGTGAATGACTATGAGTGACACTTCCTCACGAGCAGAATCAAGCAAGGAAGACAAGGGACCACCACAATGCAATGCGTTATGCCTGGTGCATGGTAATTGGCAGGGCTGCATCATGGAGCAGGAACACAGACCAGTATTTCCGTCCTGGGACACTTTGTCTGTCTTGATATTTAATCTTTCTTGCAAATCAACATTCTGTGCACTTTATTGCTGTTAGATAACTTGTAGGTACTGAGTTACTGCTTATATTTTAAAGTCAGAGAATAATCCCATCAATGTGAACCTGTTTCTTATATTATATACTCAGTTGGAGCTGCTAGTTTGACATCAAATAATTACCATGTAAATCTATTGCTTTTTACCTTTGCCATCACTACATTTTGTAAAATGATGTTGCTTTCTTTTATTGGTATTTATTACTACTACTGGTTTTTGGAAAACAAAATGCTGCCTTTAACATGACCTCCAGTGCTTGGGGCAAGGGGCACTAAACTGAAATCAGCAGCAGGTAATATAGCTAATTAGGTTGAAGTCTGTGCTGCAAGGATTGTTGTGAAATCTGCAGGGCCCATGAATGGATATGGTCTCGGTTCTTCATTTTTCTGATGTTGATTGTGTGTGGTGGTGTGCAATTAATTATAGTGCTGCAAGGCTCCAGGGATGGCGAGACCTCCAGCACTGTAGAAAAACACATTTTATTATTACT
The DNA here is from genome assembly GCF_964204655.1 of Triturus cristatus. NCBI lineage: Eukaryota > Metazoa > Chordata > Amphibia > Caudata > Salamandridae > Triturus > Triturus cristatus. The sequence goes on from NC_140588.1 coordinate 90,485,248, forward strand.
GATATCACGATTCTGTGTCATCGTATGTCAATTGGACTTCAAGGCATGAGTTAAATTTCTTCCTTTGTGATGTTTTCCCTCTTTTTAATGATTTTTTACAAGCATGAGATTTAGTTACTGTGTGTAAAATGAGATTTGTACCAAGTATGGATCCAAGCACAGGGTAAACATTGTCATATAGAAGCTGCACTCCTAAAGGGCAACAGTTCTTGTTAAAATAAAATCCTGCTTTTTGAACATGATGTAAAATAGAATGTCTGCTTGGAAGTGTGAGCAAATCGCTCTATGGCGTGTTTTTGCCTCTGCATAGCACCTTTGACCAGGGAGTATGGAAGTCGTAACTAGACGATCACAGCACGCCCCATGCACAGCTTGTCCATGAGCAGAGGTCCACTAGGGGCTTTCTATAACACGCATTGCTCTGCAGCCCCGAGGAGGGATCTGCCAGTTCTTTAGCCGTGGATGAAATGCTGCTGAGGAAAGATCACCTTATAGATGCCCCACTGGATGGAACCAGGCCTTCATGCCATTAGTAACCACTATACTGAACTCAGGGACACTTACTTCTTTCGAGGGCGGCAAGGACTCCTCAAGCCACATTATTCCGGCTCAGCTGAGTGCTGAGCACACGCACACTGTCTCAGGCGTACCTGATAGGGTCGGGTGTGGTTGCGGGATACCGCGAGTTCACACTGCAGTGGCGAGCCCTTTTCCATATTGCCAGCAGCAGGGCAGCATTGTGTGCCAGCGGGTACACGAGCCGCCTGTTGGGTCGGGTCTATTGATGGGAACCCGCCACACACTGCAAGGGGCGAGCTTTGCTGCCATTTCCATAGCAGCCCTTAGTGCAGGCAGCAGCCCATGAAAACGTTGAGAAATGCTGCCCGGTCCCGCTGAAGTTGCGAACAATATCTCGGTAGCCATTGGACAGACACTGACATTGATGTCCTGACGTCAGTGAACGCTAATGCCGCGCGTACACCCTAACTGTTACATTGTAACACTGGGCAACTATTGCAGCTGTGTCAGAGCCCCCAAGCCTGCCAGGAACTGCGAGCCACGTTCGTTGCCACTGCAGCTGGTATGGTACATTATTATATAGCAGCATGACTTTGCATTTCAGTGTGGTGATGGAGATCACCACACTGAAATGCGTTAGTCTAACACCTAATTCGTGGTACTTGGCAGGGTTGCTTGCTTACTGAGCATGATGATGGCGCAGCTGAACCTGCTCAGGTTCTGTTATTCCTGTCAGTCGGGCTCCTGTGTCACGTGACCCGGTTACTTGAAGGGGTTCTGTCAGAGGTCATGTGCGGTCAGGCCTGGCTAGGAGACACTTGCAGCACTGTTTCTGGGAGTCCCATCAGCACGGAGCAGATCTTACTATAAATAGCTGCAAAGCAGTCAATGTACCCTCTGTTGTCCGTGACTGACAAGCATATGAAATTCAAATGCCTGGGAGAAAGTTATGTTCTGGAGCTATTTAGTGATCTGTGCACTCTCATCAATCACTTTGGAAATACAAGAAGGATAAAACATCACCCGTGCACTCTAACCAGTGCAACTTTACTGTGTTATGGAATTAGTATTGCAAATCCATGACTTGTTAATTTGTAAAGCATCATCCATTTGCATTCCTGTTGCCTCATCACTGCTTTCCAGTACATCTGCAGTGTATTGTCGGAAATGGAAAAACAGTGACTGGCTGCTGTTCCATTCGTTCCAGCTTCAGTCACTGTCTGTTCACAATAATATAAGTCAATCAAACCTTTTATCACTCATGCAATAAAGATTTATTGGAATATAAAATACATGTGAAGTGTGGAAGCACTCCAACTGCATTATGAAAATTTGTGTGATATCATGCATCTGAAATGATTTCATACCACTAAAAAATGAGAGCAAATTGAAAAAAGACATGTTTACAGCTTCAGGTGCCTTTGATGTTGCCCATGGAAGGAAACACTGGCACTGCTCTGACCCCCTCATATCCAACATTGTTTATTCTTATGAAGTTTGAGTAGGTGGAGTTAGGGTGGGGAACACTGAACAACAGAGATTTGTGATAATGGATCCTGGTGATCTGTGCACTCTAACCTTGCAACTATGCAAATACAAACACAAAGATTTATGCATTTGCATTTCAGCTGCCTCGTCACTGCTTTCCAGTACATCGGCAGTGTATTGTCGGAAATGGAAAAACAGTGACTGGCTGCTGTTCCGTTCGTTCCAGCTTCAGTCACTGTCCCTGTTCACAATAATGGTGATTTACAATATATGAATATGGTTGCATTTCCAGCCATTACTGAGAATGTGACACACAAACCAGACTTGAAGACAGTGATTTCACACACTTTAAAGCTTGAATGCATTTGCGTGGAATGTTTATTACTGTTTAGAGTTCCAGGGGACTTTGATGCTGCTGATGGAGGGAAACACTGCCGCTGCTTTGACCCCTCACTCCCAGCATTGTTTATTGGGGAACCACTGACACCAGGACTGTGTGAAAAAAGGCTGCTTTATTGAAACAGGTGCACATTACAACATAACCTTGGCCTGTTGCCTTACAAAACTATGACCTCACTAAATACATTTAATCACATAGGATAAACTACCCCAGCCCTTAATTAACTCTCCCCCATAACAACTTCACACCTCAATAACATACTTGCATCAGAGCTGATCAACTGTAAGTGGGACCTCTAAAATTCCTTCCCTTTTTACTACCTCAACCACACTTTGAACCTCATTGAACTTTGCACCTAACATGGAACTTCCTATGTCATCCAGGCGTGAACGTCCTGTTCCCCTTCAGCCTGAACTGCTGCTGACAGAAAATTACCTTTTGTTAATCATTGCAACTTCTCAGTCAACCGCCACCCAGAGAAAGGGGGAAAAAGGGGTCACCCCCTACTTCCCTCCTTTCTCTGCCCGATAACCCACCTCCTTGCTGTACTTTAAATGAAATGTCCCGGGTCTCTCAGCATCCAATGCTCTGGCAAAAGCCAACTTCACCTGGAGCAGGTAAAGTCCCATCTCCATGAATGACAGGCGCACACCTTCCCCCCTGAAAAATTCAATATCCTCACAACGGATTTCAGAATGCTCTATCCTGCGATTCTACTGCCTCTCCTGCGCCCGCAAGTGGGCAAACGTTTTCGAAAAGGTTTTCAAAAAAGTCCCTGCAGAAAACTTGCATCTCTTTATTTAATATCTTTCAGGCCTTGTCTATGGCAGACGGTTAGATTATCCTGCGCCATACACTCCTGGGAATACATTCTGTCTACATAACGTGACAACCTGCCCAAAGACTATGAGTTTACTTAAGATCCTCTTTTATAATCTTGATATGGGCCAAGCCTTTTTGGACCATCATTACATATTCCCCCAAATGACGAATGTGCACATCTAGACATTTCCTGCCCACTGAAAGCTTGTTCAGACATGGAATGAGTTATCTTCAACACATACCCCCTCTTCCTACCAATGTGATAGAGTGTAAATCCTTGTTGAACCTAGATTCAGGCCATGACTGCTTGCCCTAGCTTGCCGCTCTGGCCACTTCATGAAGGAGTGTCCCACATTCCAACTTTCATCTCTGCCACTTGTGGGAACAAAGCCTGAAAAAGAAACAAAGTTGACAAACTGGACATTACTTTTCCCCATCCACCTCCGCCAGATTTATATCTAAAATTGCAACCCAATGTCCATCTACCAATTGCCATGATGCTCTTTCGGCCCCAACCCAGTTGACTCACTTCCGTCACTGCCCCAATCCTGAAAGAATGAGTCCCAAACCTGTTTGGATCCAAACCAATCGACCCCAGTGCCTTGTGCAAAACTGCAAGTAACTGAAAAGTCATAACCAGCTTGCAATCATCGTGTTTGAATACCTTCCACCAATGTCCACCCAGAGCTACAAGGCCTTCACCCAACAGACCGGATAAAGGTCAGCCGATGGATAATATTTCAAAAGCACACTTTTTCTTTCTCTCCTTTGGTTGGTCTTGGACTTGTACAACCAGACATGTATCCCATCCTGCCTGAAAAGCCCATCTTCCCAGACTAATCCTCTACTCCCCCTACCCTCTAGAAGCTCCGGTACTCGAAAGGACCCAAAGAACATCCAGGAAATAATGGTCAAAAACAGCACCTTCTCCCTATTTCCTGAGCTCACCGTCCTAAGTGACTGAATCACTTTAACTGAAATCCCCAATGTCAGAGGCTGATGTTTCTGCCCCCCCCCGCCCCCGGGCCCCGCTTCTCTTGCTCATCCCTCCAAAATGATCCTCCCAACTTCAATCACTCAGGGAATTGTGAAGCGCGCTACGCACCTGTGAGGGTCTCAAGCCGCCGGGGGGGGGGGTGGGGGAGCAGCTCCGATGTCAGCAATCAATCAAACAGAGTCTATTAGAGGACACAATGAGATGCCTCATTGGCCTCGCTGCTGCCCATAACTAGTGGCAATACTGGTTCTGCCTGTACTAAAGCAGGCGACCAATGGATGCCTGCCTGAGCACTTTCAGCACTCATTTTGAAACTTGCAAAGTTCCCTTGTTCATAGACCTTTGTTGTAATCCCAGCAGGCCCCTGCCCTGGTTCCCCTGGCTTTTGTTGGGTGGGTCACCACTGAAAGGGCTTTACAATATTGAAAACCCACTAGCTGTAACAATGGTTTTGCCGAATTTCACTGGGTCCATCGTGTGCTGCCACAAGTCTATGTTTAGCTTCCCCCACTGAGTGTCTTGGTCCACCACTAACCTGGCCCATAATTCCTTGTCCTCCTGTGCCCAAGCATATCCCCTGTAATTTAACTGTGCCTTCCTAATCACGTCAATATATTCAAAGAGTGTCACTGACCTCTCCAGGTACTTTTCACAGTAGAAGCAGGCATAAATGAGGAATGTGGGCATCCAGTTTTCGAATGTTACCAGCACCCTTGGCCGCTTGGACAATTCAAGCTCTTCCTCCTTGGATCCCTCTTTAAACCTCAGTTCTCTATGTAAGAGTTTCAAAATATCGATGTGCTCTCCTTTACAGATCTTCTCTTTGGTCTTCTCCATAAGATGTGTCCCCAATGGTTTGGATGTCCCCGAGTAAGGTAGTTTTTTTAATTTGACCTCCTTGCTCTCTTGCTTGTCACTCGAATCCATTGTCGTGTCACTCGACTGTATTCCCTTTTGTCCTCCACCCTTTCTTGTGTCAGTTACCTTCTTTTCCACCCCTCTCAGCCCTTTGTCTTTCATTTTCTGTTCACTCCCCTTTTGTAGCAACCTGTACTTGTCTGTGCACACCAGGTGGTGCTCGGTACCAATGAAGCACCCTTTCCTTAAGCGGGTCTCCCTGCTGTCTTGAGGCTCACCAGCCTCAACCTCACTAGACACCATTTTTAAGTGGGCCTACCCACACTCCAGTGACTCCATAACCTCAAACCCCATGGACGCCATCTTCATGCAGGCCTCCCAGCCGGTCTGGTGCTTCTCATCTTTGTGAGCTGTGTGAACCTCATTTTTCAGCTTCTTACCTGGTGCCGAGGTTGGTGCTCTCTTGGGGGCCCGCCGCTTCGCCAACATCAGCTGCTGCCAAGTCCTGTCCCATCCTGTTGACTGGGACTGGGACCATCCAATTGATGCTCAGTCGTAAGAGGTCACGTGGATGTGTGGGAGAGAGAGCAGCAGCAGCAGCAGGCGGGTGCCGCAGAAGCCGCTGCTGTGAGCCACAAGCCGCGAACACGAGCAGGAACGAGTGGAGTGAAACATCACCGTAATACCGGAATAGTGACGGACCAAAGGCCAAGTCGAGTGGTGAGGGGTCGCAGTGCTCGGCACCCGGGTGAGTGAGAGTGGAGAAAACCTGCGGTGCCAACACAGAAAAACGCTAACCGCCTCTCCCCCTCACCATGCATTCCAGCCCGACTCCATCTCAGTCCGTTAACCCCCACTAAACCCCACCACCCCCTGCCAAAACATTAATACCATCACTCTCACTTGGTTACTTTGGAGAGGAAAGTCTCTCGCTGGAAAGACCCTCGCCGGGGGTCACAGGAGCCTGTTACAAGACATCTGGCTTCCCAGGGCTTCCCGGGGTGAGCTCAGCGCGCAAGCAGTGACTGCAAAAGCTGTGAGACAATGGAGGATGGCTGCAGGGGGTACGGGCTAAGGTGCATCGCTTTTGGCACAGCACTGTGGGGCGAGGAGCACGGCCCAAGCAGCACACATAGCACACATAGAAGAGTGTGCACAGGAACAGACAAACAGGCAAAGGGAGTCAATTCCCCAATTCCTCATCAATTCCCTAAACACCATCTCTTTGGTGCAGAAGGAAAATGCTTAAGGGAAACCTGACCAATTTAAAGAGGATGGATCTTGATGAAAATGCCCACAAATACCAAACAACAAGGGTCACAAGAATTATGGCTCAGAACTTAAGACAACAGTCGAACACAGCGAGCCCCCTTCTACAGCTCCCCTAACAAGGGCTCATTACTTTCAGGCACCGGGCAGCCCGCCACCCCCGGGCATGTCCCCCGGAAGGACCGATGAGACCACAGCGAGTACCCCCAACCAATGGGGCCCAGCCAGGCACTCTTCGAGCTACTCCTCAGCTAAAATCCCCCTTTGGGGAAGGAAGTCGCCTGCTGTCTGATGAAGGGGACCCGGACCAGGACTGGGCGCAGGAAGCATGGGTACAGGAAGGTCCAAATCTGCCCCTTTCTAGCAGGTGTTAAGTGGGGGATGTAGGGGAGAACAGTAAACTACACAATGAAAGGATCGGTGACACCGACCCCCGGAGGCTCACAGCAGTCGTAGGAACCGTTAGGAAGCCCACTGATGTGACATACAGACTTTTACCGATCAAAGGCTTTATTCATTGGTATCAGGTGGAGGACATGCCGGAGGCTATTGAGGGCAAAGATCTGGCGCTTACCAGCCCGCGAGATATCTCGCGATCAATTACAATGACCTCATCAATTGGACGCCGACAACTTGATTCGCCAGAGACAGGAGACCTCACTGACTCCTTTCTACAAAACCTAGAGCAAACAATTGAAAGGACCTTGGACCTCAGCCCCAACCTCATTGGGAGAGGGGACGTGGTAAAAAAACAGGCAAAAGATCGAGCAGGGATGTCCCCACCAACAGGACAGAAAGATCAAGTTGAGCAAGAAGATACCCCCCATTTGACAACCATGAGAGAAGCACAAAAGTCAATAGCCAAGGCCCTGATATGGCAATCAACCAAAATGGAGGTCCATGTTGACCTTCTTCAATCAATAGCCCAATGCCTACTGAACCAGGGTCGCAAGCTGGAAGAATTGGAGGCAACAATCAACTACAATCAGGCAATGATAGTTCGTACAAGTTCATGGGCCGACATAATAGAAAAATGGGCTGAGTTGCCGGAAATACTGGGGGACATAGTGGAACTAAAAAAGAGTAGAAGCGAATCATCAAAGACATCTGAAACAATTGAATCGCTGGCAAAAGGAAATCACACAGTGGTGACCAATGGAGAACAGCCGAGCGAGGGACATGGAAACAAAAGCCAGAGAAAATGAGCATAACAGCCTAGAGACCCTGGCACCCCTGACAAAGAGTGACACCAAGTAAACTCTGGCAAGCTCAGACATAAAGGAAGCCGAAGAGCAGAAAGTGACCGGGGAGGGGGAAGCAGGAGCCTAATCAGAAGCACCCCTAACAAGGAGGGCGAAGAAAAAGCTGAAGAAACAGCTGAAGAGATCAAAAATGAAAAGAAGATCAATCCTGCCGGCAATGCTGAATAGTCACAGATCCGGGGAGAAAAGTAACTCACTGCCACCATATCCGATTTTTAATTTCAAACAGTAGATTAAGAGCCAGGGCATACCGGCAGACAAAGAAAAGGCTGAAGAAAGAGGAAGAGGTGGTGTGAAGCAACAAGGCAGGGACCATGTGGACCATGCGGACCAGGTGGACCTACTACAACCAGCAGGGTCAATATCAATGCTGCCCAGGCGACAACAAACAGGATCAGCTTGGGTAAGGAGGACGCCTCCACACAAATAAGGCTCTATGACCTACTGGAATTGGAGGGTTATAACGGCCCAAAGAAGCACACTATATCTCCCGTGATGGAGCAAAAGCAAAAAGAAAGCTGGTTGGGAAACATCAATAGGGTCGAAGATGAACGACACTGGCAAACCTCGAACAACCCCCCCTAAAGTTTGAGATCATGCAGCCAGTGCAATGAGGGGGCCACACAAACAAAAAATCTCATGGAAACATCCACTTTACATGAGGTGGTGCTCACCCCAAGGTACCACATGGAAGGCCCTCATGACATCCTAAACAGAACCAATATCCTCTGACTTTTTGACCATGTCACGTCCCTGTCTCAGATCACTTCGGAAAACATAGAGTGAGTAAAGTTCAAAAGGTCACAAGGAGGCAGCCATGGCGATTCAACGCTACTGGGCTTTAACGAACATTCTTACAATGGGCAGTTCTTGGAGAAGCCCAACAACTTGCAAGCTGGGGCATAGAAGTAACAGAACCCATTCAACCTAAATACCCCTCCGTCCTCATACCTCAAAAAGAGGTGCCGGGGGCCACATCAATCTTGAAAGGCACTAACCACAACAGAAAACGAGGGGAACATATCAACGAACGCCCTAGTACACCAATAAATATTTCCCTCTTTCAAAGAGACAATTTGCGAAGAGTGCTAATGGGTCAAACTAAGCAGGCTGCAAGAGGCGAGAATTGGCAAGAGCACCCCTAGCCAAAATCAAGTCTCCGTTAGAGCATGAAGGGAAATGTCAATGCGGGGTGATCAACACCAAGGTCAATACTCCGACCTCCATCAAGAACTACCTCTCATATCATGGAACATAGCAGGGTTTAACAAAAAAGCAGGGAACAAGGAAGTTCAGGACTACATCGCAAAATGGGACATCATATGCTGTCAAGAAACCTGGTCAATGACATCAACACCCATAAGGGGCTTCCATGAAAATCGGATATATGTAACAAAAAAAACATCTTTAATTTTCATAAGCCATGCGCGTAAACTCAAATCTACAGAAATAACAGTAAACTCCCCAGACCTGCAAGTAATGACAATAGCTGAGTTAAAGGAGGGCCGCCAGCCATTCATTTGCTGCTCATAAATTGCTATATCAACCCTGCACTGACTGCAGCCAGCATCATTTTCCAACACGCTGGAAGAAATATTACTTAAATACGAGCATTATAATGTAATCATTGCAGGAGATTTTAATTTGAGAGGTTTGTAAAGGGCCCCTGGCAAACAAAACAAAGAGCACAATGTGGGCCCATTGCTCTCTCTTTTTAAAAATGTTAAAGTTTATTCAACTCACTTCATGAAGAAACTACGATAACCCTTGTGGAGTCCCAAACCATAATTTAGGAACATATCTACTATTGACTATGTTTTAATCAACGAGAAATCAGCCGATAAGCTGAAAGACTTCCAGGTCGACGACAGAGGGGAAAGCCATCATAGGCCTCTATGTGCAACATTCAACCTAAGAATGGAATAAGCAGACCGCCAGAAAATGATGGGAGAATCCAAAGGATGTGAACGTTTCAGAGCCATTAAAAGAATAAAATGGACAACCAAACTTGAAGGAAAAATCCAGGAGTGGGCACTAACGTGGCAAGCTCGAGGACTGCGGGAGATCCATTCAGAGGTGACTGGTCTATGGGAAGCTCTGACAGATGACCTGTGGCGGAAGCTGGGCAAAAATCATTGTAAAAATATACTTTCCCACATGGTCCCCTCTTCAAAGAAACCACAGATACCGAAGAGCCTGAGTCAATGTAAAGGGGCTCTCATGAAGGCACTCAGAAGAAGGAAGAAAAGAGGAACATCGGCATATGTGGCCCCCATAGCGGTGTTGAGATCCGCCTACAGAAGGAAAGTAGGCGAGCACAAGAGGAAAGAAATGGAACAAAAATGGCTCACAGTATTCGCCCTGCTAAGGTAAAAGAACAATGCCAAATTATGGAGGTATATCAACCGCCTAAGCTCCCAGTTTAGGAGCAAGGAGAATAACATTGCAAGCAATGAGTGGGAAGCATATGTAAGGGGCTTATACACTAGAGGAATACCAGCTGCTGAGTATGCCCTTCCTAAGAACACCTTGGAAATAGGCACTCATATAGACACTCTTCCGAAGCACATATATAAAGGAGGATCAACGACAATTGAGGGTAATGGCTTCACAGAGGCAGAAATAATAAGGGATATCAGGAAAATGAGGAACGATGGGGCGCCAGGCCCTAATGGCATTCCAGCCCTGGCATTTAAATCAGTCCAACTATTCTTTGCCTCAATCCTCACCCCTTTATACAATTTTGCTTACTCAACGGCATTAATTCCATAATCATGGAAAGGATCAATCCTTTTTCCCATTCATAAGAAAGGCGACCACTCCAACCCTGCCAACTATAGGCTTGTGGCCCTGCTGGACATAGAAGTCAAAGCCTATGCCAAACTAATATTGAGAGAACTAGAGGACTGGGCTAATAACAACAAAATACTTCCATTTTACCAGACTGGCTTCAGGACAAACAGCGCAACAACGGACAGCATCGTGGCCATGGCCTACCTCTCAAAACAAGCTGTGAAAGACAGGCACCTGCCATTGTTTTGCTGTTTTATTGATTACAACACAGCTTTTGATAGAGTTGATGGGGTAAACTCTGGGGAAAACTGTCAGCCTGGGTGGTTCCATCAAAGCTCTTGAAAGCCATCATATCCCTTCATGAGGGGACCTTGGTACAAGTCAAGATAATCCCTACAGTGCTATCAGCAAGAGTTGAAACCAACAATGGACTGAAGCAGGGCTGTGCCTTGGCCCCCCTATTATTTAACCTCTATACAGCAGACTTGGGGGAGCTCTGAAAGAGGCAAGTCTAGTTCCACCGAGACTGGGCACGGTGAGACTGGCAATTCTTTAGTACGCAGATGATACCATAGTGATGGATCACACAAAGGATGGGCCTCCAAAGAGCATTAAAAGAGCTGGGGAAGTATAATAAGGAAAATTACTTGACTGTCAACCAGAGTAAAACAAAGATAATGATATTTGTCAGATATCCCCCCAAAAAACAAGCAGTCTGGAATTTGGGAGATCATCAAATAGGGACCACCAAAACCTACAATCACCTTGGGGTTTAGCTACATGAGAGGTCAACACTGGCAACTCACATAAAACACTTAACTGCCAAAACCAACAGTGTAATTCTAACAATGAGACGCTTAAGACAACGCAAAGGCAAAATTAATCCCAGCCATTGACTACAGTCATTTGGCATTTTCAGGAGCCTTAGACAAACTTATAGCAGCATCTCAGATCAAAGTCCACAAGATTGTGCTGCAAGTACCCAGGCACGCAAGGAACACCAGGTTACGTTCGGAACTAGGGCTCTGCAGACCTGAACTGGCCCTCCAGGGGGACCTGATTAAGTATTATATTAGAGTCCTTAAAGCCCCGTATAACTCTTTCAAACATCACTTGGCAATAATCTTCACAGAAGAGGACGCCCCCGGCACCAAGCTGGGCAAAGAAGGGACATTAAACATTGAACCCAACTGTCTGTCTCTAACAGACATCCCGCATAAGGCATGGTCAAATATCATGAAATGGCAAGTCCGCTGTATTTCGCATGAAAAGGATTTAACCGCAGTTCACCATAATACCCTCACGAAGGCATTGGACGAATCTTACACCATGGGGAAAGTTCAACAATATCTAAGGGAAGCACTAGGGGCCCAGGTCCACAGGAAAATCCTTTTTATGAGGCTAACGGCCCTTAGAACTGCGGACTTTAATTCAGCTTGGGCTCGAGTAGACGGAGCCGTCTCTTGTCGCCTATGCAACTACCAAAGGGAATCCTGGCTCCACCTATTATGTTGCTGCCCCAAATTGATCAGCGAACGACAAAGGCTGCTCCGCCCTATTTTTAGGGACCTCGGCATCAGAACATGCAAAGAGGCATCAGATGGGTGCCTTTCGGAAACCAAAACCCACTACCTCGCAAGAGCGGCAAAATATATTCATCAGATCGGACAGGCTTTAGACGCAAGTGTATAAATGATTTTCCATTAGCTCTTGAACCTCAGAGACTGATTACTGGGCTAACACTGTGCTGGCATAGCATCCATGGGCAAAGAAGGGTTAGCTCCCCACTCCATGTGCTTTGATTGAAACATTGGCGTAACAGGAATTAAAAACCCCGGATCAACGGCAAAAGGGACTTGGCAATACAAGATTGACTATTGGAAATGGGGTTTAAAGTTCAATGTATGGCTAGGGATGAGGGGCGGCATGGGTGGGTGGGCGGTTTTTCAATTTTAGCTTTTTTTACTGTAATGATTTTAAATAATTGAACGGTTAACAATAAATCAACAAAAAAAACTGACTGCGCCCATGATTCCTGAAACATAACAGTTGCATATGGATTAGTATGCCCCTCGCTGCGCCTTCTTCCCACCATTGCAAGACTTCTGCCTGTCTTTTGCTATCCTCTCCCCAATTCCCGTTTCTCCTGCCCTTGCAGAGCTTGCTTATTCTTTCCTCTAACCCCCTCTATCCCTCATCCCTGCAGCTTGACCTGATCGTTACGGGCCTGCCAAAAGCCCCCAAGGCCCCACCTGCCCTCTCCCTCTAAAGAAGGCCGCACAAGCCTCTGCGGAAGCCCCTTCCTTCTTTTGTATTGGTGAGGCATCCGTCCCGCTTTGGGAGGCCTCGAAACTGACATTCCTCACCATTTGAGCCTCACGGCCCTGGTGCTCTAGCGTGGCTGAGCTTTCTGATGCACTCAGTATACCTCTGGGGCCGGACATGTCTGCTTCCTGCTTGGGCTGCACTCCTGGTATGATAGCGCCCCCTACTGTTCACCTGCACTGATGTGCCAGCCTGTGATTGGACGTGATGTAATGTAATGTAAAAATTACTTATAAAGCGCGGCATTCACCGGACGGTTTCTTGGCGCTATTCACTTTATTCAACAAGAGGCAGAAAGCGGGGAGAGAAGGATTTATGAGTAAATGCCATGGAAGAGGTGGGTTTTTAGGAGAGACCTGAAATGAAGGTGAAAGGGAGAAAGTCTCAGTTCCAGCGGCAGAGAGTTCCAGAATGAGGGTGCCAAAAAGGAAAATCTGAGACCTCCGTGTTTTTTGCGCTTGAAGCGGGGAGTCTGAAGGAGCGCAAGATGAGAGGAACGGAGGTTCCTGGAGGGGGTATAAGGATGCAAGAGGGAGGAAATAAAGGAGGGTCCGGTGCCTGACAGAGATTTATGAGTCAGGCAGCCAAGTTTGAACTTGCAGCGCTCCGAAACAGGAAGCCAGTGGAGGGCCTTGAGGAGAGGACGGACGTGGTGATGTTTTGGTTGGTGGTAGATAAGGCGAGCTGCCTGATTCTGAATCAGCTGCAATCTGTTGATTTTGTATTGTGGGATGCCAACGTACAGGGCATTGGCGTAGTCGATCCGAGAGATGACTAACGCCAACAGTGCCAAGGTGAGGGCTTCAGTGGTCAGAAAATGGGCTATTTTCCGGATCTTCTGGAGCTGAAAAAAACAGGAGGACACAGTGGCACTGACCTGGTGCTTCATAGAGAGGTCTTGGGAGATGTAAACCCCGAGGCTTTTCACTTTGTCAGCAGGGTGGGAAGGAGGGCCGAGGGAAAGGGGCCAGAAGGTGGCATTCCAGGGGTTGGATGGGCCTCCGACAAGAACGAGCTCCGTCTTGTCGGGATTGAGTTTAAGATGGTGAGTGCTCATCCAGTTACTGATATGGCAAAGGGTGGACTGGAAATCTTGAGCCGCTTCGTCCGAGGAGTCGAGATTGAAAACGAGCTGTATGTCATCAGCATAGTTAAATGCAGTGACATTCCTACCGCGGAGGGAGCGGATCAAGGGGGTGAGGTAAAGGTTAAAAAGAAGGGGTGACAGGGATGAACCCTGTGGCACACCGCAGGTGACTCTCGTCCGGTTTGCCGTGAACTGGGAAAGGCGGACCGATTGATGGCGGTCCGCAAGGAAAGAACAAACCCAGTTAAGGGCCGTCCCGCTGATGCCTGCCTCTTTGACACGGTCGACTAAGAAGATGGTGTGATCGACCGTGTCAAAGGCCGCTGACAGATCTAAGAGCACCAGGGCTTGACTGATGTTGGAGTCAGCGCCTCTACGAAGTTCCTCCATAACAGAGAGGATAACCGCCTCTGTCGAATGGGCAGGTCTAAACCCAGCTTGCTGGGAGTCTAGAAAATTGGAGTCCTCGATGAAGGAGCTGAGGACGCTGGTCACATGCGTCTCAAGTACCTTGCTCAGGTAAGGCAGAAGGGAAATGGGGCGGAAGTTGCCCAAGACCGTGGGGTCGGCGTTGGTTTTTTTTAATATGGGGACCACTTCGGCGTTCTTGAGCTGACTGGGGACCACGCCGAGCAGGAGAGAGTTGTTCAGGAGGGCCAATGGAGGGCCAGGGCAGGTCGAAAAAGCGGTCCGGAGAATTGCCGGAGGGCAGCAGTCTGTGGGGGAACCAGATGAGACTTTGTGGAGCAGGGGAAAGAAGTCTTCTTCGGCAGGCCATTACTGCAACAGCAACTCTGCTGGTGGCCTTGCAGCTACTCTGTTGGAGGCCTTGTGAGATGGCCACCCACTGCTGAGCTAGGCCCTGTCCTGCAGTAGGTCGAGCTGCCAGGCCTCTGCCAGCAGCCGCATGGCCTGAGCCACCTTGTTGTCTCCTGCCTCAGCTGCCATCAGGTAGGACAGATGCAAAATTATACCCTGCAACTAACGCAATGCCCACACAGGACTAATTAAACAACTGCACTTGCACAAAGCTCCTCTTTAAAAAAGGTGACCCAAAGCTCCTGCTAGGTACCAGCCATCATGCTACCACGATAAATTGGTGATTGGCACCCAAAATGGCAGTCCATATATATGTTGGGCTACATTTGTGCCCCAAAAATAGCCCCAAACCGTCAGGGCGCGACTTATAGTTACCTTAGGGCATAAGTTATAGTTACTTGAGATAACTATAACTGCTGAATTTCTAAGGTTTTGAGTTTGTAAAATCTGAACCTAACTATAACATCCCTGTAACCTTTATTTTTTTCAGTGAATAAATACACATACATATATAAATAAGGATAAACTCAGCATTAGGCATGCATTGCATTTCCTTTACTAAAACAGTAGAGCATCAGAGGGGAGAGGAACACAAGAACAGTACCATGTACGCCCTGTATTGTCAATTCGTTTCAGGTCAATGTGCAATTTGTTGAGGCATCTCTGAATAGCTCCCAATTTTGTCTTGGCAGCTCAACATGATGAAATACTTTGGAGTCTGGCATTGTATAATGTCACGCTGGCTTTCTCTGCCTTCACACACGCTGACTGCTGAAATCAAATCAGCGACAGGCACATGAATGCAATTCACAATTCAGAAAACAATGCAAGAATTTGAGCAAGCAAAGCCACTTTCTTGCTCATAGCATCTTGTTTGGGCATGGATTCTTTGCAGCTAATCCCACAAATTCCATCAATTGTTCACTTCAAAAGGTGTTTATTTTTATTTTGAAAGGCCATCAATTTGCACATTTTTAATGCTATATTTAAGCTCTGTGACATCTATTTCATCAATATGTCACTTTGAGATAGATAAAATAAATCATGCACCTTCAGAATGAGGGATATTCGCGTGAATAAATTATCTTTGCCTTTTCCATTATCATCATCAAAAACTGTTTTTGTTTCATGTATTTTGATCAAAGAACCACCTCCTGTTGGTGAAATTGGACATCCTCTATTTTACACCATAGAAATAATTTCTTAAACTATTAACTCTTAGTCTGACCAGAGGTATTCAAAAGTATATTTATGCTGATCAATTTAACTAATAATATTACCTTTCTTCCTGTTTATGAAGAAAGCATAATCATAGTCTGCAATGAAAATTGTCTTAAACAAAAGATCACAATATGGAAAATAACAAGAAAGTGCTCTACACAAAACCCTCGGTGTGAGTTGCATAAATGATAGAAGACCATACCCAATGTGTTCAATGAATGAAGTCAAGCTCCTGGCCAAGTAAAATCAACAATATGCTCAAGTACATGTGTTACAAACAAAACTGATAGGGGAGTAGGGACAGAGTAGAAGGGAACAGAAGAGAGGGAGCAAGGGAACAGGATTTATGGGAGAGAGTGGAACCAATGTATGCAAAAATGAAAGTAGAGCAGCAAAAGGAAGGCTAGTTTCTTACCATGGAGCCAGTGAAGCTCCAATAAGGCATGAGGGACTGGTTGATATTTAGGTATTTTCTTGAGGAGGCATGTGGCTGCTTTCTGCAAAAACTGGAGTGTATTTAAAAAATGCAGCTGAGTGCCCCGATGACGGGCATGACAATAGTCCAGCCTGGACAATCTCAGTGCACTTACAACAGTTTTCTGTAGATCTTCAGGCATGAAAGGTAGAATTTTTCTCAGTGTTCTTAAGAGAAAGAAGCATGCAGAAGTGAGTTCATTGATGTGATCCTCTAAAGTGGAATTAGCATCAAAAGTCACCCCCAAGTTCTTAACTTTGGAATGTGGAGTAGGGAGGGGGCCAAGGAACTGGGGCTATCATGATGGGTTCCAGAATGACGTCCCCTTTCCAGAGAGGAGGACCTCAGTTTTCTCTGAATTTAACGAAATACTGTTACACTTCATCCACCTAATGACCTCACACATGTAGCTCTTGAATCAGTGGGAATAGACACTATAATTTGTGTGCCATCAGCATAGGAGATTGTAGAGAAACTGTAGAATTGAATCAATTTGTGGAACTATGGATGTTTAGAAATGATATTGAAAAAAGTGTAAAAAAGCACAATGTGTCAACTGTGGTTATCTGATCGTGTCAGACCGTGATAAATTCATAGGTTCAAGCCAACCGCGATGGAGCATGAGCCGGCTACATTGACCCAGTTAGGCTCACTGAAAAAAGTACCTTAAAATCCAGGTTGTGGAGTGTTACGATGTGCCACGCAGCTGATAGGATGCATTGTTTCTGAGGTGCTATGGTGCTGTGATGAAAGGTCGTGTATCTTTGTCTCGGATACCGTCAATGAAGTCTTGTGATGTGGAGTCCAGCACCACCGTCGAGGCTACAGTCAACGAAAGATGTGGGCCCGTGCCTAAGTTGCAATGAGCAGTCAGGGCGAAACTTCAGTTCTGAGGATGCGTGCAGTGAAGTGGGTCTTCTGCGACAGGGCTGAACCACACAGCAGGGGCGATGCATTGGATCTGCTCAGGGATGCGCGCTCAGCAGAGAAGATGTGTCAGTTTCACTGGGGAGCATTTTAGGTCCACTTCCAAGGGTCTACGACTTAGGTGGTCCCACTTGGCAGAGTAGACTCACAGATGGTTGCGTCCAGATGCAGGTGCAAGGCTGTTGGAACCCTGTTGTGTCCCTGAGGCTTCAGATCAGGAGGCCAGCCAGCTAGACATTGGGGTCACTCTGGGTTCTGGGTTCAAGAGATGCAGGTCCTTCCCATCCAGGCAAGAAGGCAGCAGGCATCAGGACAGCACAGCAGGGCAGCAGTTCCTTCAGAGCAGCAGTCCAGCGAGGTGGCAGTCCTTTCAGCAGCGCAGCAGTCCTCCTTTCTGGCAGAGTATCCACAGACCTGTACTGAAGTGTACTGAATAGTTGGTGTCTGAGGTCCTTCTTTTATACCCTGGTGCCCTGGTTCAGGAAGGTGGGAGAAGCTTCAAGACAAAGTCTTAGAAGTGCACTTATGCCCTGCCCTCTCTGCCCTGGCTCCAAGCTGTCTTAAGTGACAATGCAGGGATTGTTACTTTTTTGTGTGAAGATAGGACACAGCCTAGTCAAGTATAATTGAGGCTTGGCCCAGCTTCTGCCTTCCATCCTGCCAGTGATGGCCCTACCAGTTGCCACCAAGCTCCTCTTGTATGTGGCTGTCTGGGAGGAATACACAGAGCCCAAATACCAAATAAACCCAGTCATGTGACCATATAAATGCTGCAGCCATAAAATGTCTATGACAAGAAAATGCCAACTTTCTAAAAGTGGGATTTTAATGAATTGTAGTAAAAAAATGACTTTACCATAAGTAGAGATTTAAAATTTGGATTCCAGAAACACCAAACTTGAACGAGTAATCTCTTCCCATTTGGAAATTACACATTTAAAATGTAATAGGACAACTCCAATGTTATCCTATAGAAGAGATAGGCTTTGTAGTAGTGAAAAACAAATTCAAGAGTTTTTCACTATCAGGACATGTAAAACTTAAGAGAAGATGTCCTACTTTTTTAAAACATTGCATCCTGCCTTCTGGGCTATCCGGGGCTTACTCTAGGGGTGGCTTATATGTATTAAAAAGGAAGGTTTAGGCCTGGCTAAAGGTTTATGGTGCTAGGTCGAAATGGCAGTTTAAATTGCACACACAGACTCTGCAATCACAGGCCTGAGACATGTTGAAAGGGCTACTCAAGTGGATGGCACAATTATTGCTGCAGTCCCACTAGTAGCATTTAATTTTCAGGCCCTGGGTACACATTGTACAACTTTACTAGGACTTATAATTAAATGAAATATGCCAATTGGGTATAAGGCAATCTTACCATGTTTAGAGGAGAAAGGACATGTTCTTTAACACTGGTTAGCAGTGGTAAAGTGCTCAGAGTCCTAAGCCCAACAGAAATGAGGTCAGAAACATTGGAGGAGGAAAGCACAAAGTCTGGGGAAGACCACCCTAAGACTCACAGGTCTAACAGTCAGTGTTATGAATGAACTTAAGATTGTTGTGTCTGTTGTTTAGGTACTGCACAAAGGACTCTAAGGTATCCTCAGAGTCCATTCAGATCATGAAAATACCATCCATGTATCTTTTCTAATACCATATATGTATTTTAAAGGGGAACTGGTTAGACAACAAAAATATGTTCTCGAAATGGTCTACATACAGGATAGCCAAGTTAGAAGCAAACGTTCACCCATAGAAGTCCTAGAACACTGTTTATTGTAGTCATTCTTACATGCAAAATATATGGAGGCAAGAGCAATCTCTAGAAGCTCCACTATGAATTCAATAGGAACTCTCCTGGGGCCTAGCTGTTTGTATAGTATTTGGTGCATGATCTCTCTTTGTGGAGTATTAGTATAGAGAACTCTATGCCCAAGGTCACTAATACTTTGTGTGTATGATCAGAATCAAGCCCTTCTATCGGGTTAGTCATATATGTGCTGTTTCTCACATATGTCACATACTTTAAGAAAGTTGCCGTTTTGTTGTCCCAACCATTTGGTGACTGCAGCCCGTATCCTGGGTCATATGACTAGGTGTAGCTGGCAGTTGGTCTTTTTGTATTGCTCACAGACAGTGAGAAAATGTGGGAATAGGTGGTGGCAGGATGCATCTCTGACTCGATAGAGGGAAGGAGCTGTCACCTACCACACTTGCACATTACAAAGGTGCTGCCTCAGCACTCTCAGGAAGGGTTTCACATCAGTCTTTTGTGTTGGGTGGCAGGACATTTCAAACACCTGTGGTGATGTAACCCTCAAGAAACATCTCCTACTTCAAAGCTGATATCAAGGATAAATTGTGGACCCTTAGACCAAACTTTTCAGTACACATCTTGACCTATGGAAGAATCAGAATGAGGTCTGCCTTGCTGTTTTGCTGTAAGAAGAACTGCTAATCTGCTGCCCTGTTGTCCTGCTGCCTGAGCGAGAAGGACTTGCCTGCATCTTGTACCCAGGACCACCAGAGTGACTCTAAGGGCTATTTGGCTGCTGTCTTGATCAGAGACTCAAGTAAAAAAAGGCTCCAACCACCTTCAACCCTGCACCTAGAATCTACCTGTTGTGTCCTGCCCCCATACTTTACACATTGCCTCAAAGTTAAGTCTGACTGTTTTTGTGCAAAGCTACCAGTGGGTTGAACACAGGTTAATTTGGGATTTGCTTGTTTCACCCTGACAAGAATTGTGGTTGCTGCTTGAGTAGGGTTGCACCCCTCTCAACCAGTAAGCCAATTTCCTACAGGGCCCCATTAGCGCATTATATAGCTAAGAAAAGTGCCCCACATTCTGCAAGTTGGGTCAATTTTGAACTTGTAAAAACCTGCTATTTAGGTGTTTTGCAAGGTGTAGGAGGCTGCATGTAATATTTGTGGTAACATCATGCAAATCAACAATAAAAAGCGGCCCACCAGACTATAAAACAGGCCCACAGACAGCCAAAAACACTCTCCCACACCACTACCACAGACCATCCATCGAGAACTGCCAGACTGGCCTACAAGTTAGACCGTCCCTGAAAGAGAGACTGGAGAGAACATACCAGGTGGGGATCTGTAAGTAGGCCGTGAGACTAAAAATAATCATTTACATTTCTTATTTGTGGAAACCTAGAAATAAGAGTACAAGGGTTTTGCAGCTTTTGGAATTGTGTATCAAATATTTCCACGTGGTGTACTTATTTTGTGGAGAGAAAAGCAAACCATTATCTATTCTCACTTGTTCAGTCCGGAAGATCCCAATTTCTCTGTGCTCCTAACAACAAGAGCATGGCAGTAAATTCTCTATTATTATATTAATTCAATCATGTTGTATCGGTATACTCCACTGCCCTACCTTACTGAAATAAATGCAGTTGCCAATGCCATAGCAACAATTGTCTGAACACTTTCCATGATATTGCTAGATAAGAAATTTACACTTGGGGTAAGTTAGTCCCCTGCTGGTAAGCTCAGCTCTGGGGCTCGACTCTGGGGAAGCCCGTTCTTCAAGCTGCCAGAGCAAGGACATTCACCTTGCATTCTCATTTGACAGACTAGACGCTTTACAATTTAACATGTTTGCTGAAATATTCTTGCTAATCACGCAGCACTGCCCTAGAGTCATATTTTATTCAAAATCGGGCCTTTTTATCCGGCCATATTAGCAAGTTAAAATTAGTTTTAGATCCTGCACAGCTGATTTTTTTATTTTGTTATTTCTTTTTTTACTAGGACCCAAATATTGCATTAACATGAATGTAAATATACACTCCAGGTAATATTAATCGTAAACTCATCATTCAAGTGATAAATAAATATAGATATACATACATATTTCATATTATGTAGCTTAATAAATACATGAGACATAACAAGTTACCAAAACCGGTTATCAAACAGAGCACATGGCCCATAAATGCTGTAAATGCGATTAACTTAAAGGCAGATACAAATATAAGATGACTCATAATGTGCTTAGCAACAAGATGCAAGAGAAGAGCTTAGATCATTTAAACAGGACCTTTAAACTAATCCTCATTCTTCAGATAGGAAATCTTGCCCCCAGAGTTTTTCACATTTCTTGATTCTCCCTGTTTGTATTGCATATAGCTGTTCGCTGGTTCTAACTCCTCTTATTTTCTGTACCCAGTCCTTCATTGTAGGGATCACACGAGTCCGCCAATTTTGAAGTAAATGGTACCGAACTACTTCTGTTGCAATATTTATACTAATTTTACCCATCTGTTGAGCAGACCCCGTAGCGGATCATACCCCAAGACTCTTAGCCAAGTGGTTAAAGCCAAATTAACCTTCCATTCATTTACAAGATACTGAAATACTTCAGTCCAGAATCCTTGAATGAATGAGCAATGAGGGATTACATGTGTCCAATTGGCTGGGGATTGACCTAAACATTGAAAACAGTTGCCAGGGACTTAATATGTCTTTAAAAACCTGGAGTTCTGAATAGAAGCCATTTGGAGGAAAAAAACATTCTACTCCTGCACAGCTGAATATTATTTATGTAACTATGGAACAAGGGCACATTTTGAATTAATCTCAAAGCAGATTTTTAGATTGCAGGTTAAAACTGTACCCACCTAAAATACTGGGTACCTTTACATTTCACTTCTTCAAGGAAAACAAGATGCATAGAAAACCATTCTTTCTGAGCATGGTCTCATTCAGGATAAAATGCAGGCAAAGAAATATTTGGTGTGACTGACATCAGTCTTCAACACTTGCAGGATGTGGTAGATTGCCCCTACAAGCAGAAAGTATCCACCTCATTTCGACCGAGGTTCCTTCCCTGAGATCAAAATCCAATCGCAACTCCTACAGGAAAACCCTGAACAATTTACACCTGCTTTCTAAATCAGACTCTCAAGGGCCGTACCCGCAAAACATAAGTTATGGACTTCACCCTACCCTGATCAGATGCTCTCACCACTAAATGGCTCTTCTTGACTGGATAGTGCTTCTATATCATTATGCGCTCTAATGTGGCTTTAAGGTTATGTGTAGCTCATTATATATAGAATGATAGATAGGTAACAGTCAACTAAGGGGATGTTTTTCACCGAAGCGTTCCAATTGACGAGAACAAAGCTCGAGTTGTCTCTGATGTCACTCAGAATCCAGAGGTGAAAAACATCACTGTAATTCACTTTTTACCCAGCTATGATTTTTTGTTAGGTATGGCCCTCAAAATCATCTGCCCCTGCTGTCATCTGCTATGAAGGTTGGGAGGAGTAATGGGTGAGCCATACGTAACATGGCCTGTGTTATGTATCCCTTCCCAAAAGGGAAAAAACAAACCAACAAAAAATAAATCACCTGCCAACCTTGACCAACCCCCAACACCTACCCGCCTCCCTTCTCTCGGCCGCAGCTGTGCTTTCTGCTTTCATTCAAAGTAGACAAGCACAGCTGCACTAACATCCTTGCCTGGAAGGCATTTATAACATCACAACAGTGGGTAACCAGTTTTGTAATCAACTGTTGCGACATCATAGCAGTGAGTTACGACATTTGGAAACTGAAATAAAAGAAGGCAGCTCGCTATTAGATCCCTACATAACAACTCCTAATTAAATACAAACATACAAGTAGTGTTTCCTTCTCTTATATTTGGGCAGTCCTTGCCTTTCTGTAATGCTTTATTTGACACCTGACCTTTGCTTTAGATTTCACAGCAGACTGCTAAAGTGCTGAAGGAAAGGAAGCCCCAATTCTGGTCTGCAGCTCTTTGTCCACAAAAAAAAAAACATACAGAACCTTCGCGAGGCTTCCCTGGCACGCCCCTCCTCTTGACG